>NW_024518095.1:4754448-5354448 GCF_017590135.1 Pyrgilauda ruficollis
GGCGCGTGTGGGGCGGCGAGCGCCGGGCCCGGCCTGGCCCTTTAAAGCCGCGGTGGCGGCGCGGCCGGGCCGGTGCGGGACACGTGAGGCGGCGGCGCGCTCTGCCGCCGCTGCCCCGGCTGCCGTGCTGCTCGTGTTTTATCTGGCCGACCGCCAGCCCCCCATCGCCGGGTTTTCGCTCTGCCTCCTCCTCTCTCTCTCTTTTTTTTTTTTTTTTTTTTTTTTTCCCCCCCCCCCCCCCCCCTTTTTTTTTTTTTTTTTTTCCCTCTCTTACAGCCCCCTCCTGTTTTTTCCACCCACGGGTAAAGGTGGCTTTTCTTTTCTTTTCCTTCGTTTTTGTTGTTGGTTTTGGGGTTTTTTTGCCTCCCTTAACCCTCATCCTACTTTAGTCCGTGGGCAGGACTCGCATAATAATATTTCCAGTCCCAGGAGCTCGCATCACAGACACGAACCCAGGACCGCCCCCCCCTTTTTTTTCCCTCCCAATCTCCCAAATCGTTTTATTATTATTATTTTTAAATGATCGCTCCTTTTGCGCGCTGCTCCCGCTGCTGCCGAAATCCCCGTCTTCCCAGGGTGCATGCTTCTGGCAAGATTGTGCAGTGTTCTCAGTCCATTTTCAGTGTGTCTTATCTTAATTTGTCCTGATCCGATCTAAGCGCGATAGCCACCACTTGCTTTCAATTTGTAGGACTTTTTTTCCTCTTCTTGGTTTGCTCCCGACTACCCTCGGACTATTTCCCTCTCTCCTTGCATTTCCAGGGCTGCAATTTACTCTGCCTTTTTTTTTTTTTTTTTTTTTTTTTTTTTTTTTTTTTTTTAACCCCTCTTTTCTCTTTTGAATTGCTTCATGTTACTAACCATTCCTAAATTGTAAGAGAGATTCATTCCCCCTCCTCTTCCACCACCACCAACACCACTACCACCATCACCTCCTCCTCCTCCTCCTCCCCTTCTCTTCTCCTTTTTGGCAGCACCAGGACGTCCGGTGTGGTGGTGGCAGCGAGCAGCAAAAGCAGCAAGAGCTCGTTTTGATTCCCCCCCTTCAAGGTGCTTTGGAGAGACTGGTTTCAGGCTGAGCAGCAGAAGTCACGATGAGTGCACAAGGTGAGGGACCCGGTCAGCCTTCCACTGCTGCCCAGGAGCAACCTGCAACCGCAGAGCCTCAGAAGAGAGGACGAGGCAGACCCAGGAAACAACCACAAGTCAGTATCGTATAGATACGTAGAGCCGCAGATCTATAGTGTTATAGGCATGTACATGTACGTATTGTGCTGCAAGGAGTCCTGGCGACGGGGCGGGGGGGGCTTTGTTGTGCGCTGCTTCCCGGCGAGGTGGTGCAGAGGCGTAGCGAGGGGCTCCGCCGGGCACCCCGGCGGGGGGACCCCGCAGCGACGGGGCGCTGCCTGCCCGGGCTCAACCGCGGAGCCTCCTCGGGACTTCCACTATTGTGCAGGGAGCGAGCTGGGGCTTTTCAATGTAAATGGGAAACATGGAGCAGCGCGGCTCCGACCAACCAGCGCTCGCTGGGTCATTTCGAGCTGATTTTGAAATTGCGAAAGCGAGGAGCAGGGAACGGGGCTCTCCTGTCTCGCTCCTCTCTGAGCCCTCGCTATATCTCAATCTGTGTGCGCGCGTGTGTGTGCATGTGTCGGGTCCCACCGGGCGCTGCTGCCGCCTCCGATCTTGACCAGCCCAGCCCCTGAACTGCCCCTAGATGCTGGGGCTGGGGGAGAGGAGGGTGACTAGAAAGTCGCATAGGGTTTTTTTTATTTGCCTTTTTCCTCCCCCCCCCTCTCCACCCCCCGGCTGAATGTGTGGAAGTGAAAGAAAAGCGCGTCTCCTTCAACGTGCTCAGCCCAGATGTGCAGTGCCTGCGAGGCTCGCCACTGAGCTGCAGCACTTGGGGAGTCCCCTCGCCGGCCTCCCTTTAACCTACCCGGGAATTATGAAAGCTGAAGGGCTTTAAACTGGTTTAAGTTAACAAACTGCGCTTAATTAGTTCTACCGCATCCTGTAATATGAATGAAATGTATAATATTCAAGACTAGAAGAGTTTTATAGTGTTCATGATTCACTGAATAAATATTTGGAATCTGAATTCTCAGTAATTCATACCCAATTTTAAGGACTGGTTATTTACTGGCAGGCAAAGGAACTAGTTAAGAAAACAGCTAAAATAATCAGTGTCGACACATTTTCGAGTTGGGGTTTTGTTTCAGATTTTTCTTTCGTCGAGTTTTTTTGGCTTACAAGTGTTCTATTTGAAGAAACGTTTAAATTTGCATGTTAATACGAATCAATTTTCTTTAGAATAGGTGTGAATATAATGCCGACTGCAGAACAAAAAAAAAAAAAAAAATTGCCCCCTTGAGAGAGAAGTAGTCTCATCTTACTTTACAATATTCTGGTAGTAAACTTTTTTTCCCCAAAAAGCTTGTGCTAGAAACTGCATTGGATAATTGTATCTTGCTATAATGCAATGCAATTGAAATTCAATGGGTAGCTGTGTTATTTTTTAAATAATTGCTCTTATATGAGGGAAATCATAGCCATCTTTAAAAATATGTTTCCTGCTATAACTTACATGTTAGAATATTCACACTTTTCCAAGTTTTTCTATGCAATTGCAAGAGAAGTTAAACTCATTTAATGTGCAAAATTATTTTTTCCTTTACCTGGAGTTGCTAAATTTTTTAATGTTGCATTATTAATATGATATTATTTAATGACACTGTTAATTCATATGTTTTAAGCAACTTCTCAGTTTAGTTTATCCTTTAGAACATCTGGGTTAGTTGTAGCCTCTTGCCACAATAGCATGTTTTCCTGTATTTAGGAACCAACTGGTGAACCATCTCCTAAAAGACCAAGAGGAAGACCCAAAGGAAGCAAAAACAAGAGTCCCTCTAAAGCAGCTCAGAAGGTGAGATTATTAAAGATAAAAAATTACTAATGCTGTTTTTTTTTAATCAACTGGTAGCAAAAAATCCAACAATTTAGGCTGTGAAGTGTGGGATTCGAACTCTTTTAATAATGGAAGCTACATAAAGCATGAATTTCACATTTTTAAAATTAGAATTAACATCAAGACCCTAAGTACAGAACCTGTAAGGGCATCTTTTTCAGTAGTCTACAGATTAGTGAAATAACAATGTATTTCATGAGAAACCATGAAATGTCCTGTATCTAGTAAGGAAGTCATTGTTAAGGGTACTATTTTCTTCATTAAGATTTTTGTAAGGGGAAGATTAATTTCTTGCCCACTTACAGTTGTTACTACTACAGACCAAATCTGTATATTAAAGCTAAGTGCTTTGTCAAACATAAGTTAATTAGGAGTAAATCCAATTATGTGCTGATGGAAATAAGTACATATATTGAAATTTACAGCTTTAAAATGTGATGGTAAAGTAAACTTCCAGTTACAGTAAAAGCCTGTTATATCTTGTTTAGTAATCAGTTTCAAAGAGACTTTTACTGGAAGTGCTTTTAGTCTTCTGAACCACTGTTTCTGCTTGGTGATGGGACCAAACTTTATTCTGGTGGTTCTGATTGCCTCCAGCTACAGGAGAAGCTCCCTGAAGTCACTGAGTTTAGTGCATGGACTTTACATCACAAATACAACATGAAAATTTGACTAAATTTTATTTGAACTGGGGAAAGCACCCCATTAGAAAGCTGTGTTATCAAGGCAAATCATGCATACCCTTCTGTAGGAAATATTTTAGTGAGGGCAAATTGTTGTGTATGGGCTTGAAAACAAATATAGGAGATTTGTTTATGTTGTTGGTTGCACAGCAGTTAGCACTAGTTTACAGGTACTAAATCACTAAAGCTTACAAAATCTGGGAATGAACTGTAGTGCTCAAGTGTATCAGTATCTTTTAAGGAGTTGCGTGACAAAACGTGTGGAAGGTATTTGTGTCCTCATCTAATTGTGGTTTATTTTTCTGTATGCCTATGGTACTGACCATATTAAGTTTGATGGTTTTCAGTGTTATAAATTACTATAGCAACTACTGATAAATATTAAATCATTAAAAGGTGACTATGGTTTCATGTCTGTTTTGTTTAAAGTTTTTTCAACATTTGTTTGAGGTACTTTTTCAACTGTCTTTAAATTCAAAATTGGTTGGGGGTTTTTTGTTTTTATTTTTTACTTTATGGGCTGGAAAAAAAGCAGCATGTTCTGTCAAGAAATCCATGAATTAGTAAAAAATGCTTTACAGGTTAAGTATTAAAAATCTTTCAAAACCATTCTGCAAGGTAATGTGCTTAAAATGTTGATTTTTTTTTTTCTTTATACAGTAAAAGCATTCCTCAGATTCATGTTAAAATAGTTTATATGTCACTCTTCAAAAGAAATGGAGAAGTTTTTTTATTAGTCTAGCAAATCCAAATGTGAGCTTTAGTATTTTAAATATTGCTCCTAGGAGTGTTGGCTTTCCTAGGAGAAACATTTGTAATAAGATAAAATTTTAAGTAATTTGTAGAAATGTTTTTAAAAGATGCCTCTAAAGGGAATATTGCCATTATTTCATTTACATAAATGATTTGGAAATCAGTATAAATGGAAAATAATTTTAAAACATTCATATATGTGCAGGTTTTTGAAATCAAGAGTTTTCCAGATGATTCTGATACAAAGTTGTGCTTTCCCAGTCTAATTTACAAACTGAGTGATTTCATTGTAACATTTTGATTTTCAGAATGCATCAAGTTACTGCTCTAATTAAAGCTTTTGGGTGTTGCTAATGTAAAAAATTGACCAAAGACCACGTGTCTTTTTATGTAATAGAAAAAAACCCCTTTGAGGGGTATGTAATTACAAGTCTTACTGGTTTCTAGGTTTATAGATAAAGTATGTAAGTGTTTGATAAATCCTCTAAAACATAAAACACTTATAAAGCCTCACTAGAAGAACGAGACTGGTATCACATTTCAAATAAATATTTTAGCCCTTTTTCCAAATTGATAATTAGCCCTCTTTAAAATAGTTCAGCTTTTTACCAGGTATCTCCAAGTATATTTTAATGTAAAATTATTTCCAATATTTTTTCTAACTGTAATATGGATGGGAATGTTTTGGCACTGTAAGAAAGCTTCATTTGGTGGTGAGGGTATCACCTCTAAAAGGAGTGAACTATATGTTCAGTTTTGTGGTACACATATTTACCCATACATATGCATACATGCATTCATTAAGACTTTCTCCAGCCTGTCTCCACTCCCAGAAAGAGCACTGGGTATCTTAGCTTAAGCCCCTCTACATGTGAACCTGGGCACTATACACCCAGCTGGAATTGGCTGGAATTTCTAAAGAATAGTGCGTGCCCTGTGCGTTTCAAAGGGAGCTCATTGAAATGCTTCAGAGTGTTCACAACATGTTAGATAAACGTCGGCCAGGAGAACCCACCGAGCAGCCATGAGAAGGCACTCATGATTAATTGATTGGGTGTTCTCTTGCAAAGCATTACACATCACAATTAAAAATGTATTGCACAAACTGGCAGTGAGTTAAAAATACTCCAGAACCGGGGCTTTGTTTTGTTATACTTCAAAAATACCCTTAAATTAGCTGATGGACAATTTTCCCTGGAATTTTGGTTGTGTTGTATATTTAAAATTTCTTGGTTCACGGGATTTTTAAAAAAATTTTGTTTTGGTTTTTTTTTTATTTTTTTTTTTAGCTTTAAGAGCTTGTGTTTGGTCTTAGTAAACTGGCCTTGGGGCATCTGAAAACAAACTGTGCTTGTTAGGAAATTAGCAATGTGAAACTTGACAATGCATACAAAATGTTGCAAAACTAACTGAACAGCTAATAATGTGGCAATTACTCTAATTTTGGGTAATATGCTTTCTTTTTTCCTTAAAGCCTTGCATATCACACATGCCTAAGTTTTTATAAACTAGGCACAAGAAATAAACTGCGTTTTGTAGAAGACTAAACCATTTCTCAGTTGTTTAATTTTTACACACAGGAGGAACACAATGTGTTACCAGATAGATAAGAAGAGGTAGAGCCAAAAAACTGCTGGTCACCTTGCACTTGAGTCCCCACAATTAGGTTGTTATTATGCAGTCTGGATCTTTAAACAAGTTATTCTGTCATTAATTTAAAATATTTTTCAAAAAACAGCAAAATGTGGGGAATCTTCCTTTTTCATTTCCTGGGTGTTTTGTGGTTGGATTTTATTTGTTTGGTGAGTTGTGTTCCCAGCCCATCGTATTTCCCTTTCTAGGGCTTTTTTTTTTTTTTTTTTTTTTTTTTTTAGTTCCTACAGTTTGGCTTGACAAAAATACTGTGTAGGCATAAATACTTTCCTGTTTGGGAGCAGGAAACACATTTGTGACATTAGAAAAAAGTATAGTAGCTACTATATGATTGTCATTAAAGGAATTGTCAAGGGATGTCCCAGGAGTATACAATGGTAAAAATTCTCTAGTAAAATTTACCTTCAGCTAAAATATGTTGAGTTTTATTGTAGTTGTTGTTGTAGTGAGATTGACTAAAAATGCCTACAGAGCTTGATGCATCATCCTCTGAAAACTAGAGCTGGTGATCCTGTGTGTGACTACACTTGCTATTGTCCCTACTTTACATGGCCAGGTTTGGTATGTAGAAAAGGCATGCCCCTGGGTTAAGCAGTCCAAAGGTAAAAGAAAAAAAAAAAAACAAAAAAACAAACAAAAACAAACCAGAAAAGTGCATGTGATCAGGACTCTGCCCTGAATTGGGTCATGAAAATCTAGTTGGCTTCTCCATGCTTCATTCATTTTCATCTACATCAGCCATTACAAGCTTAAAGGAAAACAAGATCAAATCTATCAGGTGATTGTATCATGGTTATTGAACTGAAAAAATAAGAGACCTCAAAATCAAATGTTTTGACCAAGATAGGAAAAGCAGAAGACTGATTTTTGTTTAGCATTAAAATGGATAAAACAGGACATGGAAAGTGTGATGTTTTTGTACTTAGTCAATGCCTAAGGTTTTTTAGGAGTATATTTTGACTAAATAACTGTGTGGTTTTTTTGAGAGGGATGCATTCCTGGACTAGGTCTTTTGACTCTGTTTGACAACAGTGATCTTCCTCCTGAGAACTATCGCTTATTTTACCTGACTTACAGCTCTGACACATTTTATCTGAGATATCCAGCAGATCATTTTGCAAAGTAGATAGAATTCTTCAAATCTGGATTCTGTTGCATTTGAGGTCTTCCTTGACAATACATAGATGCCCAAGGTGCACTTTATAGCCATTCAATTATTTATATTTGTCTTGTCTTGTTAGTTGCTTTCAGTAGTACAGCCTTGGTTTCTGTCTGGGTACAGTGCATTTTTGCAATAAGGAGGCAGAGATCATGGGCGGTCAAGTCCTAGAGTTGCTGAGAGAAGCTGTTTGGAAGCAGGGTTGGATGGCCCTGTGGTACAGGGCTTGAGTGGATTGCAAATCTTCCTGGGGACTGTTACAGGTAGCAGTAACTGAATTATGATCTTTCTCACTTGTGATAAATAAAAACCATTTCCCGTATGGATCATGCTTTTAAATATAAGTCCAGTTCTGTTCCTAAAACGTGACATTGCAAAAATGATGTGTTCGTATTGTTTCTAAGAAATTTCATATTTTTAATGAAATACACTTTGTGTTTGATAACATACCTGACCCTTGTTTAAACTTCAATGATTTCATGTTTCAGCTGTAAAAAGCAAGGTCATGCCTCATAGCATAGTAGCACCAAATGTTAAAAACCCCCTGACCAAACACCACCTCTGGGTGGCCTGGAGCTCTGTCAGGATTTGCCCCTTGCTTCAGAGGCAGCACTTCAATTAAAGCCAAGAGCCAACAGACTGGAGTGTTTCTGATGGTGCAGAAACCTATTGAAGAGGAAAGGCAGTGTATTAGTGCTTTTGTGGAGAGCCAATGGATTACCTATCTTACACACAGTACAACATTTCTTCAAGGCTTCAATTAAAAGAAAGTCTTATGCTGTTGGAGAAAATAAAGCAATTTGCTAAAATACAGCATTTTAGCAAAATGCAGGCTGAAGAAAGAGGGAAGGAAGTGGAATATTTTCCTGAACTTAATGTATTTATTGTTGCCACTGTGCTGCTACTGCTCCTTTCGTTTGTTCTCAAAGTGTTTTGTCTTTCTCTTCTCTTGAAAAGGAGATTAAAACTTCCAGTTTGGAGGTTCTTGTCATTAATTTTCTGCAGTTTAATCTGTGAAAACCTTGCTATTTACTTACAGAATCTCTCTGTACCAAAACATCACCTTTGGCATGCCTGGCTGTTTGCTCAGCTCACCTCTGGGAAAGATTTGGTTTTGATAAGAGCTATGGAAATGTTTTTCTTCTAACATGAGGTGGAAGTCATATACTGCAGGAATATAGTGCCTTTCAATCTGCAAGGTCCCCAAGCACTTGACAAACCATTAGCCAAACTAGCCAGCAGGAACACTGGCCACTTCTGACAGGGACCTTGGGTGGTGGTGGAGCTCAGCACTGCTGAGCCGCATGGGAAGCGGCCACCCTGTGTGACAGTTTATGGCAGGAAGCAAAGATTAGTCATTCAAAGAAATCTCTCATGTTCATTGTATGAAGTTAAAATTTGTGTCAGGTTTGTATGGACTTCAATTATTAGACTGAAGTAGTTTTGTATTCAAAAAGTTAATTATTTTTAGTAGATTTTTGGAAAAGGATCTTTCCTTCAGATGCAGTAATACACACAAGAAAATAAACAGCCTTAGTGCTCTGATAACATGTCAAGTGTTGATTTGTTAAGACCAATTATAACTGGTATTTCTTTTTAAGATTTATGCCCAGTGTTTCATGAAGTAAACACAGAAGCAGGGAGCTACAGCTTATCAACACTAAACCATATCTGGTTTTTTGCATCCTTCAGGTTACAAGTTTTAAAGAAATTGAATGCTTAAAGGAAACAAAACTCTGAAATAGACAGCTACAGGATACAGTAAATGCATTTTAACAAGTATTCTCTTAAGAGGGTTTCACCTTACATGTAACACCGGTATAAACTATTAAAGCTCAAGTTTACTCTTTTAACAAGTCTGAGTGATAATTTTGCCCTTCAGGAGTGTGAATTTTATTTTTCACAGCTTTCTTATTGTGAGGTATTTATTTCAAAATAATTGCATTTAACTCACAGGGCAGGTTTTTTTGTAAAGATTCCTCCACTAGTTCCTCAGCTCAAGTTCTCTTTTAGAGAGATCCGATTTACACAGCATTGGGTTACAGTATATGTTACAGTGATTGACCAGCAAGTGATTTATTTAATGGCACAGTTGATTTCTAAGGGCAAATCAAATACACATACAATTAACTGCGGGGGGAAAAAACCAAAGGAATACAATTCATGTGTATTAAAAGTCTTCTTTCTTGACGACCTTGTATCTGGCCAGTCCTGCCCTGGTGGTAGCAAAATCCTGAGTGGAACAGAATTATTTACCTCGTGAAATGTATGGATGAGCATAGCCTAGCTAGAGAGAATAACCTGGAATTTTCATTTTAAACTGTTTAAGTTTTTTAGTGTACTACGTGAGTACTGTTAGTAGTAGTAGTATTCACAATGTCATGCAGTGGAATTAGTGGAAGAGCCTATAAAAGGACCCATATTTCCTTTAAGCTGAGCTCCAGGAGCAACTGCTGGGCTTACATAAATATAGCTGTCACTTTTAGGCCCTCTTTCACATTGTTTCCTTAAACCTGAAAAGGTAAGGTGTGTTTTGGGCCATAAAAGGTTTACTTACAGCCTAAAGATACGCTTTTAGCTGGAAAACTTCATGTGAAAAGTAGAGAAATTGTTTCCCAGTAAGAACACAGACATGTTCATGGTGATATTCTGTGCTAATTAATTTCATGCCTGAACATAATGAGACTGAAAAAGGAATTGTAGCTGCTGTAAACTGCTTTGATCCAACTTGAAACAGGCTGTATTTTTGATTTAGTATCTTCAAGTACTTTTTGACGGCATGTGAAAGACTAGATTTGATGTTCTTGGAGGTTCTTGGGTTTCCCACCATCAGCCTGCACGTGGGATGGCTGGCCAGGGCCGAGCAGCTGGGGCTGTGTGGGCACACTCCTCAGTGCCCCTGGACACACGTGGATCAGGGCTGGGGACACCCTTGGCTGCAGGGGAGGCAATGCCGAGGGAATGTCAGAAAAAGCAGCCTAGTCACACGTTCTGCCAGAAAGCACACGGCTTGGCTGGGGGGCCCGGTGCCACCCAAGAGGTATGATTGTAGCTAATGTTACAGGAAAGGAGCTCCTAGTTACTGAGGCTGTTAAGTAATGCTGAGGTATAAAATATGTTGTGTTTCTTTTACAGAAAGCAGAAGCCACTGGTGAAAAGCGACCTAGAGGCCGGCCCAGAAAATGGGTAGGTATTTCACTTCCAGATTTATTTGCTGTGTTGTAAAGTATGTTATAAAGTCCATTCCTTTAGAGAACAGTAATTTCATTTGTAAGAAAAGCATCTGTCTTCTGTGTCTCTTTGTTCTGGTGGATTGACTAAAGGGTTAAGATAGCAAAGAAGTTGATCACCGCTTCCTACCTTTAGACTCTGGTAGTTTGCTCAAGACACTTTACAATTGAATGTTTGCTTCGAGTGAATATTTATGCCTATCTTATCAGCATGAAAAGAGGCTCAAGTCTTCCTTCAAAAGAGAGTAACAATGAGATAACTTGTTCAGTAATTGAGTAACAAAGGTTATAAAGGGGCACTATGGGACATCAGAGGGTGATAAGGCTCAGATGTAGGGTGCACTGAGATAAAGTTTAAAAACCAAAATGCTTTTGTTCTACATTGCCTGGAAACATGCATATTTTCCTTAAATCCAGTGAGAAACAGCAAAGATGAACAGCAGGATACTTGCACTTAGAACTTACTTTTTCCACTCACAGTCATTTTCATGCCTCATATATTTGTAGTGACTGGTAATATATTTCATTAAAAGTTTCCGCTTTTGCTGACCCCATTTGGTCTTCAGAAATGTCTATCAGAAGTGTGGTTTTTTTCTTTGGCAATGGAAGTATTTCATTCATAGGTATTTGAAATTTTGTGTTCTCACTGATGTTTACAACTAATGAGCCTGGTGCACCTCTCCTCTGCATGTTTTTTCTCTTGTATATGGGCTTTCATATGGGGTGTCACTGGGAAAATGGGATTGAATATTAGATGACAAAAAGGTGTGTGCTTCATCATAAGTTAACATTTCTGATTTCCCTTTTCCAGTTCCCTTTCCCTGCTCAACATTTTTCTTTAAACTTCTGTTTCAATTCCACCCCCACCATCTCAGTTTCAAACTCTTATTTCATTCTGTAATCTCTTTCCTCTCGTCAGTCTTGTCCTTTCCCCCTCCATTTTGTTCAGTTCTTTTGCATAGCTGTTAGAAGAGTTATAAAGGTATATGCTTGCAAAAGCTCAAACAGCACAGGAAGGTACTGAAAACTACAGCTAAGGTTCCCCAGAGTATTAGCCACTAAACACAGGAAAGCTGGCTTTAGCAGTCACTTTAAGAACTAGTTCTATTGCACTTTCCAGTGAATGTTCCACAGGATATTTTTTTGGAGAAAACAGACCACTGTGTACTAGATGGGTGGTTTATACCTGTAGTTTTTAAGTCAGGCACTTTTCAGGTAGATGAGGAAGCTTACTGCCATTTAAAAAGTGGCTTTTTGAAATGTGTCTATGCTGGTGATCTTCCTCATAAGCAGCTTGGGAAAGGCAAATGCCAAATGCAGTAAAATGTGGGTCAGTTTCTGTCTGCTTCCTCCCGTCTGCCTTGAACCTTGCATATCTGGACGCTGAGTGTTGCTTGCTTGATCCTCACCTTGGGTGCAATCTCTGGGAAACAGCAAAAATACCTGGTTTATGAGAGTAGTTAATTTATAACAGTCAAACCATCTCCTCTGAGTTTGGAATGTGTGACAGGTGAATAGGGATGGTTGAAGAGTTTGGGGAAAAGGGAAAAGGCAGCAACCTGAAATGTTAAGGTTTCTCTTCTAAGTACTCATTGTCAGAAATTTTGTATTTCTATGGGGAAGAAAGAATAGGCAGTATCAGTGGAGCATTCAGTATGGAATGGGATATTTGTCAAGTCAAGAATCTGATTTTCAGAAATGGGAATTACTGAAATGGGTTGTATGCATTACTTTATTATGAGACCAATACTTTCAACAGTTTCACTCACTTTTTAAAAATTTAATGCATATTTTGCAACCTGGTGTTGCTTTGCTGTTGCACCTGTTGAGAGCGTAGTCTTTTTACTTTGTTATTCTGATTATATGATTGCTTCTTGTAATTTTTAGAGATAATTCTCCAAATCTGCAGCTTGCACTGAGATAGTGGCATGTTTGATTCTCATGGTCTGAAGAATTTTTCCCCCTTCTCTTTTTTCTCTCTTTCCAGTTTAAATTAAGTTCACAGGCTCCTTCTTGCTTGTAGTTGAAATGAGGGGAGGAGTCTGCCTGGAAGCAGATGGTACAGCATCATCCTTTTTGTTTAGACCTCCAACATGTTGTCAGAAAATGTCCCTTTTTATCACCCATATTTCAGTTTAATCCTTAATGACTATATTCTTCCTTAATCCAGTTTATTTATATGTCAGGCCTTAATGATGATGGTTTAGTATCTGTGCAAGTAAGGAGTGTGTAGGATTTTTTTCTTGGAGAGGGCAGAATTCTACATTTTCATAAGTTTGTAACCCTTTTTTTGGGAGTCTAGATGTTTTGTGTCATATGTTGTTCATCAAATTGTAAAGTATTATTTCTGCTGTTTCCTTCAATATGCACATGCAGAGACATACGAGCTAACAGACCACTGTAGAATTCTGGTAGCTGGTCTTTCTGCTGGTTCAAATTAAGTATTTAATGTTTGTGATTCACAGTGTATTTATTTATATATTATTTTTTAGAAGAGAAGTAAATCCTTTTTGACTAGTATAAAACTGAGAGGGGGAGGGAGAGCCCAAGTGAAGAGGGCAAGAAGCCTGATTTATCACAAGCATATGAGACATCAGATGATCTTTTTAATGCAATAATGTGTACTTTGCAAAGCTGTCATGGGAAAGGAGACCCTTGTCAATAGGATAGATGGTAAAGATTAAACAAATTCTTCTGAAAATAAAATATTCAGCTACATGGAAAAGCTTTCTAAATGTGGAGGGCTAATTGCATGAAAGTCCTGAAGATAACAAGGTCAAGCAGGTGGGAAGTGAACATAGCTGAAATCAGACACACAGTGCTTGCTGCTGTAAAACACCTTCACTGTACGTCGCTGCATCCGTGTGAACACATTGAAGGCTGTGAGTCTATTACCTATTAACTCTCTTCATGGGGGCCTCAGTACTCCTTAATTTTAGAGGTTTTATTGCACAGACATATTCTAAGCTCCTTGGATGCATCTGCATTAGTGTGTTAGGTCAGAGCAGGAGTATGCTTCGGAAATGCATCTCCATTTTCCCCACTTATTGTATGCGATGTGTGGCAGTCCTGGAGATCATTGGTTGGACTCGTTTCAAATGAAACCAAATTGGAAGATGTGCTGTAGAAGTGCAGTCTGTTAGACATTAAAGCCACAGGACTAGGCTAGAGTGAAATAAAAACCTCTTGAAAGGTGTGTGGTTTGGACCTTAGGTCCTCAGCACCATCCTGTGGTCCATATTGTAGACATAGCCTTTGATGCTTAAAAAATGCCTATGAAGCTACCTGGTTTTTATTAGCAGAATTATTTTATGTAGCATAGGTATAAAGTCAAATTCACATTCACAGGAGTCAGTGAAAAGTTTGTCATTAACTTCATCAGGGCCACGTGTTTGCCATTGAGGCCTGATGCTGCTGCTCATGGACTCAGAGACTGTTTTGCTCATGGCTTCACATAGCCCTTTGTAAAGATCTGTCAAAGGTTTTTTATTTTACTTATTTCATTTGTGTATGCCTATAATTTGACTGAAAGGAAGGGACTGAAGGTTTATGAGCAGAGGGCTAAGTAATCAATTGTTTTGCTGTTTGTTCCAAAGAACTGCATTGGAAGGCCCTGGAAATGTCATAGTCTTCTAGGGCTTTCAGGCATCAGTTTAATGGAGGAATCTGAAATGCAGTTTTGAAGTTGATGCTGAAAGGGCATTTGTTTTTTATTTCCATTGTTTCTGTTGAGTCTTTAGGTAGAATTTTTTTGCATTTCCAAATTGTTTGACTTGCACCACTGACTCTCTGCATAGCATGGCAGAGTTGTTCCAGGGGAGCAGTCCAGAGCTTTTTACTGCCTTGAGCAGGACTTTGGTGAGGAGAAGAGATGGCTGATTCCATGCCATATAGCTGTTTCAAAAGATGGATAGATGCAATTCTAGAATTTGCATGATTGTCACAGCAGAAGATAATCGGTGACCTTCTGACCAGGGACATGCAGGACGCACGTGAAGCATCTGCTTGTGTATCTCATCACTGAAGCCTTAGTAAGAACTGTGACTTGTTCAGAAAACTTCCAACAATTTTGATTGCTTCTAGACAGTATAGAGAGCACATTTCAGTTTGTAGGAGATAGATAATAAGAAATTAATTTCCTTAAGCAGATTTTTAATCTGATCCTAGTCGTGATCATCTAGACAAGCTGAGAGGGTAGGGGCTGTTCAGCCTGGAGAAGGCTTCAGACAGACTGTAGAGGAACATCCCAGTAACCAGAGAGAGCTACAAGAAAAATGGAGATGGACTTTTTACAAGGACCTGTAGTGATAGGGCAAGGGGAAATGGCTTTAAACTGGAAGAGAATAGTTTAGGTTAGATATTAAGAGGAAATTGCTTGCTGTGAGGGTGGTGAGACACTGGAACAGTTGTTCAAAGAAATTGTGAATGCCCCACCCCTGGGAGTGCTCAAGGGCAGGCTGGATGGGGCTTTGAGCAACCTGGTCTAGTGGAAGGTGTCTTAGCCCATGGCAGTGTGTTGGAACTAGGTGATCTTCCAGGTCCCTTCCAACCCAAACCATTTGATAATTATATGATTGATGATTACAGTACTTTTTTAATGAGGGCAGAGTTTCATTTGATACAGAATGCCAGTTTAAGCAGTGCCAAACCACATTTTAAAAATATTGCAAAAATGCTTTTTTTTAGTAACTTTTTCTTCAGATTATTCCAGTTCAGTTCTGACATAGCTGAGTTACAAAATCTTGAACATGGAATTGGTGAGATGTTTTTATGCCAGCAGTTCCTGTGTCAGGCAAGGACTCCTAGTGCTCATTAAGATTTTGAAAATGAGGTTCTCAATTTTGAAGAAATACATACCAAGAAAATCCCATTGCCTCAGAGGACCTGTCAATGTTTTGAGGCTATTTCTTGCCCCTGATAGCTCATTTGGTCAGAGCATGATGTTAGTAACACCAAGGTTGTGCCTTCAGTGCCCATACAGACATTCACTTAAGACTTGGACCTGATGATCCCTGTGGGTCCCTTCCAACTCAAAATATCCTGTGAATATATGAACACTGAGCCTTTCCACACCTAAGTCAAGTTTCTGCCTGATAATGACATACTCAGTGATGTGAAGTCATTGGACTAGTTTTTCTTACTTCTTATGCAGGCAGCCTTTTTTTTCTCATATGAAGTCATGGTCTAAGAGATGCTTAAATTCATGCAATCTTATGTACTGGGTGATGGAGAGAAAGAAGAATGTTCTGAGATCATAGTCCATCCTGCTCCAAAGAAGGCTTTGTTATAGCAGTGGTGAATTCTCAGTTGGAGATATTAATCTTTTGTCACTATGGAAGACAACCTAGACAATAAAATAAGACACATAATTAGCTGTTAGATTGCAAAAGGTTAGTGTGAGACTTTCCCCTCTCTGATGTGGTGCTTACCAGTGTATTCCTAAGCTAGGCTAGAGATTCTGCTGTTAACAGAATGTGTGTTTAAATTCTGGACTGCTGGGTCCATTTGGAGCAAGACATAGCTGAGATGAAATTCATATTTTGTATACTGGATGATGAATGAAAAGGTTACTATTAATGTAATTACAGAAGGTAGCACAGATAAAAATTCTGTTTCTTGTTCTTGGAAGAGTAACATAATTTCAGTTTTTTGTGTCTTTACAACTTTTGACTGCTATATCTATGCTTCATGTTACTGCTTCATGTGAAGCACATAGTGAAAATTTCCAAAAGTTGCGGTTACTTTAATCTTCCAAACAACCTTAGCTTCCTCTGGAGGTCATAGGTACTATTTTATAACCTGGTAATATAAAATTCCTTCTTTCTGGAACATGTTCTACATCTGTGTGGGCAGGAACATCACCTGAGAGTGTTCATTGTTTCAGTGGTCTAAAGAGCCTGAAGGGGCTTTTATAATCATGAAAAAAGGACTATTGACCTCTCCTTTAAAATTCCTAAACTTAGGAAGTGGATTGAGGACATGAATGAAAAGCCTTAAAATCTTTATACCTATACACTTACTTTCCAGTTCAGATGACCTGTAAAAGAAATCATCTCTCAAAACATGAACATTTTGAAAAAGAGCAGTGATTGTTAAACTTTTCTCTTCTGACTAACAGATGCTCTTTTTTTTCTTTTGCCAATTTTTGGTTGTTTGCCTTTTTTACTTTTCAAGTCAACATTTCAAGAAAGGAATAAAATCATCTTACATGCTTATACCAAATGCATTAAAAAAATCACTAAAAATACATTATGTCTCCCCAGTGTGCAGAGAGGTATGCGTCTCCATTTCTTTAGACATTTGTCTAAGCAAATAGTGTCCTTCCTAGGAATTTCAGAGTCCTGTTCTTTGTTGGTATAAATGGATGTGGCAACATTTATTTGAAAAAGACCACAACAGAAAATTTAGCCATGATACTTGTTTTCTAAAATGCATTTATATTAGCAAACTGATATTTCACTCATCCTCTAATTCACTTCCACTTATTTTAAGGTATATTAAAAGATACCATCTCAGCTAAAAAAGAATTTTGATTTTGTCTGACATTTCAGACTACTTAAGGGAGAATCTTTTATTCTATTTGAGGTCCAAAGAGGAACTTTTATCAGGTAAAAAAATGCACCAGGTAAAATTAGAGCATCTCTAGGGAAAGGCAAACTGAAATTCTTACCAATTCTCTTTTTATGATCTCAGATAACAAGTGTTCAATAACTTTAAAAATCAGTTTTCCGTTTGGCTGTGTACTTTGGCTTTAGAAGCCCCGCTGCCTGTTTTACGTATGAGGAAACCGAGCACTGAGGTTGTTTGCGGCAAGATCAGGAGGCATTTTCATGCCTGCAGTGTTTGAATTCTTGGAGGTTTTTTACTAGCACAGTTATCAGCAACCATGCATCCAAATACCTGACAAAAAAATCAGGTAAAGAAAAGTACAGGCACTCATTCTTGCTCCTGCATTTCCATTTTCACCACTGGAAATGTTATGAATGCAGAAAGAGAAGCTGGGCCTCACCTCCATTGAAAGTGTACTCCACAAGGTTAATTGCCTTGCCCAAGGAAATCTGTAGGAGAGCCAGGAATAGAACTCGGATTTCCTGGCAGCCTGCCCTGTGCCTTCAGCTCAAGGCCATGCTCCTCCAGTAAAGCTTGCTTGAGCATACGTTGGATGAGGCAGGAAGGGAAACATTTCACTTTCCAATCTTGTATTTTAAACCAATAGGTGTTTTTTTACCTGTTTCTATAAATTCAGGTGTGACAATTTCAGTATCTCTGGTATATGTCTAGCTGGTGGGCAGTGAGGAGTAGGAGTAAGATATTTAAAAAGTCTATATATCGTCCCTCCAGATATTTGATAGACATGTGGATGTGGACCTTAGGGACACGGTCTAGTGGTGGGCTTGGCAGTGCTGGGTTAATGGTTGTACTTGATGATCTCAGGATTCTTTTCCAACTGAAATGATTCTGTGATTATGTGATTCCATATACAGGATAGAATGACGAGATTCTGGACTGGAAGGGTTTTGAACCAATCCCACATACAACACTGAAGGATATTTGATGCATAATGATTTTTTTTCATCATTGTACCTTGATTAGATAGAAGTCCAATATCTATTGATTAAATGACAGACAGTCACAAAAACAAGGTGTCTGGTTCCTTGAATATTTGGAATATATAGGTTTGTATAGGTTGCTCCCCTTTTGAGCATTAGCCAGTCTGAGTCATAGCTGTGGGACAGGGCCACTCCAAGCCACCTCATCTAGAAATAGATGAGTGACCTCATCTATTTCCATTCCCTGTCCTCTTGAAAGGTAGTGCTGCAGAAGGAATGAAAACCCATGTTTTAATGTGTGATCCAGAAGAGAAGATTCAGAGTCAAGAATACTAGGTTTTCTTAAAATTTCTGACTAATTGTGTTTCTCCTTTAACACAATTTATTTTAATTTAATTCTGCTTTATACTGCAAGCCCCCATGGTGCAACAGCCCCTACAGGAAGATATCAAATTTTTTCTCTGCAAGAAAAGGCCATCTTATAAATGGCGTTCAGTCCCTGTGTGGGTGAGTTCACTCCTGTCTATTAAGAGTTACCATAATAATTAAAGGGAGGTAATACTTTTAGCTTTGTTCTGCATTATGGACAGATCCAATCAGGCAGTGTGGATGCCAAAGGAATGTAGGATTGATCCTCTTCTGGAAGAGTTTGGGGGAGACTGATACTGTGATAATTAATATTTGGAGATTATTTTCAGGTGTTTGAATGAAAGTCATTATATGCTTTAAGTGCAAGTATTGTTATTTCCTCTTCCTTAATCCCAACTCTAAGCCTCACTTCAAATTACAGTTCAGTGTTACAGGTATGAGGCTAGATTTTCAACAAGAAGGTGGGCTTCCTCCATTAAATAGCTGCAAAATGTCCTCACCAGGAATCGTCTTCTAATTCTGTAGCACACAATACTTAGTGAAGAAAAATATTTTCTTTTTTTCTTTGCTATTTTGAATTTTTTTTTTATGTGCTAGTTCCCATTTAAAATATAAATGGAGCATAGTTTACAATAGCATTTTCAAGTCCCTACGTGAGGTATTCATCAGACTGCAAAGGAAAACCAAAATAAAAGTAGAGGGACAAGACCCTCACATTTGAAAACTGTGGTTTCACAAGCTGAATTGCTTAAATAGTCAGATTAGGATATGTAGTTTGATGATTTAAAGATGCAGTAGCGACACTGCTGCTAAAAGAGGAAGAAATCTTTTCAGGTCCAAGAGAATCCAGGTATTTTTAGTCTTGGGGGAAAATGGGAAGCCTGGAGGCCTGGGAAGATGACAGTCTGAATGAAAAAAGCCGTATGTTGAGATGCATGTAATTGTGGAGGGGAGGCTGATAATACTGACAACACTGTTTGGTTTGCAGTTCTGTGTTTTTCTCTGTTCAGAAAGGTTCTGGTTACACAGAAGATGCTAATTAGCCTTGCTGTTTCTCTAGGCTGTTCGTGGGATATGATTTCCTTCTTTGCAATACAGTGAGACAAGGAGGCTGCTTCTTGGTTGTTTTGATGTTGCAGTGATTTAATTTCAGGAAGGAAATCTTGCTTCTGCACAAGGGCAGCCACCAGCCACCCTGTGCTGGTGGGAGGGGAATGTGGATTTATCTCTGAAACACAGGCATCTCTGGGTTTCATCCTTTTTCTTTCGTGGCATGACATTGCAGGGAATCCATCACACCCAAGCTACAGCCTGTGTCACTAGGATTTTAGGTTCTATCATCTGTTCCCTTCCAGGACAGGCTCCTAGAATATTTAAAACATCTAGGTATTATCTCCAGAGATATTTTAAAAAACATATAGATGTGGTCCTTAGGGACATAGTTTTGTGGTGGACTTGGCCATACAGGATTAATGGTTGGACTCGATGATAGAAGTGTTTTCCATCCTAAATGTTGAAAAATGGCCTTAATTAGTACTCAAAAATTGTGTAGCTTCTTCTCTTCACGGCATTTCAGCTTCAAGAGAAGGGTCGGAGAATGCTTCTCATCCAGGAGAACACAGGAGCTTGTGATTGGGACAGTTATATAGGAGGTGTGGGTTTGTATCTTCATCACATTTGCTAATAGATAGACCCCCTGTGAACGGTCTTGCTCCGAGATGCTGATGGCCAGGCTGGACCTGAGCACTGTGAACAATGCTATGCTCTGTCCTGGTAATTCATAGCTCTGAAGGCTTCCAGGGATGGAGCTAGATTTTGAATGGCTGTTGGCTGAAACTTGGAATGGAGTGGAGTTTTAGTGGGGAGGTAAGGCTAGCTATAGGTTATCACTTTTGCACATGTTCACCCAATTAAACAGAGAGGGCTTGAAGGTTAGTAAGGAAATACTAGGCAACTGAGGAACTTCCAGAGATAGCTGCAGAGAATAGAGGATCAAACCCCACTCTAGTGAAATCTCCACATACATAAGATGTTATTTGTGTGTTTTATAGCACAGATACTAGAATTATGCTGGCAACAGCTTGCTGCAATCTATTTGCATGTGATATTGCAGTTTAAATTGTATTCCCTGTTATCATTGCAGGTATTCTAGAGTTTCAGGGTTTTTTTTGGCAGCTGAGTTATATATTTTTATGAGTGCTATTTCCATAGCAGTTTTAGGAGACTAATAATGAATAATGTATGTCTTTATTCTGCTTTTTCTTTTCACTTCTTTAAAATAAACTCTATATTTTCAGTTTGTTTTGTTCTACTGTGTCAATCGTGACAACTTTTAAACTGTGAAACTGCAGGGTCGGGCTTTGGTGCTACTTATGATGACTTATGTAATAGTTCTGATAAATTAAATGTGACTGTATATCTGTGTTGGTGTCAGTGGGAATGGTGCTTGGTCCACAGAGGTTGCTTTGCTCTGATTAGAAGTCATTTGCCAATGGTGGCAGTCTCCATTTTGGAGACTCAAAGATAACGAGTGAATTAGCACAATTTAGGATTTTTACATCCTGTCTGTTCTGAGTAACTGCTGAGAGCTTACAAACAGTCAGACTGGTAGTTTCTGTATGGAGCAGAATACATGACTTTACCTAATATATTACCCAAATCCATTTTAACTGTTATCAATTATCCTAATAACAGTTGGAGCCTTTTACAAGATGCAATAGGAACACATGTGAGCTTCACTGTTATGATCTTATCAAAATTGCATTGTGTTAACATATTGTTGGGGTTTCCTTAGTATTCACAGAGAACCCATTCAGGCTCTGGCTGCTTCTCCTGCTTTGTTTCCTGTTAATGATGCTAAATGCCTTGAGAAATCTGCTTGGGGACCCTCCTTCCATATTCAACTGTTTAGTTGGGTTTTGAAAATTAACACCTCACGCAATTGACAAAGTGTATACAGTACTTGGATCAGAGTATTGAATATGTAGAGAGACAAGGTGCCCTCTGTCATGGCATGCACTGTTGCATTCATTAATGTTCATTAACATTCATAAAATATTTGGAGCTGTCAGAGGTGTATGAAGTTTTCAAGGTACTTCTGCAATTTTCCAATTCAAGTCAAGAATGACTGTTCAAGCAATTGTTTCATCAAGCTTTACACGTAAGTCTCATGGAGGTAGGTGGACTGACTAATGGTCTACCACTGAGACATGATGCCCCTGGTCTAGTAGATTGAATATGTAGCCAGGAGATGTGTGATACAATATTAGGTTTGTTGAAGTCAGTGGCCAAACTCCTAAAGAAATCATGTGCCTGGATTTCAGCCCTTCTCCCTCTGTCACTAATGTGATACAGGACTGCTGCTTGGTTACAAGCTCTATAAATTGTGTGAGTAGCCCTGTTTGCATGAAACTCAGGTAATTTGGGGAAGATCATTTGTATATGTTGAACAGAAACTTTATGGTGACTTACATAACAAGCGGTATTTGACTAAATCTAGGAATACAATAAATTTATTATTAATGTCAGCTAAGTTTTGAGCAGTCACTGCATGAGTAGCAGGTGGACTAGGCTTGTACAGAGATGCACACAGAAGATTTTTATTTTTGCTTTTTGAATTATAAAGCAACTTGTATGCCACATGAACAGTAATACTTTTTAAAAGGATAACTTCTTTCTTCTTTAATAATTCCTGTAAACTGCTTGAAAAGTGAAATATGGACAGACCTGTATTGTAATCTTAATTGAATTTTTTTAAGATATATGAAGATGTGGTTTTGAAAATGCTTGAATTATCTTGCTTTTTCCGCATGCATAACTTTCATTGAGCTGTGGTCATAGGTAGATAAATACTGAGGGCTTATTAGTCACTGAAAGAATTTCCTTTTAAGGTGAGTCTGTGTAAAGTAGTGCCTCCACTGAAGTGAATCCAATAGCAAGACTCCAAATTATTTGGTTGAAGTCAGGATTTCTCTCTCCAAAGGCTTGTAAATGGTGATATATAAATTGGAATCCCTTTCTTAGTTATGATAACAAAAAATCACCTATTATGGTTTTGAGTAAGGGAAAGAATTTGCCCTTTAATCTGTAGCATATCTTGAGGGAGAAGATTTTGCACATTGTACTTTGTTTAAACTAGAACAAATCCTTTAGGTAAAGACAATATCCATTGCGCAGAGAACAACAAAGAGAAATTTTGCTATGGCTGAAGTTCACACATGAGCACAGAAATATTTCAAAATTATATTCTTAATAGTAATTTTGCTCCAAGCAGAAAGGTACTTTGTCTTTCACTGCTCATTTCAGGAAGTAGGTCTCAGAACCTTTACAGGCAAACCAGATGCAACTGCTTTCCAAGAAAGAGGTTGTTAATTCCATTGTGCCAAATCACAAAAAAGGCTTTTTACAGGAGAAGTTAGAGTCTTTTTGCATAATTATAAATCACTGTGGTTTTCTTTGCATGGTTAAAATTTCAAACAGTAATTAAGTAATATCCCAGAACAAGTTTTGTGCATTGCAAAGCTCTGTACACCTTTCTTCACGTCCCTAAAACCATTATCTTGAGTGTATAATAAATGAGAAGCAGAACTCTAGTGATTTATTTAGCTTTCCCATTTTTTTATGTGTTAGTTTTTAGTGACCTTAAAACCAAAAAAAAAAAAAAAAAAGTGGAGGAATTCTGTCTTTTTTTCTCACTTCTGTGAGCATTCCAGACACTTTGCACAAGTACAGAAGCATGGATGAACATTAGCTGTATCCATTCTGTGTTTGTCTTCTCTGGGTAAACATTTGAATCCATAGCTTGCCTTCTGTCTTCATTCAGGGCTACATAAATGTCATGGATAGAAACTTTGACAAAGTTCTCATTTTCAGTAATTCAAACTTGATCAGGCTGTTGAAAAATTGGAAAAGGCGTTTATTTAATTTTAAAAAATGTGTGATGGTTTATTTGGAAGACATCTAACAAAATAAATGTCTAATCCTAGACTAACTATGAGAGTATGAGGAATATGAGAAATTGCAGGTAACCTTTAAGAAAATCAAACAGTAAAGAGTAGCAGACAGGCAAAGAGAAGGAACAAAGAGCCCAAGTCTCTGTAAGACCTAGAGTAGTGGGGATTGTCACTTTTGGATTCTTAGATTGAATTTGATCTCACCAGCTGTCTGCTCAGTTCTGTCCGATGTGCTGGTCTCAGAGTTTCCAGGACGAGCGAGTGTCTGAGTTACCCATTTCTTATTTTGTATGCCTGTCATAGCCCCTCTGCCTTTTGCAGTCTAGGAAACTGAAAGGAAAAACAATTTTTCTTCTTTCAGAAGTAAAGGTAAAGTGTAAAGCTCTTTTGTTTACAGCAGTTATGCTCTATGTATCTATGTATCAGGGTAACTCTCTTAGTACCTGGGTTAGATACAGTTTAGGAGGTTAACATTCCTCTTTTTGGATTCTGTTGCTCAGCCAGATACCTGGGGATCTCCCTCTAACTAGTTCATTATGGTTATCTTGCTTTATTGGAGACAGAATAGCCAGACCCCAGAGACAAAAGCCATGTCAGCTTGAGGAGGAGGGCAGAATCATGGGAAGTTTGAAGGCAGTTCAAAATCACTTCATTCTCTTCATATCCTGTCTTAAGCTGTATGTCTGATTTTGTACTTCCAGAGAGTGCAAAGAGTTGGACCCACAGCTTGTGATTTAAACTGCTGCTGACATCAAGATTGAATTTGGGTGGCAACACATCAGCACCATGAATGACTTATGAATAAAACAGTAATTTTAAAGGACATTTTCATGCTTGGCTGGAGTGAAAAGTAGAAAATATTATTTGTGCAGATGGAAATGTCCATGCCCACTGAGGTGCAGTGTTGTCTTTGCTAATCTCAGAGATATTTGTGTTTGAGTGTGGATTTTCTCCTTTGCACAGTGGTTCTCCTTTAGCCAGTCTGCCAGTGAAGTCATAACCCCAAAGCTGACCTCATAGTCTGGAATCATGGAAAGTATTGCGATCTCACAAGTACAGTCTCTGAATGACGGGAAAATGAGCTGTAAGACAGGAAGTTGCTGTTTAAACTCGAACCAATGGCAATTATCAGAAACAGAGAAAGTAATAAGACAGTTCTGTAGGGCCAAACTGATTTTTGGAGTAGTACTGCTGAAGGCACTTGAGTTACCCCAGGGAGGAACTTACCCCCTGCGTCTGGAATGACTTGATGGCAAGCATAGAGAGGAAGTGAATTTATGCTCCAGTTTAATACATTGGAAAGTTTTCCCTTGTCTGAAAGTCTTTCTTTATCTCTGAATTTCCTGCCTTTTGTGGATTTATATTAGATCTTTAATGTTATTTCAATGTATTTTTTCTGGTGTTTGATGTCTTTTGAGTTGTTTTTACAGATATGTATTTAATGAAAGAAAAAGCTGTCTTCCATTAAGGAGGTTGCAAAGCTTTCACGAACACTGAATAGCTACCAAATGCAAGGTGTCTCCTTTTTTCAGATTTGTGGTTGTTACTTGTGTGGCTGAAACATTTATTTCAATAACAAGATGCAAGTATCTCTTAAAGAACATTTTAGCACCTCTTTTCCAAGGCTAAATATTACTGCAATTTTTACTTTTTTGCCAAAGGACTGCCTCACCAACTCTATATGCAGAGTGTTTGTAACCTCTTAAAATTAGTGATCTGCAGTATAAATAGAACATCAATGCATTCTGCTTGCCAAACCTTGACAAATAATAATTTGTAAGACACGTGGAAAAATGGAAAAATGGAATAACTTACGTGCTATACCTATATGCAATTTTCTCACCCTTATTCAGAAGATATCAGAATTCCCTGTCAGTGAGGCCATGGGGAGTGGAAGCTTTTGAGGATGCAAGTGAATGAAGGGTGCTATTTGTGCACAAGCCAAATTCTCAACAGAAACAGAACGTGGTTTTCCCTCGCTTGCATGGTCTCCTGAGCACATGGCATTTCCCCAGTTGTGTCATGCTGTAAGAGAACAGGAGTCAAGGGCCACAAATTTTGGCAAGGAGAATTCCCATGTAGCAAGGAAAAGAAATCCACCATAGAAGGGGATAAGCAGGGGACATACTCTGTAGGGAGGCTGAGGAATCTCCCTCCTTGAATAAAGCTCAGGCCAACCTGATCTAACTTCTGATTTAGAAGTCAGCCTAGCTTTGAGTAGAAGGTTGGATGAGATAAGCACCAGGCACCTTTCATAACTGAATGCTTTTATGCTATACCTGTCAATGTATTTGAGCCTGTTGTATCTCAAATACTTTAATGACTGAAATGACTGAAAATGCCACCAAGGTGTACTTCTTTCTTCACCAGCAGTGAAATGGCAGGTATTTGAGCTTTGACTACTTAAAGGTTTTCTTTTGTGGCAGATCAGTCCTGGAATGAGTAGTAGAGTTGCCCCAGCTTTGCTTTAACTGCCCATCTCTCTCAGCGCTAAGTGAAGGGAGGAGGACTATGAACCTTAATTCTGCAAAGTCCTGGTGAGAACCAGATGGCATCCCAGTACTGTGTGTGCTCTTCGCTTCTGAGAGGAAGAGATTTCTCCCCATTATTAAGTGGATTTTTACCCCTTGTGCTGAGAATCTGCTGCTCTTTGTCTTAAACAAAGGTATAAGGCAATTTTGTCTGTGTTTCTGCTGTGTTACATAGAAGAGCAGAACCAGGGGACAAAAATCTACCCAAGCACCCTGTGCTTGTTTTGTGAGCAGTAAGGCAGGGCATATGGCAGAGAGCTGTGCTCCTGGCAGTCTTGTGGGAGGCCTGTGAGGGGAAGAACTGGGGGTCAGCCCATGGATGGACTGTAAAAATGGGAAAACAGATGGATTTGTGCCTGCACACCCCATACTGATCATGCATTGAGCCACAGCCTCTCTCCTCTGCTCTGGCCTCACCTGCTGCAGCTGGCTGAGGGCTCTGCCACTCTGCTGCTGCAAACGGCTACTGCCACGCTGGGATGGGGAGGTTGCAGTGGTCAGTGATCTGATGGGAAAGGTCCTTCCTCAGGCCCTATCAGGCAAAAGTTTCATCTGAAAACTTATGCCTGTACTGCCATGTTGACCCTGCAGCTGGCCACCTTGGCCGTATCCTGTGACTTGCCAAAGAGAGGGAGTTCACCAGTCTGAGCGTTAGGGTATTTCATGACAAAGATGTGTGGGCACCAGTTGCTCTGATGGAAGTTGGAGCAGGTAGGCACCACAGGGAGCTGGTTTTAATTTGGTCTGAAGTCCATCAAGGAGCTTGTTTTTACTACTTGGCCAAAAGCATTGTTTTCCAGGGAAAAACATTATCCATCCACAGATTAGCCACAGAATAGTTGTTTTGTTCTCTTTTTAGAAACAGAGAGAAGTATAAGGCTCACAGTAGTTTGAAATTAAGGTCCTGTATTCTGTATTTTATCAAAATGTAGCAAATATATTCCTAGCCAGTAGATTTTTCCGAATGTTGCCCCTGGACCAAAAGTCATGAAGTAAAATTCTTCTGTCCCTGGTCTGTGTCTGCACTGTGTGAACATATGTCATAGATCAGGTCTGGAGGAAAGTTTTTGTTTTCCTTTTTTTTTATTTCTATGCATACTTGCAGTAAAACTTTTTTAACAGTTCATCTGTTCAACTTGTTTATTCCCTACTTGCAGTTTTACTAATCCTTATTTTTTGTGACATCATAATGATTTCCACAGCAGCCAATTGTGAGATTGCAAACAAAGGGTTATGACTTCAGGTGCAGAATGAACAGACAAACTCTTAAGAAACAGGTTTTCAGACAAATGACCCTATTAATAAAGAATAAGAAGGTTGGGTAAAAATCCCCAAACAGATGATGTGCAGTACCGACCGAGATGATTCAAGCTGAACCATTGTTAGGATTTCCTGCGAGGCTGTAGTATTGTTTAAAGGCCATAAAAACACATGAATCTGCAAGAAATTATTTTTTCATCTCTTTAGAAATGCATAGTCAAGTTGCTATTTAAAGCTGCTGTGTTTCTCAGAACAAAGTTACCTCTTGACTTGTGTGTTGTTTCAAAAAAACCACAAGCCCCCAAGTGATAACTATTATTGAAAAAGACACTATTGATTCCTCAAGGGTTTTGTTGTGAGTGTGATCCCTGTATAGGTGAGTTTCTTGCAAAAGCTTCCTCAGATTATCAGCAGCAAACATTTCTGTTGAACTTCATTGCATTCACAGCTGGAATGAAGGGACATGGTGTGAAGGAACTCTACTAGCAGTAATTTTGTGCTTGACAATGTTTCCTACATCCAACTTCAGTTTTGGATTTACAGCTCTTCTTAAAGTTCTGCTGCTTAGTGGGACTCATAAACCCCACGAGAAAGAGCAAAAAGTGCTTCTCAGTGTTGAGGACTGTCCCCCTTATGTTCCCATCAAGCAGACAGATTTTTAATTCCTCCCCAGTACACTGGAGATACTAGTTTAAACAGGACAGGAGATGCAGGAGTGAATCCATAACAACCAAGTAGTTTCTGGGGCTATGCTTTTATGTTCGTATCCCTGTAGTCGTTGTTCTTCTTCTTGGCTTCTGACAGAGATGGAAACCTGTCCATGTCCATGCTTTGGCCTTGGTTCAAGACTCTCTGCAGAATTCATGGCCTCAGCTCGCTTCAGACGGGTACCTGTCACCCTTCAAACACTTCACTGTGGGAGCAGTCTTCTGCCCCTACCCTGTCTCTGGGCATTTTTATCAAAATGCACCTGAAAAGGAATAGCAACTTTGTGGAGATTGCATTAAATAGGTAGCATAGCCTGTGTGGAGCTTTCCTCTCTCCATGCTTTTTCTTCAGCTTCTTCACATATCAGACCTCAAGACAGGATTCATATTTATTGGCCTGTCAATTAATAAAGTTTCAGTAGGTCTTGCTTTATTTGTGTTTGTGTTCTTCAGGCATCTTTGTCTTACCCTTGTTTCCCTCTTCTGATAACAACAAGAAGGGATTTCTGTGTGGGCCACTTGTTCTAACTCTAAATACTTTCCAAATTTCCTTTCCCTTATAGTTTCCCACAGGCACTATTTCTTAGTTTCTCTAAAATACTTCCCCTAGGATTTGTCTCTTTTTCCCCCCTAGCATTTCAAAGTTTGGACAGGGATTCTCTGCTTCCTGGATTTTTAATAATTACATCCTCTGTGCCCAGCCATGGCCTGTTAATGGAGTCATGTGCACTGGGTTTCTTACAGGAATTTTCTGTTTGCTGCTCCCAAGAGCACAGAAAGTCTTCTCACAACTGGTATCGGAGTAAGAACAACAAATGCTTTGGGCTTTTCCTGAGCAGCAGAAGTAGCTGGGAGGGGCTGCTAAACCGTGATTCCTCCATCCTGAGGAAACAACCAGTGTAGATCAGCTCTTCATTTTGATGAGACGAGATGAGAACAGTCATTCTGGGGAGTGGGATGTATTGTGCATAATATTAGAATCATATTTCTTGTGTAAACCTTATGGTTTTTTGTCAAGATGATACCTTTTCCCTTTTGAATAGTAAGGCATTTTTGGTAGCTTTGTCCCCAGTACAGTTTCTTCATGTGCTTGAAAATTAAGTTTGTATAAAGGTGAATGTACTAGATTGTTCCAGACACACTGACAGCTTTTCAGGGATGTGGAGTATTTTCAGTTTGTTTGGGTGATATTCAGCTAACTGAGATAGGTTTGCGGAGATTAATTTCTTTTCTCAATGAGTAGTGAGTCAAGATGAGAGGTGATCAGCCATCCCTTGAGCTGTCTCTGTGGTCTGAATATAAAGCCATACCATGAAGAAATGAGGAGATTAGTTGTAAGGTTCTTGTTCTGTTCTTCTTCCCCCTGTTGCCTATCATGTTTTCGCTTTTGTCTTCTGGGCCAAGTCTTCCAGCCTGATGCAGGTTGCTGTAGGCCTCTCTTTGCAGCACTCTTTCAGTTAAGTAAATCTGATGTATGGGAATGGTGCTCCTAGAAATATTTACCCTGGTAAATACCCTGCTTCCCCTGGGCCTTGTAGACAAAAGAGCAAATCCTTCTGCTTTGGGAGGAAAGGTACAAACATCAACAGTTGGTGTCTGCTGAGATTTTTGTCTGCTAGAAAGAACAAAGTGGATAAAAAATCCTTGTTGCATTTACCAGAT
This sequence comes from Pyrgilauda ruficollis, assembly GCF_017590135.1. NCBI lineage: Eukaryota > Metazoa > Chordata > Aves > Passeriformes > Passeridae > Pyrgilauda > Pyrgilauda ruficollis. The sequence goes on from NW_024518095.1 coordinate 4,783,926, forward strand.
ACCTAGAAAACCTACGGTTGTCGGTGGATAAATGCAAACACACACTCTTCGCATTCCTGGCCCAGAAGCGCTCTGAAATCCTGCTGCAGTTCTTGTGAAGTCACCCACCTTTATTCACACTGAGCCGTATTTCAGTCATGCTGTGGGTGGTTATTTTAGTCTCAGTTTCACAGTAACTGTACCTGGGATGATTACACCAGCAACAATGTGAGACATCTTAATGCAGATGGCAGGAATGGGGGGCAGTGGGCTGGAATCCTCCATACCCCCACCTGCGCTGCAGCCCTGGCTGCGCATCGGGGCTTCCCGCAGCTGGGAGTACTTAACTCACAGCCTCCAACTAAGTAGCTTCTATTTAATTTTGAGCACCAGAATATCTCTGCTAAAATAGAAACTGAATTTCCTGAAGCTTGTGGAGCGAGGATTGGAGACAAACACATTCGCTAGGAGGTCTAAGCATTAAAAAAATTGAGATGAGTCTCATGTTCTGGGTTTGATTTTTTTTTTTTTTTCAGTCTCTCCTTATCTGATTTTCCTTCTTCAGTGAGTATTTTATTCCATTAGCCTTGGGGAGGAGGACTGATGGGAATGTGTTTTAGTTTTCATTTTTCTTTCAGTTATATATTCTTCAAATGTTACATACATAAAACAGCCATGGCTGAGAGTGCCGTACAGTATATTTATGTAACTTGCAAAAATACTTAAGGGCCCTCAGACTTTTTGTAACACCTGAATAACGCCTTTGTTTGAAGAAGTCGGGAGGTTATGAGTGGCTGTGGTGAGGAGTTGTGTAAGGATCAGATCTGATTTGGACAGAATGACATGGTGAATGAAAAGTCAGAAAGAGATACCCTTCATGTGAATTGGTTGCCATCTGAGAAGGAACAGATTGACCAGTATGTAACTTGTGAGGTTTTTTGAAGTGCCTGTATTTGAGCAACTTTTCTACATACAGACACACTCAGACATTCAAACCAAAGAAGTTCCAAGGCAAACACTTTTTAATATTGATAATAGAAAATATTAATATAACAGAAATAGAAAATATTAAATGATACATAAAATTAAATTTTATTTAATTTTATACAAATAGGAAATACTAAATAATATAGAAAATAATACTGCAGTTAAAACTTTCCAATTTAATGTTTTTAAGACCAAAAACCTGGAAATTCAGCTTATATTTGGAAAAATATCCCCAATAAAAAACTTAAAATGTGACCATACAGTATTTGCCAAAGGTGGAAAAATATGTGAACGTCTACAGCAGTCAAGGTCAGTTGGTTTTGTCTCCTCCTGATGTCCCTTTCCTCACAATCAGAACTTTCGTGACCTTTCTTGTAGAGACTCTGGAGTGGTGACCCCTAATAGTAAAACCATTTTTTTGTCCCATAAGTTACTTTTCATTGCAGCTCTGACAGACATCAGTAGGGAGAAAATGTTAACCTCCCCAGTTAAATCACTTGGTTCTTTTTTTCTTTTTAATGGTGATATTTTTCCTTCTGTCGTTTTAATTGTGATTTTTACTTCATCCTCAAATAGCTTTATCTTTGAATCTGAAATGCGTATAGAGATATCATTTAAAGAGGGCTGGCCAAGCTTCTGACCCTGTTTCATCGGATGGTTTATGTTTTGTCTGTTGATGCCCAGCTGTGTGGGGAGTGTGCTCAGGTCTGGAGACTGAGTTTTCTCAGTTCTGTTCAACCTGCTGGCTGTGAAAAAGGCATTATTGTTTTGTACCTAGTGAGAGCAAAGATAATTTCATACTTCTTACCAAAAAAGGAGTCCATCTTGCTCCTGAAGTCTTACACAACCAAAAAGCATTGATCAATTATTATTTCATAGTCACCAAAATTTTGTCTTTCTGAATAGAAAATGATGTGATACAAATCCTTAAATTATGGAATAAATAAAACAGAATGTTATGTACAAAGTGCATTAAATGTAGTGAATGCACTAAGAGCAATATTTAGTGATTTTGCAGACAATCTCACTCTCCCTGCATGCCAGCTCAGGCTGCATTTAGTGTGGCGTGTCCTACATGTGGCATTCAGCTCCCTGTGACTTTTCCATTTAGTTCACTGGTATATGCACTGGTTTTCTTAAAGTGTCTAGGAGAAGGAAGCTTTGCAGCAACTAATCTCTTTCAGGAAAATAATGATAGTGTAGCACTTTACAAAACAAATATGAAAAGTAAATGTTTGGCAGGGTTAGTGAGAAGAGTTAAGGTTAGGTAGATAGTAAAAATTGAACAATACTGTCTTTCACTTTTTTGCATACTTATGGTACTAATTGCTGCCTCGCTTTTGTTTTAAAAGTTGCAAGTTGATATGCTGCTTTAAAAGGCATGAACTTATCTTACCAAGTGAATGAGCAATGATGCACTTTCAAGAATACTTGTTAAAGAGTGATTTCCCAGTACTGCAAACGGAGGAAGTAATTTGAAATGAGTAACTAATCGATTTAATAAGTCAGCTAATGTACTCTTGAAAGGAATGGAAATAATTTAATATCAGACTAAAATATTTGATAACCTACCTATTGTACCTTCATCTCCCAGGCTTGAATCAAGTATTTAAAATCTGTGGAAGTGTTTTCTATGACTTTAGTGTGGTTAATCAGATTTTTGCAAACACGTCAAACAAATAGATTGGTTGATCCTTTACAGCGTGGTTCCTGCAGGAGATTATGTAGATAGATGGTAATTTTGACCTTTATTAACACTGACGTCTGTGGTGGTCAGTGGAGATTTGTGAGTAGTCATGAGGTCCTGATGTAAAATTGTCAGTTTGCTATTACTATGGAATGTCTCCTTACTACTAGAATACAGTTAACAGAGCTGAGCAGTAAAAGCTGTTTGTTCAGCTAAAGTTCCAAACTTTGATTTTAATATGTTTGACAAGGTCTTTCACAAGAAAACCATTTCCCTTCAGGCAGACTTCCAAGTGGTTTTTTTGTCTGTTTTTAAATGGCATTTGTAGGTCAGACAGAAGTACTGCCAAGCTATCTTAGCCTGTTGCAATTATAATCACCTCCTTCACACAGTAACAGAATTGTATGTGTTTAAAATATTTTCTAGGTATTAAAAATGAGTATAACAACAGGAATAGATGCACTTGTAGTAGTGAGTCATAAAATTAATGCAGAAACCCCCCAATAGATGTGTAGTTGCTTTTCAGTACTTCTTTTTCAGTGATTTTTTGCAATTTTCTTTCCCAGAGGGGACTTTTGCACATGCTAAAGAAGCAGGCCTGAAAATTCACTTCCATTGGAAAGTCATTAATGATGGATTATAGCAGAAATTGATGCAGCTATAGAGTTTAATTTGTTTCTTTAGTATTTTTTTATACAAGAACAACAAAAAATAGAAAAATACATTCTTTTAAAGTATAATGTATATGATGTATCTTTTAATGTATATTACAGTAGCAAAGACACAATGATTTATTCATTTCACTGCCTTTGCAGGGTTTTTTCCTTCTGCTCCTATTGGTGTTTTTTTTAACAGCAATGGAATTCATGGTGCAAAGATTTTTTGTAATTAAAGTTGGGTTTTTTTGATCAGGGGCTTGAGAGTCAATATGCAGAAGAGTGTCTGGAAAGCTTTTTTGCCTTTGTCTGCCCATCAGTTGCTCCTCCAGAAGCGAGCTGGGTTGCTGTGTTGATGCTGCCACAGGTGCAGTCCCACAGGTTCTCAGTCGAGGAAGGCATCTACAGCCCTGTCTTGGCTCTGCCTGAGGCTCTCCTGGTGTTACAGCTGTAGCTTTCACAGATGTGAAGCCAGATGGCTCCTGCAGCCACCAATCCCCCTTACTCTTACTCTTTCTCAGGTTCGTGATGTCCCAGAGGGTCAGTCCTGCTGGCAGTGTGGCATTCTCATCACACGCTTTATGAAAGAAAATGGACATACAAGAGTTTGTAAACATAAAGTGTCATAAGATGCCGTAGCTTATGACAAACTAATGACTGTCTATCATATTTCCCTGCTTCAATTTCTCCTTAGATATATGGGGAAAGAGAATGTGAGAAGTTTATGGTGTCCTTTCTGGTGCTTCTGTTCTCTTCTGATTGTAGAGTCACTTTCTTTTTGTTAGTGAATTTCCATCTGCCTCAGCTAGTTCAGCAGTGAGACTTTCCCCCCTAGGAAAGCATGCTTCTCTTTCCTGCTAAAGCCTCCTGTTTGCATGAGACCTGTCCCTGGTTCCCTTACCTTCTTATTTTTAAGAGCTTTTCCCAACTCTTAGTTTCTTTGCTATGTGTCTTCTTCAGACCTGTGTTTCTTCTCAGAAACTGGGAAAAAAATCTGACTGAGAAGAAGTAAAGTAAGAAAGAGCATCTGACAGTGATTATGGACTGGTCTGAAAAGTCCATGGACAGTGGAGCTAAGCATGCACAAAAAGAAAAGAAGTGAACAGGAATGTGCTTCCAGAGAAAGAGAGGCTGAAAGGTTAGACAGAGTTGTGCACTTTAGACAGTTCAAAACCAGAGGAAAGTGTGTAGAAGTAATCAGTGTAATACTTGGGGTTCCGAAGGCTGTTTCCTCTGTGTCTTTGATTAGGAAACTGAGCCCCTGGGTATGAAGATGGGGGATGATAAAATAGGATTGAGTGGGAAAGATTTAGTGTGAGAAGGATGAGAAGGGAAAATGCAGGGGTAGCGTAGAAAAGGCATCACAGAAAGAAAAAGAGGAAAAAACAGGTGGATGAAAAGGAAAGAGGAAACAGGCACTAAGGAAAAATGGAAAGAAAGATAGACTGTAATCTACTGTACAACATCAAAGAAAGGGAAAATGGAGCAAAGCCAGAGGGGATAAGAAAAAGCAAGAGATTACATTGTATTATACAAAAATGTACTAGAAAATCATTGGGCTTTCCTGCAGTCAGGGGACTAGATGAGGTGAGGAGTCTTCCACAGTGCAAACTCTTGTTTTGTGACACTAAGGAAGCAGAAAGAGGAAGGGAAGCTCAAAGGAGAGATGGATTAAGTTACAATTTGAGAGACATAAAAAAAGGCAGAATTCTAGAGGAAGCCTTATAGTTTATGAGTAAAACTCACACAATTCTTGTGTTTATATTTGTGCATTTGAATTCATTCACTGTTTAAGATTATTTGTGTGTGGGAAGCTGTACTGAGCAATCCTGAAGACAATGCTCACAGCCTGACCAGGAGCTCAGTGTGGTCAGCAGAGCTGTCCCACTGTACATTGGCTTGTTTCCAGAGCCTCTGACCACTCAGCCCAAAAGGCAAACGCAGAATTTTTGCCATTACAATTTGGCAAGTGTTTCTGAAGCAAAGGAAGTAGTCATGAGCATGTTTTGCCCACTGACCCGCCCTCTGACTAAATTGTTGGTGTAGGAGGAGAACTCTATATGAGAGCAATGAGACAGAATATTTCTGCTATTAGTGTTCCTGATTAAGGGGCAAAGGAAATAACTCAGAACTTGTTCAAGCATCGTCACCCAGCAAACCACACATGAGTATCACTCAGGGAGCATTTAGATGACATTCCTATCTTAGGTAGTCAAGAGTGCAACATGCTTCTGTCCCTTAATAATCCCAGTTAGAAAGGCTGGCTAATAGTCTAGATACTATTTTTCAGTTTTAATTTGTTTCCTTCCCTTTCTATAGAGATGGGTTGATTCTTTATAATGTATTTAACCCTAATGGATACCAGATAAGCAACAATTGTAAGCAAGTTTAGGTCTCTGTAACTAATCAACAGTTGTTAAAATGCTGGCATTCCTTGACCATATCTGGTATGCTCTGAGTTTCTACCATCATTTGATCAGTAAGTTACTCTTCATGGTCTTTTCTGAAAGAAGGCTGTATCTGTGTTTCCACATACAAGCCCTCCACCCACTTGTGCCATATGTTCCATTTAAAGTTCCAGGACAGGAAGTATAGTAGAGATACCCCTCACTTTCACATCTAATTACAATTAAGTGCTTTACATTGAGTCAGACTTTCAGTTTTCCAGTTCCAGCATTCCATAGATGAAGCTTTGTGTTAAAGAAATTAAAGTTAAAGAAAGATTTGCCTCTGTGTTCCAGTGTTGATTCTGTAATTTCCTTTCATTACTATCCAAGGCAAAACCAGGCAAAATACCTTTTGTCTTTTTTTGGATTTTTATTCCCATAGAAAGATTTGTAGACACAGTTTAATGTTTTAAAATAATCTAGAGGTCAATGTTACCCTGACCTTCTGTTGGCAAAGGTGCTAAGTTCTATGAGCAGAAGCCAGGATGTAAGTGAGTGGAGGTAAGAGAAGGATTTGCATAAGATTTTGTAGCAGCAGCAAGCTGCAATACCTCTGATAAGGTATTAAATTTTACACTAACTGAGGATTCCAGCACAGTTCACTCATTATTTAAAAACAGTGTTGGTTTTCATGTTTTGGGATTTCTTACAAGTTGGAATAAATCATCAGAAAAGCAAGAGCAGCAATGCTGAGGTCTACCAGAATTGTAGTAGGTGCTACTGGCAGGGTCATTAGTCAGTTCCCATAACCAAACCTAATCTTTTTAGGAGTCTTGGTGTCAGTGCAAGGCATTATGTCATGTGCAGCCCAAGTGTACAAGGAAGACTGCAGCAGACTGTATATGTCTATATATTTGACTGTATTTGTCTGTCTTGCATGCTCTTTGCTTTCTTTGTTTTTTAATCTACAAAATAAAAAGACCTGACAATGATAGGCCAGAGCTTATGATGCTGTTGAAATTGCCAGGAGTTTAGAGGGAGTAACTCAGAGTAGCATTTGTCCCAGACTCTTTGTCTTCAAACTTCATGGACTTAGAAGAAGTGGAGGCTGCACATTTATTCACAGTTTTACATGCAAGAGACACTGTGCAGTGAAGAACAAATAGGCAAACAGATCTTAGATGCATTTGCCTGGCTTTTTTTTTTTTTTTTAGTCTATAGTTTTGAAAAGGCCAAGCCTAAAGTAATATTTATCATCACATAACATTTACAGCTTCATTAAACATAGCCAATAGTTAACAATTATGAACCTAGCCTTTGCCACTTTGGATATGATACCTCTAGTTTTGTTTTAGTACTGCTGAGGATGCTTTTATCTACAATTAAAAACTAATTTCTAGTATGATTTTTTTTAAATGGCCTTCCTTTTTCTTTGCCTGCAAATTCACTTCAGGAAATAATTGTGTTTGCCATTTATGTTACTTAGAACATGAACTACCTGATCACATCTACAAATTAGACAATTAAACATATAAGAACTAGAAAATGAACCCCTGAAATAATCCTTACAGGTATTTCTGGAAGCAGAATTCCAACCAAAGAATTTATTACAGTCTTTCAGTAACAGCAAAAAGCCCAAAGACACTAAATTCATTTTCTTGAAAAACAGTTACTGCCATATTTTTTTCTAGGTGAATGATGATACAAATATTTGACTGTTATAGAAAAGCAATGACCTAAAATAGTCATTAATATTATTGACAAAAATTACAGTTGTTTAGACTACAACTACAGCTACAGCTTTTTAGAAAATATATATCTTAATGAAACTAATGGCCTTAATTAAGGTGATGGATAAATGGCTTCTGAAATAGTATTTTACAGGGAAATAAAAATTTGATCATGGCTAGAAGAATTGCAGGTTGTTCCACAATGCTCCACTTGTTGAAGGGTAGATTTAAATACAAGCTCTGGAGACTTTTCTCAGAAATCCTCAAAAAAGTGTACTTGAACCAAGAAATAGTGTCCACAAGGAGCTGAATTTGATGCCATGGACTCATTTAATGGAAGGCAGTCAACCAATGTTTAAAGCCCAGCAGTACTCAGTCACTCTTCATTTGGTCTGTATGGGAATGCACGATTCCAGAGCAATGAGCACTTTATTTGTCCTTTGGAAAAGGAACCTCAAATTCTCTTACATAAAAAGACCATATATAAAATTCATACAGTCATAGTCATACTGGGCAAAGATGTCCTGCCAAATCATCCTTGTTCTTCACTGTAATTTCTCCATTGTCATGTCTGAGTTCAAAAGTAGGTACAACATAACACTGAGGTTAAAAGGAAGGGTCACTAGGGTGAAGTGACTTTCACTCAGCAAGAAGACTACTTACAGACATCTTAAGTGTTCCAAGTATGTATATACCAAGTATCAAAATTACTTTAGAAGGATTATGAAGAGGTTGCTGTTTTCAAGGAGAAGTAGTAAGCTTTTCTTAGAAAGGAATTGTGTGTCACAAACCTATTGAAATTCTCTGAAAGACAACTAGTAAGTATGTGGCTTAGGACGGTTCAATCAATGTGATGTGTCTTGTTTTCCAAAATAGTTAATTTCAGTGCTATTCATGGAGTGCCTTAAAGGAATTAAGTGTTCAGGGAATGAGAGAGAAGGTCCTGTCCTGGGGTATTTTACCAGTGGAAGAGAGATACCTTTATATTTCCAGCAGGACTTGTGATGGGACCTATGCTGCTCAAAATTAATGATACTGAAACAAGTTATGCAAAGTTATGCATTGGTGATGCTAAAAACAATAGTTTAAACTTAAGTAGATGGTGAGCAGGTGAAGAAGGAACTCCTGGTACTGAAAGGCCTGACAATGCAGTGGCAGACAGTGCTTTGTGTTGTGTTCAAGGGGATGAGAAGCAGCTCTGGCTTTGCAAAGGGGAGCCTTGAGGCAGCTATTGCCAAACAGGAAAGAGAACTTGGAGTCATGATGAATAATTCTTGCAAAAAGTTTTGTGATGGCACTGGTCAGAAGAAGGAATAAAATATTAATAATTGTTACAAAAGGGAAAGAGGACAAAATGTGATATATACTTCTGGCATGGATAACTCAGTGGCCCACTTAGATTTTTAATGGATCTGAACACTCCATATAATAATGAATCTGAAGAAGTGCAGATAAATGTTAGATTGTTCAAAGGTACAGAATTATTTCCCTACAAGGGGAGATAAGTAGACCGGGTCTTCTCAACTGAAAATAGGAGAGAAACTAAGAAGAAATAGGACCTAGACCTGTACATCTAATTAATTCTGTAGAGAACATGAATGAAAAAGAATTATTTTTCATTTTCTGAAATTAACAGCTGGAAGACCAACAGAAATTATTTAGGTAAAACAAGCAAAAAGAAGGTTTTTTTCACACAACACCTTTAAATTGTTGAGCTCATTATCATAGAGTTCCTCATGTCAGGTGTGTAAATTGGCTTACAAAACTGTTAGACAAATTAAAAGAAAAAAGTTCACTGTTTTGCTCAGAGGAGTATAGAAAGTCTTAAGTACAACAAGGAACACCATTGAAATCTATCAGTCCTGATATCTACAGGGTTCTTCCTCTTGCATCAACTTCTGCATCATAATCATTAAATCTTTTGAACAGTGATTTGTGAAACTGAGCACATGCAAAGGTAGATTTATGTAGTATTTTACAGAGGTTCCAGATAAAGTTGGGGGACCAGTTGTGCATTTTAAAAAATATGTTTATAATCAGGTTAATTCAAGACTTAAAAACATTGCCAAACACTGCAATGCCTGCCTCTGTAATGTTCATGTAGCTCAATGGTCGTTTAATTTCCTCATTTCTTACCTCTTTGGAGAATAGCAGATTTTTAGTGAACATAAAAATCTGTCAAGTGCCCAAATCTGCCCTGAGTTCTTTGCAGAGACAATGTGATGACAGTGATTCCATTTTCACCACAAAATTCTACTCCAATTCCAATTTAGGTCCAGTTACTGCAGCTGTCAGAAGGGAAACCAGATCCTTCAGGCTTCTGTCTCCTTGGCTGAAGGGGACAGCTTAACAGCAGGAAGACTGTATTACCATTTGACAGATTCTGGGTTTCCCAAAACAACTGGAATGTTGAAGAGCAATTTAGGCAAGCTCAGGGCAAAGGTGTGTTGCTGCAAAACTAATTTAGCTTTGCTTAAAAAGCAAAGGAACCATAAACAAAAATTAATAGTGAGATTATGTACCCTTCATGCTTAACAGGAGTCTTGAAAACTCTGGTAACCCAGTGAAACAGTCACAGGGTGTATTTTTTTTGTTCTGGTTAATCCCTGTAGACCTATGAAGAGATCAAGACAAAACCTGCATACCCGTCCCCAGTTTTGCCCTATCTGCCCTGCCTTCTGCAGATTGAACTTTGGGGAAAGCCAGACGTCCCAAGGAGAAGTTGCAGCTGAGCAGATATTTTACAGGGATGGACAGAGACTTGGTGTGTGGCAATTCCAGTGCAGCTGTTTCCAAAATGTGCTGTGCCCTGTACAGTCATAGGAAAGGGTTGTGATCAACAAGCCAGAGGAGGAAAGAGACAGAAGGAATCAGTCAGCCCCAGGTTTCAAGCCATTGCTATATAGTTTATGCCATGTTTAGGGCAAAGTTATGTGACTGACACAGGGAAGTGGAGACAGACAGCAAGAGGCTTCTTCCTTCAGCAGTGTGCTGAAAGGGCATACTGGATTTTTAGGATGCCCAAGTTCACACTATCATCGGAAAAGCATCACAGCTCCATTGAGTTGGAAAGGGCAAAGTCAGGGTGACTTTGCATGTGTTGCATGACCTCAGACAAACAGGAATTATTACTAACCCAAATAGCTGGAGGTGTAGAGTGAATTTCAGGTGATGAATCTAACAGAGCAGAGCTCTTTGGCCGGGAGGGAAGATGATTGTGGGTAGGATGCATTTAGGGAATCTGACAAATCAGTAGTGGCACAGAAAAAGGGAAATGTTTATTCATTCTTGTGCTAGCAGAACTGTGAGTCATTTAATGAAAGTAGTACCTATTAGGGCTGAAAGAAAAAAAAGAAGGATGCTGTATCATATAAGGCATATTGAAGCACATTATGTTGCAGAAACTAAAAGTTTTTATGGAAATTCAAAGATTAGTTAGATAGGTTCAAAGAATGTGATTTTTGTGTTGGGCTGTTCAATACCACAGCTTAGGTTCAGGAAGTCCCAGAGCCATAAATAGTTGAAAACTGAGGTACCATTATGGGAAATACCACTATGTGCTTGTCTTACTCATATGCTCTTCCCTACCTTGCCCTCATTTCAGAAGGGATACTGGCCTTGATAGTGTAACAGAAATGCCCATTCTCATTTTTTAAGAAAGAGGTAGTGGAGAAAAAAACAGTATTTGAGATCTGAACCATGATGCAGACATTTTACTAGTGGCAGGATACTGGTAACCAATTAAACAAGGCATTTCTGTAACTGAGAGGATCAAGCATACCGTGTTGCCAGCCACTCATTTTCATTATGAGAGACCTTTGCAGCCCTGCTCCAGCTGTTTGGGAGCTCTGTGAGGTCCCTGAGCTCCAGGTGCTTGGTACAGTCAGTTGTCAGTGAAGGAAGTCCATCTGAGAGCAGAGTGATTTCAAACTGGCAACAAGCAGGATTCCATTATTCATCCCCCTTCCCCTCAGATGAAAGTGCTTATTTAGGTCACATGGAAAATTAGTTTCTCCCTTAACAGATGCCACAACATTAGTACATGATAAACTGCATACCAAATTTTGTTAAATGTTACTTTGAGTTGTAATTTTTCTGGATGGTCAGTTGACATTTTTTGACACCATTTCAGAAGGGAAAAGTGGTAATTACCCATACTGCATCTTTTGTTTATAATAAAAATGTGCATTCATTTGCTATGCAAATATTTATTTAAGTAAGATGCTGCAGCAGAATATGCCCATGTTAGGTGTAGGAGGTAATGTTCATGATAGGAGATTACTTATTACAATTCAACCCCAGCCTGTGACATCTGTTTTTTTGTCATTTGGAGGCTTTCTTGAGCTGGGAGGTTTTTGCCAAGCTGAGAGCAGAGGATGCCAAGGAGCATCTCTGCTTGTAATATGTGTTAAGATGTTGTGCGGTTGGTGTGAAATGGATTAACATCCTGTCTGTTAGCTAAAATGCCCTCAATGTTCTTCAAGCTAGATATGGAAAAAGAAGGGACTGAGTAGAAAGGTGGAGCTAACTTCAGGGGAGTTTAGGTTTTTTTTATCTTTATGTGGTATAGATTAACAACTAAGTTCTAAATTACAGCTAAAAGACAAAAGGGAATTGAGTACCATAAAATCACATATTTTACTTTAAAAGGCTCTATGTTTTTGTAATTTCCATTTAGCTGGGCCAGCAGAGTTGTGGAGCAAATAGAGCCACTGAAGGAATATAAAATAAAAATGTATAGTGATAATGTACAAACTATGTTCCTTGGTTATTCTCTTTTCTGCCTTTTAGTTGTAATTTCTCTTAAAACATCAAAATCTCTCCTGTATAAAACCTATAAATAAGATTTTGAAAGGTACCTTGGTGTCTTTTGTATGTAATTTCTGTATGGTAGTTTTCAAAAAGAACATACCTTTATTCTTCCTCTCACCAAAGCAAACAAACAAAAACTCAAAAACTTACCCCAAGAAGACGCTGTCTGCATCATATTATTCACCAGTCTTCATGAGAATGGCTGAAAATCATAGGAGACCTAAAAGGGGAGCTGCATTTATATTTACCTTCAGGATTTTGAACTTTTCCTTTAGAAGTAATTTAATGGTGATGTATTTTAATGTTTTCATATATGCATTTGGCTCTAGCATCTGAGGGTTTAAGAAACTCACCAGGTACCAGGTACTTGCCAAGTACAGGACCCATCACGGAATTCAGTGCACCCAGTCTTTCAAGGTGACAGGTCCCAACTGTTCCTCTATGAGCCTTCATTGCCACCCTCTCTCCTCTTCAGCGCCCTGTACACTCCCAGCCAGATCTGTTGCCTTCATAAGCGACCTTGCTGGCCCCAGTAGCACAGCCTTTCCTCTCTTCCTCCATTCTCTGCCTCTTACCAAGTCCCACCAAGGCAGCACAGAGCTCAGCCTGATCACAAAAGGAAATGGGCTTGAGCTCTGTGCCATGTCTCACCCCTGTTGTTGCTACACCTCACCCATCAGAAATGCTATGTTTCTGGAATGACGATTTTGATTGGCATCATCCGGCAGTATTCTTATTCATGAGTATTTCCAGGCTTAGATCTGTGCCTACAAGTACTACTCCAGTCAGTGCAAGTGGCAAGGTGAATGTCAGAAGGGAGCACTTCCCATTCTACTGGAATAATTTTTACATGGGAATCTCTGAAGAGGACATTTTCCTGACCCATACAACATGCACAGCAGACTGCAGTAGATCCAAATAAGCCATATCAACCCAGCATATAAATAACTTACTTGACTGCTTTGTATCTTGTAAAAAATATGAATATAGGGCAGGGAATCTTATTTTAGGAGGTGGGGGGAACATATGTGTGCACAGTTAAATAAAACTGCTTCTTCAGATATGTACGAGTCTGTCTGTTAAAGGTGGAAGACAAAGTCCTGTTTCAACCAAAGCTGTTTTAACAGGTGAGCAGTAGGTAGAAGCCACACACAGTGCCACTCTCCCCATTTGTTAGGAAAAATATAGTAATCCAGAGCTGTACTGACTTCTCATTACAGAGATGTCACAGCCTTTTCAGTACTCTGCAGCACATTTATTAGTGTATTATCAGTTATTTGCACAAGCAGTAGAAGTTCATCTGAAGAATGTCATGCTCCATCAGGCAGATATATTTCTTCATCCTTACTGTGTTTCACTAGATGGCAAGTACAGCCAAATTAGACCTAGCAAATCCAGCCAGGTCTGGTTGCCATAGGCTAATAGCAGGAGATACAGTGGTGCTTTCTTTTCTGAGGATACATAGGCAAGACAGGGATGTACAGATACAGTGTGCCTGCTGCAGCTGGCATCCCAATGGTACGTATACTAGTGGGGCAGGGTGTAGATGAGGTAGGTGATGGAGCAGGAGCAGTACTTGAGTGCAGGAGTGTTTGCCAAGCAGTGAATATCCTGAGCTGAGGTGGTGTAAAATAGCAAAAATCCATCTGTGATAAAGACACATCACAGACAACGAGGCTCCACATCACAGTCATGTTGAGGAGCTTCAGGCAGACAGCACTTAACTGTATAAACATGAAAAATTTTGTTGGTGCTACACCTGGGGCAGACAGTAAGGCACAGGATTGAAGAGGTGTGGCAAATCCACACTTCCAAGCTGTAAGCCTTTCTTTTGCTCTGCCTTGGGTGAGATCAGTGGTGCAGGATTGCTGCCAACGGGGAGCCTGGGCTCTGGCAGGTGGATCCCCCTCTGCGGTCAGTCTGCGTTCCTTCCACACTGACCCCGTGAAGAACATGTGAGTCTCAGGTCAAGAAAAGGGTCCACAGTGTGAACCATTTTATACACCTGTTATTTTTTCAATTATTGTTTTGATGTTGCAACCTTAGTGATACTTCAGAAAGTTTTATGGAGAACAATGGATGGCTCTATCAGAAAGTTTGCTCCTTATGACCAGATCTGTGCTCTACATACCAGCAGTAGCATCCAGGCTCTTCCAGAGAACTAGCCAGTGCATGCTGCCTGCGCTGCTGAGCAGCTCCTGCCCATGCAGTGTGCCTGCATGGGGCTGGGAGCTGCATCTGTGCAGTAGGAATGTACAGGCAAAAGAGCCAGTGGGTGGGCTGAGCATCTTAGACACTTGCTTGCCATTGTGTCTGGTCTGTGAGTTTTCACAATCATGTGTGTAATCTAGTATGAAACAATTGTAATTTATTCAGTGTCGGGCATCATGTGAATTCTGGTGAGAAGGCATGTTGTTCAGGCACGGAGGGAGATATCTGAATCCTTGCACACCCAGAATATGCACCTCCTAAACTGCCTTTTTATGACTGAATTTGTTGGTCTTTTATTTTCCCAATCAGACTAGTTGACTAGGAGATCAGTGTTTCTTTGTAAAAATTAATTTATATACTAAAAAGCAACCAGATACAGTAACTTCATGTTTTTTAACAAAACATTAGTATGATTTTAAGAGAGCCAAACAATTATTTCTGAATGTAGTTAAAAAAATTTGCTCCCTGCCTGACAGCTGTGTGCAAAGTTGTGTTCAGTGAGGCAATTGTAAACTCACATATAGGGGTTTATAATGGAAACTGCAACTCTGCCTTCAGCAAGGCTGTGTGGACACACCACTGTAATTTCGATTTGATTAGATGCTCAGTCAGTTATTCCTGGTAATAAAAGCAAAGGGCATGAGGTCTTTTAGCATTACATGTACTACTAATATCCAGGATACTTGGCAGGTGAATATCTGAAAGGGGGAACTAGAGACAGAGGCTCTAAGCTGTTTGAATTCCCTCCTTGCACCATGTTTGTGGAGTGATTTATTGGAGTTGCAGCCTATAGACCATACATCACCTTCCTGGTTGGCTTTGTTGGCACCTTGTCACATTCTTTCTGGCTTGAGGAATTCATTGTTCTTGTTTGAACTGATAAGAACAAAAAAGGATTTTCTGCCGAGACCTTGGGAAAGGCAGAGGGGGAGGAATGTTGACATGAAACAGCAGGGCTGCACTTTCCCAAGCCTTTCAGCCAGCCCAGCAGCCTGCATTCTTCCCTGGCTGAGGAGCCCGGGTGGAGGTGTGATAAGCACCATTTCCTTGCTGCTACTACCCAAAAGCATAGCCCTGGGGTAGGATTCCAAGCTTCTGCTGCCCAAAAATGTGGCCCTGGGGTAGGAACTCTTCAAACTGAATTTCTCATAGCAGTAGGAGGTCAGATTGCCAGGATGAATGTGTTGCATAGAGTGTTGCTTAATATCAAAGAATCACAGAATGGGTCAGGTTGGAAGGGACCACAGCGGGTCATCTGGTCCAACCTCCCTGTTCATTGTTACTATTATTGCAAAGAGAGCTGATATTATTTCAAGGACAACCTCTGTAGGGCTTTCTTTTAACCTCTCAACAAGAGAGCTTTAGGAGGCTTCACAGGTACCTGGAAGCACAACACTGCTCTGTGCACATAGCAGGAAAAAAGCTTTGGAGCAGATGATTATCTGCTCTGGAAAAATTTTGGGTTTAATTGGTCCTTCTGGTAGTAGTAATTGGTATCTCGCTGCTCATCAGTGCCAATACAGTTCATACTGTCACATCCTTGTAAGTCTCAAGCCCTTGTGGTGACATTTTGTGCTTTCAGGATGAGGAAGGAAACAAATCTTTTCATAATGTTGAGAAAATTTGAAAGAGACCACCAAAAGTTAAGCTGAGTTTTCATTGAGGATAGTGACCCCCAAGGACAGTGTTGAGATACTGTGTCTGTGACGTGCTTGTTATGAAGCCTGTTGGAAGCAAAACAATGCTCTCAATAACCACAGTGTGTTCTACCTTCGAGGAATGGTTCTGGAACCAAGAACTCAGTTCACCTTCCTAAGTGGAGCATTCAAGGGTAAAGTGGAGGAAGAAGGATTGGGATGGTAAATTTCCCAAACAGTACACAGAGCAAGATGAATTTTGGAGGACTGGCTTTTCTCCTGGAGCAGGTCCCAGCAGAGGGCTACAAAAATAATTAAGAGACTGAAGCATCTGTCTTAGGAGGGTAGGATGAGGGAGCTGGGCCTGTTCAGCCTTGAGAAGAGAAAGCTGAGAGGGGACCTCATCAATGTCTGTTAGTATCTGAAGTGAGGGAGCCAAGATGATATGCCAGGCTCTTCTCAGTGGTTTGGAGCAATAGGACAAGAGGCAACAGGCAGAAACTGATGCACAGAAGTTCCAGCTGAACATGAGAAAGAACTTCTTCACTGTGCAGGTGACTGAGCACTGGAACAGACTGCCCTTGCTGGTGATATTCAAGAACTGTCTGGAGGCATCCTGTGCAGTGTGCTCTGTTTGAGCAGGGAGGCTGGATCAGATTACCACTGCGGTCCCTTCCAGCCTCACCCATACTCTAAGTTCTGTTATAGCTCAAATATTAAGGCTGAGCTAACAATGCTTTTCAGAGAATAAAATTTGCGTGATATGCTGCATGCTCTGTAGGGTTTTTTTCACTGTTAAGAGAAGACTTGTGTCTTAGCAGACCTAGCAGTCTGCCTCTGCACATCTTTGTGTGGACACAAAGCCTGAAGAGATGAGTTACAATTTAAACCGGCTTCTGTCACCCAAGGAGGCAGCTCTCACTAGTCAGGGCACTGTGGGGAGCACTGAGTATGAGCATCCCCACCAATCTCACAGGAGGGTGGGTGAGAAATGAGGCACCACAGGGAGGAGAGAACAGGTTGATGCTGACAGGACAGAAGGGAAACAGTAAAGTGGTGAAGGATGTTGAGGTGGCAATGGCAGAAGGCCAAGATCCTATGACAGGCAAAAAAGCAGTGGCAAGGTGTCCTGGTCAGAAGCAGGTTGGGAAGCACCAGTGTACGGTGCAAAGCCTGCCCGCCCAGCTTCAAGTCCTCAGTCCAGATAGTGTACTTTGTGTGCTTTAGTTTTCATCATGGGTGAAATAGGAATGGTAACTCCATAAACTTTTTACTTTATTAAATATTTTGGCATTTTTAGATGAAAAGCCAAACATTTATTTTACTAGCACATGGGATAAAGGAAAACCTTCCTATCTGGGAAAGCCTTCTAGGGGTACAGATCAGTTTCTTTGGCACTGGGATATGTAAGGCCATCATCCACCTGTTGCTTAGACCACAGCAATGAAATCTGTAACTTAACATTCAGTACCTTTTATTGCCTAAAAGGGGTTTGCATTTTGACTTTATTACCAGTAGTGGCTGTACAGAGATTATACACAAGGATAAAATACACGAGGTGTAAATGGAGAAGTGCCAGTGTGTGTGGATGTGTCTGTGTATATGTGTAAGCTTATCTTTATAATACATGAAACAACTTTATACAGGACAAAGACTGAGACAAGCTTGTTGGGTTTTTTAAGTCAGTATTGGCAGGTCTAATAAAAAAGTCTTTTTCTGCCTGCAAATCCTGCCTTGATCATAATTTGAGCTGGTCACATTCACCGTGCGTTTCAAACACAGTTTATTAAGAGGTGCTCTTCTCTTGGCAGACTGGCATCTTCTTGATGTCACTTGACAGGTATATCCATTTAACAGTGGTTGCCAGAGTATTTGACACTAATTTGAAGGTGGATGGATTTTGTGATGCAAATGCTCCCTTGCACTGGACTTAGAGTGCAAAATGCTACAAGGATTGCATCTCTGGTCTCACGTGAGTGTTCCTCCAGAAGTGGGGACTGCTGGCTCAGGCAGTGCCTTTGTAGGTGTTCTTAATGATTTTCTCTCCAGATGACCCCACACTGTCATCTTTTTCTCCAAGTCCAGCTCCTCTGACATTCACATTGGCAAGCTTGCCAGCTTGGAGCTTTGCCTTTTCCCCAGCTTGGAATCTGCCCTGCCTTCCAGCACTGAGCTGACTGACAGTGTATCACTGCTCTCTGCTGGAGAAGCATTCAGCTGGGCCGGGCCTCTCTGGGTCTCCAGCTGTGTGTCAGGAATGCAGGTGTGATGGCCAAACCTCTGAGCCTTCAAGGGCAAACTTAACGTACAGCTTATTCCTGCTGCTCCTACAGCACAGGTAAGGGTCTCTGTTATATATACAGGCTGGAGACAAGAGTTTTCAGAAAGATGAGAGAGATAAGTAGGGTGATACAAGGTGAACACAAGCATCTGTGGTCATGCACACTCGCTCCTTGGGAGTGCACTATAACAGATACTGGTGTCATTTTCACAGGTTTCTGCTCTAGCCTGGAGTATAATTCCCAGTTGTATGTGCATATAATGATCCATCTGTGAGATGTTTCTTCAGGTCAGATGGAATGACCAGTTAGGAGACTGTTTTTCTACTTAAGGGGCACAGTAAGCATGAGGTCCTAAGAGTTCATGTTGAAAGAGACTCACTTTGGTCAGCTTAATCCAATTTTGGTAGTTGTGGAAGTTACTCTGGCTGTTGCATTGAGGCATTTTTCAAAGACACAGGACAATGATCAGATCTTTCCCACAAAATGAGCATTATATAAAATAGTGCCTCCCATTTGAGCCCACACATGTACACATCTCTATCATGTACATGCACACATGATACATCTTCTAATTTCATATACTTTTGTAGGTCTGGCATCTTTTTTGCTGGGAAACCACTCAAGCATAAATTATAAAAACGCAGCTTTACAATCGCTTTAAAGTGCTTTTCTATTCTGCAGCATTCCATGTGAATTATTGCTGTGCTGTCAAAGAAAACAAAAACATTTGGGAAGGACTGTTTATTTTACAGTGGTTGACCAAAAGTATGCAAGTGGTTATAAAAAAATGTAGACAGCTAACAATGGGAGGTGCCATTGCTGATTCTGTAACCCATTCGCAAACCTTTGACACTGATTTTAGATCACTAGAGATAGATCTAGGGACTTCCCACAGGAAAACACACACACTTCCAAATCACTCAAGTTATGAAAAAAACACACCACTCTCCCCTCTGTCAGTCCACCCTGATTGTTCTTCCCCACCTTTCCATGTAGCCAAGCAAATAGCATGGGATTTCTGTATGTGTAGTGAGGCCTTTTTTTTCAGCCAACTATTTTTTTGGAGTGGTTTGCACTACAACAAAGTAGTAGTAGAGATGTATATTTGAATTTGTCATGTCTTTCAGAGAAATTTTTTATTGAGGTGGTACCACTTCTTGTGCTGTAGGGTACCATTTCCTATGATTAGACTCCCTGTGTGTTGAACTCCCCTACAAATTATTGCATGCACGTTGAAGGTAAGTTGGAGTCTGTAAGATATTTTGCTTCTTGTTAGAAATTAGGCATGTGATTCCAGTCTGCTCATACTAGAAAGCAAGTGGTAGAACAGAAGGCAGCCCAAAGGGTGACCAAGGAGGCTACCATATGAGTGATTGCCCAGTGAGGAATGACTAGGTAAGCTGAGACTCTTAAGCGTGGAAGAGATTTAGAAGAGTCTACAAAGTCATGACAGGTATGAAGAGATCTGGTATGGATTGGCTCTTGACTAGCTTTTCTAAAACTGGAGTGAGTGGAATCAAATAAAATCAGCAGTAGCCTGTTCCAGAAAAAGGAGACATAGTCCCTGAATTAGCCATCTTGCTTTGCTTGGTCCCAGTGTAAATGTTGGGGTGGGCAGAGAATCCTTTAAAGCAAACAGCAGTAGTCATAGTCATAGTCAGGGTCTTAAGAATAATAACAATCATAATCTTAAGAAAAGTTTATTTAGAAAAAAACCCCAACCCTGCAAGTATTTCTTGCAAAATGGTTAAAAATTCAGCCTTGTTCTGCATTACTTTTTAGCTACCGATATCCTGCAGGACACTAAAAAAGAGAACAAGGAGACAAAGAAAGAAAGAAAACTGTTAAAATAATGTCATCCACCCTCTGCCCTGCTCTCTGCAAGTTCCATGCAGTTGCTAATGAAGATCTGGTGATGAAGAAAGGATATGAATCCTAGTGAATCTGCCTTTCATAAATGTGCAGGGATTACTGTGTCACTACCGTTGACACATTTCCTTTCCCTGTAGGTACACACCCTTCCCTGTGCATTTCTGCAGTGCATGTAAGTTGGTCTGAATAGTCCTCCAGTCATGCTTCTTACATGGAATTTTATTTGAAAATTGAGGTGGGGAGTGTCTGCGAGCTCACTAGCAGCTGATCAGTCCTTTAGCTCTCTATTACCCCAGTAAATCAAAAGTGCCAGAGGCTGTACGGTATTACCTTGCATGGCTACATAATTAATGCTATCTTCCCTGACCAGAGGGAAATAAGCATGCAAAAGCCTGCTGCTGTTTGCCAAAAGGAACCTTAGTCAATGGGAGAGAGAGAAATGTTTTGTGCTTGGTCTTTTTGCTGCTTATATTAGAATCATGCGCTGCTATTTCTATCTGTTTTGCCAGTTGGCGTCCCTCCACCTTTTCTATTCATGCTCAAACAGCCAGGAACACTACGGCAGGAGAGGAAGCCCCTTCTCATGTGTTGCTGACTGAGCTGCCAGTGGCTTGTATTTGTAGTGGATCCAGCAACAAAACAAAGCACAAAGCAACCCCATCACATCAGCTGTGTGTGCTAACAAATAGGTTCATTGGATATTTTTGGAGCAGATTCCCGGACCTTCCCTTCCACTTCAATTGAAGTAAAGGCATTAAATTTATTTAATGCTCAAAGCAAAGGTGGCATATGTTTCACTACACTTAGCTATTTTGTTAGACAAAAAAACCCCTACACAACAAAACAAATAAACAAACACATACACCAGAAGGAAAACCCTGACGTGCCTACTACTCAAATGTAGGTGGAGATGAATGAACTTAATCTGAACTGATCCAAATTGATTAGATGGTTTAATTGAGCTTTGGTACAGCAGAAAACTAGATATCTCTTCTGACCAGGAAATGGTAAACCATCTTATAAACAGCCTGTCATGAGAGAATCTGAGTCATTGACTTGCATGTGCAAATGGCGTATACGCTTATGTGTCTCATGCCCGAGTTACAGTCTCAACAGAAACAGTTTTACAGGGACTGAATAATAGTTGGGAGAAATAGAGGGAGTAGGGAAGCAAGAAAAACAGCCAAGTAATTGAAAACATCCTCCAGAGATGTAGCCAAGAAATGACATTTGGGATGCTGAATGTGAGCTGGCAAGATGAATGCAATTCCTACCACAAAGACTTTTTGTCAAGGTAGTCATCATTTTGGGATGGGTTGATTTGACAGGATACACTTGCTGATAGAATCAGGCTTGTCCTAGTCTTCCCCATTGGTAGTAGGGTTTACTGATGCTGGAACTGAATTCTACTCTGGGTGTCTCACTGAAAAGCAATCTTTCAGGTTTTTTCCACCCACTGATTCTGAACTATCAAATTATGTGATCACCATGGGAGTCAAGGTATACCCAAGGTGCTGTATCCTGTGCTAACCCTGTAGAACCACTGTCAAGCTTTAGTTCACAGACTCAGATCAGTCTATTATGTTTTCAAGCAGCTTGCTATTAAGAATCATAGAAGGAATATTTTTAACATAAATAGTATGATCTTGTTGTGGTTGGACACTTACTTCCAGAATTTATTGGCACCTAGAAATACTGCTTTCTCTCATTAAGACAGAGGTAACAGTGGGGTTTTTTCAGCTTTGTGAAAACTCTAGAATAGGATAAAGTAATGCAGTTAGGGAAAGTTAATAGTAATTTATTTAAAATGAACTGACCCACATTTTGAATAGTTTCCTTTTCTTCTGAATTCACTGATATTTTTGTTCTTGGTCTTCTGGACCGTTCATTGGGGAAGTACTTCTTACAGAAGAAAAATTGAATATCTTCTGCATGTACCATCTTTTTGATGTGTAAATCCTTTGAGCATTATATAAAGGAGAATGCTGTTGTTCCATATAGGAAATCAGGCATCAGAAAATTAATTGGTGGCATATCCCAGTGCTACATTCCCTGCCTGGAATAAAATTTGCTGTTTCTGTTACCTCTAAGTGTGTTTCAGGAGTTTATATTTTGTTACAAAACACATACTGTATTTTCCTATTGTTTGCAAGAAAAACAATGCATTTTGAAAAGTTTTCTCCCTTAGCTTGGAGATTATTGTGAAGGAGTTTCAGAAACCAGCAGCACGTTTTGTCAAAGATTGTCCTTTTTCTTATGTGCTGAGCCAGCGGTTTCTGCCTCGGCTCCATACTAAGGAATACTTTGAAAATGGAAAATCTAGTCAATGGGCTGCTCATGTTACAGAGAAAGAGCAAGAGTTGACCCCAGGCGTTTCACATGTTCTTATTCAGTATCTTTTCTCTGCAAAGCCAGTTGGAGCTGTGATCATTTCTGTGTGTTATTTCATAGAGAAAACTCAGCAAAGAGGTGGAAGCCGGGGCTGGTTCTGCCTGTTGGCTGACCTGCGGTAGCCAGCCACATGTGTGCGGTTGGCTTGCTGCAGATGGAAGGCAAATGGCATCACTTAAACTGCTATCAGTGGGCCAACATGTGGTCAGTAACTTGACTGTGTGCCTGCAGTTCCTGTTTTGAACTGACCCAGAGGCAGTCTGCTGGTAGTAAAAACCTACCTGAGAAACATTTGTCAGGGAAAGTTTAAGATACGGGTATGTGATTTGGGTATTAAATTTAATTTAAAAGATTACGGTATGGGAACAGGCTTAGAAAAAAATGGGGTTGTTAGCATAGCTGCAATGACTGGGAAGGTGGACATTCATTTATGGGATGTCCCCAAGCCAAGAGTGTCTGGGTGTGGGAACGCTGCATACACAAAACAAAACACTGGAGCTCTGAGATTCCAGAGTTTAATATCCTTTGGTGTGCTTGTCCTTCCTTGCTTTTATGGACAATGAACAAACCTGGGAGAATAATATAAGTCTAGATTTACTGTACAGATTTTAAATCTCATATTCTTTATGGCACAAAATAGGCTGTAAAAGTTCAAGGTTTCAGCTCTGTGTAAATCAGTGTAGTGCCATCAAAGAGATTGAGACAGTTCTTGTATGTAAAAATCAGGGCAGAATAATTTGGAAAAAAAAAAATAAAGCTAATTCAGCATTACTGAATTAGAACATTTTCATTACCATAAAGCAAGTAAAAACATCCAAAATTAGTAAATCTTGTCCTGTGGCTGAACATTCATCTTGATAATTTTCCAATCATTTAGGAGCAAGCTGGTAATCTGTAAAGCCCTGTGGAGATGCTTTCAGTTGTGCCATAAACCTTTTACGATCCTGAATCTCCAGTTTTGCTCATATGCTTAGTGTTCCAGGCTGTCACTATCATTCTTCATATGAAAAGGAAATATTTTCTCTAAGACAGTCACTGATTTTTGCACTGGTAGATAATACCAGCACATTATTTGAAAGGCACTGAAAGGCAGGGGTTTTTGTCCAAAAGCTCTGCATTAAGGAGTACATGGATTTTTTTTTTTTTTACCCAGGAGTATTCACTGTATTCTTTTTGCTGTAGTTACTCAATAGCAGCAAGTGGATACATTTAGCTGATGATGACTTGCAAGTACTGTGTGCTACCTTTTTTTCTTTGCTTAAAACCCTATTTCAGGATTGTATTGTCAACCCTTTCTGCAGTTCCTGGATGCATTCTGCATAGAATCAATGCCAGTAGCAAAAACCCTAGAGAATGGCACAGAACCTCTCATTCATCTTTGTAGCTGTGGTAAAAACCTTTTTTAAAGGCATACTTTTTCAGCTGGTGGCTGGCCAGCTCAGGTGAGGCTGTGAGAACTGCTCTTGCACCTTGCTGAGGACACTTGCTGTTCTTGGAAGATATCCTCAACTCTCAGTGACAGGGTTGACAGCTTTTGGAAATGAAGGAAAAACTCCTGTCTTTGGATCTGCAAGTTCTGTACATGTCTGCTGCTTGTTGAAGCATCCAGAAGCTCATGCACTTTACTTGCAGCATGCCCCCCCTCCTTCACAAGTGAAGTGTATTTATTCTTGTCTTAGCTGTAAGCATGAACTTGGCACACATAATAGCCTATTTCCTCTCCTCTGGCAGAGTGAAATGATATGACCTATGCGCTCACGTTCATCAGACTCGTCTCAGATAATACCTTTCTTCCCACTCTTCCATTCGCTGTAGACTGGTCCTGATGGTACAGAAAAATAGCTCACAGTAGAGTTAGGCAGCCTTACAGTGCTGCCTGGTTTGAAGCAGTGCTGTACTGATGGCTGCGGGATGGACAGATGAAGAGTGTGTCTCTGAGTGGGTGGGAGGATGTGCTGCTTGGCCACCTCACAGTGCTGTGCAGGTTGCAGTGTCCAGCCAGCTTTGCACATCTCCATTTCCCTCTCTCCCTTAATTTCAACCTCTTCCTTGCTCCTTTTCTACTTCTTGACATACTCCACCATCTATTTATTTAGCTAGTCCTGTGACTACAGGTTCTCTAACTATAGCTGCTGTCGCTTGTCTTCTCACAGGAGAAAGAGGAAGAGAGAGAGGGAGGGAGGGAGGAGGGAGTCCCGTCTCTCCCGCTGACACTCGCCTCCAAGGTCTTGGCTAGAGGACAGCCACTGCTGGCAGCAGTCTGGGAGGAACTCACAGTGGTAGCAGAAGAAAGGAATTTGGCAGGGAGGGGGACCACATGATTGTGATTCATCCCGCACTCTTGAAATGTGGCAGGAGGGGTAGGAAAGGCTTCGTGTGCCAGCACTGAGAGCAGAGATATTCGCATTCAAACATCACATTCTTTTTATAGTAAGGCACGTCTCATAGGAAAAATATTGAACTTGGCCTTCCAGGATGAAGAAAATAGGCCTAACTGTGGTTTTACTGTTTGAGTCACTCACTTAATCAGTTACTGGTTGCATGTAGGAAGCCTTCTATTAGGCTGACTTGGAAAAATTGTTTTTCATTAATTAATAGTGACACTGAGCTGTTTTTCAGTTTGCTCAAAACTGCTTTCGTTTGTAGTCTCCCTTATGCAAAACCACTCCTAATATACCATGGTTCAGAATAGTAATCACCTTAATCCAGTCACTTGATATAGCTGCCTTCCAGATAAGGCTCTAGTTTTTATCAGGAGTTAGAAGTTTGCTGGAGAGGTGAACAAAGTTGCATGGGAATCATGATGACTTGTGGACCTGATTTTTCTACCTTTCCTCATATGGGATAGCCCCTTAGCCCTGGGTTGCATGTGTGTCCCATTCTCATAGCACGTAGGAATGAAAGCAGCAGAAGATGTCATTTAACGTGCATGGAAGTGCAGGGTGATGGTTTGAAGACCATGTAATAAATCAGTTCCAGTACAGCTTAAAAATTCTGGCTTTCATTTTGTAAGCCACATTTTTGTGAAAATCCAGCATAACAAGACCATCTCCTTAGCCTTATTTTGGCCCAGCTCCTCTTTCCAGCAGGAGGTGGTTACAAATGCAGCTGTGGAAGTGCAGTTCAGCTGAGGAGCACCACTCTGAACAGTCCCACACACTCGCGAGGCCCACATTGGCTTAAAGGGTGATTGCTTCCCATGCACCATAAATCTGCATTTGCATCCAAAAATGTGGAGGCCACAGTGTATGGAAGTTCCTTTTCCCCCATGAGTGTGTTTATGACAGATTTATACTGATGGCAGCAGTGTACACAGCCACAAATGTAGACCTATTCAAGCTCTCCTAACTCAGTCCCTGTTTCCTGCTGAAGGTGAAACAAGGTCCTGTATGAATGAGGGTTGAAATTACAGCTGAACTTTCTAATTGTGTTAGTACAGGAGAACTTTTAAGAAATAGAGCAAGACCTTTTGTGTTCGGAGCTACCCCTGCCCTCTCTTTACCAGTTCACTTTATGTTAGGTTTACATTTTTTCTCCCTACAAAAAACCAGTAAATATGCGCCTATATATCTCCCTCTGTTTATGAAGGATATTTGAAAGGAAGGTCAGAAGTGCTTTGATTCTTGAAAAAAGCCAGCCAGTTTCATCTACACAGAACTTCCAAAGTGTATACAAAAACACAAATGCTGGTAACTGTTATTTCAGGCCTCAGGCTTAGACATGATAAATTAACACTGTCCAGATTTCATTTTGGAAGCAGTGCCTACTCCTGCACAGACATTCATATCCTGATGAACTCCGGGGCAGCTCAGAGGGGCAATCACCACATCCTCTGTCTGACCCTGATGGTGACTGCTTCCTCCTGCCTCCCACGCCAGGCTGAGCAGATGAGTCTGGGTGTGAACACCAGCCACAGCTATGAAAGCCAAGCCAATGTCAAGTTCAGCTCTGTGAGAGTATTGTAGGACCAGATACTTCTTCATCTCATCCTCCTTCCCCTCTGCCCTCTCCCTGTTTCCCTGTGACAGAAGAGGAAGAAAATTCTGATGTTTACAGTTAGGGTTTCAGAGGTTCCCAGTGCATTTTAGGAGTGGTACCACTGTCTTTGAGGTTTTGAAGAACCCTGCTGTGAAGCTGCTCTGATAAACCATAGTCCTCTCCATGGTCTCATACCAATTTGACACCACTGTTTTAATTGGAATAATTCCTTTTCAATTATAAGTCTAAATTGGGAACCAGGAGGCAATGCTGAGCTGTAATCAGAAAGAGGCAGTAGCTTCTTGCCCATTCCTCTCTTCTCTGTAAATCTTTTTGCTTTTTGTTTGTTGGACAAACATCCTTTCTATTTAACTTGTTGTGGGCTCTGGTTGCTTTGCCAAAAGACTGGAGGAGAAGTACGGACATGAGCAGAACCTAACTCCTTAAAGAAACTATCAAAGAAACTGAATCAATCCCAGAAACCACAGGGTGCAAAAATGCCTCCAGGGTGCTTTTCCACTTCTCTTTTCACCTGTACCAGCTTCTGAATCTAGGCTGGTCAGTTATTTCTTGCTTCAATTATTTTTTCACTACAGGATTTAATGGCTTAAGACGTAATAGTTGTTTGCAGTGGTAAATTGCTCCACCTTTGACTGAAAGGAGAGTTCAAAATCTTCTGAACCAAATACCCTCTTTAAACAGCCCAACTCTGTAGCAAAAATCACTGGCATGTTACTGTCTGTGTTTGCCATGATTCACCCATCAGCCACCTCATGCAGGGTGGTTTCACATTGTTCCTGCCTGAGCCTCTGTCACCTCTTGTGCCAGAGCTTGTGCTTCTGGCTGAGCCGGGGCATCTGAGTAGTCAAGGTGTCTGCACAGGTTTTAACAGAAGTTTTTTGGGCTGACATACTACTGCAAACATCTGTCTGTGCCTTTAGGTTCCTAACATACCTTTAAATGCCCTGTGTGTGTGTCTTCCCAAAGACACAGAGGAAGTCTGTGGCAGAGAAGGAGCTTGTCCCAGGGGGAGGGACCCTGACCATGCAGAACAATGAGCAGATCTCTATGTCCTCGTTCCTGGACTTCCTTGAAGGGAGCTCGAATCATCAGCTAGTAAAAGGAGCATGTGTGAGATGATGTCACCCTGGCTTCAGAGGAAGAGCCCAGGGCTTCATACTGCTCCATGGCAGCGTGACAAGTCAGGCTTCTAGTGACGGTCATTTACCCTACTGGCCTGGAGTTTAATGGATTATGGCTGGAGTTGTTACAGTCCATTTGGTGGAAAACAAACAATCAAATAAACAGACAAACAGATCTGTAGTTTTAGGAGGCTACTTTAAAATGTCAGCCATCTGCTAGGCAGAGACTCAATAAATCAAGGTTGCAGGAGGAGGTTAGTGCGCACACGTGTGCGCCTGTGTTCTGCAGGCTTTGCATACTTCTCCAATGACCAGTTTTCTAACTTGATACTTATTTTGCAGAAGATGCTCCTAGGATTTACGCAGCTGGTGGCAATTAGAGGACTATGCTGGGGAGATTATCTCTCAATCTGTTTCTTTTTTCTCTATAGCCAACTGTCTAACCTTGGAAGGTGCTGAATAGCTGCACTTCCCATTGCATTTAATTTTCACTGTAGTTGTTGTATACCTTTGCTAGAGTAACAATATATCTTCAGATCTGTTGTTTCACTCAGTGTCTTCATAAAGGCTGTGTCTGGGGTGTGGTGGGTGGAACAACCCTTCCAGACTGTCTGCTTTTAAGCCATTTTTGTTCTCAAGGCCCTATTCTCAGAGCAGCTCACCCATGACAGCAGTGTGGTGTCCTACTCTCAGAGGAATCCCATTGAAGAAAGCAGGCCAGCATGAATGAGGGCGAGAGACTCCAGCACTCCCTTTCCTATGGATAAGGAGATACTGTCCCAAGTTTGCAGTCAGTTACAGAGGCAGTGTTCCCACTGATGCTGAGGTCAGCTGAAGCACCCTAACCAGCTCCCTTGGGGGGATATTCAGGAGAAAGCAGAATCTAGGGTTAGTAAAAAGCTTTGGTTGCATTCATTCAGTAGAAAACAAATGAGAAGAGCTCTTCTAACATGACTGGTTTTTTTTTTTACACATGACTGCAGAATGTGGTGGTGCTGTGCACAGTCTGGCTTGGTTTGTATACCCAGGTCTTTATCCCTTCACTGCCGCTGCCCTGCCATATGGATATAAATACCCTTGGACCAGCAAAAGGTCATTTAAAACAAAGAGGAAAATTAACAGCATTTGCAGAGCAATAGAGGAAATATCTTTGCAAACAATTTGCTCCCATTTTGAAAAACGTTAGAGATCAGCCTCCAAAGTTGCAGATAATACTTTTGTTAGATTTCAGATGCACACACACAAACAAATGCAGCATGTGCCTACCTACTGAGCCCACTTCCATCTGCATAAGTATTCCTTCCCTCCTCCATCATCACAGCAAATTCTTAAATGCAGGACATAAAATAAAAGCAATTAACAATGTTTATGAGGAAGCATATTGTGTTTAAGTGCACATTGTGGGCAAAAAAAAGGCATTAAGATTGTTCACAGCATAGGAAGTGAGGAGGGAGGAAACTCTGTTTGTTGAATGTGTTTGTGTGAGGATTACATGCAGTTTATGCAATTCAAGATTTCAGAAGCAGATAAGGTCTTTTAAATCAGCCATAAAATTTGTATCTGATTTTTCACACCAAAGAAATAACAAAAAATAGTTTTCTCTGGAGGAAAAGAGACTGAAGGAGGCATAGGGCCAAATTCTGATCTCACTTTCGCTGGTGTTCAGTAAAATTGTTGGAAATATGTTGGATTTACACTGATGTAAGTGAGATTAGAACCTTGCCAGTGGCAGACAGAATGTTGTCTCTGTGCATCTAGTATGGTTTGGGGCTATTTTAATACAAAAACTTTGTTGCTGTAATGTAGTTGAAGAGGTCATGGTGAGCAAATACAGGCAAATGTTATATAACAATTTGCAGCTTTAATATAATTTTGCTGATATTTGGCGGAGTTCTTTGGATCACTGTATAATTTTGCTGGTTTAAATGTGTTTCTTATGAACAAGTTATTAACTTAAGAGAAGTAAAGGCATCCACCGGGTGAGTCTGAAATGAATCAACACCCACATGTCATATCCCTTTCATTTGCTAAGTGGATGCTTGTCTTGTCTGATCTTGTGGATTTAATTTCTGCCAGGATGTGTTTATACTCTTAAAATGAATCTATCCAAGCAAATCTTTCGTTCCACAGCACAGTCTTAGCTGCCCCTGCATAGCTTGTAGGTGATTCATATTTGTTTGGCACAGACATGGGACATCCCACAAGATGAGATGAATCAGAGAGGAGGCCTCAATGTACCTTCTCCACTGACTGTAGGCCCATTCTGCTGTTTGGGTGCATTTATTCTACTTTACAGGATAAATCTGAGGTCAGATTCTGTACTGCTGTAAGCCTAGCAGAGATCCTTTTATTGCAGTGGATCTGTAGCAATTTGCACTGGCTGGGAATTTGGACCCTAAAAGCTTGTGTCAACAAAAGCTTCAACTGGGGAAAAAGTGGTAGAAAAAACTAACTAAGTGAAGCTGTTGCTGCCCAGAGACTTCTCTATTATGTAACCCTAAAGTAGTAGTGTTTCGAGTATAGCCCATTTGGTCATCCTAAACAGAATTAGTACAGTTGGGAAAAGGGGGGAGGTGTGAATATTTCAAGGAGGTCTTTAAACGTTTCTTCAAATGTTCATTGCATCTAAGATCCCATTTTTTGTGTGCCTTTATTTGCTCCAGAATACCGCTGGACTGCCAACAAAGGAGGGCTTGTCCTCCCAGGAATTTTCTGCATTCCTCTCTGGAGTAGGCATTTTTCTCAGCTACAAAGGCCCTTTGGCAAATTCCCTCTAATCATTGGATTTACCCTGGGCTCTGATAGGTGCCATTCATGAACTTGGTCTGCTGTTTGATGGGGCTGAAGCATTAATGGGATCTTTTCATGATAAACAAAACAGAGTAACATTACTGGAGGAATCACAAAGCTGCTCTTGTAGGGCAATGTAGTTCTTTCTCCCTCTGTTCTCTCTCTGTTCCACTCTGTTCTCCATTTTCCTTTCATTTTTTTTCCTTATCATTTCCTTGCTTTTATGAACATGCATTCTTTTTTTGTCTCTGGGACCATTTTTAGTGGCAGGTCTTCCCAGATCTCTTTACCTCAGGAGACAGTGGGCTAGCTCACTGCCTGTGCTTGGCCCCAGGAAGTACAATAAACTCGTACAAACAGCCAGCTTTAGCAGCTTGGTGTTTTCTCCGAGGGTCTTACACACCATCAGAGCAGAGACATCCATAGATTCTAAATCCCATCTGCACTCCTGTGGGATTCAGTCCCATCAATGGGTTTCACTTTCATCAATGAAGGAGCAGTGTTCAAATGAGGGGAGGGAAAACAAGTTGTAGAAGGACTCACTTTTGTATTGAAATAAAAGCCAAAGTTGCCTTTGCTTTTGAAGTCTATTTGTAATGGTGATTTTGTAGTCTTTTAGACAACATACATGCAGGTTGTCACTTCTAAAATGTGCTGTACTGTCCTAGAAATGGATATGTTGTAAAAAGCAACGTACACAGAGGTGATACAGCAGCTTACAAAATATAATCTCAGCAACCAAAAATAAAGCGGAACTGCATCTTTGTTTTGAAGCTGTTTCTGTTCTTCTTTGTGGGGTGATGTGACCCAATAAAATCTAAGCAATACACTGCTCTTTCTATCACCACTCCTTTCACTGAAATATCTCATATGCCTTCTGATGAAGTATCACAATTGGGTTTGGGTGAGCTCCTCTTGAGAAAATAAAAATTGCAAGAATTTTATTTAAAAAACCCTTTCATTTTAAATTTCTGAGTTTGAAAAATGCTGTGTTTCTAATTGCCAGTTTTAAGCCAAGTAATTTTCACATTCACCACTTAACTTGTTAAATCATCTATATTTAAAGCTGGTTATGAATTGAGTGAACATAAACAGCTGGTTTTGTTTCAGAATTTACTGAAGTTGTCCAGTCTGTTTTCAGAATGGTTTTGGGTTTTTTTCTGTAATCTTCTTCCCTACAAGAGGGAGAAATTAAACTGAAGGGAAATGACCACATTTTCTTTCATGCGCTGCACGTAACTTCTCACACTTATATCCTGCTGAACAGCACTGTGTTTGCGAAGTGTTGGCAGGGAAAAGTTGGATGTACTGTGAGTGTGTGAGAGAGCTTCTTAGACTTAGGTCAGCAGGCTACATGTGAAGGCATTGCAGTCAGTAACTCCTCTTTCTGATACCCTGGAGACCCTCCTGTGTTTTTCAGATAAGAGCCTTAACCTTAAGCACCTGAGGGGATTGCTTAGGTTGAAGGAAACATAAGATATTTGCTGTAATTTGGCCTAGTTGTAGCTCGTGTGAGGAAATTTCTCTAAATCTTCCTTTGTTCCTCCCTCATCCATCTGGTTATCCGTGTATCTGTCTCCTTGCAAAACTGTCAGGGAAGACAGGGCTTCTCTGATGTACCTGGGAGACAACAAGGCTGCTGAGCTGGCAGTCACTGGAATGGAAAGCCCCCGTAGATGCAGCTACAGCTCTGAAGGTAGAATGAAAGTGAATGAGAGTACGAGGTTGCATCTTTGGCAGATTAAGGGAAAAACAGGCTGAGAATGACTATGGTGCTGTGTAAGCTAACCATAACTGGACACCTGGTGGGACACCTGTCCTGGTCATGCCACAGCCAGGACCTGTTGGATGTGTTTCACTGTCTTCCAAGTGCTGTGTTTCCAAGGGCTCCTGTTAGTGTGTGCTTGTGGAAGTTTGGCAGCTACAGAGAGTTGGAGACTCAAGGCATTGGCTTGACAAAAATTCAGTCTCCTCAACTGTAAGGAGACAGAAGATACGAATGATCTCAAGGCCACAGAGCCCCTCAGCTTTTCCATATCAACTTCCAAACCTGAAGTGCATGATGTTTTATTAACAGTTGCTATAACTATGAACACTTACTTGGCACCAGTCACTGTGGTGTCCAAGGACCCTCGTGCATTTTAGTGAATTAATTAAACATATTACAGTGTTTAATACCCACGGTGGGAGATTCAGCTGCGGGCCATGGGAACTCAGAGTTGCATGGTTTGAGTGGGACACATGATTAAAGGATGCATAGTCATAATTCCAGTTGTGCACTGACAACTTTATTTTGTATTTGTTCTCTTTTTAAATTCACCTTCCAAAACACTCATTGCCAAAAATACCATAGGGATAATGAAATAATGTGAAAGTAACGTTATGTTCAAAATTGCATGTTTCATACCTCCTGAGAATAACTTGAATGGTATAGCAATTAGAGCTACCTTTAAATAATGGAGTCTTTTTTTTTTCTCAAAGTCTATTGGTAAAAATTAGCTTTGCTGTCCTCAAAGAACTAGTGCTATAAAATGCCAATCATGGTTTAATTGTGATTCGGTATGTTAATTCCGTGTGACAGTCTAAAGGTCTTTGAAGTCTACTTCTTGATTGTGTCTAATAATCTGGGGGTTTTATAGTGTTGAACTTTAAGAAATAGGCCTGCAGCTAAACTGATGCAGGAGAATATAGTTGTGAGGTCACAGTTAACTGTGACTGAAGGTGAAGTCCTTCTAGTGTTCACTTGAAGTCTAGAGTCATGAAGGGGTCACTCCAGAGGTCAGTTTTCAACAACAAGCTCACATTTTCTGCAGATCTATTTTCTATGTATTTGACCAAGAAAGGGAAAGAATAAGTCTTTGAAAACTGCGGTGACTCAAGTAAAACACCCCCTTCCTATCACATACAGGAAATTCTGACATGAAGAGGGGGAAGGCTGTGCCTGCTTGGGCCAGTTGGCCTCTTTGAGCTCACTGAACAAAGGTGATGGACCTTTGTCTCTGCTGGATGGAGTGAACTAGCAGATAAAGGTCTGCTGAAGGTCTTCTCCATAGAAAAACTCTTGAGTGATCTGATTCCTTCAGGTGAAAAAAAACTTGAAGGAGAATATGTGCTCTCTGTGGGGGGTGAGATTTACACTGAGGAAAACCTGGAGTTATAGAAAGAGCACAATGACAATTGTCTCCTTAGATCTCAGTGGTGTTAAAGGGTTGAGGTCTTCTTCAAGGGAGGAACAGATGACAGCATACATAAGTGCTTGTTTTGGACTTCATTCCAAGTTAAGAAAACAAAAGACATGCAACACTTATTTCCCCCAAAAAAGGTGTCCCTTACTGCTCTTTTCTTCCTTCCTGCCCACAGCTGCTGCGCAGCTGGGCCGTGAGCTGCCGTCTCCCACCATTGCCATGAGTTCACAGCACCACCCTTCCTTTTCCTCTTGGTTGCAGAGGTGTAGTTCATGAGCAATACCGACTGAAGGTGAAGAGATGTTCACCTGAAGGTGT
Source organism: Pyrgilauda ruficollis (assembly GCF_017590135.1). Classification (NCBI taxonomy): domain Eukaryota; kingdom Metazoa; phylum Chordata; class Aves; order Passeriformes; family Passeridae; genus Pyrgilauda; species Pyrgilauda ruficollis. The sequence continues at coordinate 4,817,970 of NW_024518095.1, forward strand.
TCTCTGTGTTATGCGTGGAGCCATGGTTACAGCTATAGCAAAATTTGAGATGCACTGGTGTGGGTTTCAGCTTGGTTAAGAGTTTACTGGAGCTGGTTTGGAATTTCTGGAGGTTTTTGTTTGTTTTTTCTTCCAGAAATACTAAATTGTTGGATCAAAAATTCCTAAGACAAAAGGTCCATTTCAAGAAATTTTCCGTCTCAGTTAAAACCAATGGAATGAGAAATTTCAGTTGATTCATTGAATTGATGAGTTTTTTTCATGAACCCTTTATGTTTTACTTTTAAAGGACTTCTACTAAACTTTTCTTCCTCGGTCTTTGAAATAGCAGTTGCTGCATCAAGCATCACTTCCACTTCTCTGATCATAGCCTGACAATTGTCAGATGCAAGGCAAATTCACTTCGGTTTCATGTCAACTGCACGTCCTCTGTCTGGGTTATTCTGGAGGAACCAGAGCTGGACCTGGAATGCTCTTTGATATCTTTGTAGTTTCTTAACTTCAGGAGCTGTCTTTTCAGCTCCAGCTGCTTGGCAGGCAAGCCAGTGTGGTGGCCAGAAAAGAGACATGGTATTGTTAATATCATGGTGACTGTGCAGATGTACCTTACGCAAAAATCATGCAACTTGTCAAGTCCATTTCAGTGTTTTGAAAAGCTCTCACAAAACAAGGAAAAATGTTCTTCTTGTGCTAGCTTCTGCACAAGATCTTCCAGAAAGATAGTATAGCTTCTTGTGCAGAGTTGTAATAACCTCATTAAACTGACAAGAGGTTCATCCTTCACTTTCTGCCAGAGGACCAAAATTTGGCTCCTCACCCTTTGTGTTTTCAGTTCCTGTGTGCACGTGGGGTGTACATGAAAAACGAAGGCAATTGATCATGGGAACAGCTTGCTTAGGAGATGTGGTGAATTCTTCAAGACTTGCAGTCTTTAAATCACAGTTGGATGTTTTTCTAAAAGATACGCAATATTTCAACCTGAAATTATGATGTTGATGGAAGAATTTCTGGGAAAAGCTCTGTGGCTGGTGCTGTGGAAAAGGTCAGAGTAGGTAGTGGCAATGGTACTTTCTGGTCTTACTGGTGTCTGTTGGGTGGGTTTGGGGATTTATTAATCACTACGACTGCCTCAGTTCAGTGTTTTATTCAGTTTGGTGTTGCTATTATTACCAAAAATCAGTAGAAATAAAAAACTCCTTGACACCAATGTAGTATTAAGAATCAGGCATTCTTTATTTGGCCAAAGGCACCTGGCAGCACCATGAAGACTGTTCACATTGCTGTAGCAGCAAAAATGACCTGAAAGCAAAGCTTCTTCATTTCCAGAGCTGCGTACTGGCAAGAACTGATTGCCTGGGTACAGAGAAGGTGGGGTGGGTGGAGGAAAGAGGCCGAGTCATCCTGCTGGCCATTGCTGGTGGAGGACCCACACAGTTAAGATGTAGGAAGATGTCCCCATTGAGCTCCAGCTGTGCTGGTGGAAGAGGTCACTGCCCTCAGCTGCTTGTCACAGCCTCCCAGCCAGAGGTTACTGACCTTGCCCAGCTGCAGCCAGGTGCTGTCTGTGAGAGCTTCCTCATCTGCTCCAAGCAAAACCAGCTGGATTAGTTCAGTCAGTGTCAATGGTTGATTGGAGGGGGCCTGGCCACTTTTATCTGAGGTGGTGGGAGGATGTTCCTCAATGCATGCTGGTGGCAGAGCGCTGAGAGTGGCAGCTCTCACATTCTCAGCTGGATGGAAGCAGTGCTGTCCTGCAGGAAAAGGATGCATGTCCTCAGATTCAAAGCTGGCTCTCACTTTCCCTCTCCACTACTCACTTCCCACCTTGGAGACTGTCTCATCAGGAACAGATGATTAGGCTTCTCTTATTCCATATCTAATTATCCTGTAGCATGAAGTCTTTTGTTGCCATATTTGCTCACACTCGGCCCCTGCCTGAATTCCACAGTAATTGTCTTGACTGCACCGCTACCATATCAAGCCCGGGTTACAGGCCCATCCTTTTGAGAAAGATTTCTTTTATTTACTCGTCTAGGAAACAGAAGTTCACATCCTGTGAGTTGTACTAGCCTTGTTTTTCCTGCTCATTTCTGGTATTACTCTGCCACTACTGCAAAACTCTGTTTAAGTTTGTGAGCTCCTGGCAAGCAATAGTTGCATTATCAGCTCTGTCAAGTTATCAGTGAACGTATAAAGCAGTGTCTTTTCATGAACCCCTATGCCTTGCAGCCTCAGTGTTTGCAATCAGCACAGATGAAAGAGATTGCTGGGGCTGGCATCAGTACAGACTTGTGCTGAGACCGGGCCTCATTTAGTGCAAGTTTATTACCTGTGGAATTTAAAAAGGATGTTCAGTGTAGCATGTCCGACAGGCAGGAAGCAAACTAAGGCTTGATTTTTAACTCTGGTTAATATCCAAGTATTTTGTTTTACAGGAACTGCTAATTTTTGTTTAATCTTTTCAACAGCTACTGAGCCAAAGGCAGCTGTAGTCATAACTTCAGTAAAGAGGCTGAGGTCTTGTGTAGCCAGCAGGGATATTCTAGGTTTAAAGGAGTGTAATCTGGTAAAATGAAGAGGCAGTCTGGTCTAGTGTTGGTAGTTTCTGTTGATGTGAAGAAGATGTATCAGTTTATAAATCCTGCCATTGTGTGGGACGAATTTGAGGATGGCAGTCTTCGAGAACTGACAGTGGGCAGTCCACACTGGTTTAATTTTATTCTGAGCATAATGTTAGTTGGCATGTGATGATATCAGAGTTTCTATTAGATGTTAGCTGAATTTATTACCCGTGCTGGTAGAAGTTCTGTCAATGTTTCTGTTATAATCTTTGTTTATTAGTAATAACCCAGCCATAAAATTCTCTCTAGATTGAAACATAGTGAGCAGATTCTCAGCTGGGATTCAAGAACATTTCTCTTTTCCCTAAATTTTGAAGGAAATTGTTTTGGCTATGATTTTGTTAGAATAAGATAAAAGGATCTGGGGCATATTTTTCATTTCTTTCACTAAAACACAAGCAAACATTCTATAGACAATCATATTCTTTATTGTTTTTTATATATAACAAAAGTAAGGAAACAGACAGTAAAAAGATTTTGTGTACAATTTAACTAGCTATCCACATGTGAAAATATGGCATAATTCCCCATCTCCTCAGCAGAGGGATTCTGTTCTACAGTTGGCAATGACAGTGTAGGGATTGTTACTGCCCTGGTTTCTTCTGGGATACAGTTGATTTTCTTCCCAGTAGCTGGTACAGGGCTGCCTTTTTCAATTTAGTGTAAGAATAATGTTGATAATGCACTAGTGTTCTAGCTGTTTCTGAGTAGTGCCTCCCTTAAGTCAAGGACTTTTCAGCTTTCCATGCTCTGCCAGTGAGGAGGTGCACACGGAGCCAGAGGCCATGGCCAGGACAGCTGACCTGAGCTGTCAAAGGGGTATTCCATACCACAGAATGTGTTGTTCAGTATATGGGGTGGGGGGAATTTGGACAAGCAGGGCTGATCACTGCTGGGGGACTGGCTGGGCACTGCTCAGTGGGTGCTGAGAAATTGCATTGTGCATCACTTGTCTTTTTGGTGGAGGTTTATTTCTCTTTGTTATCCCCCTTTTCATCACAATTATTATTATAAAATTATTGCTATTGTTATTGATTATATTGTTATTGTTATTATTCTCTTCCTATCTCAACCCATGGGGTTTACCTTCTTTCTGATTCTCCTCCCCATTCCACTGGGATTAGGGTGTGTGAGGGAATGGCAATGTGGTACTTAATTTCTGATGGGTTAAACCACAAGTTACACTCTGCAAGTAACATGTAGGCATCTCCTTATTAAAAAAAAATACATGTACAATACATTTTTAGATCATGGATTCACAAATCTAATGTCCTGTATATAGTAGTCCACCCCAGAAAAGGATGCAAACATTCTCTTGATAGATAGTCATTAACTCAGGAAGCCTGCAAGAGAAGATTCAGTCTGGTCTATGGGCGTGTAGTGCTTGTCAGATGCCTTGAAAAACAAGGATGAAGATTAGTGTCAAATGACACTAATCTACAATCTACTTTCTTCTTTCTCTCCATTCTCCTTTAGTTTCTGTAGCTGCTTTGGATAATTTGATGTAAATGAATGACCCACAGGTAGGATGATGCCCCCACAGACCACTCTAGCTGTAGGGCATTTGGGGGCTGCAGTGGTGACATGGTCTAAACCCTGGAACACAGCAGTATTTGTGAACAAACAAATCTGATGGTTTAATATGAGATAACCTTCTCTTTGCTTAGGTGATGAGAGGATAAAAGCAGGACTGTCAGGGGTCCAGGTCAGTGAAGTGTCCATCCATGGACCTGCAGGCCATGTTGAAAGCCAAAATGTGTAGGGATTGAGAAAGATACAGGTTTCAGGTGTGGAAGCACAGCGAGGTGAGTTGTCACAGCACAGTATAAAACTTTGTTCGTTCCTGACAAGGAATGTTTATGTTGAAATACTCTTATCAGAAAATAGGGTTTCAGGTGGAAATTAAATTTTGACCTGAAACTACTTGGTCACTTCTGAAGATATATGTTTTCTTCATGGAAAAACCCAAAGTGTAACACTTTATAGTCCATGCTGGGCTAGCATATCAATAATCAGTTTTGCTGTGAAAAGGTGACATTATCTCTTCTTCAGTGAAAAGAAATGTCTGTGGGAAGTGTGTGTGGAGCAAGGGGAGGAGACAGAGGTGCATGTGCATTCTCCAGCCTGACTGAACTGCCCAAGAACTGAACCAAATCCAAATTGTTCAGTGGTGTACTGAGATACAGAGCACTAAGCTGTTCACAGGTTTGAGATGGAGGGCAGGAAGGAGGTACTCACAGAGATACCACACTCATGTGAACCTTGCAGGCCAACTGTGGAACTGGTGTAAATTGGTCTGGCTCCAGTGACCTGGAGCTATGCTAAGTATGCATTAGGGGTTGGGGTGCATTCAAGCGTGTCTTGCTTTGTTTGCATTCATTCAGAAATTGTGCCAGTATCCAAAACATGACATGAGCATATGTATTAGAATTTAAAAATCTCAATCTGGCTGATTTTAAATGTTCCAGGTTTTGTTTTTTCTTTGTCTTAGTTATTTATGACACTGGAAAAGAGAAATTAGCATGGATCCCAAGAAAGTGTTTGATCTAAAATAAGGAAAATTCCTTTAAAGGGGAATTGTTTCAGCGGCTGGTTGTTATTTATTTTATTAAGCACATTAGGGTTGTTTGGATTTGTGTTCTGCCTATAATTTCTGTGTTTGGAGCAGAGCTGGTGGGAAAATGGTACCAGCAATTTATGAAAGGTGATACTGTGTCAACAGATAGGCAGTGGGTTAGGACATGTGACAGTAATCTTTCATGGCATTCAGAGCATTCAGACCATATGCTTTAAAACATCAGCAAAATACATGTCAGAACCACTTCCCCTCCATGCCCTGCTCCCCAGGACCACAGTGGGGGGACACCAGGGAGTGAAGCTGGGGGGCTGCTTTGCAGTCCTCAGCACTGGGGTGCTCTCTAGAAAGGAAATGGGCTTGAGGAGGGCGGAGAGAAACTGCAGGGCCTTCTCCCAAATGAGTGAATCAATGAAATTCAAACATGTGAGTAGATGAATGGACAGGGCAGCAGTTGTGTGACATTAGCAGGACCTGGAGGACTGCTGTGAGGTTTGCTCATGAATATTTAGCGCCTGCTTTTTGGAGGGTTTTCTGCAGTGAACTCATGGAAAAAAAATGGCAGAAGCATTGCCTATTCTTTCTACTCCTGCTTTTCTGCACTGTCCTGGTTTTCATCTATAGGTTGTAAGAGGCTTTTAGAAACACTGCATGTCTTAGTGTATATAGTTTACAGAGAGAAAAAATGCTAAAGAATGTTAGAGAAATCTTTTTGTCTTTGGAGGCTAGCATTAGATTATTTTTCAACTCAGTAAAGCTCACTGTCAAGAGATCCATCTCTACCTGCTGCTTTTGCTCAGTGAATGCAGGGGTTGCAAGCACAAACTCAAGTCAAAAAATTAAAGAGAATAATTTGGTATCCCCAACAACATACAGCCTGGGGGATGGTGGGAAACCTCCTTTGTACCTCTTAGGCTCAGTCTGGAAAACGGAAAGTTCAGACAGGAGGAAGCACCTCAAACCACAAATAAACTGTTCTATCCATTTGAAGGTAATTGGCCAAAACCTGGTATTTTTACTCAGGCAGAACTCTCACTGAAGTCGTTAGCCAGTTTGTCTGAGGAAGGGCAGAAGGTCTTGCTCTGGTGTTATATATTAGGACCAGCATTACTGAACCTCCCACTGGTAGTTCTCATCTGCCCAAAAACCAGACTTCTTGGGAAGGGAGCAATAGTGGAGTCCTGTGTGGAGGCTATAAAATGGTCTACATTCTGTATTAATATTGATTTTGCAGTCATAAAAGGAACATAAATGTTTTAAAATTAAACATTTTTCTGTTTAAATATTAAACATTGGGATTTCTTTTCTCCTGATTTTTAAATAAGTCCTGCAAACTAGTCAGCTAGTTTGCAGTCATTTCTTGCCATCTCTTCTAGGCAGCTTTTTAGTAGCACAAAAGCTTCCAGGCAGGAGAGGGTACCAAATAACTAATTGTATGCACAAGGGTTATTTTCAAATGTGCGTCACTGTTCATTCCTGTTGAGAGGTGTTCCTCACCTTTTGAACTTTCTGACTGGCAGCCCAGGTCATCCAAAGTGTCATGCAGATTGATATTTCTGAGTTCAGCCCAGCAGAGAGGGGAGTAACCCACTCAGACCTCCTTGAAAGCTCAGTGGCAGCTTCCTTAATTGAATAAGAGGTGACTCCGTGTTTTATAAGCATCTCTCAACACAGTCATAAGTTTTATCAGTACAAAGTTTTAAGAGACAGCTCTTGTACAAACAACCTCTGAGTCAGTGCCAGATCACAGTTCACTTCTGCCAGCAAGACCTTGCCATTGACACTGGCTGCTGAATCCAAATACGTGGGCAGGACTCCCTGGGAAGGGGAAGGAGCTTCTCAGCTGGTTTGTGATAGTCCCCATTTCTGGAAAAGGAAATGGTGACTTTATGCCTCTTTATATTTTTCTCTTCTTGGGCAAGAGGAGCAAAACAATCTCATGCAAGTTTGGAAAACTTTGGAGCTGCTTGTGCCAGTGCCTCATTGGCAGCTTGGACCTGCAGGTGTAGCAGCAGCTTTCAGTCTTGCCCCTCAGTGTGGCAGAGGAGCCTGGATTACCCCTGGTACTGTGTAACACCAAGCTCCCCAGTGTTACCACTGGCTCTGTGTAATGCCAAGCTCCCCAGCAGCAGGATAGTTTGGCCATGACAGTGCAGCTCTCCAGCATGAGTGGGGCTGCTCAGCTGACACAGGGAAGCTGGTGGTGAGTGCACTCCTACCTGCTCTGTGCCTCATCTGTGTTCTTCTATGCAACCAGCCAAAAAGAAAGTTCCTTTTCAACCAGCCAGTAAAACTCACTGCCCTCCCTCAGCAGTCTCCAGTGCTGCTGCTTGAAATAGAGAAATGTCATGAAACACTCATCATACAAAAAATTGCTTCAAGACATTCCTCCTAGAAGTGAATTCTCTGGGATATATTTGGTCAGCTGAGAAGAAGCAAACTGTGCAAGAAAGTTCCCACAGTCAGGCTTCCTCCTGAGCCATGGAGCAGGATTTGGACAGACCTCCAAAAATAAAGCCATTTTTAGAGATATTTCTGTGGTTGCCTCTTGCTCACTGTTAGGTGTTTCTGCATGGTGGGGCAATCACCTTGGGAGAAGTGATGGGCAGTTGTGAATAAGCCTCTGCCACATTTCAAGCAGCACATGCATCCTGACACGTGCGTGAGGGGATGTAACATGCAGCCTCACCGCTCGCTACCCCAGCTGTGGCTCCTCAAAGCAGTTGCTGCTATGCTCTGCTGGGCATGGCTCTTCCCCACCAGTGTAAGCTTGGGAGGAGAAAACAAAACAGCCAAATCTAAGTTTGATATGGTGGGAGGAAGGCTACTAAAGCTGAATATACTCCATATTGTGTAGAAGTGCATCAGAAATGTGCAGGATTGCAGCTTCCCTCTAACTGGTCTCCTCCTTCGTACCCAGCCTCATGGCTGTGCTGGGAATGCTGGGGGAGTGGGATTGCTGGTGTTTGTATTGGTGGTCACCTCAAATTGCCTGTCTGGGAGAAAAAGTGCTGAAAGGCTGAAGTATTTTTGGGGGTGCTTGCTACAGCTGTTGTAAATGTGTTGTAAAAAGCTTGCAAGCATCTAACTGGGGGCCTTTCCCTCCCCCGCTGATGGTCCCAAAATACCACATTCTCACACCCAGTGAATTAAAGGGTAGATGGAAGACATCAAACTCCCTGCAGAAACCATCAAGGTTGCTCAAGCATCCTGTATTCCTTCAGAGGAATAAATCCTCTGCCTGCATCTACCAGCCCATTCTTCAGTGCTGTTTGTAGGGGAGGGAAAGATGCACTCGGGCAGCAGCCCCACTGCAAAGGAGGGCTGGCAAAGCAGGGGTAGACTGATGGAACAGCTGAATTGCTCTCATGCTCCAGAGGAGGTGACAGGGAGGGCTGGCTGTGAGGCACACATCTTTCAGCAGTGAGTTGTTTGTCTTCTCACTCTTGATTGTTAATGACCATGAAAAGCTAGTGGGAGGCCAGCCAGGACACCCATTCTCTCTCTTGCTTTTAGGGATCCAAAGACTTTGGGATAATGAAATAAATGTTAGGTTGTCAGTCCAAAATAATAACACTTTACAAAGTGAAAATGCAAATTTCCTGCAATATCCCTGAATAGCAGGTGGTATTTCCTGAGGTATTGTTTCTGACCTGCAGGGGAATTGATATTATGAACTGACTGAGGAAAATGATTGTGGTATCAAACTCCAGCCATTAAAGCAAAACAATGAGAGCATAGTAAACTAAATGAAGGAACAAGCAAAGGAAGGCTTGGATTTTGTGTATTCATTGCTGTTTTTTCCCCCTAATGATGCAGGCCCTGACTGCGGTTAAGATGCAGAAATCCTCTTTTTTCAGAAGAGGCAGCAGCAGAATGGAAATAGGAGAAAATGTTTAAATTCAATTGTTTTTAAAGGCATAAGCAAATAATATGTAATCATTCATAGCATTAGTATTATTAAATAAGTAAAAAATAGCTGGGTGTTGAATTAACTAATACTTCTATATGTCCTGCAAGCGAGACATTTACACAAGCTAACATGAGATCAGGAACAAACATGCCTGTGTTTCTGCTAACCAGATTTCTCTTTGAAAATAGGACAATCTGTTACTGTCAGTCAAAAGTCACAATTTGGTTTCTGATTTCATATAAAGGAGACACTATATTAGGTTTGCTGGTCTGCCCTTCATGTAGTGTCATTTGTATCTCATTTGAATGAAATCTATTTAAAATGATCTTATTTACATAATGTTGTTTCCTCACGTGTGTTCAAAACCAGCACCTACCTAAAGCAAAGACTGATAACTGATTTAAAATTGATTGTGAACATGCATTGCAGCATATTCCTACATTTTATATAATTTTATAGCTGAAAGATATATATGTTGGCTCACATTGTAGAACCTTCTTCTACAGCCACAGCCCTACGCTCTCCTGCAAGGAGCTACTCATGATACCAGCCCAATGGATTTGAGCTCAGTCCACTTCTCTAAGATTGTTCAAATGAATTTGAGACTTCTAGTTTTGTGCATCTGGTCTTGGTGGATTTTGTGTCAACTTCTTAGCTTTTCTTGCTCAGAACTTACTGTTTGATTTCTCTGGAATGCTCCTGTGTGGATGTTCCTGCGGAATAGAAAGAGTGTGCTGTTTTCTCTGTACATCGGGGATGTGAATGGAAATATATGTGTCCTCTGGGCTGTCAGATTATATAGGCTGACTGAGAAGCAAAGTAAATACCCCCAGGGATCCCTAGCTGCTGTGCTGGGATACTCTTTTATTTCTGATTCACTTAGAAAGAATGATTTTGCATGGTACTCAAGAAAGTGCCTCAGCACTCCCAGGTGTTACTGGCCAGAGCTACAAGTTAACAATGCAAAATTTTAAATGGGCTGTTTTCTAAGAGAGGGTGGGTTAATCTAAAGCTCCCTAGGCTCTATCTTCCCTACCAAAATTCTCAACAGTGCAAAATTATCCTGCATTCTCTTTTCTGAAAGCTCCTTTCATTGTGCCTTACCTTCAAGGATGTGTAAATTCTGCTGTTCATCAGATGTGATCTGATGTCCGTCACTTGGTCCAAGCACAGACATCATCATGTCATGAGATGAGCATGGATGTGAAAGGTTTTCATCATGTATTAAATCATAGTTAGAGTTGAGCCTCTAACTATGCTTAGAGGTCCCTCTGTGAGGGACCATTCAACCAGTCCCAGCCCAAGAGTTGGGCCCATCACACTTAGGAGTAAGAAGAGGAAGGACACTGTTGCTTCCAAGAGGCATATGGAACTTACTTACTGGGTAGGTTGTCCCTGAGATACAGAATATTTATTAATAATATCCCATTGTGGAGATCTCATGAGAGTTCTGGCTTTCTTGTCAGTCTGGAAGCTGTCTGAAACTGTGATGATACATCTGGAAGACTCAGGAAATCATCTGGTTTGGACTTGCAAACCAGTTTACAGTCAGCAAAGCATTGTCTTTTCAATAGAGAATAATTTTTATTAAAAATAACCCCCCCAGTATTTGCTAAGTAAAATAGAGCTAGACTATATCACTTTCCTGAGCTATGTATGTGCTTATCTGTGAAAGAAAAAACTGCAATAGAGGACAATTCCATAGTTCAGAATGAGGAAAATAACCAAAAATTGCAAAGGGCACATGTCAGCAAGGGCAGGCAGAAATTAGAGTGAAAAAATGTGGCTGAAAAGGCCACGCATTTATGGTGTAAATGCATCTAAATTAGCCCCAAAGACAGTCATTCCTGAGAGGTGATGAAAGGCAAAATGGCATGGGCAACTCCTTATCCCATCACTGTCTCCCACTCTTTTTAAGTGCTTGTGTAGTAAACAGTGAATATCCTGACTGTCCCGTTGCCAGTGCCTCCAGCCAAAAAGCTGAAGCAGACCCTCTCCTGCACAGATTGCTGTGCTGAGAGATGGCTGGAGTTCTTCAGGAAGAGCACATCCTCCTGTGGATCCTTCTGTCATCGGCCTTGCAGCTGGGGTAGAATCCTCTCCAGGGCGGTACAGTCCCAGGGCCTTTGCCTTTCTGTTGACCTGTTTTGTGATCTGAGAAGATGAAGCACTACCATAAAGCCTACAAAAATGCATCTGATCCTAAAATCTGAAAAACCCACTGGTACCTAGGAAGATTCTTTCTAACCAACCTTCCCAATTGCTCTCTTAAAAACACCACAAAACCCTCAAAATATGTCAGTAATGCACATGCTTTCAGAGCATGGAACAAGCCAGAAGTACGACAACAATACAGCCATCTAGTGAGCTTGGTGGACAAAAAGTAATACGAATAATGTGTTTCTGTTTTTCCTCTCAGTTCCTTGCACATAAGTGGCAGTGCAGAGACCTTGTTCCCATTTGTGTGCAAGCAGAGAAGGTGGTATGTGTTTGGTCCCGCTCTTTCTTGCCATCTCTCCTTGCCACTTTTCATTCCTTCATCCCATCCCTTTGCATCTTTCCTGCTGACCACCAGCAGAAGGACCTTGCTCCACACCATCGCCCTTACCTGTCAAGATCTAGAGTATCCGAGTATCCTTGGCCACATCGCTGCCAGTGCTAGAATAATCGTGCAGCTGCTGGTAAGTGATCTGGTGCTGGTATAATACCTGATCTCACCAAGGTGGATTATGTTCAGCTGCAAAACAAGCTCCTATCTACCCAGCACACCTAATTCCCAGAAAGGGTATGCCTCTCTGTGCCAACTACAGCAGCATTTGGAGGCCAGCTCTCCTTCTCCTTCTTTCATCCAACAATCTGCTTTCACCTCTGCTGCCAGGACCACCTAGCCACAGATACTACCAACAATTTTTGGCATGTCCCAAACCACAGAGGTTCAAAGCACAATAAAATGTAACTAATTGGAAGATGGAAGTGTTTAGCTCTTTCGGTAGACTCTGGAAATAAGGGCAGAATTTAGCCAAGGAGAGAATTTTGCTATGTTTTTTGCAGCATAAAAAATTAGGTTTTATCACTTCAGCAACAGAAGCAACAAATTACGGGAGAGTTTTCAGGAACTGAAAATCAATATTCATCAGTCCTATTGTCTGAAACGACCTGCATTTGCTAAAATGTTCACAAGCCCTCTCTAGCAACCCTAACATGTAAAAGCAGGCTGTTCTCCAAGTGGCGGATGGAGCACTGTGAGCAAGGAAACCACGTTAAGCTTTACAAGGGAGTGGGGCTGTAGTAGGGTGCTCCAGGCGCTGCATTCTTGATGTGGTGTCAGGTTTCAGTACTATTATGAAAAAATCTGCAGGGGATTTGCGTGCATACCTTACACACATACCTTTGATGTTCACATTGTTAGATCCAAGCAACAAATAGGAACTTGAGGTCACATGTAGCTTCCAAAAGGCTGTTAAATAACTATGGCTAGACAGTCATGTCTAGCCATTGTTAGTCCTGCAAAAGGTCTGTCCTGCAAAATTACAGTCAAATTCTTCTCTCCTAGATTGGGTTAAATTCAGAGTCTGTTCAGGGATGTAAATCGAACAACTCCAAAACTACACCAGGGTTATAAAGAGCAAAATCTGTTTCTTCCTCCCTCTCTTCCCCTTTTTTACTCTCTTTCAGACCAAGGGAAGCATGGGTACTTGAACACTATTCATATTTCTGCTGTTGTTGAGAGGCTGACAATAGGATATTGACAATAGGATAGATGTTGAGTTTGCAATCATTTATTAAATGCGTTCTGGCTAGATTTCAAAAAAAAAAGCTGTTTGCTACTGTCTTTTAAAATGCATTATAGTGTTGCATGGATTTCACAATGATGCATGTGATGAAATTGCTGCTAATGAATAAAATCACACCAGAAATGCAGTGGAATGGTGGGGGTTTTTTCTGCTTTGCAAGACAGACCTAGGAATCATGCCTTTGGACATAATGAATGTAATATCCATTTAAAAATAAGAATATGAACTGAGTTCAGTATTTAACATACCACACACCAGAATGATCCCAAAATATATCAAGCCAGGAAGTGGATTAATTGCAGCAACTCACCACCAAGCTCCTGGTATATTTCAAGTATGTGGAAAATGTATTTCTATTTTGGACACTGACTTCTTTATGAAATTATGCCAGAATGTCAGCAGTCTGCTTGGACTCTGACAGACACTCTTAGCTGGCATCAGTGTCCTGGAGGCAGTAATAATTACCAAATCTATTTGATAGACAGACAGCTATCAGACATCTGTATATCCCAGACATACAAAAACATCCCCAGCCAGCCATGTGGCTACCAATGAATCTGCTCAGACAAAGAAGTTCAAGAGAAATGCCTCAGGCCAGATCCTCAGCTGCAGAAAATCAGCCAGGCACAGGCGATTTGCCTTCCTTGCCCTGTGTGCTTTTCTTTGGAGGAAAACCCTGCCCAAGCCGTCAGAGGGCAATGGGAGGTCAGGGAGGCAATGGGTTGAATGGGAAGGGGAAGGGGAAGCTCCTGCAGGAGCTGAGGGCTGTGCCTGGGGCTGACCACATAAGTTCTCTACAAGATGCTTTATATCCCTGAACGACTAGAAATGGCTGTGCAAAAATGACTGATTTTAATCCCTTGTGTCCTTACCCCAGCTTGTGCAGATGAGGGGGCAGATCGCTCTTCCTAGCAGTACCCAGTGCTGTGTCTGTGCTCAGTGAGCTGAACAGTGCCTGAACACAGACAGCCTCAAGCACTGCCCTACAATTGTCTGTGCTGTGCAGCTGGGAGCTTGCTGTCCTTCACCATCTTGTCCTCTGCCACGTTACAGGTGTGGATAAGGAAGCAGCACAACCCAGGACTCTTCCTCCTAGGCAGTCTGGAGGAAAGGTGGTATAGATACAGGCCAGTCAGAGGTCCTGGACTGGGTTGCTTTCTCCTGTTGGTGAAGTCTGAAGGTTTTCTAGGCTGATCACAGTCTGCTGCACCTGCCTGCCCACAGTGCCCACTCTGATGCTGTCCTGCTCTGGCTGAGATGTGTCTCACTAAAGCAAGAAGCACAAATCTGTGGAGGCAGCAGTTCTTGTAGTATGCAGCTAAACTGGAGACATGCCGAAGACTGCCACTGGGAAATACCCAAGGGAGGTCACAGACTGCTTGGCTCAAATCTCACAGCCTTCAAGGTAGCTTGAATGGCTGCCTTTCCAGAGTGGTGAAGGTGCCCGAGGCCAGGGGAAGTGCTTACTGTATTTTCATTAGTATTCTGCTTTTTGAGGAGGAGCACAGGTCTGGGCTGTGACATGGTCATTGCATCATTGCCATGGTGAGGTGCACAGCATGGGACAGTTGCCACCTGATACTGCTGGGACACTGCTGTAGTCCCAGGTCTGCCCAGTGGAGGAATTTACCTTTTGTTTTCAGTCACTGCCAGTTCTTTGTCTGTTCCTGTTTCTAGGCTTGGACCTGTTGTTAGCAGAAGCTTTCATAGGCCTGGAAATTAATTTGATTGTTTGTATCTAAGCCTACATTGTGGAAAATGGGCTGCACATATTTCAGGTTTCTAAATGACACAAGGACACCGTTGCTGAGTGAGTTTATGTCTTTGAGACCTTAAAATGGAGAAGAGTGAACATCAGAGGCCATAAAGGGAAATGTAACCTGTCAACAGTTACATTTTGAGCGAAAACACTGAAGTTCAGAATTCACTTTCCAAACAGCAGTGGATTTTTCAGCAGGTTGGCTTGTTTGGGATTTCCCTATGCTATTTACTCTGTAACTTCACTGGAGATAAATACAAAGGTCAAGAGTATTCAGGAGCTCCTGGCAGTCAGGTCCAGAGCTGACTCCACTGCTGACAGTCCTGCAGCTCTGATCAGCTCCATGCAGTGGTTCCACTGGAAACCGCATGCAGCAGAAAGTGCCCTGGGGTTTTGGTCTCTGTGGCGGGAGGTGCCTGGGCAAGAAGAGAGAGAAGACTCTAAAACCCAAGTTGGAACCAGACTGTAATGTGAAACAGTGCTTTCCATCTCTAGGTCATCAATTCAAATCTAGCCTGTTTGGCAGTGACCAAAAATCACTTCCACATGGGCCAAGAGAAACGCTTGGTGAACACAGAAGTTGCTGTATCCAAACAGACAAGATAGTCTGGAGATAAACGGTTGCACAATAGACTTGTCTGGACAGGTCTGCAAGGTATACAGCTAAGTCATTTCCGATCAGTTTATCCCTGAATAATGAGGGCATGGTTTCTTTGCAAATAACTTTTAATTTATTTCTGTCTACTAAAATGTAAGGTTTTTCTTTGTGCTATTGCTGAGAATGACTGAAACCTCCCCTCTGGCTTTCTCAATAGTCTGTCTGTGTAGGGAGTTATAAATAGACACATGTGACGTTTGCCAGACAAAAGAGACAGCTCATGTTTCCTTAGGTGTATATCAAGGAAAACCTCAGTGCTGAATATGTGCTAGAATTATACTGAGACAGAAAATACTTCTCAATATTTTAGCAGCAAAATGCACAGGGTGCCAAACTAAACTTAAGCAAAATGCATCAGGAAAGCTTATCAAGTGTGTGACAGATGATAATGAAGTAACAGGGAAATCCCACAGAGCAGCAGTGACTCTGAAGAAGAGCAGTCAGCAACAGCAGATACTTCTGTATTGATTTTAAATGAGAACACCAATTTAAACTTTGCTTATTGTATTGAAACACAGATACAAGGCCCATTAAATGGATATTTTGTAGGCTGCACCGCCCTAAATATTTTATGGAAATGTAACTAATGCAGGCTGAAACATTATAAAACTTAGGAACATCTATGAAGAACACTGAAATAACCACTACTGTGCTTTGAATTTTGATTATATCCTTGATAAAATCACTGGGATATTGTTGTGCTTGAACTAGCTATTCAGCTAGGAGATGAATAAAAATAATGGGTTTTCCCTTCCTGTTCTTACTATTAAATTTGTACTTGTTAAGATCTGTAATAGTGGGAGTAAGGTTGGGTCAAAGCAACTGAGAAATAATGGATTATGTGAGCATAAAAGAAAACAGAATTGGATTTTTAAATACATTTCTTTCACTGTTTTATTCCTCCCAGGACGTAAAACCATTCCAAACAAAGCAGCTTACAGATACTTTATATTAGAGGTAGCTTTCTGTAAACAAAATATATGAAATCCTAACCCTGATGAAGTCAGTTTCTTGATTTCCATTGGATATATACATACGTAACTGTATATAAGTGCCACTGCCTGAATTTTAAGACGACCAAAAGTCATTTGAAGCAGTGTGCTTTGATTTGCCAAATTAAATATAAATTTTTTATGCCAGTCAAATAACTATTAAAAGTCATTCTGTGTACTTGGAAAACTTTGATGCTCTCTGTTCTCCCCAGTAAGCGGAATAGAAATACTCTTTATCATCGACTAACTGGTGCAGTTTCTGACATGTTGCAGACTTTTCTAGCATCAGTCAGGGAAGGTCAGTTTAAAAGCCAATAAATATTTTTGCAATTACTTGACTTTGTATTAAAAACTCAGAGGAGTGCCAAGTAGGATAGAAAATAAAGAATAGTTTCACAGATTTTGCCAGAATTCTCCACAGATTACTATTAGCCTCATTTATGAGACTGCACAGAGAACTGTGAAATCTCCTTTGAACTCTAAGGGCCAGATGGTTTTGCTGTTAGATTCTAATGACCCACAGCAGTGTGCATACACAGACACTACAGTTGCCAGTTGACTGCAAACGTGATGGAGGCAGGAGAATTCATGACCTGTACTTCCAAACACAAGTCCCCTCACTGCTTATGGGATAAAAAAGCAGTTCTGCTACTGCCTCAAGAGGGAGATTACTACTAAAGCAAGCCATGAGCATACCTGGACCTGAGGAGTGAATGGCAGGCACATCGTCCCGTGCAATTTCAGAAAGATTTCTGCTGATGCAGGAAGCTGCAAGTGGCTTTTGCTGGAAGGTGAGGGTTTCCTGGCAGGCTGTGTGGGCCACTGGTCCCAGCGCTGTATCATTCTGTGCTGGAAGAGGGAAGAAAGGCTGGACTCAAACCAATTAAAGCTTGTAGGGCAGAATGGTAGTTACTCTGCTGTCTTGGAACTGCTTGTAAGGCATGATTTATTTTGGATTATATTGGTTTCAACTGGTATAAAATGAACTTCCTGATTTTTCAAGGGTATGTAGACAAAAAGACAAAATATGGTTTTACTCATCTTTTAATTTAGAACTACAAGTGTTTGGATGACCTGTGAAATTACTTTAATGATCTCTGCATAACACAGAGCTGTCAGCACTATAAATGTCATCCTAACTGGGTATTAGTTTCCATCATGGCCATTTAGTCTCCCCAGCAGAACTACCTCCATGCAAATCTCTTATCTATGTCAACCTGTTGCAAAAAATAAAGCATCACTCTTGCCAATAAGCATCAATCAGATATTTTCATACCACTCAGTTTGAAGAGGAAGACACAAACAGAAAATCTAAGACCACTGTGTGTGTGCAGCTTGCCTCTGGCGCTTCAGGCATAGCAGTCAGGGGATGATTTGCATTCAAACCAATGCTTTTATTTCTGATCATTAAAAATGTGTTCCAGCATTGCTCATACTAAGATAAAGATTTACCCTTAACTTTCCATTTTCCTTCCTTAGCTTTGTAACACTAGGAAAAGTCACAGGGTAAGAAGTACTTCTGTGAATGATAAGTGTGACAAATTGAACTTGATACAACTTTAGACTGCTGGTACAAGATGAATATGAACTGATCACATGAGGCTGCTCTTTTGTTCTCGTGTAGAAAGCAAAGAAATTGTTTGACCAGTATGAGCTGTAAGGATATGTGTATGATACTGTCATAAAGCAAATCAACAGAATTTGAAAATAAGAAAACAAAATGAGGGATGTGTGACTGAGGAGGAGTGGAAGAAGTGTAGAAGATAAACAGTTGGGCTTTTAACATTCAAAACTTACAGGAAAGAAAACCATCAAAATTTTGTGTATTCTCCTTTTCAGGCATTTTGTGGGGTTTTTCCTCTTCAAAGTTAGGAATATTATCGTCAAGTTTTAAATAATTATCTTCTGCCTTAGCTCACATACACAGTATTTTAAGCATGGCAAAAGAAATACTGCTGCATTTTGGATTTGTTCTTGTTTTATAGACATTTAAATGACCTTGTCATAGGATTTTTCCAGCATTGCAGCTTGTTCTTTCTGTTTCATACGTATTTTAAAAAGATATCTAGTGTTGACTTGTACTTGCATATGATGTAAAAAACGCTGAAGTTTGCTTTCGAGTGTATGGAACATCAGCTGATGTACATGCAGTGTACAATAGCTGTTCTTCAAACTTGGGATAAAAATGAAATGTGAAAGCACTGTGTTGCACAAATCTCCTCTTAAGATGGGTAACATAAGTGAGAGAGCCTCTGACAGAGTAGAAGTTCTACCTTCTTTCTCTGCAGGCTCCTAGTAGGGACAATACATAATATTTCAGAGCTCTCTGTTCTTGCTTACAACTTTATTTTGCCCCAGAGCACCTATTTGAAGTCTCTTGTCCATGGCTATCAAATAGTTCCAGTCTTTTCCATAACCAAGGCAGATTGTCTTTCTTTCCAGATAATTGAACATGCAGATGCAACACTTGTAAATCAGGGGTGTCACTTTCAAAGCCCTGAAAAGATCTTTTAATGCAGTAAACACAAAGTTTAGCAAGTTGAAGCAGTAGTATCTACAGTGTGTCAAAATGGTTCCAAAGGCATCACATCCACAACAGTTAAAGAAATTAAAGAGGTGCTTGGGAAATTTCTTGTTATTCCTGAGCACCTCAGTTCTTCTGGTCAGGATGCTGTGAGTCAGCAGGCACTAGTCCTCACAGGACTGGGCCTTACAGGATTTATATGTCCAGCCCCAGTCCCGCTCAGCCAGGCTGAGGCATGGAAAGCGATGCCTTTGAAAACTGGCACTTGCAGTGATTCAGCTGCCGCAAGCCGGAGCCCTCCGAGTGACATGAGTGGGCACGGCTCCCAGCGTGTCAGTGTGCGTGCCACTAACACTGGCTGAGGGACTGAGCCCTGCTCCTGGGATGCATAGCTAAACCTCTTCCATTTAAGGCAGCAAGCACAACGTATGCTGAACTCCAGACCCCAGGTCCAGGGGAAGCCTAGCCGTCAGTGAGCCAGCACTGCCAAGGAGCTCTCCACATGAAGCGCTGCCATAGCAAAGGTCTTGAATGACTAAAATTCTTGAAAGCCTTGGTCAGTATCACAGACAGTTTCCAACTGGGCAAAGTACAATATTTTCCCTCTGCTTTTTATGAATGGCTGGATAGGGTTGTGCTGGAGTCAGAGTTCCCTGTGGAAGCCATTCATAAAAATAGCAAAACAAAACAAACACATGCAAAAAAAAACTTTAAAGGTCCAGTCCAAAGCCACTGGGTGCCAGAGGCTGGGAAAACATGCTGGCAGCTCAAGCCCCAGCTATCACTGAAAGTATTCAAGGGGCTTTTTGGTGGTCTGAAAAGTATGAACTGCTGTGTAGAAGGGCAGCTGGTAGAATTACTGTGACACATACTAGGCAGAAAGCCAGAGCTGGCCTTGTTTCAGACATTGTCTTTCCTCTCATTGAAGTGTCAGGACCTAATTCATGGAAAATATGGTGAGTTGGCAGCTCTTTCAGAAGATTTCATTGAGTTACAGTGAGTGAGAGTCACATGAACATAGAGTGCACAGCCAAAAATATATGGGGATTTCTGAGCTGGAGAAAAGAGTCAACCTCTAAAAATGTCTGTGGATTTCATGTGGTTTGGGAGTAGACACATGTACAGGTGTAATCAACAGGCAAAAAAAAAAAAGAAAATAAAGTGAAAAATAAATTTGACAGATTACAGAAGAGCTCAATGAGTTCTATAATTATGAGAGATTCCTTTAAAACAAATCATTCCGTTGTCCAAGAGCAGCAAATGTCTATTAATGAGTTCAGGGCCTGCAGTCCACCTGGAGAAAGCATCAATAAAATGTGTGCCTTGATAATAGTTTCTCCATTTCAAGGGAATTTAATGGAAAAGGAAAGTTCAGGAAAACACCCTGAAGTTTAAAGACAGACCCAGTCATCAGGTAGTTTTTTTCCTCTCATATTTATTTGAGAGCAGAACTTGGAGACAGTTATATAGAAAAATATAACAGCAGTAGGGTTCTACTGAGTTAGAAAAAGACTGAAAATAAACAAAGCATCTCTTGTTAAAATGGGACACTTGTGGTTGGCAGCCGAATTTAATCAGTTACATTTAATTTACATTTTCATTGATCCTTCCCACTGAAATATTGCTCTGAAAGGCCAGTTACACTAAACTGCTTATTCGGAAATATTCCAGTTATTTCCTACTACACTGTTGTGAAAATTAGGTTTTTGGCCATGCAGAGGGATGGCATGTTGGCTTTTGCCCAAGCAAGGCACTAAAATCATGGCTGGGATTAGGAAAAAGCAGGAAGGAAGGGCAGGAAGAAAATCATTGGGTGCAATTCATAGACTTAAAAAACAGAATGTCCGGGGGAGGGAGAGAGGCAGCAACTTTGTCCCACTGAAGTAAGAAAAGCCTTTTTGTTGTTCCTGTATCAGGATTTTATCCTTTATCTGTGGCCTTATTGTTCCATGCTGCTCCTAGCACCCACAAGGCTCATTCCATCATCTGGGCAGCGCTGGTGTATTTTAAGCATGTCTGTATTTGTTCCTTAATTGGTGCTCCTCTTCTCCTGGGTGGGGATGAAGCACGCTGGCACCTTGGTGGGTCTCCTGACTCATGTGAGGACTGTGTTTCCCAGTCCTGGGTGGGACCAGCCAGGAGAGACTCGCTGAGAACCCATGGTGGTGCCACCAAGTCCTGCATAGGCAGGCGGACACACGCAGCCTGGGCAGTAATGGACATCCCTGTAATCACACAAATAGGCTTGCAAGGGTCAGCACAGCATCAGCTTCATGCAGCTGAAAGTCTCAAACCAGAACTCACAAGGGCTGGAACCACTGTCCATCCCAGTCTCCTTGGTTTTGGCAGGGGTGGCTTTGGTCAAGTGGCTCAGGAATGGGGTTGTGTGTCCTTCTGCTCTCTGTCTGAGCTTTGACTCTGCTCGTGACCTATAGGGAGGGATTTCCCACAGCAGGACACTCCACTCACAGCTGAGAATGTTGTAAGAGAGCAGCAGCAGTGGAGACAACAAAATCTCATTATAAAATCAGGTCACTCTCATGGTCTGATGAGTTAAGGCAGCAGTACTATAGAAGAGCCAAAGATGGAACATGCTAAGTTAGATTTCACTTTGGTTTTAATTGTACAAACTTAACATACTTCTCTTCATCCACAGTAACATGAACTACTTCAGAGCAAAGTTGTAGATAGGTGTAGGAGAGGCTGGGTGTGAGAGTTGGGTATGTTTATCTCTCCATTTCTGACTGTGGGCTTTTCCTGTTTTTTATTTCTATTGCTGAAAATACTTTCCTAGCACTCATAAAATCACAGTTAACTGCTCTCACTTAATTTTGTTTCTCACTTTGCCTTTGTTTTACTTTTCAGCCTCAACAAGTGGTTCAAAAGAAGCCTGCTCAGGTAAGAAAAACTAACTTAAATTGTTTAGACTACTTTAAGTGAAATAATTTTTCAGTATTTCAACTGGCCTCTTTCACTGTAAAGAAAGAAGTTAAATGCATCGATCTCATGAGCTGGAGGACAGCTCTTGGCTTGCTGGGCACAACCACCAGAACAAGTCATGCAGTGGCCCTTGGGAAAGAGAGGAGGAAGCAGGGGACAGCGCTCAGAATTGTCCTCCTTCTGCATTGGTAACCTTGCAGTGATAATGCAGACACACATGCACACTTCTGTGGTGTGAGTCCAGCACATAATAAATATCTCTCTTCGTCTTGAATGTGGATAGGTGGGAACTGCATTACAGCAAGGAGGGGCATATGCATGAAACCCATCCCTGCTTTTCTTAGTGCTGCATATCTGTAAAGCCTTATAAGATAAGGGCCTTTGTGAAATCATGGCTCAGGCCTGTTACTTAGGCTAAGTAGAAGGGAACTATGGGAGAGTGACTCAGCTGGAATAGGGGTAGAGAGATGTGAGAGATGTGAGAGGCGTGCTGTGTGATGGCTGCATGTCCATGTCATGCTGTATGGTGGTTGGTGGGCTTGGGCTTGTTCTACCTTAAAACTGTGTAAACTAATAACCGGCTGCCTGCTTAAAAAGGCCTGGTTTCTGCAATAAAGCAGCTCTCCTTTGCACTCCCTGAGGACTCTGCATTGCTCTGCATCATCTCACTAAAGGATTCTGTAAATCCACAAAATATAATAGGCTGAACTTGGTAACCAGATTGGATCCGTCATAAAGACTAACACATTGGAACTGCTTGTGTTGGGTAGTATTATTCTTTTTTGACACTTTAAAAAAAATGCAAGCCACAAGGTGTCATGAAACCAGTCAAACACTGCTGTTAGAATCCACTTCATTTTCCCTTCCCAGCCTGCCCTGTGTTAAAAACCCCAAGAACCTAACTCTGACGCTTTGTTATATGTGCACTAACAGAGGAAAACCTCTGGGCATGGGAGCAAGTCCATGACTGCTCAGCAGAGTCCATGGGCTGTGCTGCTGTACCTTCATGTACATGAATGATTGCTGAGTCAAGAGCATAAAGGATCCATTGCTCTTCTGGAAAGAGGTCTGCTTTTAGAAAGGAATAATACTTCAATTTTTCCACCTTATGGTTCTAATACATTATTATACAGTGTACATTGTCATTATATCAACTGCAATCTGAATCAGGAACATATGAAACAGCAAACATCCTAGCTATGAGTTGAAGGGGTAAAATGATGTAACTCTCCAAAGCATGTGCAGGAATCAGATTTCTACAAAAGAAACCAATACAGTTGAAGGATGAATCCATGGCACAGCTAATAATGTCTCTGAATGGTGGAAGTAACACACAGGATGAATGTAATAGTATTTTCAAGTAAGGTTAAGTTTTGCAAGGGGAGGTAATGTCTTTTGTTAGGCCAGCTTATGCAAAAAACAGCCTAAGTCCCCAGTGACTTTCTGTGTATGGTCTGACTACACCACACAATTCAGAACACACCAGGCTGTTCTAATAGAAGAGATTTCCTCTCCATGTGTTGCTTATATCCTTCAAGTGTTACTCCTACAATCAGGCTATTCCTACTACAACATGGTAGTAAACCTGTTGGTGGCACAAAGCCAGCTCTCCCTTTTGTGGCACCTGAGTGACAGGGAGGCTAAGCCCTGCTGCAGAGAGGAGACAAATCCAGGAGGCAGAGACTCCCAGGCAGCTGCTCATGTTGCCTTTTCCTCTGGTACACATCAGAGCTCAATCCCACTGAGGTCGCAGGAAGAAGGGGTCTGGAGCTGATGGCTGTAGCCTAGCCTAGCAGGAGCCATTGCTGTCAATAGCCTTGTGGTGCTGCCAGGTTTCCAAGCTGCCCAGGCACTGACTCCTGCAAGCGTTTTGTTTGCACAATAACCATGTGCAGCCCTGGGTGCGAGAGGAAGAAATATCTGGGACTGAAGCTGGGCTGGGGTGTTGGAGGACAAAGAGGGGACCTGGACTCTGTTGTTTTGTAGCAGAACAAATTAATGACAGATTTAATTGATGGCCAAATGATGTAGGCATTTGAACTGAAGCACTAGCATTCCCCATATGGATTTTCCTGACCGTTTGCTGAAGCAGTGATTCTGGTAGGGATGCTGCAGGGTGTGTCAACCAGCTGGATGTCACTGCTGCTGCAGTGGTGCTCAGCAGCGTCTCTGTAGGCAGAGACAGAGAGTGAGACAGAGAAAAGAAAGCCCTTTGACATTCCCATTAGTAGTGGAAGTGTTTAGAAGCAGAAAGTGAGGAGCCACAGAAGAATACATGAAGGAGAGAGAAGGCTGTTTAGATCTCTCCAGTTGCCACAAGTGAGTAGTGAAAGAACACCTTAAATTATTTATATGCCATGTCTTTACACAGACAACATTTCTGGTTTTAATCTTTAGATGAAGGGATGTTCAGTGAGATCACTGAACTTATCTTCAGCCCTTCCTGGTTTTAACAGGCCCCGCTCTCACATTTGCAGTACCACACCATTGCAGTTTTGCTGGTATAGGTGCATGGCAAAGAACAAAAATTTATCACTGTGAGCAAATGCTCAGGACAGTGTCTTCCTGAGGCTGACAGGAGAGGTAAAACAGTGTAATTCATGGGATGATCAAGAACTTCTTGCTGCTGGATTTCACTCAGGTCTTTCTCTGATTTCTTTTTATAGTACCTAATTTCTCTTTAAAGTAGAGAGGTTCAGACTCAGAATTAACAAGAACATGAGCTCATGCAGGCTTTCTAATCTGAGCTAAGGAAATAGTGATAAATTACATAAACATGGGGCTACATGGAAGTTCATGGAGGATAATGTAAATCTTATACTACATTCAGAAGAATCTCTTCCTTTTCCATCTGTTTCCTTCAAAATATCCTCCCAGATGGTTTTACCATGTGGCAGTCTGTATTAAGTTAGAAATGTATACTTTCTTCATTGGTGGGGAGTGTGAGAGGTTACAGTCAAGACCTACTGGTTGATGGTGATCCTGCCTTGGTAAAAGTGGCAGAAACTCTTGCTCAGGCTTAGTCCCTGAGTGGACTCCTGTGCTTTGAATTTCACGTATTCTGTGTATTCTGAAAGATTTCTATGAGTGTTAGTTTACATCACTCTTACTCTTGTTATTGCTGATAGCAAGTATGTCTCTTGGGTTTGTGTCACTTTTAAAAGTACAGAAGCGGTAAGACCAGATAAAATTCTCATTTTGCAAATAACAGCTCTGTTCCTATCACCATCTCCCAGATTTTAAGCATCATGCAGGGCACTGCCATGCTCTAAATCTCTTCATGGATATCAGCTGTCCAGTTTAGGTCTGTACAGATGTTTATGTAAACTTCTGCAATATCTTTAAACTTTGCCAGAGCTCTGAGGATTTACCATCACACAGAGAGTAAATAGCAGCAGTAAAACCCACTGGAAATCTACACACCCATGTCCTTAACACAAAGCTTTGAGTGCAGTGGTCTGTTCACATCTTTGTGATGATCACTGATGCATACTCTCACACTTCCTTGGGGAAATGAAGGAAAGAGCCAGCATAACTGCGTGATATTGGTAAGTTTAGCACTTTCACGTAGATATTTGCCTAAACCTCAAAAGAAGACTCTTTGAAATCTGCTCTGTCTCTAAAGCCGGATCTTACAGTCATGACATAGTAATATTTTTACTGAGGTGTCCAAGTACACAATCCAAACAGAAATTTCCTCATTTCCTCATTTTTAAGCAATTTGTAGCAGCTGTTGATTCAGCCATATGGGGGAGTTACACTCAAAAGTAATATGAAGGAAATAGATGCTTTTAGGAAAACACAATGAAAGCGATCAAGATTTTCTGGAAACAGGACATTTGGGGTTTTTTTTTATCATTTCTGCAGAGAAGACATATAGTGAACATAGAACAGCCCTCTGAAAATGTTATTATTTCTCTTAAAATCTCAAATCCTTGGAAATCCTTTGTATCTGAGTCTGAAAGACAGCATACCAGTCAGAAAGACAGTGTGTAAATCAGAATAAAAGTGTTTATCAGTCAGAAGAGTACACGTAAAGTATACATAGAACATAGTGTACACAAGAAAGTGTACAGCAAACGTACACCAAAAGAACAAGTGAAGCATACTTCCCTACCTAATGCTAAATGTAGTAGATGTTTTTAAAACAATGCCCAAAAAAAACCAAATCCAACAAGAATAAACACTAAAAAGAGTAGTATTATTTTGTACAGAAAGAAGATCTGGACTTCCTACATTTTATCCTGCTACTCATTTCTCAATGTCTATATCAATAAAGTTATGCATGTGAATCATCAAATATATATATATATATATATATATATATATGTACACACACACACCTTAGGTTGCATCTATTGCATATGTCTACTCAGAGTAGGACACAGTAAATGCTAGAAGTATCACACAGGCCCTGCAGCCACATAATAAAACTGCACTTACACAAGCTTCAGGCATTCTGTGTATCTGCTAGCCACCATATGTGAATTCATCCTTTTCCCTTCTGGGAAATGGCAGGCAGAAATGTGGTAGGAATACTCCGGAAATCCACTTTTGCAGGTTGGAAAGAAGCTTCCAATTCACAGACAGGATGGCACCAAGCAGGTGCACAGACACATCTGAGAGAGTGAGTGCCATTGTCCAAGGCCACCCTGTGTCCTGCGAACCCAGCAATGTTGCAGTCTTATTCAACTGAGCCTTGACTGTAGAAATACTGAATAATCTCTGCTCTGGAAGTTGACTGGGTGCCCTGGGGTTTCATTGCTCTTTCCAGTGCATTCAGCAAGCTATGTTTTGTCTCATGTAATTTTTCTGTGTTTATTGATATGGAGAGTCAGAAAGTTCCCAGGAGAACTCCCAAAAAGTCATATCCTGGAGAGGTAAAACTCTTTTCCAGTGACACGTGGAATTTTGTACTTTAGCACAGGATAAATGTGTACCTGTTACACAGGCCACTCCAGAACACCCTCTAATGTACTGTGGGCTCTTGGTACCATGTGAACACATGTTGAGCAAACATGTATTGTGGCTTATGGGAAATAAGGAAAGTCTCTAGTTTTCTTCATAGATGCAGTTAAAGGAATTTCATAGAGGGTACTGGGCTTAACATCCTTACCTTCTTTCTCTTTTCAAGGCAAAATGGTGGAAACTGGTATGGTTTCCAAAGGAAGACATATTCAATATTCCTTTTTCTTTTATAAGGGGTTTATTATGACAGGGGACACTGAATAATTTGATGACTTAAAAAAAAAAAAATAAAATAAAATAAGAAAAAGAATCTGTGAGAAAATATAGAAGTTGCAATTACTGCTTCAATGAACAGATGAAGTACTAGCCTGGGCTAAAGAATGGTGGCTAGAAGGGGAGGTCAGGTATATCTGAAAGAAAATATTTTCTTACTTACATGACATAACTTCTGAATAGACTCTGAATAATGTAATTCAATGATGCTATGCCTGAACATCTGAATCAGTGTAAGACTGAGGTAGCTAAGGTTTTAAATATATGTGATTGTCATTTACTACATAGCTATGATAGAGGAACATTTTTGAGGTGTCTACTTCCAGAAATTTGGCTGTAAATAAATTAAACAAATTGATCAAAAAACTCTTCAAGATAGGAGTATATTCAGGTATTGAGTCACTTTTAAAGACTCAGAAATTGGAAATACTTCAGCAGCAGCCCCATTTCCTATCCTAGCAAGCTCTCCAGGCTACCAGGAGAGAAGTGTTCCTAGTGCTGCTCCCTAAACATGAGACACAGTGCAGCTAAGGATTTGAAGGTCAAAGAGCCTGAGTGATCAAGCAGGAGAAACATGATTTGTTTTGATTGAGTCCACAGATCTGTTAAATTCAGATGCGTAATTCTGACAGTAAATACTGACTGAGTTATACATCCCTTTGCTTAATACACCTGTGGTCCACAGGGCAGGCTAGTGTGCCTGCACTGTGCCCCATGCAGTGCCTAAGGAACAGAGGTGCCCTA
Source organism: Pyrgilauda ruficollis (assembly GCF_017590135.1). NCBI lineage: Eukaryota > Metazoa > Chordata > Aves > Passeriformes > Passeridae > Pyrgilauda > Pyrgilauda ruficollis. Next base: position 4,845,731 of record NW_024518095.1, read on the forward strand.
GTCAGCACTGTGCCAGGACAGCACAGCTCCCTTTGAAACCCTTATTTCTGAGAACTGTGCTGTGCAAGTTCCATTTTGGGCAAGTCTCACAGTGTCTTGATTCTCCTTCCACTAAAACTGAGGTGCTGATGCTCCCTTCTTGCACAAGGGAGTTGTCTAAGTGCACACCCTTATAATCTGATGATTGTGACAAAAAGGGAATCAGATTTAGCAAGATATTTTTTTCTTCCTGGCTTGTGAAGGACAGTCTCGGGGATTCAGTCTTGCCTGCTGCAATGTGCCACTTGAAGATCTCATGTCCTTGTCAGCCAGTTTATGAGTCAATCAGAGAGCAGGAGTGCTGTGACTTAATTTGACATAGGAGGAGCCTTCATCTCTGAACAAGAGCATAATGGATTCCTGACAGCTCAAACACACATTTATTTCCCTGAGGCAGACTCTAGGGCAGGAAGCAGCTTTTTGAATGCAGTGCTGGTCAAACATTTGCCCATTCAACACAGACACACTTTCAAGTTCCTGCTCTTTTTCCAGTGTGCTGGGCAAGACCTGACCCTAAAAGCAGGGATGTAAAACTTCAGGGACTATGGCTGTTGAGCTACTCCTTGCATAGCACATGGAATAGGTGTTGCAGTTGGTGGTGGAAGGCTAGAAGATGCAGGGGTGAGCTGAAAGATTTCCCTAAGCCAGCAACGCTCCTCTTCAACCTCTCCCTACCTCTTCCCTCCCCTCTCCTTGCTTGTGGAAGAAGCCTGAGGTGGTCAGGCAGCATCTGTGGGCCGGGTAGCTTTGTGTTTGACCCCATGGCTGTGGCCACAAATGGTGTTTAGGGAGGTACTCCATGCAGTTCAGAACTTGGCTCTGATTTGACACGAACTGAAGTCTCACTAATAATAGCAGAAGAGAAGGGGTTGTGGTGTGTACTTGGGAAACACCATTGAGGAGCATAGCTGGGCAGTGTTTAAAAAAGTGCCAGTCAGGAGTAAATTAAACAGTGCTACTTTGCATACGCGTGCTACATATTTTGGCTGAGATTTTCAAGAGTAGCAAGAGTCAGTGCTGCTAACACTTGGGTATCTTACTTCATACAAGACATACAAGATTCTCAGCAGCACGTGGCTACTCCTTGAAAATAAGGATTAGTTTAAGATATTTAGTGTCTGATACTCAGAAGGCTGAAACTACCATCATGATCACTCTGTGGACTTACAGTAATAAAAATAATCAAAATGCTAATTAGCAAAGATGAGGAGCAGAAGGCTGCACAGGAGGAAGGTGCTCTTTGGTGAGAGCTTGGTTCCTGAGCTTCTTATAAAGGGCTCTGCATTTTCAATGGTCTGCATTGTTGTTCCCCCTCCACATCCAGATGAAGCCACTGAAAGATGCTCTATTCCCTGATTTAAATATTACTACAGATATTTCAGAGTTGTATCCTTGCTCATTTGTTGCACTGAAAAACATGGGAAACAAACCTATGTAACCATTCTTGGAAATTGCTCTATCTTTGCTGTTCTAATTCAGGACCGTATAAATTCAGCTGCAAATTTTATTTTATAGATTAAGTATGCTGCGATGGATATGTAATAAGGTAAGCGCAAACAGAATCAAAGTTAAGGTCAATGAAAATACAGTTTTGTCTGTTAAATAATTTGCTCAGATAGATAGTTACAGTCTTCACATATCAGCACTAATAAATTTGGCTAGGAAAAAGAGCAGTATACTCAGCCCTTATTAACATATTTAAACGTGTTATGGAAGGAAGCAATAAAAAGACAATTTTTTTTTTCTGGGTTTTCCCTGGCATCTGGGAAATTTTATGACGTCCACTCGTCATCCAAAATAATAGTCTTAGAATAGAAAAATAAGATGACTTTTTCAGCTACTCTGACTGTACTCTGTGGGCCACTTGTGGTATTTTGTGAATTTAGTTCCTTGAAGTCAATGCTGCCATGCTACCCCAGGGTGACATCTGGCCTCCCTGGGCAGTCCCTCAGCTTGTGACACCTGTGCCAGACATTAAAGCTAGGGTGGACAGGCTGAGCCCATGAGCTTGCTTCCTCCCTTGCAGTTCAGAGAAGACAACTCAGGTAAAGGATTCATAATCAGTGTGAAACAATAGTGATAGACATTTTAAAACAATTTTTCCTGGTGGAACTTCTATTCTATATAATTCCCATTGGTGCTCTCACTGTACTGTTCCTTAGTGCTGAGAAGGAGTGAAGTAGCCCAGACAACAAGCACTGTCCATGACAGACAGGGTGCAGTTTGGGGGCACATTCAGAGTTCATGGTCATTGGTGTTGTCGGCATGTGACTGCCATAACAGTAGACAATAGGAAGATAGGAGTATCACAACCTCATGGTAGACCTTGCAGTGAGAATTATGGTCCTAGGCACTTCATGCTGAAGGCTACAGAAGTATGTAGGTGGTTTTCAGACATCAGCACTCTGCCAAACAGTGTGTGAAGGATCTAAATCTTTGCACAGACTAGTGTTTGTGAGCATCTTGAGTTCATCCATACCTAAATAAATAAATATTCTTTTCTCCCACTGAGGAAGGAAAAAGCCCTTAAAAACCACTGCCTGACTGTTGGGCGTTGTAGTACTCACATTATCATAGCAAACTGCCTCTCTTTTCATTGGGATCCCAATACAAGAAATTTTAAATTTTTTATGAAGTCTGCTCCAGCAGATGGTGAGCATCAGTGATGAAGTTCTGCTGCTGATCCCACTGTAAAGCATTTCTGGAAATTCCAGAATGTTTTCAGAAAACGTTGGCTGAAATCTCTCTTTAGAAATGACTAATGATTATGTTAGAGAGGGATATAATATTGCCAGTGTAGTTCTTGCTTTGCCTCTGCTCTGTCAATGTAGTCACACTATTCAGGGCCGATCTCTGATCTCAAGTTTGAAGAGTTATTTGCCACACAACAACCATGGGAAAAGAGAAGGAGAGAAATAAATGAATCACCCACATTCTGCTTGAATTCAGATCTCAGATTTCCCACATCCTGGTATTTAATTTCTCACAGAGTTACCAATGGTTGATCTCACGGCAGGATTAGTGGGAAGAAAAATGAGAGCTCCATTGAAACCAGACTTGAGTCTGGAAGGAAAGAACATGTGAGCTCTAGGACCCCGGAGATATCAGATTCAGGGTAGTGAATGGCTTCCACCCCCTCCCCTTCCCTGATTCTCAGGCTTATTTTGAAGCAAATTCTGGAAACTGAATTCAGAACAGCAAAGACACAGTTACAGTTAGTTAGGGGGCTCACACATCACTTCAGTAGTCTCCTGAGAACTGTTATATAGTGAGGCATTAACTATAATTTATGTTAGTATTTTTTTACGTTTAGAAAGGAGTATAGATTAACACTGAGGTATAAATTGCAGTAAATCTGTCTCACTTGTAAAATAAACATGTTTTGAACATACATTTCCATCAGGATACCTTCTCTGATTTGATTACAGAATATATGTGTGTTCAATCAGAAAAGAAATTCCCATAAAAGATTCTATAATCAAAAGGAAATCATCAGTATCTACTAAATTTGAGACCCTCAGTCACTTTGAATCAGGTTCTCTTACTTCAAGAAATAAAGAGCTTTGTCCTGTGGATCGCTGCATAGATGGATCTAGAAAAGTTGGGTCATTGCACTGAGGAGGACCAAACTTTCTTACACTTTACACCGGATTCAGAGTGTGAGATATTCAAGAAGTTGAAAAAACCTTTAAATGCATCACTCTAAATCCTTTAGGAGTTGAACATATTAAGATGACAAGAAGAGTATGTCATTAAACCATAACTACCCTTTTCGGATTACCTGATATTTGTAGATTTATTGGCAAGGTGGCTTAAATTAAGGATATATTTTTAGCCTGCAGCATTACATAATAAAATAGCAGCTGAATTCTTGCAGTAAAAAAGGGAAGGGATGGGGGAAGTTTATTAAAACCAACATGAACCTCTCTGATTTTGCTTTTTCGTCTGCACGAAGAGGTGCTCCATGGTTACACAATCAGTAAAGTTTGCAAGAGAAGCATTTCCATTGCCCCATTGTGCTCAGGAGCTGTCGCCTGCTTTTCACTGCAGACCTGCTGTTTAGTCTGAAACTGAAAATTAAACCCAGAACTTCAGCTCTCTAAGTTAAATACTCTGCATTGCTGGAAGCACGCAGCCTTGCCAGTGTCTGTGTGGCAAAATCCATGATCAAAATCTTCAGACATTTTTAAAAGCATTTTACAAGTCTGTTAAGCTTTATTGTTTTTGTTTTGATTTGGTTGGGGGGGGGGGTTTGTTTTTTGGTTTTGTTTTTTGTTTTGGTGCATTGTCGTAGTAGTTGTTGTTGTTAAAAAATGATTTTCTGAATTGTACTAGAAAGTCTCATGTGAACTGTGCTGAACCAGCTCAGGGAGCGTGGCTCACTATCTTTAAGAAATATGTTTCTCATTTTGGAGGGCTTTTCTGAGAACGGCCAGGGCAAGGTAGAGCCCTGGATGTTAAACTCAGTCCTTCAGAAACAAAAAAACAAGGGATGAGAAAAGCCAGGGGAGACCGCAGAGAACAAGGCTGGCCGAGCCCACGCACCCTGCGCTGCACCAGCAGCGTGGCAAGGCCGCTCAGCCTCGGGGCTGGCACTCGTAAAAATGTCACCAGTGCACTTCCACTGTGAAAGGCGCTTTTATCTCCCCTTCCCGCAGCCCCTTTCCAGCGGGGACGTGGGGCTGGGCCCGGCGGCTGCTGCTTGGCCTCCCCGCATGGCTGGACCCTAATGAGGTGTGTGCGGCTCTTGGCTGCAAGTTTTCAATCTCTTTCTTATTACTTCAAAGCTGCTGCTCCGAGGTTCAGACAAGTTTGATCACTTGGCAAAATCTCTCAGCTGGGATTCAAAAGGGAAGATGCTTTATTTTATTATTTATCGCTGTAGATAGATAGCTCTTCCCAAACTACTCTTGCCAGTGGCTTCGTGGTCAGAGCCACAATGTTATTTTAAGTGATAAAGGATTGAAGGTGAACAACTTTTGGCAGTTGCTTCCTGTCTGTAACAAGTGGTTGTTTTTAGGGGGAGAAAAAAAAGAGAATAGAAATATAACAGGCCTTACTTTATTTTCCTCTTCATGCTTTATATTGGTGGGGGGGGAAGGGAGGAGCAAAAGGTAAATGATGTGGGTTTGACCTCCATTTCAAAGCCTCTGTAGTGTTTCCCTACCCTATTCTGGGAGACCATTGCTGTAATCCTTCCTCTGCCACTCAGCATAAAATATGCAGAGAAACTGGTGCTGTTTCAAGTATCTCAAGGGCTCAAGGGGAAGGCAGATTCGCTCAGGCTTACCTGTGTGGGCTCCAGTATCCTTTTGGGCTTTTCTGTCTCCAGTGCCACATAACACAGTCACCCACAGCATTTCAGTGAACTAGGCAAGTCTAAGGATTTTTAAGGTTGGCATCCATCTTCTTTCATCTAATTATGGACACAAATATTAGTGATTGGAGACTATTATTAGAGCCTCTGCTTGCCTTATGCTCCAGTCTGGATTTTGGCTGTGAATGCAGAGCAGTTTACCATTCCTCCAGTTTACAGCATCCACAAGAGGTTTGTAAGAGCAGCTTCTCAAAGTTGGGGTCAGTCCAGCTCAGTTGTATATGTTTCCAACAGCACCGCTGCCTTCTTTTTCTTAATATTTTATTTCCTTCCCACCAGAAATGTTTATATATTGTGGGGTTGAAGCTCTCCAAGACAAAATACATCACTGTCAGTGTTGCATAGCACTCGCAATTGCTTCAAGCACCATTTTCACTTCAGGTCTCTGCTCTGCAGACTTTAAATGGTGTTTCCTGTAAAATTCTGACCAGTACTGAGATTTTGCTGAAGATTTTCAGTCTCCTTTTAATCACATGGGGAACAGATTCTTTCAAAGTGTTTTGACCTGCTTAGGTCAAAAAGGCACTTGCTGTAGTCAGATGCCAAAACGCGTTTAAGAAATCTGGCCTGACGTAACTTAGACAGCTGAGTCTCCATTTCAAAAGGCTTCAGCCACACTGGCTTTGGCACTGAGTGACTTGCTGCCTTGCAGGAACCTCATTGCTGAGTTAATTTCAGGGCTGCTTTAAAATCCATGGCAACCTTGGGCACCTAAAGCTGAGGTTCATTCAAGATCATCTGTAAGAGAAATTGAGAGGCAAAACCTAAGGCAGGTTTGCCTTTAGGTTTTAACTAAATGTCAGTCAGATTAATTCCTGTTTCTGGAAGTTCTCAGTGTGAGCCCTCCTGGATTTAAAACTCCTGTGTCAGATAAGCCCTTTCTCTCAAAGTAACCAGAGAGATTCATTATCACTCCATTATATCAAACAGTTCTCCTAGTTGGAGATAAGATAGGAGATGGAGAAATGGTTTTTATTCCCCCTTAATCTAACAGGAAGAAAAGACTTGAATCTATATTTTAAGTAAGCTGTTCTAACTTAAAGAGGAATGTCCTTTCCTGTCCTGTCCTGTCCTGTGGGGATCCTCCTAAGCAATGTCTTGGTCCCCTCCAGTTATCTGAACCTCTTGCTTAAGGACCAAAACTTGGCCAAGCCTGCCAAGATACTTCCTTCAGCAGAGGAAGGGGATCTGTAGAAGTGGTCTCTGTGTGTGTAAGGATGGTTAACTCTCTCTGACCTCTACCAGCTGAGTCCCAGCACAGCCCCAGCAACTTCACTCAGCTGCCTCAGCTAGTTCACTTCCTCCAGCAGCTGGGGATGTGTATTATCCAGTAATCCCCATGAGCAGCCTTTTTGCTAGTCAAGCAGTGCTATTCCAGCCGTAAAAGGAGAGGACACACTTAATTTGCTTACTAACTATTCAGCTAAAAAACCACAAGCTGGTGACCTGCAGGAGAGCATCAGGTTTTGGCATTATTTTCTCTACTCCCTTTCTTTCACAGAATAATTGATTGTTTATATAAAAGTCGACTGACTTTAACAGGAGAAAGATGCATCTTCCATACACAAAAGTTTAGGGGGGAGCCTTCTTCCTAGAGGATAGAAAACTCATCTTGAATACCTACTTCAAATCAGAGAGCATGGGGATTTGAAAACAAGTCCATGTGTGAATTTGCAATCCAGTGCTATTGCGTACATGTATGCAATTTTATTAAAATTTAAAAGTCTTATTTTTGCTGTGTGTTATACATTGCCTTCCTGAGTGTGAAAACTTTGAGGAATCACTAAGTCAAATTGATCTTTAGGATACCTTATAGCCCTTAGACTGCTCCCAAGAGTGTTAGGCAGCTCTGCACATTCCCATCAGCAAGCACTTGGGCATTGGGAAGCTTAGGCAGCAGCTCAGCAAGGCTGCTTGCTGGTATCTAAATATTGCTGTGCCATCATGCTGTGGCCAGATCTGTGGTCTTTTGAAGGCCAACATCTTTACATAACAAATTGGGCTATTAGAGGCTAAGTTGATAGGAACTTACACGTTTAAAGCATGTATGTTGGTTTCCAGTCCCTACATCTCAACCCCAAACTGCCCCATCAGCTGCATCTCTGTATTTGTCTCTTTGTTGATATTTAATGTCATTAAAATACTGAAAGTTGTACTTCCTTGGGGTGGAACCTGCCTGCTCACTGCTCCCAGTGCTGTCCCATGACTTAGTCAATGATTGCACAAACGGTGGTAGGAGAAGGCTGGGGGTCTCAGAACTGCTCTGTAGCCAGAGTTTTTGACTGTCCTGTTAGGCTGAAGCTAAAGAATTTGTGCTCCTTCTAACATGCTAGCAGCTGCAGTGCACGGAAATTGCTTGCTTGTGGTCTGGTTGACTTATATGTGTTTAGAGACAGAGTTTCTATACTGAAATAATTCCTTAAAATAATTTTTTAATCCTTAAAATATCCAGGTGGGGTTTGAGTTGGAAGGGTTGTATGGCCTTTTCTGTATATGGTCACGGTGACCTCTTCTGCACTAATAAAGCCTTTCATTGTGATGTGTGAAGTATACCTGCAACAATTTGAGTCCTGAATCCAGCTTCTGGAGTTGCACTTTGCCTTACTGCTGAGTGACACCTGTCACTGAGCTCACTAGTGTGCTTAGCAGAGAGTGCAGAACTCAAAGAAGCGGATCCCACCCTAAGCTTCACACAGGGCAAACCTGCTCTGAGTGTCTGTTAGTGCTGTAAGAATTTCTAAAGCAGTTTGGTGCTTTGGCTGTGGAGCAGTCGGGATGGCACCATCTCAGCTGGGCCCTGGCCTCTGCTCTAGAAGCCATCTATTCCTATCCCTATATTTCAGGGACTCCTCTGAAAATATTAGCTTGCATGCCAGGGGATTTCAGACGTGTTAACAGCAGACAATGGTCCACAGTTTGCAAGTTGCTCTTGTCAGCAGTTCTTTTTGACATATCTATTCAAGCACACCCTCTTGGGCTTAGAAAGCAGCCAGCAAAATCTGTGCCAATAGCGAATACTTCATTATAAAATAAAAGCTGTAGCAAATTCAAGGGCTCCATAGGCAGCATTACTGTGATCCTGCAGTTCATCTCAAAATGGGTTTTAATTTTTTTAATCTGCAGGTCAGAAATTCATGAGCAGAAGGTGAAAAAAGTGAATTGCCAGTGAGTTTCATGGGGCCAAGACATTTAACCTTGAAGTTTTGCCCAGGATATTAGAACAGAAAAAACATATTTACAAAAATGCCACAGGTACCTTGCCTATGGGTGGGGGAATGCTCCTCCCAACAATTGTTTAATCATCAAGGTTTTGTTTTTATCAGTTTGTGGGGGTCCACCAAAAAAAGAATGCAGAGGACATACAATGACCAAACTAAGTATGTCTGTTCTTCAGGCCACTAGGATGCTACTGGCTGCTTGTAATTTCAGAAAAAATTGCCTGCACCAGCCAAATAGGATCACCAAATGGAGGTCTTGGGCAGCAGGTAGAGTTACATTTCACCTGCACAGGATGTTGTGGAAAAGAAGTCTCTTGGTATCAGGGGGTGACTTTGATCTGAAAAGACGCTGATGTTGAAATACAGTTGTTTGTGGCACAGCTCCATTCTGGATGGTACCACCTTTGAAGTTTAGCAATGAATCACAGAATTATAGAGTCATTTGTGTTGGAAGGCAGCTCTGGAGATCATCCAGTCCAACCCCCCTTCCAAGGCAGGGTAACCTAGAGCAGGTGACACAGGAACATGTCCAGGTGGGGTTTGAAAGTCTTCAGAGAGGGAAACCCCATGACCTCCCTGGGCAGCCTGTTCCAGTGCTCTGCCACCCTCAGTGTGATGAAGTTCTTTCTCATGTTGAGATGAAACTTATTGTGGTTTAGTTTATGGCCATTTCTCTTCATCCTGTTGCTGGGCAGCACTGAAAAGTCTGGCACCAGTTTGTTTTTCCACAGTGCAGAGACTTTCAAAGCAGAGGTTCAACTTCATAGTTCTGGAGCGGGTTCATAGGTCCACACATCTTGACACAGTTGTTCTGTGCCCATTGGGTGTCTCAGGGGATCACAGGGATCCACACAGAGAAGGAGGGCATGATACAGGAGACCAGCACCTTTCTGGCTTATCTTACCAGATGAGATATCCAGCTCATCTAAAACAGCCTCGGGTGCTGTCTTCAGGCAACCAGATCCCACCAAGTTTGTCATATTTTAAAATCCTGTGTTGAGTAGCCCAAATAAACACACTGGCTGCAGACAGTACTTCTAACTGAAACCTGCTGTCCTGCCTCCTGTTCCTTTTTTGTTAACTTCACCGGTGTTAAATCAGGGCTAACAACAGTGATACCAATCCCCTGCAGAGTAGCCCTTCTGAGGGCAGATACCTGCTGTGAGTCATTGCAAAGTAGTTGTCCTTTCTCTCCTCTGGGAGGCCAGCCTCAGTGAGAGATGAGGGTCCAGGTTGGTGTCCACATCTGCCAGCCCCTTGCCAGTGATGCCCCTCAGGAAAGGGCTCCTTTATGAGCTTTGGAGAAAGCCACCTTGCAGCTCTGTTTTGGGAGAGACACCAGCTCCCTATCCCCGCTGGACAGGGCAGTTACGTCAGCTAAGGGTGGAACTGGCTCAGTGTCATTTGTCATACAACATCATGCTACGTCCTGTAGCAGCTCAGGACAAACATACCCATGTGTGGGACCCATGGATGACCAAGGGCAGCATGTGGCAAGGGAAACTGCAGCAGGTCCCTGTGCCAGCCAGCCCCTGCAGATATATGTATGGGGATGTACACATGGATGCATGGGAAGTCACCTGGGATATTGTCATAGCAGCAGGAGTAAAGCCTGAGCCATGGATATGAGTACTCACCCTGTTCTTAAAGTATTTGTCCTATGCTCCCTGAGTTCTTCATGGCTGTGGCTTCCCTGTTAGCCAAATCCAGCCTGGTTTGAAACTTTCTCAGGTTTCTTTTTGCAGTCTGCTGGCCCAACCTCTCACTAGTGTGCTGCAGCAGAAAACAAATAACCTGGGAAGTAGCAGTTCAAGGCAAAACTGGGTCGATGCACATTTATAGTCAATTAACACATGTCACCATTCTGCCTTCACAATTAAAGTGAATGCACCTAAGACGTGAGAATAATCTCAGTTAAAGCTGTAATGTAACCCGAAACTTTTGCTTCTTGGCTGAGTGCATCCTGTGATGGTGTTGCTGAATTTATGCTCTACATGGCTATCACACTTTGAGTGACTTGGATTTCTAATGTCTGCTCTAATGATCATGCTTTCCTTCTCTTCAAATTTATTGGAAGCACACCTGGACTTAAAAAGTATTTCATTCCAGCCCCAGTTCTTCCTTCAACTTTTGACTCAGGGACTGTGACACATGGCTGTGCCATCAACCTTGGCAGGTCTGTGAGGACTTGAAAGTGCCTGGAGGCTGCTTACTACTGGTAAGCCTCCTTCCCCGAGGTGTCCAGCACCCTGACAGTGCCAGCACTTCAGTGAATCTCTGGCTGAAGTCATTCAGCACAGAGCTGGTTTTCAACTTCCAAAGGTTACACAGTTTTCAAAATGCCTGCCCCACCCTCCATCTTTCGGAAAGTGTTTGTGCAGGGGTGGCAGGTGCTGTAGAGGCAGAGGTTGGGTTGAGGATCCCAGCCGCACAGCCTTCGGATATTTGCAACCAGTTTTTCACAAGTGCAAAAAACCCCTCTCTGTTCCTGCATTATACATCTGTATTTTGTCTTTCAGAACCTCTACTCACTTCTTCCTTTGGGTCCCTCCCTGCACATATGTCTGATTTGTAGTATCCCTTTGTTTGAATTGTAAGCGCTTCAGATCAGCAGTCATGTCTCCATCAGGGTCTTGACAAGAAGCTTACACGATAGGTTGACTTAAAACCACTCATCTGCAACTGAGGTATCATAGGCTTTTGCAAGGAATGAACAATCTCATTCCTTTGAGAAGCTTTTCCTCATGAAAAAAGTATTTCCCAACACTGATGTGATTTTGAAGTCTGTCAGTCTCAAATATTTTTTTAATAATTAGCTTATTATTTACATATTTGGGAGAGTTAGCTTGATTTTTAGTTTCTAGTCCTTCCCAGTACTACAGGTACACATATTTGCACATATGTGCAGGTGAGAGAAGCATCCTTCATTACCTGAACACATATAAGTTTATGAAGGAAAGGATTCTTAGTTCTTGGTCACTGCAGCAAGGGTTACTAGGAAAAAAATACTGTGAGATTCATAGTAAAAATCACTAGAGTGGACAACTTTTTAACTAAAAAGAGCTCTCTTGTGGCCACCCTGGTTGAGCTTTGAAGTATGCCCTTTCACATACTTTGCCTCTCCCCCATCCTTCTTACTTTGTGATCGGAAGTCTACCTTCATGGAAAAATGATTTCATCAGGTTTCAGTAGTCTCCTGACAAGCCAAGCATAAAACAAAGAGAGCTGCCGCTCCGCACCCACACGTGTGCTGCCGTCTTCCAGGAAATGATAATCAGAGGCTGACCACAGTGCTGTAAGAAATTAAACATGTGATCATCATCAAATACCAAAACACGTCTACCTGTATTATGTTAAGAGCACAGAACCCACAGTAGTAATTTTTTAACTGAAATACTTGGCTTGGAGGCAAAGCTGGGGTTTGCAGTGATCATACTGAGTTGTGAATTACCAAGGCTCAAACCAACATATTTTGCTGTGTCTTTCCACATGCAGCCCTCTGGTAGGTGCCTGAAAATACTATTTTTCTTCTTGACTGAAATGTTGTAGCAATGTCCTGTTCTGCACAGAAGATAGGCAGGAAAAATGCATTATGCATTAATGGGATTTGATGGAGTGTGAGCTCAGTTTCCCCAGTGCCACCAGAGACAGAGTAAAATTTGCTTGATCATTTAATGAGTTGAGAATAATTTTTTTTGCAGTGCTGTGAATATAACCTAGCTACAAGTGGACAGTAGTTGTTGTGAGGAAAAAATTATTCATCTGTACGATAGATCAGTGTCATCTGGAATTTAAGAATTGAAAATTCAAGGTCAGAGGGCAGCTGACCCTTGATTTTGCTCTCTCTGCTCTATCCACGGCTTTGATCATGCTACATCTTTCTTTGTGCCTGGTGCTCAAGAGAGTACCCCAGGGTCATGGCCTGTTTCCTTGTCGAGAGGTATAAACCTGCCGGCCTAAATATCTGAGGCCCAAGCTTTAGCAGGGGTGGGGGCATAAAGGAAGAGGGGGGGAGCATTTCCTTCATGCTTTTCACTTTTCCCCCATAACCCAAAGCAGACTAAACAAAACCAGTGTGAAATCGCATGGCTTGATGCTGCTATGGTTATATTTTTTAAGCTGTCATCCATTCATTTATATTTATGTTTATTCCCTGGATTTACAGCTTTTTTTTGGCCTTTTCTTGCAGGGAGGTGCAAGGGGAGGTCGAAACCTTTTGAAAAGGGATTGCAGTAAGCAGTGGCCTATGATTAAAGCACTGTGTTTTTCCTTGATGCCGCTCCTCTGCAGCAGTGTCACACATGGTAGCATTTAGGAGCCCTTCACAGCTGAGGTGTTTCAAACACTAATGAATGGAAGTTTGGTCGTATAAGGCAGGCAAGCTTTAAGGCAAGCTTTGCTGAATGGTGTACTGTAGTGGCCTGGGAAAGGAAGAGAGTTATAAATTGTGTCAGTTAGCCACCCAGACAAAATGAAGCCATGTGGAAAATCAAATCTATTAAAGTATGAAGACTGTTATAAGCTGCTTTAAGCTGGTCATTCTTCAAAGGTCTCAGTTGGCTGAGGGGGTGAATTCCTCTTCTTCCTAGATCTTTTTCACGTGCTGTCTTAGGCGATGATGTTCAGTGTTTGATAAAAAACAGCTTTTCATTGATAGCCCCTTTATTAGAAATGTTGGTTGCCCCCAGTTCACCACCCATGTCCTGAAAGGTACTGAACATTCATTTAAAAAGTAGAATAAGAACATCACATTTGGTCAGGCTTGCTGAAGGCAAACATGAAGCAGCACTAGGGGCCAATGAGGAGGAAAAAGCTTCCCAGAGCAGCTGCTTATGATTGGATAGGTGCTCAAAATGCTTTCCATTTTCTTGCTGCCCATGTCTGCTGGCCATAAGAGGCCCGTGACAAAGCATGACACAGAATGCTTTTTCTTGACATCTCTTGGAGTAGAAGAAAAACCTGGCAAGGCAAGGTGAGGGGGTCAGAGAGCAGGGTACCTTCTCTTCCTCCCCAAGGTGACTTCTTGAGACATCACAGAACCTGTAAAGGGCATTTTATTAGCTCAAGAGGTAATTGTGTGAGGGACAGCTGAACTGGCGGCCTAAGATGCATGGTCACCATGGTATTTATCATTCCTATTTGTGTTTTCTAGGAAGAGACTGAAGAAACGTCCTCACAAGAATCTGCAGAAGAAGACTAGGAGATCACACCATGCAATTTCTACCTCATCAGCAGTTGGGTCTTTTGAAGGGAGAAGACACTGCCTTGACCACTTACTTTCTCTTGCCATGGTCTTTCCACTTTTGCCTGGGGGAAAAAAAAAATCACATAACCTTAAAAAGGATTTGACTAATCATCTTCTTTGTAATCCCTTCACAGTCCCAGGTCTAGTGAAAAACTGCTGTAACACAAAGGGGACACAGATTAACGATGCAACTTTTAATTACTGTTTTCTTTTTTCCTAACCTACTAATAGTTTGTTTGAGCTGCTAAGTAGGGGTGACTGGGTCAAGAAGAGCTCCAAATCAGGTTTATGTCATTCACTGCACTGCGTATAAACAAGAAACTTGTAAGATAGTCATTATAATGGGCATTGAAATAGGAAAGGCTGGGTGTGTAACACTTACGCCTTGCAACACTTCCAGCAGCCCACTCCCTACTTAGCAAACTCCCTGTTTTAGAACACCAAAGATAGGGGATAGATACTATTCTTTTTCTTTTGTAACCTTCTTGTAGACTTGTACTTGATTTTTTTTTTTTTTTTTAAGACTTACTATTATTTTGGGGGAAAAAATGAAAGCTGATCTTTCATTTCATTCAGCTGGTAATCAGAAGAAAGAAATCAACATGGAAAGGTACTTTCATTTTGCAAAAGGGAAGAAAGACAAAGATACGTTGTATAGTTATAGATACAAACATATCAGCACAAGCAGTAGTAAACCAAATGAGCAGACCTTACCATCTGGATAATAGGAAGCCAAGGAGTTGGCTTTCTTAGAGCCAGGAGTTTTCTATGGAAACAAAAATGACTGACACCACTCTTATGCCATTAATGAGTAAGTCTTTATTGATGAAAGTCTTTTAAAACATACAGAAAGGTACCTAGAAATTAATCATAAATTTATCTGAACAAAAATAATCCAGATTTTTGCTTAGTTTCTACTAATTCCACTTGCCCTGTACCAGTATTTTGAAAGAATTGAATCTTTCCTCATTACTCATCAGTCACAATGTAAGAACGAACACCATGTACCTCAGCTAAGCTCGTGCGTTACGTTAAGCAATGTATTCTGACATAGGATGGTTCACTGAGCACCTCTGTGCCAGTGGCATTTCTCCATCTTTTCATTCAAAGCAGCACTTTCAGCACCAGATGCAATATTACCCCACTATTCAATACTACCTCTGATTTTTGCAAGTAACTCAACAGACTGATAAATACATGCTGCTATACACATTCAATGCAGGAAATTTTTACTGGGTAGATAATCATGAGTATCTGCATTTTCCCCTTATTTCTATTTCAACCTTTTTTGCAGTTAAGGAAGCAATGTCTTTTTTGTGTTTCAGCATGACTATGTGTTTTTCTTTCACTTGGTTTGTTTGATTTTTTTTCTTTTTTTTTTGTGTGTGGGTTTTTGGTTTTGGTTTTGTTTTGTTTTATTTTATGTACTTACTCTATTCTCTGCTAGACTTCTGTGTAATGTACTGTTAACTTGAATATATTTTTGTATTGAATTGCTGATAGGTTTGTGAGGATAATTTTCTTCAAGGACACTACATGACAGAAAAAATTTAGCTGTAAAGTTTAAATATTACTGTCCAAGTTTGTACCTCAAATGAATTGTTTAAAGAAATGGACTAATTGATTGACAAAGACCTACCTCCAGACTTTAAATGGAATGAACTTGTTACTTTCAGCATCAGTTTTAAGACGTTTGAAACAGTTAGGACTGCAACTAATCCCTAATTCAAAATTATTTTTGTAAAATAACTTGTGGAAAGTGAACACATTTTAAATTACTTTCGTATTAAAAATAAAAAAAAATGAACAAAAAAAACCTTCAAAGAAACTTGAAGCTTTGTAGGTGGGAAGCAACAAGCTCAGCTTTTGCATAATGCAATCACAATTATGTGTTTTTAAAAAAAAAATTAGTAGATTGTAAGAAAATACTTGACAAGTATTTTCGTGTATTTTACACAAATGTGATTTTGTAATATGTTTCAGCCAGATTTATTTTAAATGCTTCTTATGTAGAGGTTTTTTATTCTCCCGTCTCTCACTTTTGTCGTTCTTTCTCTCTCTCTCTCCCCCACCTCCAATTCAATTTTCTCTATTTCTGTTTTATTTCTCTTCTTCCTCTCTTTCCTAGTCAGTACTTTGTACCATTGTATTAATAACTGGGCCAGGGGTAGTTTCTCAGGAAGGCGTCTGTTGGTGTGGCTTTAGCGTGGAGCCAAGTGCAGTTAAGGATAACGACTTTAGCATGGAGCCAAGTGCGGGATAACGTTAAGCATAACGACTTACTGGCTTCTTCCAAGAGGCAGTGTCAAGAAATATGGACCTCCGCGAAAGGCTGCGCAGGGTTCAGTGGTGGGAATTGCTAGGAAAGAGCTGATGGAATATTATAACTAGACATGATGATATCAGGTGAAAGAGAAATAATCCTAGCTATAAGTAGCTCTAACAGGCCAAATCCAGTGTCACTTGAAGGCAGTAATGGGAATTTTGCTGACTTCAAAGGGCATCAAATCAAGCCTTAGCAAGTCCCTTTTGGGGTCTGAGGGGTTTTGTTGCATTTTTTAAAGCCACGGTATTCAGTGGATGACAGAGAAATAATTGCTCTGTGTGTCACTCTTCAACCTCTGAGAGACTTACCACTCTGATGAACTGAATCTTACGTTTTCTATATATTGTAGTACAATCAAAACACATTACTACCTCTTAGGGCCTACTATACCTCATTTTTTCAGACGGAAAAATTGCATGTGGCCATTGAGTCAGTGAGAACATCATAAAATTTTTTTATATATATAGTTTATTTTTGTGGGAGATAAATTTTATACGACTGTTCTTTGCTGTCATTGGTCACTGCTAACTATGACTGGACATGTAACTCTTCTACCATTTCTGCAAGAGAGGTGTGTTTGCAGGAAAAAAAAAATTGCTTCAAGATGTTGAACTACAGTTTACTTTTCCTTTTGAGTGTCTTCTAACTTTTTGCTTTGTTCTTCATGTAGAGTTGCTGTCTATGATTGTACTTCAAATCGCTTGCTTGTTGAAAATGTTCCTTTAATGGTTTATCACAGTCTGTTCAGCACAATAAACATAATAGCCTCTGTGATCCCCATGTTGCTTGATTCCTAGACTTTGTCACAGTTCCATAAAATGGGTAATAAAGTTTGGTCACGATGACCAAATTTGTAAAATCTTTGCATGCGAGTAGTCTTTTTCTTTTGTCCCAGGACCAAAGGCATGTGTCTGAGAAGTTAATTTTCTGTTAGGGGCCCCAGGGGTGGGCACTTAGCAGAACTACACATCTTAGGAGGCTCCCCAAAAGGTGACACACCCATTCCTGTCCCAGGACTTGCTGTGCTGAGCTAAGGGCTGAACTGTGCACTTGGGGACCAGCAAGTACCCACCAGACAGGGAGCACCATAGCACAGACCAGGCTGATAGGGGCTTTTTGCCTGGTCCCAGATCTGCCTATTGGGGGTCCACCAAGATGATGAGCCTCCTCTTCTTAAGGAAGATTGCAGTTTGCATCCAAGTTCATGGAGTTTCCATTATGCAGGCATTAGGTTAGAAAGAGCAGCTACTCAGAGCAGGAGACACAGGGATATGTCTGGGTACTGTCTGAGGCACAAATTGAAGAGCTCAGGAAACTGTATTAAAACTAAGCTACCCCCAATTCCCAGAGGTAAGTTGGCAGGATTCTTCTGTCTTCTCTTAATTTGCTCTTCCATGGTCTCTTGGCCTGTTACAATGAGACTTAAAAGTCATAGAACTGTAGAATATCCAGAGTTGGAAGGGACCCACGAGGACTATCAAAGTCCAGCTCCTGGCCCTGCACAGGACAGCCACAAGAATCACACCATGTGCCTGAGAGTGTTGCCCAGACAGTTCTTGAACTCTGTCAGGCTGGTGTTGTGGCCACTTCCCTGGGGAGCCTGTTCCTGGCCTGACCACCGTCTGGATGAAGAATCTTTTTCTGATACCTAACCTAAACCTCCCCTGATTCAGCTTCATGACCTTTTCTGGAGTCCTGAACCTGGTCATGAGAGTGAAGAAATTAGTGCCTGCCCCTCTCCTTCCCCTCTGTGAGGAAGCTGAAGCCCTCTATGAGGTGTCCCCTCAGTCTCCTTTTTCCAGGCCAAACAGGCCACGTGACCTCAGCTGCTCCTCATACCGCTCCACCTCAAGGCCCTTCACCATCCTCATGGCCCTCCTTTGGACACTTTCTAACAGATTTATACCTCTTTTTTATTATGGTGCCTAAAACTACATACAGGACTTAAGGTGTGGCCATACAAGTGCAGAGCAGAGTGGGACAGTCACCTCTGTCATCTGATTAAGTCGTCTGTGGTGCATATCCATTGATTCATATTGGCAACCATTCCTCTCTCACCCAAGGGGATTGTGCAGCTATTATTTCCTGAGATGTGTAGGTTTACACATTCTTTGTGTTCACTCATTTGCAGACTCTCCACTCTCAACGTCTGTCTTCCCAAGGGCTTCATGACATGTTTCCTTTGGCCTCTGTTACTTGTAAAATAACCAAAATAAGATGATAAAAAAGTACTAAGTAACAACACCCATTCAGCCCTGAGTCAGATGTGAGTAACTGCATTCATCACATTATGTCCTCTTCTGCTTTGTCACCCTGCTTAGTGGTATTAAAAGTATCATTCCAGAGTTCAGTTTTCCTGGTGGTCATCTTCCCTGTGTGTGCCATCACTTGACTCTTCCTGTTATTTTATCTGCAACCCACTCACCTGATGGGTGAGCCAAGTGGCTCAGCTTCTGCTACTCTGTGCTTAACTCCCCTTTACTTCTTAGTCATTCCTCCAGCTTGCTTCACTTCCACTTCCCTTCCCAGGGAATAAACGTCCCAATAAACTTCTGCATGCTTTATTCCATGGTGAGAATATTTGTGTGTACAAAACTAATTGGCTTCTGCAGGACCAAGGCCGGCACTTGTCTAGCAGCCAAGAATGCTTTATCCAAGATGCCTGTGGCAGGAGTCATATTAAGTTCCTGGTTTTGCTTTCCTCTGCCATCACATCCACACAAATATGGGGAGGAAGTACTGAAAGCTGGTGCTGCCAGTGCCTTGCACAGCTATTTAATTGTCCATAGCTCTTTTCAAAACCAAACCATCTGGTCTGGTCATCATTAGAAACACGACCCAGAGCAATGGCAACATGCTCTCCTGATCACACAAGAGGAGTCAGATTTGTCATGCCTCACACTTCACCTGAAGCCTGAATAATGCTTTTCACCCCAGCACCTCTGCATACAAGGACATAGAATTTTGCTTCTCAGTTTTTCCTTTTTTGTGTCCCACCATCTTTGTGATTACATTAATTTTTAAATATACAGAAGTACTTAAGCATTGTCATGGTTTAGGAATGGCACTCCTGCTCCGTCCCTCAGGGCCCTCCAGTGAGACAGACAAAAGGCAGAGATTTTGAGCTAAGAACAACTTACTAGAAACAGCAGTGAGATAAGAAAATAAACAGTAACAGCAACAATATTAATAACAACAGTGTACAGGAGAGAGGGTGTTTTGCATGCAAATTGCTCACCCACTGACCTGATGCAGCACGACCCTGAGAGAACTAAGAAAATGGCAGCCAGACCCTCTGTGTGTCTGCTTTTACTGACTGGAATGCCCTCCTTCTCAGAAGTGAGAATCTCTTTACTCCACCCACAAGTGATGATATGCATGGTAAAGAATGACAACATGGACAGGCCACATGGCTCCAGGCTCTGCACCCTCATGGTTACTGAGAAAAGTTAACCCTGACCTTGGATGAAACCAGGACAAGCAAGTAGTTTTTTCACAAATTAAGGTCCACTTGCTTTATGCCTCCTCTTTTCGGAAGTACCACCAGTTGAAACTTTATTGAACAGGTTGTCCCCAGAAGCTGTGGATACTCAGTCCCTGGAAGTGTTCAAGGCCAGGTTGGATGGGGCTTTGAGCACCTTGGTGTAGTGGAAAGTGTGCCTGCCCATGGCATGGGGCTTAGAATTAGATAATCTTTCAGGTCCTTTTCAACCCAAACCCTTCTGTGAGTCTGTGATTTATCTACTTGCTCAGCCAAATGAATGTGTGCCATTGTGTGTTAAATGCATTGTCTGAACAATACAGACATGGAAACACTGGAAGTCAGATTGAACGGAGCTCTGAACAACTGGATCCGGTTGAAGATATCCCTGCTCATTGCAAGAAGTTGGACTTTTAAAGGTGCTTTCCAACCCAAACTGTTCTATGATTCTGTGATCCTATGATCCTTGCTCTTTAGACCCTTTGCAACAAGCAGAGTCAATATAGGCCAATGCTCTTTCCTGGCTCCAGGATCCACAGGCTTTGTGCCATGCTAGGACATGCTAGTGATGGGGAAGCCTTGATCCTCCTGCCATCCCACCTCACTCTCAAGTGCAAAAGGAGGGAAGCCATCCTGAGCATGCACTCCGCCTTGCTTCCAGATGTCCCTGGCATGCAGGTCCTGCTCTAGCCAAGTTGCTGTTCCAGCCATCCTTGTGTCCTTCAGTTAGAATGACGAGCTCTGCTGCTCTGGACTGATTCACCTCCACGTGACAATAAGGTTTAACATGTCTTTTTTCTTCACACCTTTTACTTCCCTTTGCCATTCAAACAACCTTTTGGCCTATTGGATATGTTGCTCACTTCTTTCCTTCCCACCTGTGATTTAATGCTTTTCCGCTCCTTGATCACTCTAAACTTGCAGTGCACTTGTTCCTGTATTCAAGAGAAAGAAAGCATCCTCCTGTAATTAACGTCCTCTGAAGATACATGAATGTAATTATGATTACCCTGAAGATAGCAGTCTACTGTGTTAGCAGTTTAAGTGGGAAGCAATCTGCCTGTTTAGACTCTAAAACGAGATTGCAGATGGTTGTGCCCCAAACCTGCCACATGGGATTACAATCACCTTTTATCTGCTAGAAAAAGGGGAAATTGAAACATTAACAGATAAGACACAAGCCTTAACAGTACTTCCCTACTGAGATGGGGCTAATTAAGCACAGCCAAAAACATTAGCATTGTCACATAAAGGAGGAGCTTTACATTGTTAATAATGGCTAGGGTAAAATTGGAGCTGGAATCCGAACATATGCTACATTAAGGTATGCTATTAAAATAATCAGTGAAAGAAAATAACAAATGAAATTTGGGTGGATCTGAAAAATCAATAGCAGGCAGAAACATTAATTAGCCAGAGAGGAAGCTTAGCAAAGACAGAAGTCCCATCAAAAAACAAGATTACATTACATTATACATGAATGTCAGCTACAAAATATTATGTGGGACCACCAAAGATTATTATTTTAATTAAAGGGGGGTTTTAATTCAGAAAAATCTATTAAACATATATAGTCCCTCAAGGCATTTTGTTCTTAGTTCAGGGAGGAGGAAAAAAAATAAGCACATTTTTATTGAACTGGAACACATTTGCTATAAAACCATAGTTTTAGCAATTTCACATAATGAAAAGTAAAATTTAAATCAACATTTGAAAACAAATCAGTTCAGCAGATGCACTGAAGGAGTTGCTTTGGTCCTGCATAACAGCAGAGTATTGTCTTTTAGGCTACATCATAGTATAAGATAGGAGTTTTATGAGGCCTGACATGCTCAGGAGGTGTTCACAAGAAATTACTGCTCCTAGACTGCAGCTGCACTTGGGTCCAAGACAAATTAATGTCTATCAAGGGCACAGTTAATATTTTTGCAAAAGGTTCATAATGTGCACACTTTGGGATGGGTTTTTTTATCCCAAAAGACAGTAAAGTCAATGCGATTCAAGCCCTGGGGAGTATCATCCACTGGAGTTCCCCATGTGATGCAGATTTTTGGTGTCCCCACATATGGCTGTTGTGTTACAAGCAACACCCTTGAGATCCGCCTCACTGTCCAGTTATATTCCCCACAGGTCTTAGAGGAACCACTGACTGGTAAATAAGTTACCCTACATCTTTGCGGAGAGGAAGGGAACTTGTCCTAAACAACGCTCTGTGTGGCAAAAACTAATGATATAGAACTTGTGTGGGAGGTGGCCATTACACAAACCCCGCTCTCACTCTTGCAAGCAGTTTACAATTGAGAGATGTATCTCTGTTTGGTTTTGGGTATGTGTAACTATACAGCAGGACCATAACTGCATCTATATATTTGTCATTCTTAAAAAAAAAAAAGACATTTTTCAGAGGCTACTGGCGATTCTCCATCACTTATGTCCCTGATACACTCAACAAAGTGTTATATTGTATTTACAACAACAACACAGCGATTGCACAGCACAGAATGAAAGTCAGAAACCTTGTGTTATCCAGACCAGTGAGGACATTTTTTTCATCAATAAGTTTCAGTGCATCATTTTTCAGAGGTTAGGGGGAAGACATGTTTTCCACTAAAATCTTTAGAATGAAATGGTTTCATCAGCACTTAATTGTCTGTGCTAGGAATGAAAGCTGTCTTCCTTCTATCAGAATTTGACACAAAACACTTTGGTTTGGTTATATGTGGGTGTGTTTTACGTGAAAAGAGTCCTTATCTTTCTTAACCAAAACACACAACTAAATAGTATAGCACTTGATTTCAATAGGAAGTAGGCTTAAGAAAGGAAGATAGAAAGATTTAATTTCCTGTGGAACACAGGAAGCATTTATAATCTTCTGTCTATCCCCTTTCCCTTAACAACTTCAAGGCTATTTCAATTCTTTTTGGCAATTAGCCTTGACCTGTAAAGAATGGCCTCCACTATTGCCTTTTCCTCATGAGGGCTTGACTAAAATCAGCTTGTAGTGCACAGATTTACCTTTGCACTTCTCTGAACTCTACATTACGGGGAATCTCAAGGCCTTAAATAAACTCTTAGGACGTGCAGCCCTGAAAGTAACTGGTCGTGGATTAGTAATGGCTTTTCTGGTAACACAAAAACCTGCAGATCATGAAGCTAAATAGGCACAGTTCAGGGCGCACACAAATGACAGATGCAAGGAAGAAAACAGTGATGGGGAGGTGGGTGAAGCTGGAGTGGCTTAGGTAGGGATAATCGATCTATTTCATGGAAGTGAAGACCAGTTAAAGTTGCAACGTCTGCTCCATATACAAAACCTAGTGAGTTTAGTAAATTATATGCAAAAGAAAAGCAGCAAGATAAAAACAGACGTGAAGAAAATTGAGACAGAGCAGGGCAAATAGAACTGTGAGTACAGCAAGAAGAAAGCTTGGCAAAAATGCTTTTGACCCAAGTGCTGACTACAAAGAGTAAAGCTGTGGGCGAAGAAGGTGTGTATGGCTCAGCTCCTGCTCTCCTCAGGAGATCAGACTCAGGGCACTCTCCATGAACAGCAGGCTTAAGACAAGAAATGCTCAACTCAATTTGTCTTTCTAAATGGAAACTACATCCCGGACTCTGAAGTTGGGTTAATTTCTAGGATATGAAAAGTGTTCAAAACCAGCCACATGCACATATGCAGAGCAGAGCAGAGTACCAAAGAGTAACAGCAGGTTGGAACCACTGCCCCTGCTTGCATCAGGTGTTTGGGATGGAAAGCTGCTGATATTGTGCTATTTACATAACCTGCTTCCTTTTTTTATGGAAATTCAGAGGCTAACACACAGCTCTTAGTAAACTTAACATCCTGTTGTTTGCTTAAGTATAGCTGTGAGTTACTCTAGAAAATTAAAAATGAGGCAACCGATCAGTAAACTACTCAGAAGTAACCACACCCTGTCTGCCTCACACTACCACAGGTGGCACAGCAGCTCCATCACACTCTACAACAGAGTTTCTTTGAAATTCCCTTACTCGTAAGATCAGGGCTTCTGAAGTGCCTTTGGAAGCTCACAGGCATAGTACAGTGTAGGAATCTCACTTTAGATGAGGCTGATCTTCCTGTTCCAAGGACCTGAGGGACTTAGCAGGGTCTGGTCTTGAATTTGGCCTCACTTCAGTTCCCTCCATAAGGCTACTGTGCTGTACATGGAGCGTTAAATTGGTTTACATGAGGTTTCCCTTTCACCCATTGTTGTGGGTTTCAGTAAAGCAATGCAGTAGAAACTAAGCAGAGAAAAGCCAACCTTCATTTGAAAACTTCTCATTTTTATAATTCAAAGCACCTGAACCAGACTCTCTGTTTTGCAATGGGTGTTTGAGATGAGACATGATTTTACACTGCTGGGAAGATGATGTGTAGGGAGGTATGGCTACAGTCCCTTTAGGTGAGCGTCTCCCTCTGTTTCCTACTGACAGAAGTCCAAAGGCTTCCCTGCTCCAAGGGGACGGAATCCCTCAGCAACAGGACCCTGTAATAATGGCAGCAGTGCAAACCTTTAGGATAGCCTGTCCTTCCCCACCATGTGCACAAGGGCAGTTCAAGACACCTGGAGAGCATCAGTAAAACGAGTGGGTGTCCTCATAATCTATGGAGGTGCAAAGAACTGAACTAGGGTGGCCACACCATGTTTGCAATTGAGACAAACTCCCACAAGCTAAGGAGGGCTGACCCCAGAAAGCAGTGGGATAGTAGTAAATAAGAAAGTAATGTGTTTGGTGTTGATGAAAAGTTAGCATGTTTTTCTTCAGTTAAAGGTCAAAAGAGTAGCCAAATTAACAGGTTTTCTGCATTTAGACAGAGATCTGTGTCACCAAGCTTTAGTCATTTAAAACTTAGATGTCTCATCTAAGGTTTTCATCAGCCAGAGGGCAATTCCTTCCTTCCTAAAATATGGGTCTAAGCTGGGTGGGATGAATCACTCATCCCTCCCTACTGACTGTTCAGGAAACTGAGACAGTGGTGTTAGCTTAGCTCAAAAAAAGTGAATATGGGTGGTTTCCAATTACATTGCTGAGCTGAGCACTCCTACTCATGAGCAATTGCTCTAACCCCTGCACCCCTCTTCCAGATGTGTCTCCAAAGGCAGATAAGTCAGTTGTCTTTATCACATGCACAATGTAGGTGCATAAAATCCAGAATGAGATTCAGGCTTTGTGTCCCAGTCTCACAGGAACAATGAAGTGTGGACTGGGACAGGGGCAGGGTCAGTATAGACAGTCATGTCCCCTCTGAGCCAGCACAACCCATTGCCTGAAGCAGGCAGGCATTCCTACACCTGTCCCTTAAATGAGACTCATTAAAGGCTATGGTAAGGTTGTGGTTTAACCCCAGCTGGCAACTAAACTGGCACACATCTCACTCTTCCCCAGTGAAATGAGGGAGACAATCAGGAGAGCAAAAGTGAGGAAATTCGTGGATTGAAATAAAGACAGTTTAATAGGTAAAGCAAAAGCTGCCTATAGAAGCAAAGCAAAACAAGGAATTCATTCACCACTTTCTGTGGGCAGGCAGGTGTTCAGGCTCTCCAGGAAAACAAGGACTCCAGGAAAACACTCATGCATAGTGGCGACTTGGAAAGACAAATGACATCCCTTCAAACATGTGTCCCCTTTTGTCCTCTTCCTCCAGATTTTATAGACTGAACATGATGCCATATGGTAAGGCATATCCCTTTGGTCAGCTGTGGTCAGCTGTCCCAGCTGTGTTCCCTCCCATCTTCTTGTATCTCCCTAGCCCATGTTCTGGTGCAGCAGTACAAGAAGCAGAAAAGGCGCTGATGGTGGGCAAGCCCTGCTCAGCAACAAAAGATTTGTATTCTTCACAGTTTTCAGCACAAATCCACCACTTATTCCCATACAGCTACTACAGAGAAAATTAATTACACCCCCATCAAAACC
This sequence comes from Pyrgilauda ruficollis, assembly GCF_017590135.1. Lineage (NCBI taxonomy): Eukaryota > Metazoa > Chordata > Aves > Passeriformes > Passeridae > Pyrgilauda > Pyrgilauda ruficollis. The sequence goes on from NW_024518095.1 coordinate 4,871,354, forward strand.
AGCACAGGTAATTTCAAACTCAGATCTTAGAGGTATCCCCATCCACCGTCATTTCTTTGATGTCCCTAGTACGTTAGGAGCACTAAGGTCAGGTGTGTTTGGGGGTTGGATGAGATGACCTTTAAAAGTCCTTCCAACCCAAACCATTCTATGATCCTATGCTTTGAAGTCCCTCTATACAATTTTGTCACATAACTGCAAGGAGATGTTGTATAGTCAGTTCAAACCTCAAACAACCATTAAGTACACATCTAAAACATGGAAATAAAAGGCAAAAATACAGAGTCATGTTGTTACTATGCTTTCTTATAATTTTGTATTTGCTTATGGTTTGTCCAGCCTGTGGTATAGCTTTAAAAAGTGAGGGGAGCAGCATCAATGATCACAACAGATATTGGAGGAGATGCAAAGTTTGCAGCCTCACCCAAAGGATGGCTGAGCCAGGCGAGCTGCCCCAGCTGAGCAGTCAGTGAGCAGAGTGAGCGGAATACGCAGCAACAGCAGCATGACCACAATAAATTCTGGGGTAAAGTGCTTGAAGGTGCTATGTGGAGTATTTTAAATTCATGGTGGAAAACAACCATCTCAGCTGAGACTTACTGCTCAGTGAGCGCACTTATATCACAGACAGCAAGGACACATATTTCAAATAAGTCAGCAGCTTCTTGCGAAGTTCATCAGCGCTGGTCTTTTTGATTTGGGGCAGATGTCAGCATCAGGGCATTGGAGACTGTGGCCCAAACCTGATCAGATTCCCTCACCTATAGATTATATTACAATTGAACTTATCAAAACAAGCCACTTCCTGAAATGGAGGAGTTCATTAAAGCCAATGTTCAATTTCAACCTGCCATGCCATCAGGCTCGGCCCTGCTGCACTGGCTGCTCCTGCTGGGTTGAATTTGAGTAAAAATTACACAGCTGAGCCTTTGGATGGAGTCTAAACCTCCATCTATGCAGCCCTGTAAAAAAGACTATAAAAGAAGCCTTTTGAATTACCATTGTCCAGACCCTGATCTCATAAGAATAAAACAGCATCAGAAAATAGTAAAACTGTGATGCACCTTTTTCACTGTAAATCTGTTGTGTCAGCTTCCCAGATGGTGTGAATCTGCTTAGCTCTGGAAAATCAATGGAATCACTCTTCCTGATGCCACTGAAGAAGTCAACCAATCAAACTCTGGCCAAAACACTTTGAGAACCTCCTTGTCCGAAAGGAAGACAGGGAAAATGTACAGGAGTTACAGAGGTAATGTCTGTCAGCACTTCTCTGGAGCTTGGTGCTGGTGCTGTAAAGGCCCATCTGAACACAGAGATTAGACTTCAATGACATCCAGCTAGAAGGCAAATGTATATTTTCATTACACATGGATAAAGGAGGAATGACTGCAAAAACCACACTTGCACTCCTTTGAGAGTGATATGAATGTGAAAAGTCTAAGGCCTTCTGAGATTTTTTTTTCATTCATGGGTTATACAAAATACATTCATGCAGCCTTAGCTTTCTCATGGGTTGTGGTATCTTCAAAACCCCATGAAACATTTGTTCTTCCTGCAAGCATTTTTTTGGAGTCAGAGCTCAAACTCAGCAGTATGCTCCACACTGAGTCTTACTATGTGGAGACAGTGCTTACTTCCCCACATGGAATTAATTTCAATAGATGCTATCTATTCTGTAAGAATCGAAAGCCTTACCTTCTCTCCAGCCTTGGGATGATTTGGGTCAAGAGGCTGGATGTCCATCCACAAAAACAATAAACCACAGACATGGGGACCCCCTCCCCTCCCCCCTGAAAAGTTTCCTTACCCATATGCTGTATCCCAAAACTATGTCTGGGGCAAACACAGGGACACCCCCCTCTAGAGCCCATCCCTGTGTTGCTCCCAAAACCGTGCACACCACCTATTCCTTCCCATCCTGAAGATGATGGTGACCCCAGAGCTGGGGTGCTGCCATGGACCTGACCAAGCTAAGCACCCCAGAAAAAGGCACACCTGGGAGGTGGTCCTGGCTGTCATGGCAGCCACAGAATCAGCACAACCCTGCTCTCACCTTCAGCACTTTGCTGAATCATAACTTTACAGTCCTGCAAGATCACAGGAAAAAGCACATATGGGAAAGAAAAGAAAAATATGAACAGGAACACTAAAAGTAATATCTAACAACCAGCTATCACTTTCCAAATATTTTTCTTCTATTAATTTTAAGGGCAAAATCATTTGGTGGTAAATGGGGAATAAACTAAAACCATCTGCACCGTACTAGGCAGCTGTCAGAAAGCCAAGTAAGCTCTTTGGGTACATAAGCCTGATGTTTAAATCTACTGAAGCTACTCCAGCAGTGTCAAGAACACTGAGAGCCCTTTTCCAGAGCCGAAGAGGCCAATTCTGATGGTATGGTATTGCTAAGATTAGAAAGGTGCATTAGACACCCCTCTAAAAGGATACAGATTTGCAAGAAATTAATTGTGTTTAGAGATTACTCATATGGCACCCATCTATTTTAGAATAAAAAGAAAACAGGAGGGCAAGAAGAGATCTCATGTATTGATGGGATAAGATACCTAGCACAGTATGTAATTTAAACACCAGAGGTCTGGACTTGAGCAGAAAGGGAGGGGAGCAGCCTATAAACATAATTTGAGAAGAATGTCTTAATCCTAGAAGAAGTTAACAGATAACCTGGTGGCTGACTTTGGCAGTTTGATCTAAGCAGCGAACACCAGCAGTGCTGGAGGAGGGAAAAGCTTTTTTAAAAAAGGAATAAACTTAAGAGTATGTCCCATCAGCTAGATTTTTGAGATAAGATTAATAAGAAATAGGTTGATTTGTACTTCCTGAGTTTAAAAGTGCAGATCTCCATGGATCATAATGTTCTGCTTGGCGGCTAATGTTTGCGAGTTGGAAAAACACTACTTCTCTTTGGGAGAGAAAGTGTTGCACATTGGGATAGTGCAACAGTATTTTTCCAGGGAAAATCTAAAATGTATTTTCTTAATTTTATAGGATTGGAGTTATCTGGTTAGGAGGTAGAAGGATCAGCATTTTTGCTGCAAGGTACTGAAAACAATTCATCTGGAGATTTTGTAACTTTACTGAGACAATCAGAAATTCAACTGATATAAATATATATTATATATGTATATATATATATCTTATTATTATACTATATATTTAATAAATATGGATTTATTATCCATAAGTTTAAAATGTTTGTTCTACTAAGCAATCTTTGCAGAGGATGAAAAGGATTGATGTTCTTTAATTCGTTTTAGATCTCCAGACACTTCCTTTCTCCTTGCTCATACTGTGTAGCAATGGACAGACAGAAGCATTGAGCAGCCCTCCCTGTGTCCTTCAGTATTCCTCGTAGCCTGGTCTCACAGAGGAAATAGCTCAAAGGCAAAGTGGGAGCCCTCCTGCTGAGTTTCACAGCCCAAGTCTCGCCTGCAATTCCCAGGACAAAGCATGAGTTTACATGGAGGTTTGCACTAAACTCCAGGCATCTTTTATTACACTCCACATGAATTACAGTGTTTTGCCAATTATTGTTACCTCTCTCCTTCCGCTCTTTATGCCATACAGCCCAAAGTGGCAGAATGGAAACATCAGAGTGATGCTGGCCACCGTGTTTGGTGTTGTCACATCTGTTTTCATGCAGTACCTCATCCAGAGCCGTGGATCCATATGCAATGCTGGGCTTGGCTGAGATGTGTGCAGCAAACAGATCACCCCGCCTGCACCCAGCAAGTGGTGCCAGATCAAGGAGATGGAGAAGAAAGTGTGGTACAGGGGAAGAAGAAGGCAAATTACACCTGAAATTTTAGGAACAAAGGCGACAAATAAAAAGCAGAAAACATGTGAAGGAAGAAGAGACTGGAGTTGAACAGCCTCTTTAGCTAGGCATAAATCTGTGCTGCTGCTAGGGACAGCCTCTCCTCTCCCCTTTCCCCAGTCATTTCCACCCTTTCAATCTGAGCTGGCTGGAAATGGCTAAACCAACAGAAGCTGAGATGCTGGCCAGTGACAAAGCTCAGGAGGAGTCATAGGAAAACTTGTGTGGTCAAGCAGGATCCAAGTGGACCAGCAGCAGGAGCAGGGAGCTAGGAGGACAGCATAGGGTCTGTGCCAGGTCTGAGCTCCTGGGAGCAGTCAGGGCTGTTTGGGTAACTCCTGTGTGGCTCAACATGACATCCTGAACCCTGCAAGTGCCCACCTTTCAATAGCTTACCACACAGTCTAGAGAAGCCTATCTTAGTTGGCACCTACCCTACTGAAAAAAATCAAAGCTTGAATGCAGAGACTGCTGGGTGAAGGCACTTGCCTGGATTTTCCCAGTGAAGACTTGCGTTCTACAATTACTTCCAAAAACTATCCCTTTAGATATTCAGGTAGTTTCCACTGGACAACCTCCTTGGGCACACAAAACTGAGCATATATCCCAAGTCATCAGCATTGGCACCCTGAAAAATTTCACAGTCACATTTTCAGACCACCCTGAGCCTAGTGTCATGCAAACCTGCTGAGTGCCATGGAGAAAGATGTTTTCTCCCGTGCCTGTGAGTAAGACTACAGGCCTTAGCAGGAGACACAAATGTTTCTATTAATTTCCAGACAAAGATTACTTAAATGCAGGGAACTCCAAAAGCACAGCTCTTCTCTGTTTCATTCTGTAGAGCCATTGCATGGGAAAGAGAAATATTTATTTGAGGGTTGTTTCCTTTCTTTCTTCGTCCCTCTTTTGATGGTGCATTTCTCATAATAGGTGCTTGTTTCTGGGCCAAGAGCACCTGTTTATTAGCACCCATATCCCTTAGCCTACAGTAGGTATCCCAATCAAATGAAAACCTCACATCAGTTTCCCTAGTCAGCATGAGCAGCCAAAGCCACAAGAGGGCAAGTGGGGAAGGCTGAGAGCCAGCTTGCATAGCACCTGGTGAGGTCCTCCCTGCACGTGCTGTGCCTCAGCTTTGAGAGACCTGGGTCAAACCTTCATTCAGAGGCTCTAGTATAGGATAAAACTGAAGAAAAAAAGCCACCCTCCTTGCCTGAGTTCTCCTGTGGCCTTCCACACTGTCCAGTCTCTCTCCTGCATCTACAAAGAGAATTATCCTTCATGAAGCTTAAGGATACAAACAGCAACAGCACTTCAGATCTGTGCTGTAATGCACTGTGTTTTCATTATTGTTTTTATTCTATTTGCTTCTAGCAGAAAAAAAGAGAATTTTTAAGAAAAAGGATTAAAACAGCATGGGAGAGAGAGAAAAAATATAAATACAGAGAACTTTTCTTCATTAATTTTATTAGTATATTACAGTAACGGCAATTGAAGTGCTAATTATTGAGAAACAATCTTTTTACTCTTAATTGTGTACCCCTGAGCACAGCACAAATCAGCACTGAAGAAAACCATTAGTTCCACATCAACCTGTGATTTGTGGAGACACGCAATAAAACTGTATTAATCTTGGATTACAGCTAATTGGTAACTCTCACCCTCCTGTTCCATGGATGGTTCCTACCCTGGAGTTACGGCAGCTGGGGACTTGTTTGTAGCCACAGGGTTTGTGCTTGTCTGAGCTGGGGGAGCTTTCAGAAAGACATGTGTAGACTTGCTGAAGCATTCCTGAAAGCTTTATAAGAATTCAACATGAAATCACATTCATACTTCAAAAAGCCACAGTTTATAAAGTGTGGTACAAATGTAACCAAAATCAGAATAGACTCCTCTATGTCAGAAAGCATCTTTCTAAAGCTTTGGGGAAGGAAATTTTTTTGTTCTGGTACTCAGCAAGTAGACTTTTCTTTCCAAGTGCCCCTAAAACAGTTTTGCTACAGATACACCATATTTATTGAATAAAGATATAAGCCAAAAGTGCCTTTTTGTCAAGGTTTATGAGCTTTTTTCAGAGAAGCATAAGTCACAGAACAAAGACCAAAACAACACACTGAAGAGAAAATAAGTTAGTGGGGAAAGAAGAACAGCATGTTTTACATGGGAAACCTTTTGAGAGCATTTTAGAAAAATGCTTTAATAAAAAAATTAATTACTTTATCCCAATAGACAGTGTGCATAAATATAAAAATTTCAGTTTCATTATAAATGCTGGTCTCATAGTATTTTAGCAGTCACATCACAGAACAGTTTGAAAGGAGGTGTAGGACTTCACACTAATGGTGAAACCCACCAATCAAGTGCTTTTAGAATAAAGAGTAAGTCTCTTGCCTGCCTGTAAATTCACTGGACCCAGTATTTTCTCCTTCCCTGCAGAGAACAGGGTACATATTGCACCAGTTGGTTCTGAGTATTGGCCAGATACAGGGTGAGTGGGGGAGCCTTTGTTCATGGATGGGAGCAAGAGACATTGGGAAGTGCTAAAAGAAAGGGTGCTGGGATACAGGTTTTTTTTCCTAGGCTCCTTCCTGCTTCTGTGCTAACAAACCCAGGAGAGGATTGTCTGCTGCCCATCCCCACAACACAGCCCCTCCACCCTTGCTGTGTACTGTTGCAACCATCCAGGTGATGGGAGCAGAGACATGTTATGGGGTGAACTGATTCTTCATGCACATGGAGGGACCAGCTCGTGGGGGATCCACACTGCTGGACCAAAGCATGAGGGCACCAAGAACGCTCATGACAGCAGCAAGATCCAGAGGGGGCAGTCATGGAAGCACAGAGCAGGATCGATGTTTTCTGATTTGCATTTCCCATGCACTAGTTCAGGAAACACACACAGTATCTCACATGTGGTGGGTTAGGATAAAGCTGTTGGATGCCTCCCCCAGATGATTTAGCAGCCCTCACTTCAGGCAAAGGGGCTAAACTTTGCAATTTCCAGTCTCTCACACAGCTCACATGCCCTCATGAGTCCTCTGCTGAGGATGAGTGGTGAGCTCAGTGACACTTCATCTTTCAGGGCAGGAGAAAAATCTTCTCTTTTCTCCTTACTCTCTACAGCATATCTGTCTCTTCTCTGGTGTGTCCCCATAGATCTGCAGCAATTGATCACACTGGATGGACTTGAATCCACATCAACAGGATTGTGGTGTGCAGGTTCTGTCTCTTCAGCACAGCTCAAGTGGCAAATACAGGACTAAACAGATATGTCTAAAGAAGACTGTGGTACCAAAGTTATGGTACTCACTTGTGTGGGATAGGTTTGGAATCATTCAGGTCCCTAGATAATTTCTATTTTTTCTCTCACGACTCACTACTTAGCATCTGCTCTGGACACTTTGCAAATCCTAATCTCGATATGCCTAAGCACTCACACCTTCCTGACATTGTTTTCTGGGAGCCACCAGGGATGGACACTGACATAGTGGTGGTCTGACTCTCTTATGCCATTGGAACGGCACCACTAATGTGATTCATAAAGCGATTTCATATACAACAACTGTTTGATTGCTGAGTATATCTGGACTGAACACATATTGAAACAGCTAAACACACACCAAATATGGGCAAGAAATGCTTGATCATAAATACACCAGTTGGGAAATGGTTTCAGAACTGTGTGTGATCTTAAAGTTTTGAGGAGAGGAAGGTTATATACGGGATATTTAATCAGTTGTAAAGGAATTTCATTTCAACTAGTAATCAGAAAAATAAATCATGTTTCTGGTACTGTAAAATTAAAATCTTAAAACAAAAATGGAGATGAGTATATTATGGGATGGGAAGAGGATGAAAACACGGAGTCACACCAGAGCTGGTTTTAAAGCATTTCTAGCTGAAGCAGTCACATACCATTGTCCTAACTTGGCAATATGTGCAGAAAATGGCTCCCACCAAGGAGTAAAGGCTGGTCACAGTCTGGCACCAAGCACACTTGAAAGGATGTCAAGGTCTGGATAGTCACAGTTAATAACAGTTTATTCCAGCAGGGCTCAGGGATGCACCCAAACATGCCCCATATATCCTGGTCTCCATAAACCACCAAGCTCCTGTGTCAGCCCTTTGGACCAGACAGCCCAAGGGCAGACGTTCATTGCCATGAGCCATCAGCATGGTCATCGTGTGGCCCCTTAGCTCCAGTCCACAGAGTTTTGTGGTCTTGCCTATGAGCTCTGCTAGTGGGACTGCCCCTTGCAACCAATGCCTTTACTGGAAACCACTATATTTTAACATATTGTAACACTTGTAAAGCACTTTGCAACAATAAATCTTTTCATTATTTGCAACATTTCCCCCACCTGCTCTCTCAGTGTGATAATACACTTTTAAAATAAATATTATCAGTTTATACCTTTATTAAAACTCTATATATGCTCTTCTATGTCCCCAAGGCATTTGCTGAAGTCATGATTGTTACCAGTGCGTGACGTGAGAATTCAAGCTCATAAAACCCATTCATAGACACTTTGCAGCATATGCCATTTATTTGGGCTTCCATTAAAAGTATTATGTTGCCATACACTGCAATCATAAAATAGTAAATAATTTCAAGGCATTTCTTCATAGGTGGTTTATGTTTTAAATGGACCTGACTATGTGGGAAATTGCTGGCAAAAAATGCACCTAATGGAGCTATTGCTGTGTCTGTCTTCTTGACTCTTGCTTCAGCTCTGCAGGTACACTGCTCCCTTCCAGGGTGGTTTGACTGGGGTGGAGAAGAAAGTTCTTGGAGATGACAGCTGCCAGTACAGTCATCAGCAGAAGGCTGCCCACAGCCAAGGGTTCTCCACTAGACCCAGAGCAGGGAAATAACAAGCCATGGGGAATGCTTGGCTCACCGTGCTAAGCACTGAAAAGACAGAAGGCATACTGTTTCTTTATTCTGGCAGTTTTAGTTTTATTCATAATTGTATTGCTACCAGAGATAAGCAGAAAACAGGTAGACCCACAGGTAAGCACCAAACTATGTTCCTGATAAAAAGCAGAGCACGTTTACTATGACTGATCCATTTGCCATTTTTAGTCTGAGTATTTCTGAATATTATAAACCAGGAGTTTGATCTTACCTTTCTGCTTCCTACCAAAGAAAGTCACAACACTGCAGACACTGAAATGTATAACTGAATGCATATGGATAATTCCACTGAATTCAATACAATATGCACTTCTGGAGACTAATGTGTACTAAAAAAGCTTGCAAATGGGGGCTTACACTAACAGACTTATCTTTCAACAAGATTTAATAAATAGCACTGCTAATACTGTCACATAAAATCACATCGTTTTTTCTCTTTCCCTATTTTGGAATGAAAGTATGCATAGTAGAAACGAAACAGAAATATGGCGCATCACTGCCCTTCTTTTGCCAAATTGCAGAAATGTTCATCGTAAGTCAACATCTTCCTCATTTGCCTTTGTTGCAAATTGTAACAGATGAATTTTGTGGCACTAAATCATAAGAGAAAACAAACAGCATTGAATTAGAAACCCAACACTTATTGCTGGCACCAAACCCAGCATTTCAGCAGACAATTAGTACGTTTGGTGTTTGCAGCTCCAGATATATTCTCACTAGAAACTGATTCCAAACCAGCATGCTGCTCCAACAAAGGCAAGTTGGATACAAAGAGGACACAATTCTGGTCCTGTTGTAACTGCTGGCAAACTCCCACAGATTTCAATAATCAACTAGATTGAGTCCAAAATGCAGACATTAGATATACCATGAAAGAATGACTGTCTGGAATTTATTATGCAGCAGATATGCCACCAAACTGGAAATTTCACATAGGGAGAAAAAAAAAAATACGTTGTGTATTTAGCTCGGATAGGTTGGAAATGATGTAATAGAAGCATTATGATTTATAACAAATTTATGAGCTATGCAGGCAAGCTGTTCTCTGGGGATATATGTGGTACATGAAGAATACCAGTGGCAAATAGAATTTACATCAAAGCAGTCCTGCAAACCTCAAACACTTATTACTCTATTCATGACCTTTGTTAGTACACAGAAGTAGAATACAGCTTAGCATAATGTTAACGTTTACATAAAATGAAACATTTCTGTTTAAACAATTACTGAAAATGAGATTAAAACTTGATGTGAGCTACACAACATGTATTTTTTACATTGTGCACCATTGTTTGAAAGCAAGTTGCTTTTAAAGGAAGATAGAAGTTTATTGAATTGCTACACTTCAATGCAAGGGGTTGCTTATCTGATAAAATGTCTATGGTGCACCTCACAGGGTAATAAGTGAAGTATGTATATGTAATGTGATTGCAGGCTCAGGCAGGTCTTCACCCCCTTTCCATGGATGTTAGCCCACATAGTAGAGAGTGCCATGTCATTCCCAGCTAATGGCAAACTCCTGCAGAGACATGAATTTCTCTGTGCTGCCCCTGAAATTAAGTAACTTCATGCCCCTAAAAGGGGAACAGCAGCAGTCTCAGGGTAGTTTCCAGGGAATTCTTTCCTGATATTCTGCAGGTTTTGTATTACGAGACCTGTTCTATGAAGAAATATTGTGTAGCAGAAAATACAGACAATCTCCAGGGTAACTCCCTGCATGGCACTGGCACATGAGGCAGTAGGGATTTGGTACTGGTACTCAGCAGCGGAGGAGTGTGAAGGGAGAAGACAACTGGAGGGGTAAGGAGACTTTGGCAGGGCCATGCAGAAGGTCACTCTCTCCTTTGGCTTGCACAGCTTTTCTATGAGATAACCAGCCAAAATATTTATCACCTCACCTCTTTTCAGCAGGGCTAATTTATTAAAGTTTTCTGGGCATTGCATCAACCCGCAGTGTCCAGGAGACCATGGCAGCTGCCAGGCTGGAGCGGTCCTGCTGTGCTCCCCCAAGGGAAGTTTTGACCTCATGCTGAACAATCAAAGGCCTTTCTTTTGCAGGGGATGGATATTGCCCATGGGCTGAGCTTTCCTCAGAAAATTCTAGGAATTCTGCTTCCTTTTCGCCTCCCTGATTAAGTTTTCTAGATTAAGAGGTATGTCTTGCCAGTGATGCACTAGTTTGTCCAACTATCACTGGATCCAGGATATGCTCTTTTTCTAGGTATGATCACAAGTTCAAAGTAGAAAACTGGATGCCTTTGAGAACACTAGAACCTTGCAAATCTATTAGATGATAAACTATGTCAAAAGGAACATGGCTGTAATTAATGCGCCCAGCATGATGCCAGCAGGTTGAGGCAGTTGCCATAGCACCAGTGAGGTCACACCTGAAGCACTGGGTCAAGATCTGGGCTCCCAGTAAAAGACAGACAGGGACATACTGAAGAGAAGTTCAACCAAGGGTCACAAAGATGATAAAGTGATGGGAAATTCTCTTCTCTGTGGAAAGGCTCTGAGATGGGACTGTTCAGCCTAGGGAAGAGAAGGCTCCAAGGGGGAATGTTATCAGTGTGTACAAACACCTGAAGAAAGGGTGATAAGGAAGAAAGAGCCAAGCTCTTTTCGGTGGTGCCCAGTTATGGGACCAAATTGAAACACAGGAGATTTCTCCCAACAATTAGGAAACACTTTTTCATTTTGAGGTTGACTGAGCACTGGCACAGGTTATTCAGAGAGATTATGGAGTCTCCCATCCTTGAAGATACTCAAAAGACCCTTGGACACAGTTTTTGGTCACTCCTCTATGTGGTCCAGCTTGGGCAGGGGGTGGGTGGATAAGGTGCCATTCAGAGTCTTTTCCAACCACAACCATTCTGTGATTCAGTGACAAGCCCTAATAGTGTACCACATTCAGGGACCCTGCCAGCATCTTGAGATTCCCAGTCTCTTTGAAAGCCCTTGGGGACTCACTGAGTTGCTAAAACACTGGGTCTTTTACATACCTACATATATTAGTGTCTGTTTCTCTTGATATTTGTGCATTGTATCTCTTTAAGCATATGAAAAGCACTGTTGTTTATATTTTTAATTTTCACATTGAGAAGAGTGAATTGGAGTTGTGTCAGATGATCCCTGACTCCAATATTTTTGATAGAAGTGAACGTATTTAAAAATATAACCATATTTTTTTAGATACGATATGTCATAGAATCATAGAATGGTTTGAGTTGGAAGGCACTTTAAAAATCACCGAGTTCCAACTCCACTGCCATAGGCAGGGACAACTTTCACGTAAACCAGGTTGCTCAGAACCCCATCCAACCTGACTGTAGTGGGTTTTTCCCACTTGTAGTTTCTCCCCCCTCACCAAAAACCAAGCTATTTAAAACCACCACATTGACTTTGAACACTTCCAGGGATGGGGCACTGGTGTCCATTGATATCACAACTCAACTGTTTCTCAGCAGCTGCAACATAGTGAAGGATGTCTGCTAACTTACTACAGCTGTTTTCCATGGAATAAAACTCTGACCTGCTGTGCCTTTCACATGGAAGTGGCAATATATGGTCAGAAAATCAGATGTACCGACAAAAAAATGCAAGCAAGAACCAATGTATGTATTCCTTATTCTAAACTTCAAGTATTCCCCTGAAAACCATAAAAATGGAACATTGAAAACTACCTCATCCCCTTCATATCCATGTTTTTTTAAAACTTGAAATACATTCTGAGAGAGACTCACACATTTTTTAGCAGAACCTCCTTGATCACCTTTCACAGGAGACCAACAATGATTCATTTTGACCACACAAGTCAAATGAAACCAACTGTAGGAAGTTTTATTCATCTCAAAGTCCTACAGGCTTGCTCCAGGCTGCAAATTCCTCCTCAGAGGAGGCGCTGGGTAGCAGTAAGAGTCATACAGTCGGCCAGTGTCTCCAGGAGCTGTGTGCACCATCCTAGGGCAAGGGAATGGAAGGAAACTAGATCAGAGCATTAAACCATGGTCCCTTGGTCCAAAGAGAAACTGTCCAAGTGTGTTATTCCACTAAGATCACTCCTGCCATTCTTTTAATATTCAATCACCCACCAGGAGACTGAATAGTTTTTTATACACCATGAAAACAATGGTATATTTATCTCTGACTTAATCAACAAAGGCAAAGAAGGATGCTACAAGGGCAAGCTATTCAAACACAAGTGTAATGCTGGATGTCAAACAATAGCAATACTTTAAGCAATACCAAAAAAGGGTTTACTCCTATAGCAACATTTAGGAGCAACATTTAGGAAAAACATGTGATAACAATAAAAATTATTTCCACAACCTTTTCACCACTCATTCCATGTGGGAATGATAAGTGATACTCCTGCTTTACATTTTTAAAGAAATATTCCTTGCAAATTATACATTACAAGCTTTGTTCACTGAGCCTCTATTATGCGTGTGTTCTCAGTTATTACTTTTCTGAAACATGAATTGTATTATGAACATCAATGTGTAAACTCCACTCAGGCTCACTTAAAGCCATTTCAAGGGGTTGCTTCTTAGCCCTGAGATCTACCAGAACCAAGAGAACAGCTCATTTTGAGCCATCTTCTCCTAGCTGCCATTTGAGCACAAATATTTCAATTTACACTTTTCTAAATCAACACCGGATGGATCATTAAATAACATACATTCATTAAACAGATCATGGTCATGATCTGCATCAAGGCACTGCCAAGAACATGTATATGACTAGAATTGCTCAGTTCTGTGCTCTGGCTTAGATTTTTAAGCCTGCGTCAATTCACAGCAATAGTTTTGCAACCAGAAAAAAGTGGATGAGCAGTGGATTTTGTTTTATTAAAGGATTCTTGCAGCAGCAAGACACATGGCTGTACCAGTAGGTTCAATAACCAGAAATATTACAGCATCTTTCATTTCTATGCTTTTCATCAGCAGACCACAAAGGCTTTTGCAAACTTGGATTACGTCAGTCTTTGCTGCAGCCTTTAAAAGAGGTAAAAGTGTATGATGGCTCTGGTACAGATGGCTCAACTGATGCAAAGCGTCCTCGAGGGCATGAATATATGAGCTGCAATCACACCTTTGATGGCAGCATGGACATAAAGACTTGCTCCAGCTCACACAGTCAAACTGTGGCAAAGCTTGACAGTCAAACAAATCAAACAGCAACTCTTTTGTTCTAGTCTGGCCTATTTGGGCTGGGTTTCATTATGCTGCTTTCCTCATATCTCTTTCTCTTAAACACTGGACTAGATCAGGCAAGGAGATTTTTATGAAATATAAAGTCTTCTTCTCAACTCCTTAAATCATTTTAAAAAGATGGATGGTTCTGTGATGGTATCCTCTGTTACTAGCCTGCCCTCACATTTTAGTTAATGAGGCTGCTGTTTCTTTCTGCTTGTCCCCGTATTTCATGTTGCCAAAAGTAGTTTTTAAATATCAGATTTTTGCTTGCACAAAAAGCAGCAAATTCAGCAGAGCAGAAAAGCACAGAGCAAAGAGGCATTTTTCCTCCTCTACTTTTCACTGGTCTCAGTGTTAGACTCAAGTTTATCTGGATCTGTGAAGTGTAAGGGATACTAGGTTTCATTGTTGTAACATTGCTTTCTATGTTCCTCTTTTTATTTAAGATTTTGACCTTTAAATCAGAGCCACTCATTTTCAAGTGGCCAAACCTAAGTGGCCCTTAACCTTTCTAGCCTGAAGTAATCTGGCAAAAGGATCTTCTTCACACTATTTTTTTACGGTTTACATTTAAATTCAGAGTTGATAGGCTGTCAATTTTTTTCTACTGTAAATCCTTGTCTTTGGAATTAACTCCAAGTTGTTGGTCTGAATGTGAACTTCACACTGATTCCCTCCTCTACCCTGGCTGACATTTTCCTATTAATTTCTTTTTCCATTTCATCATTCATTGGCTGATGAACTTATAAATACACTTCATCTGCTTTTACTTTGCTTTTAAAGCATAAACCAATACTGAACATGTTGACTTGATTATGTCCAGAGGCAAAAGAGTTGCATGCTTCTTAAGTCACAGCAATAGCTTGAAACTTGACTTTCTGCTCCTTTGGTCCATCAGGATAATCAGTGGGTCACCTCCTCCTACACCCAGAGTAAACAGTGTCATGAAGAAGAAATGCCATCTTTGAAAACTGATTAACACCATCGCTGCTCACAGCCAAGTGGAGCAGAGGGCAGAAGAGCACAGGAAAGTGGTAAATAGCGACCAGGTGCTCCCTTGCTCCCTTCCCTGCTGCATTTCACAGGCTGAAGGATTTTCCCTCCCTGCCCCTCAAAAAAGACCTCTGCCCTTCCTGATTTCTAGTGCTGTATAGCAACCTATTCTTTCTGGGAGGTGCTGTCAGTTTTACCCATAGCCTGTCCATGCACTGGCATCCCCTACCTAAATTAACACTTCCTTCCTCTAACCTTACTTTCCAGGTACCTTTCTCAAATAGAGCCACATGGCTCAGCTCATGCAGAGGTTTAGAACCCCTGCAAGGATCTCAAGAGAATTTTTCACATCTAACTTTTCTCTGGTGGTAGAGGTTAGATATCTCAGTGATTTTTAAAAGGCGCACCTTGTCAGCATCTTTGGCCTTTGCCTGGTGAGACCACCACGGGCTCAGCTTGAGCAGCAGTCCTTGCCCTGGCTGCAGCTGTAGTGGTTCACCAGTGAGCTCCAGAATGGACAGTGCTCTGTGCAGCCCCATGGCCAAGGGGCTCAGGGGGTGGCAAAGCATAATCACACAGCACTAAGGTTCTCGTCACTTGCAGAAGGAGGCTTCTATCTGGGCGGTGTTCCCAAAACTGCTCCAGGCAAAAATTCCTACCAGCCAGCAACTGCAACACAAAATTGCTCAAAATGACATATGCTGAGCTAAGAAAAAGCTGTGTACCCCGGACTGTTGAAGCTTCCCTCTGCAGGAGGGCAGAAATGAGCTGCAGGGTCAGGCTGGAGAGGTAATTCCTTCTCCAGCCCAGCTACAGCCACACTAGAATGGCACACAGAGGCAAGCTGAATGTGGCAGGCTGTGGGAACATAACCCGTGTCCTGCAGTGTGTTATCACAAGCTCTTCTTGCCTCTCTCCTCGAGCCTTTTTAAAAGGAGAATAATTTAAAAGTAGCTGTCGTAAAAGAAGAAATGTAAAAGCTGTGGTACATTATTCTTAAGAATTGCAGATAAGAATCAGACTGTAAAAAGTGGTTCACTTCTGACATTTATTAAAATTACCTTTTGCATTGCATTTACATACATTAAAATTACATTTTGCATTATCTTCACTTTCCCAGATGATTTAGCAGATTTAAATCCTTCAGAGAAGTTGTGTCTGTTAGCAAACATATTGCAACAACCTTGATTAAATGATAGCTCTGTTTTAATGCAAGTACCACAGCAAAAATAACGTTCCTCCTATATCAGCAATTACAGACAGAGAAATTGATCCAAACCCCAGAGAAAGCACAGAAACTTTACCATTGGTGACAGGGTTTTGGATTAGGTACTCATTTTGCATCAGTGCTGTGCAATGTATCTATCAGAAAAGATGATTATAGCTCTTCTCCAATTGATGTTTCCCAGGAAAGCATCAATTCAGCCTCCATGATAACAGCAGTGCTGCGTCCTGCTCGAACAACTGGATACAAAACATCCTCTGGAAAGTGTGTGATTGCTCCTGCTCTGTTGTGAGATTGGCAACGTATGTTTAAGCTGCTGCTGAGAGCTTTCCTCCAACTTTTATCAAAGGGGACACTGAGCCCTAGTTCAAGAAAAAATATCTAAATCAAGTCCCTTTTCAGATTAGAAAATTGTAGTTTCTTTAGCTTTGTTTATATTTAATTACATGAAAGGTTGTATTCTGGTCATGAATGGCATTAAAATAATCTACCAGTAACAATATGTAAATAAATCAAAAGAGTGCAAAAAAATGAAAAATGGGTCCAAACTTCTAGAATACCCAAATGAAATGATAAATAAATTCCTTGTCCTGCCTTACAAGATTTTGCAGATTTCAACACAAAGGGCATATGAAGCTGAGGCTCTGATAGGAAGCTTGTCCCCCCTTCCCACTGGCCTTCCCAGTACTGGAAGTTATTTCTTCCAGCTGCTTGTCAGTATCTGTAGCACGGTGGCTTCCTTAAAAGAAACTTTCAAAGGGAAGAGGAACTAGATTTGTGCTATTTATCTATATTTTATTGTGTGTGAAGATTATTTAGAAAGCTCCATAGCTTCCATTGTTCTCTGCCATTCATGTGATCAATAAAAGTCAATACTTAACCCAATCCCAGCAAAATGAAAGGAGCATTGATGCTTTTCCTAGATACCAACAGACCAGATGATTTATGGTACCAAATTTCCACTCCCAGATTTCCACCCCAGCACCCTCTTCTCACAGCAAGGAAAACATTCTTTCACCATCACACCTGGGCATAGCTGCACCCCCATCCCCATCACCACATAGGCAGCTCCTCAGTGAGAGGTCCCAAAAGGGAACTTCAGCTGTTTCTAGGACATTTCTTTCATATAGTTATTGTTTGCTATCCTCTTGCTCCTCTTCTTCCTCCTTCCTCATCCCTTCTGCACCTACCCTCTTTTTCCTGCCCTATTCCCCAAAGCACTCTTTCTTTTCCACTCCCTTCCTAAGCAGGACCATGGCAAGGGGAGACACCAGTGTGGCTTTTGCCATCATCCTTATCTGAGCAGACAGTGCCTGAAGATTCCATTGCATCTTGCTAGCCTGGGTGAGGTGCCAGTGTGAGTGCAATGGCTTTATGTGGTGGCACAGGGCTCTCTGCAACATGGGCTCTGATGTCTCACCCACAGGAGGGGCTCTGGCTGCCAAGACAGCCCACCAGCAACAGGGTGCAAGGCTGGCTACTGGTAGTACCACGGCCATGTCATGGCAGCAGGTTCCTGGACTTCCCAAAATGCATTATCTGAACAGGACTGTGCATGTGAGAGCAGATCAGCTTTGATTGCAGCAACACAATTATGGCCACATGGTCCAGGATGCAACAGAGCATCCCCCTGGAAGAGCTCAGCTTGTGATTTAAGAGCATTTGTCTCACCCAACCCTATGGTTACCACTGTGTCCTCAAGGGAGATTTTTTGGCTTTAATATATCTATTAAGCACTTGCATGCCAGTACTGTGGCTTTACAACAGGGCTGTTCTCCAGCCATGCAATCCCAGGTTGTGAAATAGCATTAAAATCCTGTGCAGAGAGAGGGGCTGAGCGCATTCTCACACTGACCAGATTACAGTTGGCCTTGGAGGGTGGGTGGATGCCAAGTCTGTGGAAAGATTAAAAACACAATGTACCCAGTATTGGGTATGATCTTGTAATATACAAAGTGCAGCAGTATGTCACCCAGCCCGGCTGCTTCACGTTATTTATATCTGCCTACGTGGCTGATTCATGTCTCCTGTAAACTTATTGCCACAACCTGGTTTTGAAAGGAATGCAGTGTCCCACTCCCCCAGCAGCTCCTGCCGGACCTCTCCTTGTCTCATTTATTAATTCATTCCTTGCCAAGAACAGCACGGTGATGTAATAACGAAATGTGCTTTGAAATCAACATGATACAAAGGACTTCTGCAAGGCTTCAGGCCGGCAAAGCACTTAAACACACGCGTGACTTTAAGCATGTGAGCGGTAGTCCCGTTGGTTTCAACAACACTACACATGTGCTTAAGTGCTTTGCTGGATCGGGGCCCACATTTGACAGACAACTCAGGTTATGCCTTAAACAAAGAACCTCTTTGACACAAGATTTTTCACGAAAAAACTTGGAGTTTTGTGCAACCCTTGGAAGAGTCAACACTGAGCCCACAGGAGCTGATAGAGCAACTCCCATCAGCTGGGGTGGGGTGGGGCTTCTGCTCTGTGATCAGGAGCTGGGTGCATGCTGGCTGCTCTGCCCTTCTGACTAGGTAAAAAAAAAAAAAAAAAAAAAAAAAAAGACACCATTAGTTTTTGTCAAAAGATCACAAATAAAAATAGCTGACTTTTAGTGTTTACAGGCCATGTATGTGGTAGCAGTGCAGATTTTAGACGTGTTATTTTTGCAGGAAAGTCTAAAGAAGTGATTATCTTGTCTACAAATATAGACCTGTCAAGGTTGAACAGTTATGTTCAATGTCATCGTAAGCAAAACTGACATTTTATTTACTCATTTGTACCACCAGAATGTCAGCTCAGCAATGATTAAAGCTGTCAGTAGAATCAACAAATAGTGTAAAAACAGAGAGCTGCCAGTCCAAGTTTCTGTTTCACTGAACATGTTAGTTTGAGTGAAGCTTTGCCTGAATGTTTTGATGGTTTTGTAGCTTATTTTCACTAATTAATTTGCTTGTCTATTATCCTCTGGAGGAAAACAACATAACTGACAAATAAAATGGCTCTCAGTCAGTCAGTCAGTCAGTCAGTTCTCCAGAGGAAATCCTGTGTGACTGCTTGTGAATTTCCAGCTGATCTGTAATTTTGACCAGAACCATTTTTTATGCTGTTCAGATTTCTGTCAAGGAGTGGAAAGTCACATGTCTAAAGAAGAAACTAATCCAGGTTTAATCTCAGGAAGATGACATGTTTGAAAGAAATGACCGACAGCATTTACCTGTAGAGATGTACACTGCAGAGTGTGTTGGAAGATTTGCCTTGTCTGTTTATTAAAAAGAAAGAGGAAGAAAAAAGAGGAAAAGCAAGGAGAAAAAAACCCTGGCTTTTCAGATTTCTTCTAAAACCTCAAAGCTTAACTCAGATTTTTATTGGTGTTTTTGCATACAAAATTTAGTGCTGGAAGCCCTTAAGGTCAGGTTCATATACATTGTTCTTGTTGCCAATGAGAGAGAAGATTTTCCTTTGATTACATTGATTACAAAATGTAATACCACTAAATCCAAGATGCATGAAAAGGCAGATATGGGACTATTGCTCAAAATCAGTTGTCAGTGTGGGTTCCTATGTGCTGCAACATAATAGCTGTGTGCCTAGTTTTAATTCATTCCTAGGGCAGACATTCACTTTTTGAGGAAGGTCTCCATCGACAGAACTAAAGCTACATGTGCTTTTTAATAGAATAAACAGAAGGCACTTGCTGCACTAGGTTTATTGAGAAGTTATTCAGGCAGGCATCAAAGCAAGCAGCAGAGCAATTCC
The DNA here is from genome assembly GCF_017590135.1 of Pyrgilauda ruficollis. NCBI lineage: Eukaryota > Metazoa > Chordata > Aves > Passeriformes > Passeridae > Pyrgilauda > Pyrgilauda ruficollis. The sequence continues at coordinate 4,891,283 of NW_024518095.1, forward strand.
ACGTGCATGCAGACAGGCCTGATCCTGCAGGAGAGAACCTGTGCCCAGAGGCACGGCTCCACGGAGCTGCCCCTGCAAGGAGAGCTGCAGCTCTGCTCTGGGACACCCCTGGCTCTCGGCAACCGCGCTTCACTTCATGTGCCGACGTGTTGGCAGGACCTGCCCTTTTATCACAGTGCTTACATTAGGTCTGGTCAAAAATAGATCATGTAAGTATGTCACTGAATGGCTGATGTTCACAGGCTGGTTTCCACCGTGGTAGCAGATAAGATTTTTGTGGCTTCAAGCAGTCATACCGTAAGTACCTTATGGCATTCAGAGTCAAAAGTTTATCTCATTCGTCTCAAAAAGTCCAGAAGCCAGGGAGAACTTAATTTCTTTTAAAAAGTCATCTTAATGCTTTTTACTGTATAAAATCACTTGCAGTCATTACTTGACATGTTTATAAAATCTCCTGGAAAAAAATAAAACCATCTGCACATCCTAAACCACCAGAAACCTCTCCTTTTACTTACAGAATTTTACATAAAATTACTGAAGAAGATTAAGTCTGAAAACTATTCCAAGTTTTCCAATTATGGAACACTGTTTTAATTTTAATTTCTGTCCACAATCCTTCCTCACTTTTATTCTTGGACCACAAAAGTTGCAATAATATTTACAACATGTAAGCCATGTTTTTGTGTTTACAGCTGAGTATGTAAAATCACCAAGGCGGGGTCACCCAAGCTGTTTCCAAAGAAAATTTGGGTGAAGTTGAGTATAATTTTTTATGTTTAAGCTTCTCTTTTTCATGCAGAGTTTAAACCTTTTTTCTCTGGGAGAAATTTTTTACAGATAACAAATGACTTTTGCTGACCTGGTAAAATCTGATAACAGTCTGATAGCAGTACCCATTTGTACCAGCTACCTACATGCTAATAAAATGCCAGGGATGAGCAACCAGCAGTGTATTTTATTCTCATTTAGGGGACTCTTTTATTTGGTTACAGGAACACCTCTAATTTTAACAAAAGGATGTCTTCTGAAGTCACCTTTCAAAGCATTCCATTGCAATCTCCTGTTCTCTTCATTTTGTCTGCCTCATGATTTTGTGTTACTGCTGCACTTACGGTGCAGCATGGTCTGTAGTGACATTGTTCAGCCGAATTCAAGTCTTCAACAGACTCCTTTGTGCCTCTATGCCTTCTCTTTTCGAGAGGTCCTGAGCATGGCCCTGCATTCCTCTTGGAAAACAACAGGATCCCATTCATAGTAAACAGCCATTTTCCACCTTTTAAAAATATTTTGCTGCTATTTTTCTTAAAAAAAAAAAAAAAGGAGAAGAAAAGACCTCAAGAAATTATTTAGTCTGACAAATGCTCTAACAGGGTACACTTGGCTTTACCCTAGGTGACCACCTACTCGGTAGGTATGTAAGTATGGGAGGACAACATCTGGCAAAGGCTTGTGAATTACAATTTTCTTTTGCAAGTGGAAAACCATATCCTGCAGAAAGTCTCAGTGGGGTTTAATGCTGTCAGAGCATACAAGGTTTGTTTTGATCTGTTATGGAGTAACACACATAGCTTTCAGTTCACACTAATAACATCCCCGTGCCTGGGGTATACACCAATCCAGAGGCTACTAATTAAAGGTTAGAATTAACCAAACACAGTTCCTCTACAAAACATATGAAACTTATTAAAAGTTAAAAGTGATGGCTGGTTCTCTGTACAAGCGAAGCAAAGAATGAAAGACTATTGGGGAGTGTTATTTAAGCACATTTTATTTCAGCATATTAAAAATTTCCTCTGTCTGTCAGTTCAGCACGTAACATTTTAATGTTTCATGTGAAAACACAGCATACTTTTAAAGAACCAATTATCAGTTCTGTGCAACATAAAACAAATCCCATTTTCAGTATTGCCCATAAAGCTTTTTACGTTATAGTGATCTCAAAGAGGTTTTTTTGGAAGTTCACCCTTTTAAACAAGCAGAACAGCAACAGTGTGCTGAGACACTTTATTTCAGCTAACTATTCGGCATTTTGGGACAACCTCATCAAAAGGGGTACTCAGACAAATGGGGTGTGCAGCAGCTATTCCAAGCTTATGATACAATTCCAATTATTAAGGCACTCCTGCACTAATAGGAATCAATGTACAAGCAGAGCTCCCCCTTGAAAGAGGGGGAGTGACGTCCATAACTTGTTAACTTTTACTCTCTTTACTTCCATAAGAGAGAGCAGAGGGTGTGCTATGAGTGTTATGCAATTTATGTGCCCACTAGATCCTCCTATTTACATTTTAAAAATACACTCTCATTAAGCCCTCCAACGTTATCTATAATCTTTGAAGTAAAAGCTTTTGTTGCAGATAGGCTAATCTCTGTTGGCAGAGCCTCCTCTCCTCAGCAGCAAGTGTCTTCAACATGTTGCAGCCTGTACCCTCAGCCTGGAAATGTCTTCACGTGATGCTTAATGAACTCATTACCCTTAGTGCTGCCGTAATAAGATAGCTTGTAAATGTATTTATTTTTAATTAGGTCTATTCAGCTGTGTGAATTGATTTATATAAAACTAATTAATTAATGTAATTGAAAACCCTGTAAGGATAGGGGTTTACAAACTTTTGTCAAATCTTTCAGTTACCAGGATTAATTGAAAGAGACCTGGAAACAGCAACTGTGAAGCTGGTAGAAAAACTTAAAACTTGTTTTGTAATAATAGTGTCTGTGAGAGTTTTTTTCCATAACAGTGATTTTTCTCACTAGTTAACTCAGTACAAAGAAAACAAAAGGTAAGACTTAAAATCTGCACTTATAAGCTGTTTAAAAGTGGGTTAGGGTCCTATGGCTTCTGATTAAAAGATAAGAGCTGAAATCACTGAATGTAGATGTATGTTATTAAACTGTGCATATGTTGGTTTATAGCCAACCCAAATCTCACTCCCACAGGTTCCTTTTTTTTATTTTAAATCAGGCTGAAGTATTACAACGACAACACCACCACACAAGTCATGCACCTCTGAGAACATGGGAGCTCTGCAGCAGGACCAGGTCTTTTGGGTGCTATGGGAAAACTACCAATCCCCAGTAACAAATGCTCTGAAGACAGCAGTGAGTGCTGCACCTGTACTACCAGAGCTGACCCCTGGAGTACACAGCTATGGAGCCCTGAGACCACTGCAGGAGGTTAAACAGAGCTTTATTCTACCAGTTTGGCACAATTTAGGTGGTATTGAGTATTTACAATAATGTAGGCTGCAAGCTATCCTTGCTGTACTCCTTAAGAATATCTGGGTTCCTTTTTTTTTTTTTTTTTAATGTAATGATTTTGTTTGAAAATAAACCAACTATAATTAGTTACTGTGTGTTAATAGGACAAGGAAAGGAGATCCATAGTTATGGCTCTCCCCACTCCCACTACCAATCCAGCCTACAGGCACTTCATCACCTGAACTGATGTCATCTCGCCCTTCAGATCAAGCCCCTGGTCTCAACCCTGGGTTATGGAATCAGTCAGACAATGGTATGCTCCGTGTTCACACTGCCCCTTTGTTACCCAGAGGTAAATAGGGTTGCATTGCCAGCTGATTCCTTGAAGACTCTGGATAGCTATCTGCCAGCTGGACCACAGGCAAACTGCTGTGCTATGAGGAGCAAGTTTCATCAATAGTAAGAAAGTGACAATGTAAGAACCCTTTTCCTTTAGGAATGTCCTTTAGGTACAAGTAGAGTGCTGAGGCTTTCTGCTTCTGGCTTTCACAAGGACACCTGTAGTGTATGCATCTTGTACCTACCATAAATTAATAACTTCTATGCTATCATAGCTATTACCTATCACACATTTGTATTGCCTGCATGTACAGAAATGAATGCAGAGCTTTGATGGAAGAATGAATGTTTCCTGAGTCCATTTGACCTCTGAGATCCATGACTTCTTCAACCCAACAACAGACACTTCTCTAGGTTAGGAACTATCAGGAGCTACCCATGGCTACTGCAGCCTTGAGTAGCACAGTGAAGAAAGCCTGGTTTCTGGAGGAGCTGCTGCAGAGTGCTCACGTTTAGCATGCTCTAGACCTATCACAAAGTATTTGGCACTGGAATTTCCTGGGCATTGTGGGATAATGGTAGCTTTTGGTGGCTTTTCTGACCCACATGTCCAAAATAACAAAAATGCTATATTACAGCCTGTCAGATTTCTTTTTGTGGCATGGCATAAGGATGTATCCCATTACATCCTGTGAAGTTTGGTGGGAGTGTGCATCAAACACGTTTGAGGGTTTGAGGCTCCTTTGATACCATTCATGTAGAGGAAGCTTTGGCTAAATAAATTCGCCAAGGCTTGGGTAGGTGAGAGTCTGACACAAAGTATGCACTAGTATTCAGCTCTGTATTCTGCCACTTTCCCACTTAATGCTTTGTTATTCCTTTTAATATTAAAAACTGTCTTAATAGGCCTTAATATAGAACGTAAGGTTTGTTTTCTTTTCTGTCCTCAGCAAGGCAAAGACATGTTTACAGCTGATGTATTTGTTATTATACTGACATGTTTTTTCAATTCAGCAAATTTACCTCATAGAGGATAAACACTGTAATACGTAATAAAACCTGAATGCCCAGTCAAGGTCTTTCTGGTGAAGAATCAGCCAACTTAATGTTCAGTGAGTTTCAGGGGGTATTCTCATTTTGAGATGTCAGTTATATACTGGGAAACAAGCAGTGGTGTGTGGTGATGCATATGTTTTTTTTGCAACAAAAAACTAAATAAAGCAAAAAACCAACAAAACAAAACAACCCAACAAAAGTATCTGGCCTCCTAGCCTAAAAGAAAAACAATTAAAATTATTATGCAACAGCATTCTTAGCCACCATAACATAAAGGAAACGACAAGGAAAGGTAACAGTGCTTTGCTCATTTTCAATCAACACTGTCTCTCTGCCAAGTATTCTAAATGTCGTAGGAATGTAGTTCATCTGTTTCACAGATTATGAGCTACTTTCCTCATTGCTTTGACCACCAGACACAGCAGCATCCAAACACAACACAAAAGTAATTCAAACAAGACTGCAGTTCCTATTACATTATAGATGTAACACTAGAGTGGAAGAAAAAATAGATCTATGACTCCTGTACAGGTTCCAAATATGCCATAATTATTTCTACCATGCAGAAGGAAAGGTAACAGAAATAAAGTGGTAAGATAAAGAGGTACACAATTAGCAGGGCTGAGCTGCAAATCCCTTTGATGGATATTGCTTATCTTCAGGAAGAGCTCTACGTGTCCAGCTGAGCACACAGTCTGCAGGTTGTCTATAATTTTGATTATTTTGCAGTGAGTGTGTTAAAACCTTGCACAGATTTTATCTATAAAAAGGATGCTTCCAGCTGAAGCCAGCTTTACAGCACAAATGTTGTGCTATATCCTCTAAAAAAGAACTAAAAGGGAAGAAAGTAGGCTACAGATGCAGTTTTCCTGAAGACCTGAAGTACTCCGTTTCTCCAGCTCTCCTAGCCTTGGAAAAGCACACACATGAAGGCATACCTCATCATCACAGACAGTTCCAAAGATGTGAATTTCTTGCCTTCTGTTTTCTTTGAAGAACACTTCCAACCAGACCCTGAACTGCAAATGTGTAAAACTGTTTTTGTCAGAAAGTGCTTACCCAAAAGTCTCTGGATTTGCTGTAAGCTTGCCTGCTTAACCTCTCAGAGGTCACGAGGTTTTGTAATAACTGGATTTCACCACAAAGAGGACGTCAGGTGGAATGGTGAGGACTTTGGGATAAAATCTGGAGGAAGCCTGTGTAATGCCCAAGGGATTGGGAGAAAAGAGTTGAAAGAAGAGCCTGAGCATTTCCAGGATGAATTCTAAATTTGGCAGCACAGTGACTCATACAATCTATATTCGAAACAATACTATAATAGCAGCTACCGGGAAGCACTGGATAATATCCAAATGCCTAAAAAAAGCTAAATTAAAGTCATGGAATGGAAAGCTCTTGTGGTCATTTTTCATAGGAAATAGCTCCCATTTCAGTCTGTCTGAATTGCTGAGGTAACTGATACTGTGCAGAATATGTACCTGCTGACACGCAGGGTTCAGGTGCTGCCCTTTGCTTACCCTGCACTGCTCTACACACTCCCACCATCCCCAGCTCACTGGCAGCTCCATGCCACAGCAATACCACTAAAGCCTTCACAGACTTCTCTTCGTTAATTTTTATTTTCTTTCATGTCTTCTTTTGCCTATATTTAATAGTCATTGGGAAAATATTTTCCTGCTGATTGCGTTCTTGAGAGATACCACATCACCCTATGCAGCAGAGCCGATGACACTTTCCACCTCTTATTACAAGCCAGAGATGAAGGTGAGAAATTAATCTTCATTTGAATTCAATACCTACCCCTCTGAGTTGCCCACAGTTAATATTTCACCATGATCTTGGCATGCTCTGTCACAGAGGTGAGCAAGGACCTATTCTCCATTCCCAGGGAGACTGTACAGAGGGAAATTCTTCCTGAAGTGTCCAAGCTAGTGCTGAACCCACTGTGAAGGTATTTCTCTCCTCACTGAGGCTGTCTGTGCCTCCTGTACCAATGGATGGTTTTTTTGCTCAGTGGCCAGGGGCCAGTGCCAGGTTTAGATCAGTGGATGGGGTGCAGTGGGAGAGGTGGATGAAAGATGGTATGTCCCAGGAACTGCATCTTGTATGTTTTTTTGTCTTTATCTACAGATTAAAATAAATTTATAAACAGGCTTGGAACAACAAGTTCCACTGCTTCCAGTAAAGGCCCCTCAATGTACAATTAGATATTAGAGGGGGTCCAGATTCCGTGAGGTTTGCATATCTCTGTGCAGCTTCAGTGGGGTGCTTTCTTCTAGAATAGCCTAAGCCTGGTGATCAAAGCACTCGGATGGCTACAGAAGCTAAAGTTTCCAATCTCTTGAATCAAAGAGCACCTGGAGCACACATCTCCCTCCTTCCTGGGCAGGTCACCAGGCCACTTGGCCATTTGCCACAAATAGCACCAGTGTTTCAAGAGAAACCTATGGTTATTATGGTGCTTACCTCTAAAAACTGCTTTTATCTGCTAAACCTCACTTTTGCAGATGTAGTGCTTCCCACATCCATGATCAACAGGCTCCTCACTGAAGATCTGGCCTGGGCAGCCACAGCCTCCCTCTGTCCCCTGCCTTGTGTGACTACTGTGGTGTTCACCCAGGGCTTCCCCTACACTACTGCACCAACCTTCCAGCATGATGCAAAACCAGCAGCATCTCCAGCCATGTGCTGAAATTCCCAAACTAGGAACACGTCAGAAAAATCTGGGTTCTTCAGTGTTCAGTGGAGCAGGTGAGGAGGGAGAGGAACTTCTTAAGTTGCTGTCAGAGGTGTAATCTGCACTTCACATCCCAGACTCATCCCTTCTAACTTGAGGTGCTTACCTAAAGTAAGTTATTAAAAGCCTGGTCACTTCAGGGTCCCTTGACAGGCCCTGAAAGAAAGCAGGAAAAAGAGATCAGGGGGCTGTGGGGGTCGTTCTCCTTCTCCCAGCTGTTAAGAGAGCCATTCTGCTTCCAATTTTGGTGACAGCCACAGCCCCATTTGGGGAGGAGCATGACTCTGGCACTGAAACCCCTCGTGAGCCTGGCATCACTGATCCCAACCTCCGCCAGTACTGCAGGCCCACAGACCCTTACCACAAAAATAATTTTTCTTTCTTCAAAAGAGGCCATTCTTGGCATAACAGATGTCTCGATATAAGTAAAGTTGATCAAATTAAATTCCAGCAAGTAAGGGTCTGTCCTTGCTTGAGGAGCACACAACTGTGCTCTTCCTGCCAAGTCAAAGGTGCACAAACAGGCTTTCCTGCAAAACCCTGCCTGAAGAGGACACAAACTTCCATCACCCACAACATTCAGATAATTATTCAGTGTTTTCACCAAGGCCCTACAGGGTGGTGGCCTACCACAATTTCATTTTTTACCCCTGCACCATTTCCTTCCCAGGAAGCCTCCACCCACCATTAACTTCATTTTAGATAATGCCAAAAGAAACAAAGTTGTCTTTTATATATATATATATATATATAACATTCAAGCTTCCACCACAGAAACCACCTGATGGCTCAATTTTCACTCTCCTTTAAAAACCCTGCAGATAACTCATGGTAAATACAAAGACAAAAAATACTGATTGCCACACACAGGGGGTGCAGAACCTGCAACTTTGCCTTAAATCAACTGGTTTCTGTCACTACTATTTCCCGAAGAAATCATCACAGCACAGAGTAAACAGTTTTAAACAAGGGAGTTTTTGAGGGTGATAAAAATGTTGAGTGGAGGATGAGCCAGCTCCTCATGTCCTACCAGCTACTGGAAATAAGAGGAGCTTTCTCTGCTCCAGATTTGTGTGGGGAACGGATGTAGGTGTCAAACTGGGAGGGGAAGGAGTGTAATAACACGGAATGTATTAGTAATATGTACTTAGAAATCATAGTAAGGCTGAATCACAAGTTACTCAGCACTTTCCCCATTTATATTCTTGAAAGCTTGTTATGACTAATGCAACAGGCACTAACCTGGCTCAGCATATAGCTCTTTAAACAAACACAGACACTGCTGGGCCAAATCCCTGCGTGCCAGGACTTGCACCACCTAATTTGAGACGCCTGCTATGAGAACAGGAGTCCAGACCTTTTCCCTGGGTGCTGAGGTCCAGAAAATGAGGAGAGCAAGCGGTCTTTGGAGATGCTCCAGAAAAACCCACACTGAGGAGAAAGATGGTTTAAGACGCGCATGCCATCACTCCCTCTCCTCTGAGCTCAGAGGCTAAACTCTCCCCTTCAAAAGCAGACCAAGCCCGCTTTTTAATGCCCTTAATACTAGCTGGCAGGGGCAACTATGTTTTTTTTATACAGCAATGCAGTAGCAGGAGTGCTCATCTAGCATGTGGGAGACCTGAATTCAAATTCTTTGTCTGCCTGCAGCAGCCCAGGCCCTGCCCTCCTTGCAGATAGAGGAGCCAGCCATTAGGTAAGATGTGTAGGAAGGTGCTGGAGCCTGTATTCCTCCCTCCTGAGGAGTGCAAAAATGTACCAGCTCCTTCTTCCTGATCAAGTATTTTCTACTTTTTTAAGCAATAGGGTTTGCCCTGGCAAAGGCAGAGTACATGGAAAAGTGCTCAGGGGATTAGTCCCATCTCACGTGCATGGGATAACCACAGGACAGGCAGCACACGGCAGCACATCACTACCCCATCCTGCTGCTGCTGCTGCTGTTAGGCATTAAAAGAGCTGTGTTAGTGAACAACCTGGATTTTTAGGCACAACATGGCAGGAGAAATGCCTCCTACAAAGGTCCCAGCAGACCTAAGGCAGATGCTGGCATGCCCAGGCCTCTCAGAGGCCACCTTCCCTGTGATCAGGGAGCTGAGCTACCCCTGCCCAGGGTTTGGAAAGGGAAAACTGAAGACCTTCCAGAGTTTCATCCCCTGCAGCACCAGGCTGTGAAGGAGTGGAAGATTTTAGGCTCTCAGCCTTAGAATACCTTCCGAAATTCTTCCTGATTTCTGTTGGAAGTGCTTGGAATCCTCATGAACCTGAGTTTTAACAATTTACTGCTGCTTAAATTTCTGCTCAGAAAGACCAATGTTTTGTGTGGCTAAGGCTTGCACCTGCCTCTCTTTTGAACTGCAAAGATTTTCCCATTATTACACAAAATTTTTTTTTTCAAATTCCAGGCATGTAAATGTGCTACAATTCGAAATATGAAAAGTATATTTGGTTGCTTTCAATTGACTAACTTTCTGGAGAAAGGGAGTAGTGCTGTACTCAAAATATGCTCTCCTCATGGAAAAGTAAGTAGGAATTCTCGTGTTTTGTCACACACACCCTTAGCAGTTCAGCAGACAAAATCTAAATCTCTTTCCAATTCATTAGTTGCTGATACTTCAAACACAGTTTGTATTAGCAGAGTTACTGGCTCAAAAGATAAGTCCATGAGTAACCATTTGCAGTACACAACTTCAAAGAAGAAGGAAGAATGCCAAAATTAATCTAGTTGTCTAGGAATTTGCATTTTCTCCATCCCTGAAACACCTGAGCAGCTTACCACCAGAAAAGCTTTTATTCTCATAACATCCTTGTATGGTAGGGAAGTGCTATCATCCTCATTTCTTGATCCAGTTTCCTTAGGAAACTAGGTTTATGCAACCACAGTATCCATCTATCTGTCTGCCAATTTCCCAACAAATAACTGCTGGCCAATTTCAACCCCATTTAATAGTGTAACCCATGCCCAGCTTGTTAGAATCCCAAAACCTGATGAGTTGGGTGAGGACCACAATTCCCTCCGCTTGGGGCACAGGTACCTGTGCCTTCCTGCAACATACACTTAGAGCTGTAAGGACAGCTTGGGCAGCAACCTATGAATCCTGTTTGCTTTTATGGGAAGTACTTGGGACATGTTTGGAAAAGGTCTCTCAGCTGCCTCCCCTGGCCAGGGCTGGCTACCTGCTATCACCATGAAGGCAGCTGGGATAACACCCCTACACGGTGGGTCTGGGCACATTTACATCACCATCCATAGTAGCAAGAGCCTCACCTTTCTCTCCAGTTTGAGTAGAGCCAAACATCTGTGCATGGCATTGCGTCCATGCAATGTCAGTGCAAAAGGGGTTTGGTGCCAGACTCAGCCTGCTGCAGGTGTAGCTGAATCCCAAATAGCATGCTCCATGTCAGAGAGAACACTTGTAGCAGAATCAGGAACTGAGCCCAGTCTTTGGCAGTTCAGATCAGTGCCTTACCTGCAAGCTTGTCCTGTTTCTACCATTAAAAACTGGCTATTAAATAAGAAGTCAAAAGTAGAATGATTTGCTGTAGGGACCCCTTTCTGTGCTTTGCGGATGGTACTGTAGTGTACTTGGTAAGTCCAAAGGGAGCAGACTACCTGCATAATGCTGTTAAAAATCATGGCAGACCATCAGTGTTTAATGCAAAATATTTTGTTCAATAGCCCTCAGAATATGCACATTCACAAGGGCAGTCTCTCCACTACCTCTCCCTAACCCTTACAAGTGAAATGGAAGAGAGCTTGTGTGGATACAACTGTGTGATGAACGTTTCTTATGTCCATTATGTGTTTGAACTCTTCCTGTGAAAATGAACAGTCACCAGTCTATACATAAACTGAGCAATTGAGTGAAGGTATTTTCCTTTTTGTCTTTGCAAATGGAGAAAACAAATTCAGCAATTGGTGAAAAATTGTTACTTAAAATTGGCAAAATCAAAATTCTATAATATAATATCCCCAGATTTCTTAACAAAGGTAAAGTTTTCCATTATCTGATCTACAAGGAAAAAAAAAAAAAAAAAAAAGGAAAGATAAGAAAAAAACACAGCATCACAGCATCCTCTATGGATTAGAAAGGGACTTTAGTATCTTTAGTATTTATGTGTCTGACTGATGAAGGTTAAGTGTTTTTTAAAAGAGTGGTATTCTGACATTAGTCTGACAACACTACACCTCTGAACTGTACTTAAAAATAAATCCTTTCTTCTTTCATTATTCCATCACGATAATGTGACTAATGTGAACTACAAAAGCATTCTTCATGTTACAGGCTGCTTAGGAATGATGGAAAGGAAGGGACTACATTTTAGCCTCTATTAATGGGCCTGTCTTTTTTTTTTTTACCTTACCTAAAATACAACCAAAATAAACCAGACACTATTATGGGTCTGTGTAGCAATGACAAACTTGCTTTGTTCCAGTGAGCAGATCTTGCTCACAGTACTTTAGCTGCTGCTCTGCTGCCCTGGTCAATGTAAAATATAGCCTAGCAAAAGAGTATAAAGTATGGTCATTTTGGGTCCTGATGAAGCTCCATCCTCAAGGTGGGGTTCTGCATTTTCTGCTACAGGCCAGCTAAAAATTAGGCACCCTCTTTGTTTACTTGAATCCAAATCTACCCTGATAGAAATGAAAGAATTAAGTCAGAGGCTTTGAAGAAGGATATTATAGGCTATAAACTGGGAAAGTAGTGTCAGTCTAATTTGTAAGTATGTAGGAAGATGGTCTAAAACTTGCTAAGCATTTGCTTAAATTGAGAGCTTAAATAGTTTGTGTTTATGGAAAAAAAACCCCAACTTCTTACATTTTTCCATATTATAATATAATAAAGTAGTGTAATTTTCATCTGGTTTAGAGCAATTTGCCCTTTTAGTTGGGGGTCTCAGAGAAAACATCAATGTTTAAATTTTACTTTGTATGTATTTAAGAGCTAAAATGAATTTAAGTAGTCAAGAAAGGAAGGGGAGTCTTAACTTGTTAGAATGTATTAAGTGCAAACAAACAATACTTTAAAATATTCCATTTTTTTTCCAGTTGGAACTGACCCATTCTATTTTATGTGATGATTCAGTTATAGCTCAACAAAACATACTGGTAAATTTAGATTGCATTTTGAAATAGAATGGTTTCCACTGCACCATACATTTAATAGCTTGCTTTGAACTTTTTTCCTTCCCTTTCTTTTCCAATTCACTTTAAAAAATCTATTTAGACTCTTCGCTGCATGAAAAGAAATAACCCAAAAGAATTGGTTATATCTTTAACATCAGGAAATGCGTGTAGTAAGAACATAAGAAGTCATAAAATCAGTGTTGATAGTAAAATAAATATAGCACTTTTGCTTGGGTTAAATGTCAGATGTAAGGAAGTGCTGAGCATCCTTATTTCCTATAGAATCACTCATCCTTCCTCTACTGAGGCTGTTTCCAAAAAGGCTGTTATTAAGTCTGGGAAAGGATGTGGCAACAAAAGATGGTAGAACACTTGAACACATGTGCATTATAGACCCTTCTAGCATGAAAATAATTTAATCCACAAAGAGAGCAAATGCAATGTCCGATGAAGAAAATGAACCCACTGATTTCCATAATTGTAGGGGGACTTAGGTAATGCAGTATGCAGTGTTTGATTTAAAACTTTAAAATATTAAAAGAAGTTTTCTATAGCAGAGTGTTCCTATCAAAGTGGAATGACTCATAAGAATGCTAAATTCAAACCAGATGGGCATAAACATTCACTGAAAAAAATCAGATATTTAGAGGTCAGTATGGGTCTTCATAAAAATGAAGACATTGTCTGAGTTACTGAAAAATGAACTTCAGTGATAATAAAAAAAAAACAAGAGAAAGTATTAGTGATTTTATTTTAATTATACAAGCCACTGCCAATTAGGAGAACTAACATTTACAAAATTTACATTGCCATTTTAATTTGAAAAAGATGGCTGTGGCAGCCTTTAGACTTCAGACAAACAGCAGTGTGGTATCTCCCGCGCAGGGAGGGAGTGAGGGATGGGGGAGTTCAGAAATGCCATGCTAATATTCTGAACAATCCCTGTGCTTCCCACCAAGAAGTAACAGTTATGGATTTGTATGGGACAGAAATCTTCTGACCCAGCTCAGTGGCATGATGCCAATCTTCTGTTCCCTTTCAATCAGACAGAAACAGAAATGGGGGAAAAAACTCTGGTTCCTGCCATCATACCAAAAATGTTCATACCACCCAACATTGCTGCTGCTCTGTTGTTATATGTGCATGTTGTTTTGTTTTTCTTTCTTTGTCTCATCCATTACATTCTACCATTTACAGATTGTCTGGAGGGTGTACTTATTTTAAACTTTTATACCCTACCAGAACAAAAATATGTGGGCTCAAAATTAATATTGTTTCTGAGTCATGGTTAAATTCCAGTGATGTTTAACTTGGATCACTAGACCTGCGCATTTTACAGAGAGAAGAAAGCAATATTTTTCGAGCTGAAATGTGTAATGGGAGTTCCCTACTGTTTTGTTGCTGAGATCTTGGACAACAAGAAAAATGATGAACATTTAAATTATTCCTTTTAAAACATACACACTAAGTGGAGGAAATAAGGGTTCTACTCATGCCATAAGCTATAAAGGCATACGTTTGTATCCCTCTTCCCTGACTAATTTGTTTACCACCACCATTCAACATCCTGATAAAAAATGATTGTTCAATGTATATTACTGCCAGTGATTTAACATGCAAACCATAATCCCCTGGGCCACAAGTCACCAAAAGATGTCTGTGGCTTCCACCATGCAGAAGCCTGTACAATGCCACAGATAGTGATTTTTTTCTGGGCTTCTGAGGCCTCTTGCAACAGTGCCATAATTTTATTTTGCAGAAAATATTGCCTGTACTTTTGGCCTATGTGTTACTGTCATTAGCAGCATCCTAAGTCTAAAGGCAAGGGGTGAAACTCGGCCCCCAGCAGCACCACTCAAAGCTTTGCTGGTGGGGTAGAGAAGCGAGCAGTGTGCAGCATGATGCTTTGCAGGGCAAGAACCAGAGTTGTCATTACTATATCCTGAAAGCTGCATAAGGCAAATATTATGCATCTTCCCTTTGGTGGCTCTTCATGATTGATTCTTTGTCTTGTTATAACTCAAAACATTGCTTGGCAATCAGACCCCTTTACCAGACAGTGCTGCACGCATCTAATTATGGCACTCAGCTTTGAAATGCTTTGGGTCCCAAGAGATCTCTTCAGATTGTACACATGACTGTCACAAGTGGGATACTTGCAGCATTCATTCTTTAAAAATGTTTTAAAATGTTTCACTTTTTAAGACACTGAATACTGTTTGCATTCTCTCTCTGCAAAATTAGAGACAGTCCTTGTCCACCAACCTGCACCATTACTATTACTCATTTATTTCCTACAGCTTGCTTTATCCTCATGCTGCTTAGATTTGAACATATTAGCCATTTACTATTATTATTATTTCTGTGGGTTAGGGCAGTTATTGGCAAATGCTTTCCTAGCCTCCAGTCCAAAATTTTCTCTTAGTGCCCTCATGTCCAAACTATTGAAACCTCTACCTGCTAAAGTGTCAAAAAGACAACAAAAAAATGCCCTTGCTGTCAGCAACCATAGTGCTAAATGGAACCATAGCACTTCCAAAAAATCAAGCAGTGCACGTTTATTCACTGTGCCCTATGGCTGGCACCTGATCTAACACAAGGAGCCCACATACACACATATATACATCTATATGCATATGCACACATACATATGCATCTCTTCTGCAATGAACACTTCTCCTTCTGCACCCTCATGGATGGGCTCAAATGTTTTAGAGAAGGCTCAGAGGAAAATGTGATGCTCAGGACCCTAATTTCTGCTTCCTTGAAAGAGCCCAGAGGTTTTTAAAAACACACAGGACAACCCAGGACAGGCATCAGTGAAAATCTCCGTATTCTAAAGCTCAGATGCCTAAAGCCACATGTGACAATTTACAAAATTTGTACTTGGCTCTGTCTGAAGGGCAAGGAGGTGAGAGTTCAAGTGCGAGGAAGTAGCTGCATGGGCAAAGAAAGGACTGAGATGATGGGGCGAGGACCCAGTGTGACAGCCAGGAAGAAAGGGCAGCAACAGTGAGGGCTGGGGGAGAAATGCTAAAAACTTCTAGACAAAGACCACTAGAACCACTCTCAAGTTAACCTCAAAGTGAGTCTGCTCACCAGGTGTGACAGGGAGTTTGCACAGCACAGTGAAAAGTCTTCAGTGCATACTGTGACCAACAGCTATGGGAAAGTCCACTGCACCATGAAATCCCAAACCAGCCATGGGAAAAGGCTGGAAGAGCAGTCCCTGATCACCAGGGAATATTTCCTCCATTTCTCTGTGAAGGGAGGACAGGGGAGGTCCCTGGAGGATATTCAGACAAGCACTGTGAGATGGAAGTTAAGGAACATTTTGTATGATATGACATACCTGGGCATTGCCAAGGATATAACACAACTGTTGCCCCAAATGAGAATCTGAACCCTAAAAGCACCCTAAAAGCCAGTGGAGTTTGGTTTAGCAAAGCTGGTCATAACCACATTCAAAAGCCTGAGGGTGTGGGAAGAGCATGACAGGGAAGAGGTGCCCAGCCCAGCACAGCCTGCCCTGGCAGGACTGTCAGGAGAGGTCAAGCACAGGCTCTGACAGACTGAAAGACCAAAGCACAACCCTCAAGGAGGGCAGGTCACGGGGGCAGTTGGAAAGACACAAAACTCAACAGAGCAAAGGAGTACTGAGATCACTGCCACCCAGGGGCTGCCAGGGGGCTGGGGCGTGGGGACACACACACCCATCCTTTCTGCCCCCTGAAATGACACAACAAAACAAACACTGACAAAAGAAAGATGCAACAACCTGGCAGAAAAAGGAAGGTTGCTGCAAGGAGGACACATCAGGAAATCAGTCTTGCAGGTCAGCTGTGCTGGCAGGATCTTCATAAATATTTCTCTTAATGCTGAAACAGTTTCATTTTATAAGCATGCAATCCTCTCATGTGGTTACTGAGCATGAATCAAAGACATTGTGGCTCAGCACTGCTCTAATTTTTATTGTGCTTTCTTGAAACGTCCTGGCATTGTACAGCCCCAAGAAACACAGCAGGGCTGGAGGCTGGGACCACTCCCCTGCTCCTGCCCACGGCTGAAGGGAATCTGGGGGACGGGCAGCCTGGGGTCACAGAAATTCCTCAGAAAGGGAGATTTGAGGAGAGTGTGAGGCCAGACCACCGAGGTGGGCGGTGCTGGTGGCAGAAATGGGCAGGAAAAGGTGCTGGGAAGCCACAGGGCCCCCCTGAGCTGTGGTAACTCAGGTGCAGCAGAGGAAACTGCTGCTTTTCCATCCCCCTCTCCACCCAGCTGGTCCTCCACAGAGGTACAAGCCTCCTGCCTCACCTCAGTTGTCCTCTCATTTCTCTACTCCATCATCCTTATGTTCCCAAACCTCAGAAGCATCACCGCAGAAGGAAAGGTAACCAGAGGCGAAAGGCCAGCAAGGGCAGAGCATCCTCAAAGGACAGTGGTAACAAAGTCTGAGCAGAGTGTCCACTGGGAAAAGCTGAAAACAGACAACATCTTCTCCATCTGAAAATGAAGGAAAAATAATGAAAACACACCACTCATCTTTCTTATATATCTGTCTTGTTTCACTTTCTAGATTTTCTGCCACAATTTTTGAGCTACATCTAATAGATATTTTCCAATCCAAACAAAACAAGCAAACCAAACACAGCAGCCCTGCAGGATTACTGGGATGGTGAGGGGTGAGGCAAGTTAGTGGGAAGGGAAGATGGAGACTGGAAGTGCAATGCTTTTATCTACTCTTTTCTTCTTGTCCAAAGATGTTTCTTCTTCTTTCTTGTCTTTTTTTTTTTTTTTTGGTTTTTTGATTGTTTGTTTGTTTGTTTGTGAGGATGAAAAATGAGTTAAACTGTTTTGAGTGGGGGTTATTATTTCTCAGTTCTGATTGATCAAATGAACCAAACTCTGGCTCCCCAATTACTCCAACCTGGCCCTGCTGAAGCTAGTGGTAGGATTCTACTGGATGTCAATCAGCCCAAGATTTCACCTGGCAGCTGAATATCAATAGATTTTGTAAAAACAGACTTGGATAAGGCTCAACAAATGCCTTTGAGTGATTTCAGATCACTTTATCTCTGTTTTAGGAAAGTAATTTGCTTGCTGAAAAATGCCTGCACAAGTTTCACACCTATTTTTTCTTTTTTTTTTTTCTTTGTTATTCATAGACTCTACATATGGAAAAGACCCATTACCCATTAAGACACCCAGCACTCTCTGCCAGCACAGGACTGTTCTCCAGCAAACATTTATTATGCTCTTGTTTATACTAGTCTCACGTGCTCCAAACAACAAGGTTTCTGCCACTTCCCCAGGGAGAGCAGCCAGCCAAGTTCATATTACTGACCTGCAGGAAGGCTTCCTCTCACTTTCTTCAGCCCCTATCTTCCCTCTTCATGTATGCTGTGTATGCTGCCAGTGTGGCCCCTAAACCACCCCCTATGAGTCCCCCACTAGATGAATAAGCATCACTTCCCCCCAAGCCGGTCCCAAGCTGGTGTTCTCTCCAGGTTGTGCAATACTTTCTGTTAATCCCTATCCTGAGGTACAAAAGCGACATTGCAGGTTCAGTTGTACAAGAGCAGAATTACTTTCTGCTCTCCTCTGTATGCTGCCTCTTGAAACACAAACCCAAATTGCAAAGAGAGCTATGCCAACAGAAGGGACAAGAGAGCCACATCTCATTTACTGCCTGTTACCTCCACAAAGTGTCCTCATCATGGTCTTGTTTCTGTACTTCCGTGGCCAGTGGAAATGCTTTGGAATACCTCTGTCCCATAGTGTAACTTGAGTTTTTCCAATTCACTGCAATTTATAACATTTACAGTTTCAGAATAAAAAGCAGGATGTCTTGTAATTGTTTTCTCTATTTTCAGTGACAGTGAACTGGGAAGCAAATGTGCCTATATAGATAAAACACATGGCATAATATATATTTATATTAATGGCAGGCACAACAGAGTAACTTCCTCTTCGGAAGAATATTTGGGGTTTGCCAACAGTAAACAAATCAGACTGTAATAATAAAGTCATTCCAAGTATCGAATTATAGAGTTAGCCTTCTTCATTTATGTTGTGGAAAGCAGCATGAGCTGTTGCATGAGAAAATTAAGTAGAAATAAGAGTGTCAAGTGTTAAGCATTTCTCCATCAAATCAAAATAAAGGTGCAGCATCAGTGCTAAATTATACATTGATTTGCATGAAACATATGCTCATACAAGAAAAACAAACAGAAGAAAAACATAAAGAAATGGTCTTCTTTTCTGTTTCACAACTGAGTGTGCAGAGCTCCCCAGTTTGCTAGTGCCGTTTATAAAGGAAAATAACACAAAGCCAAAGCCAGCAAATTGAAAATACAGGGAATCAAGACAAAAGCTAGCTCAATAACCACAAATGGAAGGGATCATCTTGTCAATTGAGAAGAAACATGAGGAATATAAATACCATTTCTTTCCTTAAACTCTGGATGCTGATGGCTCCATCGTGCTTTAATTTTCTAGCCCTACACGTCCTGCTCTGCAAACTTCCCACATACTTCCACTCAGTTTCAAAGTGGAGTCCCTCTCTGAAATGGCACTGTAAACATTTCATTGTGGGGTCCCATGTTTGACGTCTGTCAGCGATTTTCAAATCAAAACTGCTCAGCTAACAAGTAAAAAACAGATTTCTTTTTGTTTATTTCTCAGCATTGTAGTCTGTGGCATGAAAACCAAACTCAGTTTTTTCCGATTCATGTATCAACCTCAATAAAAACGGGCATTAGCGGGAGAACACACCAATGGAGGAAGAGCTGGATTAGGATTCAGCTGGTTTTCTTGCCTGCTGCAGAGTTGGCATGGTTGAGAAGGGTAAAACACTTCCAGGGCAACCTCAGACAGTTGTTTGCAGTCTCTTTCCATGAGGTTATCATCTATGGAGCTTTGCTGACAAAGCAGTGCTTTCAGCACTTGCTAATCCACTTTCCTGCAAAATCTACCAGGTTAGATTAAATGGTTTAAATTGAATTAGCCCTGCTGCTGTTGCCTGAAGTAAATTAGGAACTGAGAGACCTAGAAATCAGCCTGCAGTCTTAGCCTCTGGCATGTCAGAATGCAATACCCAGCTGGATGGCCCATCTCAACTTGTCACCTTTTCTGCTTAACGCCTCTGCTCTCCTGCACCTGGCCATTTCCAGAGCTTGAGGGAGTATTCCAGATTTCAATGACCAGAACAGATTTGGCAAAGAATCAGGATACCAAAACCTGGAGGAAGAAGTGGCCATCTAGTTAAGAGCTAGGATGTGTCAGAAGACCTATATGCAATTCAGGGATGTTTTCCAGTATAACAACAGCATCCTCACACAGCTGATCGGCATCTTGACTTCTCATCAAGGCAGCCAATTATTCTGAATGGAGAGAGGAAAGGGAGAAGAGAATTCACAGCCTGGAGAAAATGGGAGGTACTGGTACAGAAAGAAGGGCCCAGGAAGCCCTCCTGAGAAGGCTTCACATTGGATTTTTGCTGAAGGTGTTTGCAAGTCAGGTTTATGTTAGTCCCAGCTCAGCGACTAAAGCATTTGCTCCTGTGAGCTCAGTTTAAACACATACTTGCATGTCTCACCAAATGAAATCCCAAACATGCAAGTGTTAGTCACTATCCAAAATAAAGTGCATTTCCAAACATTACGGGATCAGGACATAGGATGGCCTTGTGCTTGTGCTGAGGTACTCTGCTGAACCAGACAACAGAACAACTGCCATTAATAGCATCTGATAATGAGACATTGTATAATGTGATGTGGAAATTAAAGATGAGAGGAACTGAAAAACGTACCTCTCTAATAAGGAGATTTGCTAGTAGTATTAAGGTAGATGCTTCCACCTAGTGACTTACAGAAGTAGCTCATAGATTTTTACTTTAGAGGGCTGGATGGCAGCTGCAGCAGAAAACGAAATTACAGAAAAACATAATTCACCATCTGTAGTGAGTAAGAGACACAGCACGTGCAGTCAAGAAGAGACACAAAAACTTACCTTACAAAGCAGGTCTATACATTCAGGCATCAGCAATACCCAGGGCACCCCTTCCACAGACAATGGTGGCCCAGTGCATGCACTCTGATTCACCTCTGGACAAACAGCCACCCCACTGTATCTGGCGGTGCTGCTGATAGTCCTGGCCCCTCCAAGCCAACATATGGCAGAGCAGGAAGGATGACTCCCAGTGAGAGGAGGTGTTCCTGACATCCTTGCAGCAGGGAGGTCACCAGAATGGTGAGTCCATCAAAGGTGTTGCCAAATTTGTCCTTCGTCTTTAAAATTTGAAAGCTGTATTTTTTAAATTTTTTTTTTGTGCTCCTTAGTAGTGCAAAAGCACATGTGCTAGGTCTGGGCTGCTAGTTCATTTTAGCAGCAGCCTCAGAGCCCAGTAGTGTCATCCTTTTCCTCTACACTACATTCCTTCTCTCAGAGTCCTGAGAATTTATACCCACCTGCACATGTGCAAAAGTTACTGATGTAAGCCCCTACAGGAACACTCAGCAAAACACATAAATGCAAAAAAAAGAGAAGTGCTCAGTATTAAGCTTCAAGATCACAGACTTCAGCAGAGATCCACAGACTTTCATACCCAATGTTTCTTTTTATGGGGAGCAACAAGTTGCTTTGCAGAAGGCTCAAGTGTGTTGAATAGGCAGCTGTCTAAAATCAATCTCATCCACTTCAAGATGTATTCTGAATTCTGTTCCTCTCTGAAAGTGCCACATCCAGGCCTAATAGGAGATGTCTGCTCACAACCAATGCACAGAGAGGCTCTCTAGTGTGTTGGATGCTACTTACGTCTTTCCTCCCAAAATCCCAAAAGTTTTGTCTTCTCAGATACTGCCCCACAAATGAAACAGCTCCAAGGCTGATGCAAGGCACAAATTCTTCTTGCAAGGAGTCAAGTCCTTCCTTCCTGTCACCCTGTGGCTTGAGCCACGAGGTTGTGGGTTCTATTGGTTGGGAAGGGAATGTGGGAGGAAAAGAGGAAATTTGGGAGAAAGATATTGGGCCCTGCTGTGCTAAAGGTCAAACCCACATAACTCACCCAAACCTTTCACTGTAGTAAGAGGACAGAAGCAGGTAGAGAAAAACAGATTAGTAGATGCAGAAATAGTAAAAAAAATTTGAGTTAAATACCCCCTTGAGCTGTCCCTTATTTCCTCCCATGATGGAAAATGTGGCTAAGGATAACCAGCTCTGATTAAAGTCTCTAAATAAAGAGAGTAAAGCTGGAGTAAATGAATGCTGCTCTGATTTCCCAGCTGCGCTTAAGGATGCACTGTCAGTCTGCAACAATTTTGGACATGATCAGAGACACAATTATAGGCACCGAGTGAACATGTGAACCCAATAGAGAAGAGCAGAGGAAGCTTTGGGGTCAGCTCGTGGCTCTTTTTGCTTCACAGTTTTTAAGTTAGGAGTCCTGTTTCTTCACATTTCCTCCTCTGCGTTCCTGGTTTTCATTGAACCTCATTTTTCTTTGTCTCTGGCTTTACTCCCTGTGACATTAAGGAGTGACCTGCAAGGCAGTAAGCTATCTACCGTGAGCAGTTAAGTACCAAAATTATCTTGAATCCCATCGTTTACCCTTTTGAAGCAACTGTCTGTCTGTTCAGCTGACTCGGGACTTGAGCCAGCAAATGCACGGCATTGACAGTAGAACTCAACGACCTCAGCTCCCCAGGGTGAGGAATCAGGAGACAGTGGCAAGAAAAAACACTTGAAAATTGTTCAAAAATAAAATAATTGAAGATCAAAGTTAGTGGTGTGCCTAAAAATATGACAATTCTTACGAAACAGATTTACTCCATTTGGTAGATGCTGTGTAAACTGCATGTAGTTTCACTTCTCATGAAATCATGTAACAAACCTAATTCCCTTGTTAAAAGGCTTGGTGCACTCCCATCATTTTAATGTGCCCCTATTTTCTTACTGTACAGCTGTGGCCATTGCAGTGTTAATGATTTTGCTAGGGTGTTTTCTCTCATTTATGCTTTACTGAACTGACATGTATATATTAATCTTTCTCTAGTTAATGAACTCTTGTAGCTAAGATATGGCTCTAGATCTAGCTGAGGTCAAAAAGGAGGAAAAGTACATTATCACCTGGCCACTTCTAGCTCTTTCCAGCTTTTTCATGTAAAGGAATTGTTAACTGTACTCCCAATAATTGTGTCAAGGATTCTCAAAATGTAAAACATCCAGACATACCACCATCAAGCACAGTGAATTTGTCAAAATGCTATGTCATTAAAACTCTGGCTGATAATTTTAATTACAGCAGGGAAACATATGAAACAACTTTCTTCTATCAACTGTGTAGGTAAACAAGGGCTTTGGTCATCACATCCTCATCACCTTTAAAGGTCATGACCTTTAATAATCATAACCCTCTCAGCTGCTCACCAGTTGCAAAACCAAGCAGAACTATGCCGTTCATCCAATTAAAAGTGCATCAAGCCATTGAGTCAGCTGTTGAGGAAAACATAAGGCACTTCTTGAACCTCTTGTTCTAGATTTTTACTGTGCTCTAATTTTATCTACAGTCACTGAAATCTCTGTATTTTATTAAAGTAAAATATTTGGATTTAAAACATTTGAATATTTAAATGAATACTACCAAGTGAACATACACACATACATGCACTCACACATATACAGAGGCATGCCTAGTTAAGTTTTAATTTTTTGCTATAATCTATAAAAGTATCATACAATTTATTTAAGTGCAGGAGATCTATTTTCCTTTCCCTTCTTCTGACAGTTTCTCTCTCGCCCACATGGTTTATATGAATGATATTTATAACAGAGCTGTTTTGATCTGATAGAGCCTCAGTGAATTTACTGCTGTTTCTGTACCACTGTAACTGAACCTGACAAGAACCAGAAGAACCCGCAGTTTTATTTTGGGCTTTATAGGTTTTTCCTTACTCCCTTTTCTCATGCCTGGATGGGGTCGGCAGCTAAAGGCGACCCGCACATTCTGCAACAACAGATAGCTGTTAGGCTGCAGGAACTGCAGGATGAGATAAATTGCTCCTTTGATCAAAACCAGGGTCAATTTGCCCTGGCTAATAATTGGTTTGCTAAGGGAGAAAAAAAAGAAAAAAAAAAAAAAAAAGAAAAAAAAAAGAAAATACAAAAGTGAGCTGAACAACAGTATTTTTACTTGATAAAAAGAAATGCAGTATTTCCCTGCATGTAATAATTAGTTGTAGTGTTGACAAATAACCTAAGATGCAGTCAAGCATCAGCCTTACTATTCTAAACACACTGCTGTATTTTCAAAGAATTTATAGGACTTTGAAAACGGATGTGCATTTCCTCTTTGTTGAGACAAACATTTGTTTCTGGTCCTCTTCAGATTTTCTCCCCAACATTGTATATAAAAATGAAACTTGCCTAAGTGTTCAGGATGGTGCATAGAAAAGATAAATATGACTTAGATTTCATCCAGCTATGGAGGAAAGCTATTCAGGAACTCACTCAATAATTAAAGGGTTTTCTTTTTTTTTTTTTTTTTTGGTAAGCATTTGGCAGCTACAATCAAATATAAAATTGCTTTTAATGGATGGTTTTATTTTGGATTTTATCATAAGTACTCTTACATAATAGTACATTTTTGCTGATCTCAAATGTAATTCTATTGCAAAAACAATTGCTGCAGAATAAAAAAAAAAAAAAAAGTCTTAAGTCATGTTCTTTTTGTCAGGTTTAAAAGTACTTCAGTTTCCCTGAAGTACATGAATGAAACTTCAAGAAACTGCATTCCCAGTAATTCATACTAGAATCCAATACAAGCTCTTTTTTTCCCCCAGAATGTATCCACATTTATTAGCAATCACCAGATGGGATCCCAGTGTAACCTCAGGGAAAAAAAAACTAATGGCTTTCCCATCAAGTCATATTTGGATATGATCCAGTCACTGTTAACATATCCAAATTCATTAGGAATCACTGAATCCAAAACCTGTTTAATGCAAGAAGATACTTGGGAAAGATCATTTTAGAAATTATTTAATTTCCTTCCACAGCCAAACAATCTCTAAAGATGTCAGGGCAGACCAGAAGTTGAATTGGTTTACACTTTTGTGTTAGTGAAGTTTCTGACAGAAATAAGACTTCAAAACCTAGAGTCTGTGAATGAAAGATAATGTACTAACTCTAAAAAAATGTGAGTGTATTTAGAACTGCAATTAATGTTTGAAAAGGTTTTGCAAATACTTTTTGTTCATTTTATTGTCAATGAAAGCTGGAATTTCAGCTTCTCTGGTTTTTTGTTAGTCTTTTGTTTTGTTTTGTTTTGTTTTGTTTTGTTTTTTTTTCCCTCAAGCTTTAACCTTTGTTTCCAGACCAATGAATGGTAAATTTCTCATTCCCTGGAATTGGTAGGTTTAGTTGCAACATAAATTTACTTTATTTGTATAGATTTATGCAAATTAAATCTATTTCTAGCTTACTTTCCCCCCCAAGTATAACTTTATTTCTGCAATTAAGCAACATTTATTTTCTGGCAACTTGAAAAATATTTTTCAGTTTTAAATATTATTCCACAAATTTGTTCAACTGTATCCTTGTGTGTCTTTCTTAAATTTCTGTTTAGATAGAGAAACCTCACTTTCTGTGTTTTTCTTACAGAGTGGATCTTGTATTCCCAAAATATTTTTCCATCTAATTTTATATTAATTTTTATTGTTTTACATTTACTCCTGAAATGCTTAAGATTATTTTATTTTTCTGAGCTTCAATTATAATTGCAGGAATGGATGCATTTGTTGTAACAGTGTTTGTTGGTATATATAAAAAATCTTTTTTTCTGTACATTCCTAAAAATAAAACACTTTTTGTTTTTTGAATGCATAGAAAATAGTTTTTGTAGTCTCAAAACTAATGCTACCCTAACACAAACTGTTATCTTTTTTGGTGTGTCTGAGGTTACTTTTAGAATTTTATAAATCTAATTCATTTTTAACCATGTGAAACTGCTGGTTTAAATCATTGCACATCATTACATTTGGACAATGAAAACAACACAGGCATTTTTACTTGTCTCTGGTCAACTTCACTTCTGGATTTCCCTGACACAGGACCTTAGCTGAAATCACCACGTGGAGATTTTTAAATGCAAATAAAACAAGCAGATATAAAACAACTCTCTTTCCACTGAGTTTCTGAAATTGTCATTAAAATGCTTCAGTTGATTGATAAGAGGCTTTTAAAGAGCCTTCCTTTTAAACATAAAACACTATATATCAGAAGAAGTCATCGATTCCTTTGTGCACTTCCCTGGAAAAATGACATGTTTAAGGGAAAAAAAAAAAAAATAGACTGGGAAAGCATTTTCATGAAGTAGCATTTTTAGTATATTTTTAGAGAGTAACTGCACTCAGTTATAAACACATCATCAGTGAAAGCATCAAGTGCTTTTAGACATTTAAATGCCACTCCTTACTAGGACAGAGAATGTGACTGTACTTCCAGCAGCTTTTCAGGCAGCTGGGAAGCGTGGAGCCCAGCAGCACGGGGCGCACCCCCGGCCAAGCGAGCCGGGCGGCGGCGCGGCTGTGCCCGGGCACGGACGGCACCGCGCCTTTCCGCAGGCACCGCACGCCCGCTGCAAACGCTGCACAGCCCTTGCACGAAACAAATGGCACAGGGTGCTGGCGGGGCGATTCCTCACAGGGCCCGTGGGCCGGGACACTCCCGGGCCGCTCCGGGGCCGCACGGGAGCTGGCGCCCTTTGCCGGGCCCGGCGCGCTCCCGGTGCCGGCGGCGCCGCCCGGCGGGCAGCGGCTGCCCCGGCACAGGGCGGCTCCCGCCCGCACAGCCGCGCCCCGCCGGGATCGCTCCTGCCGGGAGGCGCCTCCGCCTTCTCCCAGCACCCAGACGGGCCCGGTTAGCCGTGCCACCGATACACCTAGGGGGAAACGGAGTGAAGCCACCAGCTCGTGCCATCTGTGCCACTGCTGAATCTGAGTGACGACAGTGACACACGGTAGAAGTTGTTGCCATTGAGCACGACGACGGATAACCCAGTCTCACCGCCAGTGAATTTGGGTGATGCTGTTGCGGACAATGAAATGCTGAGATGGAAATGCATTGTGCGACAGACTTTGCCCTTTGTTCTCCTCCCACCGCTGTTACAGGGCAGCCACCAGTTGGGGAAGTACAGATTCACTTCCCACTGCTAAGGGTTTCTGTCAGGAGCTGGTTAAGGAGCTCAATAAAAAACTATTCTTCCATGGGGGAAAGGAACTCAAAAACATCCAAACCCTACAGTTTCCTCAAATTCCATTCTCTACAATTAGCAGGGGATATGTTATTCTGAAGATCTGATAGCATGTATTAAGGAGTCTCACTGGCTGTTAACATCTTTCTGGTTGCCTAAGGAAACAGAAATGCAAATTTTGATTTTAAATTTTATAACAGTATTTCTAAAATACTGGACACATAGAGGGCTTAGCAGATTAGTATTTATTTTAAATAGCAAGCAAAATAACAAAAAAAAATCCACATGCAATCTTCTCCCCCAAGAGAAAAAGTCTAGTGCTTGACACTTTACCTCTTTAAAAGTGAGGGATAAAATCACAAGTGCCTGTGTATAAACACATTGTGCCTTACACTGAAGCAATAGTTCCTGAAGTTATTACATCAACAGACCAGCCTGTAACCTCTCCCATGGATGATCGTACACCCTGGTCTCACACTCAAGGAATTAAACATTTTTTTCTCTTCAACACAGTAGCAGCCAAGACATGGATGAGCAGTTCCAGCAACCGCAAGTAAATGGATCACACTATGGCTGCATTTGCTCTAAAGTGTTGCCAATTTTTTAGTTTTTTCCACAAGAATTCAGGCAGACTTAAAGACCTTGAGGAGATAAAAAAAAATCTAAGTGTCTGAGGGGACCCAGCTGTGTTTCGGATGGGTCACTTTGCAGCTCCACCATCAGCATTGCACATAACCTGGGGCACTTCAGTTCCCAGCTTCTTCCTGTACATCCTCTAACAATACCACATTCCAAGGGGATGCAACAAATTTAGAAAAAGCAGTGTATCTTGCCTTTCTTAGTTCTCACAAACAATTTAGTTTTTAATAACTTTTTGCACATATTAAGGGAACTAACTCAAATTTTGCATTTGTGTTGAGGCTATTCAGTAGCAGCAGTGGTGATGAACTAAACCCAAGAGACTACAGTCAAGGTGCTGCTGTCACTGAGCCCTTCTAAGCTTTCACAGAAATGTTTTGCATCCTGTTGCAAGACAAACTGCAGCTCTGATCTGCACCAAGTTCTGTCATATTTTGCAGAAGCAAGATGGTAGCTTAATAGAAGCACAATCGGTCGATCAAAAAAGTTCTTGTTTCAAACACAGACATGAGAATCCACCAAAGCTAAATTTACAGAACATCTATTGTCAAAGTAATTTAAAGACTCAAGGTAGCAAGCTGTACCATGGAATAGCTGTTGCACCTATATATTATGAATCTGTCACCTTTCAAAAGAGAGATATTATACGTTTCACATAAAGTGAATGTATGAATGGACCAGCTGGGCTGAGTTAGATGAGCCATCCTGAGACAACGCACCTTTGTTTCCTGAAATACTGTCCACAAACTCAACTTCTGGTTAAAGGCAAAAGGTTAAAAATGCTGTGAAAATCTGCACTCAGACTTTAAAAGCCTTGGAAGAAAATTAACTGTAATTAGAGAGAAAATATACTTGGTAATAGTTTACCAAACAAGAAGATAAGTAACTTTCACAGCCTCCTAATAGCTGACTAGATTGAAAACAGAGGAAGTCAGTTTACTCTGAATATACAAGCACTTCATAAGCAGTCCTCATGATGCCTTGCATAGGACCCTTGATATACAACCCTCCTTTGCCACTCCATGTACTGTTCCTAACATTTCAGACCTTTTATATTGATACATGAGCATGAGAAAGATTAATGACCTGAAAGAGCAATGTTTAAATGATTAAGATGAGAGAGGAAACAGTGCAAATATCCCCTTCCTATTATGCCTTCTCTTTTCCTTTAAATTCTGTCACTATTGATTAGGTAGAGATCAGAAAACTGTAGTAATATAGGAAGAATAAAATGGCAGTGAAAATGGTGGGCTTGTTACAACTGTGTAGTGTTTATTAACAGAAGGAAGTTGTTAGTTCTTTCTCACTTTTAACTTGGAAAAAAAAAATCTCAATGTATGTTTCTTCTGAAGTAGGAAACTGCGAGTTGGACAATGCAGCTGGAGAAGGGAAAGGAAAAAGCTGAAAAGAGCCTCTTCCTGCAGCAGTGAGCTCTCAGATGGCTCAGTCAGTCCTGCCCTGAAACTTCACTCCTAGGCAAGTCAAAATTGATGGCAAAACCATGGCCTTAAAAGAGCAGTGCATAGCTGTGCTTCAGTCTCATCCTCCCCACAAATGCCGTAGCTCAGTTCAGACTATGCCACCCTGAGCAGCAGATTGCTTTGCACCACTCAGATTCCTGCACATTAAGGCTACAGTCTCCTAATGTCTGATACCAGACACGATCACACTACAGATCAGATACAGATCAGATATCCAGCTTCCATCAAAGTCAGAAGCCATGCAACTGTTCAGGCAGCAGGAGGGAAAGGTAGAATAACAGAAACAGACCTACACTATAAAGCCTTTGTACAGGACTCCTTTTGTTGTTTATGAAGTTGTGACCACATGAGACCATTTTGTACCATATGGCCATGACATTCTTCCTCCAGTACTAAGCAGCCCCAAACTATATTTAGCATCCTCTATATCCACAGTGTTGGCTGTAAGTAAGACTCCAATACTATGCCCTTCATTGAGAAAGACTTCCAAAACTCCCATTCAATGCACTTGCTTGACCTGTCTCCAGAATTCTCTCCACCTTCACAATGCTGTGCTGTACTGCACAGTGGCCTCACCAAGAGGCACTAATGCCACAGGAGGAAAGGTGGCTCATGAACCAGGACAGCCTGACACAGCCGTGCCTTCACCAGACTGGTCTTTCTTCCTGGTCTTGTACTGCCTCCTACTGACGCTGCTTTTTGTACAGTAATGTAAGACAATCCAGCTGAAAAAAAACGGGGGAAAGAAGAATATTTTCAGTGTATCTTAGCTAACTGGTCCCCTAACCGACTTGACTATACAGTGCAGAGGTGCCCCAGGGCAGGAATGAGTTACCAGAAATGCCCAGGAACTGAACCATCAGTGCTGCCAGTTATTTTAGGCATCTGAAATAATTCACTTTAAAAATCAAGTCCTACACACTAGGTCAAAAAGGGCAGACCTTGTCATCTTCCTAAGAAACTGCCAACAATCTGCAGGACATTCAGCAATTTGTTAATGCAATTTTTACACACAATGAATACATGCACATCTTATGCACATAAAGATTTCAATAAAATGACAGAACTTAATTCTTTCAGTGCTGGCTTTTCTGCATGTAGTTCAAAAGTACCTGTATTACTTCCTCTGCCTTCTGTATGTAGGTCCGGGAAGTACAGTTACCATAGAACTTTGCAGGTAGGTGGCAGAAATTTGCAACTAAGCAGTTTCATAACAACACAATCACAGAATTAAAAAAAAAAAAAAAAAACAGCCACCACAACTTTGACAGTGCCATTTAAGTTACACACTTTTTGATTTCCATCGGTTTGTTTAATCAACAATAACCTTTTCTCCCTCAATCCCAACCTAAAGAACATTTTTTATGTAAAGACAAATGAATTATGATATTAGAACGCTATTCAGAATAAGATCAGTTACTTCTTTGAAAATCCCTCTGTGGACTTTTAAAATATGTATTTCAGTCAAAACCAATTATGTTTAAATTCATTTCTATTGGAAGGAAACATGGATTTTTCCACCAACTCAAACAGAAACATGTTTTAGATTCAGCAGTATGAATCAAATACTCAAAGGCAACTAAATAATTTGGTATTTCCATTCAAAAAATATAGAGTTGGTCAAAACAAATTCCAAATACAGAATTACAGTATCCACATATAATAAATACTCAAATCCCAGAAAGTAGAATTTCCCTGCTGTATCCATGACACAGCCTCTGGTTACATCCATGCTGCACGTTTAGCCAGGTTCCTGCTATCTGTCTACAAGCAAGCTTTTAGCCTGGATTACAGATCCCACCCAAACAGCTCTCAAAAATGTTTCCCGGCCCATAGAGAGCTCTGCCTCACCCGAGTGAGGTATGACATTGTACACAACACACTGGTACTAGACTAAGAGCTCTATTCCAGTAAAGACCGCGTTTATTCCTTCCTTATCCTCCATTTCACCTCAAAAATCAAACAGGATGTCTTAAAATATCTGTAGTTTAAGTGAACATGTTTGACTTTATCCCGGACACCATGAAGGAAATACCTCACACAGGCAGTATTGTTTCAGGAAGGAAGCAACTTCTAAATAAAACATCAGTGCAGCGTCTGCCGTCTTTCACTTAAGATTCAAATTCCTAATCTGGTCACAAAAGCAGCTGACTAATAAATCTATACAACAGAGCTCACGGTTAGGTCATAAAAGCACAAATAAGCAAGAGTATTCAGTTATGGAGGTAATTTTCTCTCATAGTGGAAGCAGTGAAACAGCTCTGGAGAGGACAGCGTAAGGCCAGCACAGCAGCGGCAGGCCTGACGAAGATGAGGCAGCTGATGGCTATGCACCTAAAGAATAAACTGACTCTGAAGCTGTACATCTAAATAGGGGAACTTTGCCAGTTTAATCATCTCCACTCGGGAAAAGCACCCTGCTTTCCCATCGGGAGCTGCTTGAAAGTCATCTGATTTACAAACATGTCAAAAATAGCACTGTGCTTACTTTACAGAAAAAAACAATTGTTTTCTCACACTTAAACCCAAGAAGCTCCTCTCCTCAATTCCCCAAAGCATGTATAAAGCAAAATAAAGCCTACATCATCACAACAGTAAATAAATACAATCTGACTGTTCATTCCATCCATTCCTGGTTAAACACATTCATAAACAGTTTCCTCCACATGAATCAATTTTAAAGTAGTCCTAATCTACATGCTAACATTTAGATAAGTTTGATACCAAAATCAAGACCAAAAAAATTGATAGCAGCAGCTGTTTTTATCAACTAGCAGGGCTTTTATCAACTTAATGGAAATATTTTTAAAATACAAAGTTATTAATTGCATATAATTTGGTAATATGTGACCTATATATCTTACCAAGACATCAACTGCTAATTTATGTGAAAACAGAAGACACATTGGTTTTTCCTTTAACGTCGTAGTTTTTTATGTACCTTTCCCCTAACAATGCTAATAAACACATGGTATTTTTCCAGAAAAACTTAGTTTTCTATCACACTGAGCTCATCTTACCAGATTCTAGCATACTACAACCCAGTGTAATTAAGACTAGATCTTCTTTCCTATGCCCAAGTTATCACAACAGATACAAATCACAGTTTGTGGGTAATTGCAGAACATAGATCTCATCTTGCACGAAGCTGGACAAAGGTTATGCAAAGTACCCATGCCTAGTACTTGAAAAGGCAACATACTGCAGCATTGATACTGTAATTATTTCCATCCTTGAAATGAGAGACATTTTAAAAACACAAGCTTCCAGGGCAACTAACCCTTGCATCTGTCATCACATGTTACTGCCAAGTAATATGCACCCAAATGTAGCCAATCACATAAATGGCATCTGTTACACAATCATGCAGTTTTTTATCCTATGCACACATTGTAAAGCAGGATAGGTAAGTATCATTTTAAAAGGAATAAAAGGCTACTGAAAATACATATGGAAAGCAAAATTCTCATTTACTTTACTAAAACTTGGAAAAGATCTTAAATAAAACTGGTTTATTTCCATCCTGCGCATTTGTGTTCTCTCATTTTAATAATAAAAGAATTGGTTGTACTTTCACTTATTTAGTTCCTACAATATTTCTGTTGCAGACAGCAATTAAATATTTTGTTGTTCTCTTTGTGAACTTATGTCAGACTGACACTTTCTCATTTTACTTGCAGAATTTTCATGAGCCCCTGGTGTTGTTTCAGCATAAAAATTTTGGAGTTACATATGAAAATGTATTTTTGTTAATTATCAGATGTTAAAAGCAACACAAGTCAGTACAACAGATTTTACAGAAAGATTTAAAGGATACTGTGTGTCTACAGAATCCTTTGGTTATATTTACTAACAGACAAGTTACACTGACAAAGACCACAGTACAAAAACACTCGGTTTAATTATTTTTAGGATTTCCTTTACTGTTTTTGGTGCTCATAGTATAAAAGATGAAGCCCTCACCCTCCCAAGAAAACAGATAACCACACACAATTAGTCTATTCAAAAGCACTCAGCTTGCTTCTTAAGTTTGGCAGACACCAAGCTGCAATTTCTTTCATCATTTGCTGGTCAAATAGTCTCTTCAAAAATTCATTCAACACAATAAATTACACGCAGTGACCAAGCACAAAATCGCATGAACTTATGTGGAAAATTTATTTTGTTAAATAAAATATTCATAATCTTTACAAAACTGATTTTACCAGACGAGGCCTTTGGCCAATTTTGATTTTTTTTTCCCTTTAACACGCTGAGCCTTAAGCTTCTTTCTTTGCCTGGAATTCATCCATATTGGGTACTGTCCATGCTGGTCTAGAAGAGTTTTTTTGTTTCGTTTATTATCCAGCTCCATTTTGCAGTCATCTGAAAATTAAAGGTATTTTTAGTGAGTACGATATCTGAATCCGCTTCATAGAAGCTATTTTCTCACTAGATTCCCCCAAATGGCGAAAATATCCCTAGACACAATAGTATTTACATAGGGAATTGACTGGTTTATAAACTGAAAGCACTTTCCAAACCAATGTAACTGCAACCCAGGAACTTCAACAGTTGATAGTAAACGTGCAATATTTTTTCTAAAGGCCACGTCTGGACAAAGCATCTTATTCTTTCATCTGCAATCTGCTCCAATCCTGTGTCTAAGAACATTGTATATTCCATCATGGAAACATGCATGAAGCCATAGGTTTACTGAAAGATATGCACAATTACACATTTTTTAGGATGTAATGTTTGAGATCTGCTCTAAAAATTTATTCTGAGTGTAAGATGAATACAAGCAAAAAGAATAGTAAGGAGAAAAGGTGAAATACAATGACAGCAGTAAGTATCAGCCAGGGATGCCACCCACACTCCTCAAGGAGAGAGCATGACATCAGGTCTAACACATTCACAGGCAGCAAGAGGATTAATCTCTAGATGAGGAGGACTGCCCATGACACGGTCACTCCCAGGCACGGCGTCCCCAGCTGCCCAGCACCCCATGAACGTCATGTCTCAGTGAGGTAACAAAGTGCAAGAGGAACACCTTGCTAAGTACGGACTGCAGCTGTGCTCTGTCATTTCATCCCAACCTTGTTTCCAAACCGTATGTGTGCAACTCAAGCCTTTACCACAAGTAGTATGGAGAGGAAAAAAGACTTTTATGTAGTGCTTGTCTGATGTTGGGAGACAAAGCTCACAAGGAAAAGGCCAACATGCTGCTTCAACAGTTGAGGATGATAGTCTACAGGAATCTGCACCAGAGATATGCTCATAGAGCCCTAAATTGGGGGGCTTGCAAATACTTGCAATCAGCAGAGAATCAGCACGGGGGCCTGGTGGCAGAACCAAAAGCCTATCCAGCACGGCAGACCTTATATTATTTTTTTATTAAGAAGAAAAACTGAAAAAAAAATTCTTAGTGTGCTGTAAACAATACCCTAAAGTAACACAGTAAGATGTCTGTAATGTATACCTAAATACTTTCTTTGGCTGGAAAATTATTTATCTGTCTGCAGGAAGTACATATTATGGGTGAAGTTTTTAGCTACTTCAGTTCTCGTAACACTTGGCAATGTGAGCTCCTTTGTGTTAGTCTTGAAAAGCCCTCCCAAAGAAAACACCATTTTTTTTTCACAAAACTGGTAGCTGTTTTGTGAAATATGTATTTTCTTAGGTATTTCTGAGACTCCTATCTCTGCAAAAGCCAAGTAAAATTGGCCACCTGTAGAGAAGTTGCCAGCAGAGTTGGAAGGAGGTGCAAAAATTACAGACAGCTATGCATTTATTTCAGCAACTAGGTTTAAGGCAATGATTTCTCCTTCAACTTTAGCATCAGAAGTCTGACAATGTTCCAAAACATTTTGGAAATTCAATTCTAACTAACCCTTAAAGAATAACTTTTACACCTGGTTTGTAGGACAAATCTGAACCATGGATAAAATTACAGATTATACTTGAAGCTAACCTTAATTGGACAAGTATTTTTTATACACCATTTTATTTCCATTTCCAGTATCAGAACATCTTAGTGGCACAAATTGAAGAATCAAAATAAGACTGTGATTTACTTTGGATGCCAGTTTTGGAAAAAGGAGGTGTCTTTCTGACTCCCATCCAGTATGCAGCTGTTTTAAACCTCTGTTTCCCCTTCCTGGGTTACTTCCTTTGCAGTTAACATTCAATTCCAGACACAAGGAGGAAGATGGCATTATTTGTATACATCTAATACCATCCACTCGTGCACCGTGTGCAATGCAGCACTAATTAGTATTCAGAAACTGGGCCCGTACTACTTCTACCCCAATGTTTAGCAGCCTCCTCAAATCAGGACAGTTTGGCAGCAAACATAATGCTGCGATTGGAACAACTGCTAAGTGGTGAATTCGCTTTCACCTGATGTTCTCAGA
Organism: Pyrgilauda ruficollis; assembly: GCF_017590135.1. Classification (NCBI taxonomy): domain Eukaryota; kingdom Metazoa; phylum Chordata; class Aves; order Passeriformes; family Passeridae; genus Pyrgilauda; species Pyrgilauda ruficollis. The sequence goes on from NW_024518095.1 coordinate 4,926,501, forward strand.
GATGTCTCTCCATACAGTAAATCACATACTTTACGTACTAAAACCTAATGTTGACAACCTTGTTCCGCAAGTGACGGGAGGCAATATGGATGCCAGTATTGCGAAATGACCAGACTCAGTGTTTTAGCTTTAAAACACAGGCTTTCCGACTCCCTGTTCTCCCCCTGTAACAACCATAGGGCTGATCCCGGCGCTGAGTGTCGCAGGACCAGTGACAGCACCGCAGGACCTCCCGCACCTGGGCAGGAAAAGCGAGCCAGAGCCCCGCTCACCTCTCTGCTCCAGCACTTTCTCGGGGGGCAGCACGGTCGCCACCTCCTTGACCTCCTCCATGATGACATCCGCTTTGGTTCCCAGGATCTTCTTCAGCCTCTCCAGCTCCTTGGGCGCGTTCTTCTTCCTCTTCTCCGCCCGCATCTTCCTCCTCCATTTGCTCCTCAGGCTCTTCGCCATGTCCTGCGGGGAGGGATTAGTGATACCTGCTTCCTTAATTTCCCCAGTGTCTTCAGGCAGAGTTAGGCCCACCCCGCTCACCTGCCGCGCGCGAGGCCGCTACACACACTCGCGCAAGGCCACGCGTCCCGCCCGCGCATGCGCAACCCGAGGAGCCCGGCCTCCCGCGGGGGTAGATGGGCCGTACCGTAAGTGCCCGAGCGAGCGCGCAGGCGCACGCCTGCTCCGCGGCCGGGCCCACACAGCGCTGCGCGGCCGGGGCGAGGGGAGGCGTGAAAGGATAGACATGTGCTCCAGCACAACGTAAAAAGCAAGGATTTATTCTTAGCTCCTGCCCCGCTGTTCTGAATGAAATCCTAAGGCAAAGGGGAGATTATCACACTCGCTCAAACCATTCGCGGTGGTACCTGGACCGCCTCACGGAAAGCGCACCCGGTGCCGGCGTGGGGCAGGCAGGACGCGCGCCTTTCCCAAGTACTGCATTCCTCGTCTCCCGCCTCTCGCTGACAGGACTGGCGAGCGGTAACAATCCCGTACTGAATAGGAAGGAAGCCTTTCCAAACCGTTCGTACGCTCCCTGCCCCTCCAGCATGCCCACAGCGCGGGAAGCAGCAGCAGGCGCAGCACCTCCACCCTGCCAGCACCGACCCGTCTGCAGCGCTCGCTCCCAGCATCACCACGGCCTCCAGCCTCAGCTGCAAGAACAGACTAAAGGCTTTCCAATTTTTACTGACACACTGTGAATTTTATTATACATAAGTTGATAAAATGCCATAATCAATCTCTGAATGATTTTTCAGAACACTGAAAGATAGGCAATAAATAGTACTAAAATAAAGAATATTCCCTTTAATTGTTTTAACACCCTCACAGCTTCCATAGTGACAGCCCTTAACTAGGACAGATTAGCTCTTTCACAGACAGCATTTCAATTTTCCTAACAACAATTAAAAAAAAATTATCTTAGTGAAACATTGCACAATGGTAAAGTCATGCTACCCTTACGTGGTACATAAACGAATGATCAATCCCAAAGGAAACATTTTCAGCAGCTAGAGAACAGCAGGGAATCTTACTCTGAAGTAAACAGGAGTTGGCAAAATTTCAATAATTAATTACACTGCAAATAAAGTGATTAAAAAAGTGACTGTCATGATGAGAGCATGTTAACTACATAATATACATGGTCTGGAGAAGAATTGTAGCTATGTAAAAAGCCATTTTTCCCCCTAAGGAGGGACCAATATTCATGGAATGCAAACATAATAAAGATTCAGTCTTTAGAAGGCAAAACTACTGAGTTTACAGATCATCCATAAACTTAACTTTTAATTGTGCTGTAGTCAAACCACTCTGCTTTTGACTATTTTTTATTAAATGCCTCCAGAAAACGCAGCAGGTGTAAGAACAGATTTATGATGTCCAAGTAGAGATTGATTGCAGCCAGTATGTACTCTTCAGGGGATAACTTGTGCATCAGCAAATGAGTGTCATAAATAATAAATCCACAGAACAGAAGAGCTCCAGCAGCAGCAAACACCAACTCTATTGTCTCACTATAGAAAAACAGCTGGAGGCAGATAAAATATGAAAAAGACACTTGTGAATTTCATTTTTTTAAAATATTGAAATCCCTACATAATGATATGCCACATTTAAAACACAGTCTTTCTAGTGTTATGTACACAAAACCACAGTATTATGGTGATATTTCAATGCTCTTACTCCATGCACTCTCCAGTCACACAATCTCTGACTGAGTAAAAGTGCCTCCGCTTAAGAGGGAGGAAGCTCTGATCTCCAGAATACTAACAGCAGAACCAGAAAACCAAAATATAATTAAATCTCAAATCTCCTTCACATTCTCTTCCATCAAGTAGTGGATCTCAAGTGACAAATTTTGTCAATCAACCCAAATACCCCTTTTTATGTTGGCAAGAACAGCACCCGACAAAAATCTAAAATGAAAATGTGTGGTTAAAAATGATCACCAGCATGACCTAGAACAGTAATGGATCTGGTTAATTTTCTTTCATTAAGCTATATTGGGCTGATCCAAACCTTTTAGTTACACTACAAGTCATTAAAAGTGACTGATCTTAGTGGAAGGTGTCCCTGGTCATGGCAGGGGGGCTGGAACTAGATGATCTTTAAGGTCCCTCCCAACCCACACCATTCTGTGAATTCTGTGAATATCTTTTAACTGTGAACACGAAGTATCTTACCCTCAGGAAACCCGAGATGATTAAAATCCACAAACAAGTGAAGAGGCTGAAAGAAAATAAATTACACTGTAACCAACAATATACTTTCTTTCAGACTTAACTTAAAACACCCTCCTTTCTTCTAAAATCTCTTCACAATATATTTGGCAAGTAAATGTCTGGAATTCTTAGATGCCAACTGTTCACTGGTCTCAACAGTAAAAGTTTTGTAAAGCTGTCAAAAGTTATGTTCTAACTTCAATTTTTTTAAAGATTTGAAACATCTGCCTTCTCTCCCAGTGAAAAATCCACGTAAACTAGTTTTCTAATTGTTTTAAGATTCTTTATCACTGAAAAGAATTTACCAAGGATCAGAACTGGGAAAAATGAATAATTTAAAATAAATAACCCTCACCATTCCTTTGAAGCAGGTTCTGTTGACCTGTATTCCTTACTATACCTGCAAAGCTTCGTTTAAGAAAGAAAAAAACTCAAAAGCCTTAACAACAACAAAAAAATTTTTTTTTAAAAAATCATCAATATGACAACATACCCTGCTCCAAATTTGCTGAAGTCTCTCTTTGATTGCAAGGTATATGCAGTCAATCCAAGAAATACAGCAGTAGTAAGAATAAAGGCTTGCAAGACAATGGAGACATCATAGAAACTCACTATAAACAGAAAAAGTAATCTGTCAATTGAAGAACTCTACACTATGTATTTGTTATCTTTTGAGGAAACAGAAATTTAAACTTAACTGTGAACAAAATTAAGTAAATTATGCCTGAACTTGTCTTTGCATTTCAAATTCATGATTCATAGGACTCCGGGATCGTGTACTGGCTAAGTTTGACAGTTACTTTACAGCTGTAGCTTCTTAAATGAAAATAACAGGTCTTCCCTAGTCAGAATTATGAACACAGCAACAAAACAAAACAAAAAGATTTTAAGCACAGATAACTGAGATCTTAAGGAAAAAAAAACTGTATGAGTTTTTCATTATACTGAAGCAAGGGGGAAATAAAACAATACCCTATAAAGGCTCAAAGTTTTGATTAGGGGACAGGAGGGGAAAGATAGCAGAAACATGTACAACCTTTTTCTTCCCTCCTTCCTCCTTTATCTTTCCTTTCCCCAGGTCAGGAGACCATAAGCCACAATGAGGAGGTTTCATCTTATGCTGTAAGGTATAGTTCAAGGTGATGGCATGACGTGACTGCACACTGCCTCATTTCAACCCTGGCCATGAAGCACAGAATTCTCCAAACTCAGATTCCCTTTGAGGAAATTGAGGGGGCAGGTAGGACTATTTCAACTTAAAGATCAGCTCTGCTGAGAGCTGAACATTATGAAAGAGAACATTTTAACTATACTGAAAGAATAGATTCCCCAAATAATTTCTCACTTCCAAGTTTATACAGTTTCATTTCTGAATCAGAATTCAGTTTTCTCTCTCGATTTCCTGGTTTTGCTGAATTCCTATCACTGTCACTAAAATTTTCAAACAGGATTCATTTCAGTCACATCTAGAAAACCCTAATGGCAATTAGTATAATATAATGGATTCATTTTCCAAATTCTTTATGGAATCAGACAATAGGATGGCTATTATTTACCTGTAATGGCAACTGTCAGTGCTTCCAGTAGCGTCTACAAAAAGCAAACCCAAAAAAATAGAAGGGTAAGAAAAAAAATCAAACCATTAAACACTGGGTCTCCTGTTAAATCTTTGTGTATGAAAACATGTTTAATTTTTAACAAGAGAATGGCAATCACACTGTCCTTCTGGGCTGGAAGTTGTGTTATGTAATAAAAGTACAATACAAAGTGAAAATGAGTGAGAGACTATCCCTATGGAAAAACATTACATTTTCTACTGTAAGTGCACAGCATTTATATGACACTTGTTACAAATTATTCAAGGGGCTATAAAATTAATACATTTGTAGTGTCTTGTTGGACAGCTGTCTAACAGTGTCTGCATCAGTTTCCTTACCACATTTATCCTTTAAATAACCTGTTTACTCACACAGCAAAGCTGTCTTTCTGTTTTATCACAAATACAGTTTATGCAACTCTTAAAACATCAAATTTTAATTGAGCTACTGTGACTTCTTTTCAGAAGACTGATTTGCTACATAATCCAAAATATCCAAGAGCAACTATTAGCCTGAATCTACATACTCACAACATCACGTAGAAGACTAAAATTTGAGGACAGCTCTGACAGATTGGCCTGTGCTGGAAACATGCTGGGAATTTAGCATCAAAAAGACAACAACTGGAGGAACAAATAATATGGCTGGTTTGGGTCTCTGCTGAAGGCTGTCTATTAAACAATTTAGGTAACAGGAATATCTCCTCCTTTCCTACTGAGCAGTTGCATAGAAAAAATCCCTGACATCAACAGAACAATGAGAGCAGATAGATTTCTACATACACGCAATAACCCCTGCTCAAACTGATTCCAAGCTCTAACACTCTTTCTAAAAAGATGCTGAGAGAAACCTGAAGTGTCTGCTATCTAGGAACAATCTCTGGACAGAATCTCCAAAAACTAACTCAGACCCTCAAAAATATATAGGATGTCTTTCAAGGAATACAAGAAAAACAAATGACATACCTTTAGTTTCAAGGAATTAATTACAATGCAAGATATTCTAGGGATTATTACATTGAATTAATTAATCAATTAATAATTTAACTTAATTAAACACTTACAAATCCAAACAGCAGGTATAAATTAACAGGGTGCTGGTGTCTGTAGAGGGTCAGTGCCACAATTACAGCCAGAGATCCAAATCCAGATATCAAAAGCAAGGCAGGCCTGTAAAATTCCATATTAAAAAAAGTAATCAAACTTGAATATCTGTTAGACTGTGGAAGAGTTTATATAAATTCAAAATTTTAAGTGATCATCTAGGAAAAGATATCTAAACTAAATGTAATGCAAGTTTACAATAAAACTGTTTAGAACACACTACTACAGATAATCAGTTAAAAATAGCACAGTCACAAGTAAAGACAACTTTTTCATACTAAAGCCAAAGATTGCCCAGTAATCCATTACCTGGAAATGAGCACATACAAAGAAAAAAATCCATCCATACAAAGTAAGAGTGTTAAGGTGTATGTACTGTTTTGCCTGTCCTGAACTCCATATTCAGGGAACTATTTTTCATAAGCACCTGAATGCAACAAACATGGGCACTAACTGCACCAAAGAAAATCAGTAGTGACCAGTAAGTATTGCTAAATCATTCAAGTAGCCCTCCAAGGAAAAATGGGACCAACATGAAACACAAAATCACAACAGTTCCAAGCGAGCAGGACAATTTTAAATTATCAGACTTAAGTAGAAAACTGTAGTTTTACAACCACTATAGGTTATACAGAAACCGAAACTTTCATGCAGTGTTTGATCCTCCTTTATATTTGGGCTTTAAAGTGAAAGTAGAAGTCCAAAAGTGCACTTGGAGGAAGACAGAAACTAGACTCAGTGCTCTGCTCTTTTTCCAGCTGTTCTTTTCCCTGGCTTGTTCACCACAGTTTGCACTTTGAGACTAATTTTATCATGAAAATCTGAGAGGCAAAATGAAGCAGACCCACAGGATCTTCAGCAGACTAATTCTTTTGGGGGAGTGGGGAGGGGGTAAGGGGAATAAGAAGATGGGAGAGGGAGGAAGAGGAATAAGACATAATTCTGCTTTTTGGAACAGGCACCTATAACTATCTAAAAGTATTTAGACTGCAAAACAAAAAATATCAGTAACTGAGATGTTCTGCAACTCATGTAAAAGCTTGCATAGCATAAATATTGAAATAAGCACTATTAATAAAGCATTGATTAAAATAAACAACACAACAAAAAAAGATAATAATAGTTTTCATAGTAAACCAAGGAGGAAAATGACAGAGAAGAAAAGTTGCTCCTAATCAAGTTAAAGAGTATCTATTGCAGCAACAAAAACACAGGTTATAAAAATGATTAAAAAGATTGAAGTGTAGCAACAAGTTGCATAATTTATACCTAACACATGCCAAACAGCTGCATTTCACCTTAGAATTTACCTCTCATGAACAAATGCCTGCACTCCAGCAGAGTATAGGAAAATTGCAGATGTGACTGTGGTCAATAGAACTTGAACAGAAAGAATGCTGTAGACCTTTCGCAGAAATGCTGGAAAAGGAAAATAAAAATAAAACCACTTTTGACTTACACTTTCAAAGTTCAACAGTAAATCAGATAGAAGTTTTCATTTTCATAAGGAATCGTTATAAAGTCATAGTGAAAAAGCACAGAACAAAGTAGTAAAAAGCCATTTTATTTTAAAAAACTGACACAGTATTACGGCAAAATTACTGGACATAATTATTTAACTATTAACAATGATGTCAAAAGAAATATAGAAGAATAGAAGTGTATAGAAGAATATACACTTGAAAGGAATTTACTTTGGACTAGTTTCAGACCTATGTACACCCATTCTCACTATACTGACAGCACTCCTTCTCCATCATGTTACTGGTGCCTGATGGACCTAACTGACAGAGGATTCACATGGAATGCATGCCAAATGCTTCGGTGGAAGAAACAAAAGTTCTAAAACCTCACAGAAGAACTTCCAGTCCTTCAATCTCATGGTTAAACTTCTGTAATTCCAGTCAGTAATTCTGGTATTTATGAATGACGGAACGAATACGGTTGGAAAAGACCTGTGCGAGCACTGAGTCCAACCTACGGGCGAAGAGCGCCCTGTCAGACCGACCACGGCACCAAGCGCCACGTCCAGGCTTTCCCTCAACACCTCCGGGACGTGCGTCTCTGCAGGGACTGCGCATCTCATGCGTCATGTCTGGACTTCGAAACTCATCACTCTGAACAAAATCAAGTCTGAATTTCCACAGGGTACCGGGTACACGGGGTAACCCCTCTCAGGAGAACACCTACCCCATTCACGGTTAAACGACAAAGCCTTCGCCGGCCGCGGCCCCTCACCCTTCAGGCCTAACCTGGACTAAACAGCGCCCTGGCTCCGCACTCACAACCTTGAGCCAGGTTAAAACACTGCGCGGAGCCCGAGGGCAGCCCAGGGCCAGAGGTGGCCGGGGTGTCACCGAGGCACCTGTCGGGAGCGCAGGGCGCGGCGTCCCCTCTCCGCCCCGCCACCGGGGGCAACGGGGACCTCCCCGCAAGCTCTTGGGGGGCTGCGGCGGGGCCGTGCGGCTCTCCCACTCATCCGCGGTCCTTACCCATGCGGATGTGGACGCTGGCCGAGGCCACGTTGCTGCCGTAGTTGAAGTCATCCTCGATGGAGCTCCGCGGGTAGCGCTGCTCCGCCGCCATGGCCGCCGCCCGCCTCCGCTTCCGGGGGGCGCGGCCGCGCTGCGCAGCGCCGAGCAGGGCGCCCCGCCGAGCGGCCGAGCGCGTCGATGGCCGGCGCTGCCTTTGTGGCGGCGGGCTGCCCGTGTGCATTGAGCTCTGGAGGCCTGCAGGGGCAGTGCCAGTGGCTGCGGAAACCCAGCCCTTGGGCTGCTCTCCACCGCCCTTGGGCTAAGTTGAATTTTGGTTGCACTCCGCCTGCTCCCCGCACACGGCAGGCAGCGGCTGTGCACTGCCGCGCACGCTGCCCGTTCAGCGGTGCCTGATGGAGCGGCGGCGGGCCTGGTGCTCCCGTCCGCCTGTGTCCCACAGGGATGAGCTTCACCTCCAGAAACCTTTCATGCGAAGCAGAATTTACCTCGGCCTTCTCCTAGTTTCGTGTCCCGTCCTTCAAACTCAGTGTAATTGAACAGGAAGCAAAGATGCCCAGCGTTTCTCAGGTGTCACAAAGCGCTTGGTGCAGTCGGACGTGATGGTAGCTCGCACTGAGCAGTCACAAAAGGCACGATTCGGGGATGTGGATAACCTGTGCAGCAGGGTACTTTTGAATATTATCTAAAGTGTGCCAAGAACTGAAGCAACAGACACTTTAGAAATATATGTAATAGATTTGACTGGAAGTGCTTGTGAAAATTGGAAAATAGTAGCCTGAACTGTATTCAGCTTCTCAAGGGAGAAGTAAATCAATTCTATGATTTTGTGACGAAATAATCTTGAGCAGCTTTTCTACCAAGTGACTTAAGATACTACATTTCACTTTCAGAGGCAAGAATTATGAGCATAACTTTATATTCTGGGAAGTATTTATTATTTTCTTACCATCATTTTGCATTTTTTAGTTGCTGCAGAGTAGGATCTTTCCATTTAAATCCTGAATTTGGAGCTTTATGCACTGCTGAATGGTAACTGTGTCAAAACAGTTATGCTGTGTGCTTTCTTGCATCTGTCTCTGCAGAAGCACAACACTGATGCTCTCCCAGAAGAAGTATTTAAGAGTTTTGGTAAGGCATCTGGTATTGCCTTCTCCAATACATGCAGTGCTGTTTTCTTTAAAATACCTCTTAGAGGCGTTCTGTGTGAGAAACAGAATATTTCAGAGCATTGCTGCCGGAGTTGACTCCTGCAAATGGTTTGAGGCTTGAGACGACTGAAGGACAGATATAATAGTAGCCTTCAAATATTCTTTATAAGGCTGTTGCAGTCCTCCAGCTGTGGAGAAAGTGTCACATAAGAGGTAGCATGGCTTAAACTGCCCTAGAAAATAGTCAGGGTGAAAACTTTAGTACTTTTAATTTTAAGAGTAATCAGTGTAAAGCTGTGGAATAGTTAGCCTGTGGTTTAGGCACAGACTGGGAGACAGGAGATGGCAGGAAGCAGGCACGTGAGCCGTTGCACTCACACACCCACCTCCTGTGTGGAAGATGTTGGTCTGATGGAAGCCACCAAGAATCAGTAATCAGTTTATTCGGCAAGGCAAGAGACAAAGCAGAAAAATCGCTCAGTGATGCCACCAAAAAGCACAGTCTGCCAAAGTTGCTGCAGATGGGAATGGAAAATTATTTACATCTGCAACACTGATAACGGCTGTGATTTTCATGCCAAAAGAGAGCAATTCTTGTCTTAAGGTCTTTCTTGTTACTTGCACATACAGAATGCAGTTCTTTGGAATTACTGTACTGAATGAACATTTAATGACACTGTGTCTGAGTGCTTTCAATGTCTTAGCAATTTTCCATTCCTCACTTGGGAAAGTATACCTTGTAAAATGCTAAATATGCCTTATAAAAAGGAAAGTGTGTTTTACATTGCCTTTCTTTTCTGCATTTGATGTTTTCATAAACATACCTCCATCACACTATTTTTATTTGAAACCACGGCAGTCCCACAGTGACTCGCTCCGGGCTGGCTAGACGCTCCCACTCCGTGTGCGTGCGTGCAGGGGTGAAAGAGCTTTCTGTTCTCCCAGCTTCTGCTCTGGCCTCCAGTGTGGGGAGAGGAAGCTCGCTGTCACTGGAGGCCTGGGTAAGGACCATGAACTCCTCTGTGCCTTTTGTCTGCATTATACATAACCGGTGGCTTTGCTGGAAAAAGTCCATCTGTTGCTCAGAGGTACTTGGGAAAGGTACTTGGAGCGTTGCCAGGATTCTGCTTCTTTCCAGCGGTTTGTTTTTAAATCATTGTGCCAGAGACCCTTCGTTTGCTTTGAGCAGTGTTCCCAGAGTGACCCCTCTCAGCATGGCTTTGATATACATCTGTGTATCTTCACATCACCACGGCTGTTGTTGAGGCAGGACTAAATGGTCTCCTCTTCCCAGACTGCCAAGTCCGTGACCTCTGCGTGGCTCCGTACAAATGCGTAAGGCACAACTGCTGTAGTATTGCTGGAGTGTGGTTCCAGGAGTACAGGGTCACACATGGGGCCCTGTGGCTGCCTGCCAGCCTTTCCACAGGGAGGTAACATCCAGACAATTTGTGCTCAGGACAGCACAGCACACATGGATACAAAGCAAAGTGGGAAAACAGAGGAGATTATGTAGCTGCATCCGCATGGCCATTAACCATTAATTTATCCCCAGGTGAGCTTTGGTCTCTCAGTTTCAAAATAGCTGGCTAAGTTAAAGGAATAATTTAATTGTGTGATCCTGAGGAACCCTAATTTGAAGAAGTGTGAGTTGTAGCAGCTTTCCAGTATCTAAGCGGGGTCTGCAGGAGAGGCAGAGATGTACTTTTTTTACAAGGGCGTGTAGTGGTAGGGGTGATGGCTTTGAAATGAGAGTAGTTTTAAATTAGATAATAAAAAGAAATTCATTACTGTGAGGGTGGTGAGGCACTGGGACAGCTCGCCCAGAGAAGCTGTAGATGTCCCACCCTGGAAATGTTCAAGGCCAGGTTGGATGGGGCTCTGAGAAACCTGGTGTAGTAGAAGGTGTTGCTGCCTATGGCAGAGGGATTGGAACTAGATGATCTTTAAGGTCCCTTCCAACCCAAACCATTTAATGATTCCATGAGTTACTGTGAAATTATCCTTAGACTCAGAATTGCAAGGTTTTCCATGGGAAGTGGAGACAATCACATCATTGTAAAGTTATTCCAAATTATATTTCAATGCGTACAAAACATGTAGGTGCAAATCCATCATGATGTTCTTACAGGGCAGAAAAATAACAAGGAAACTCAGAGACAGATGTGCCATCTGTTGCTGTAAAATCCCTGATGGTGAATTTTCAAATCCACTGATCAAGGGAAGAGAGTTTATCTCCTTTAGTACTTACAGTTTCATGAGAAAGACTCTACCCTTTAGCAAGCAGGTCACAAAGCCAAGCTATTCCAGGATAAAAAGCATCTCTCAATGTTTCTTTGGTTTCCTACAGCCCACATCTTTGCCTAATGATGATTCTTTTTCCTGTTAAATCCCATATCCATTGTATTTTTTTTTTCATTACACCTCACCCTATTGTAACTCAATTAAGTGGTTTTTAAATTTTTTTTTTAAACCATGTACATTTCTGGTAAGATATGACAGGTTAGTTTTGGATCTTATTCTCAGTGGAGGTCTAGCTGCATTAAGCAGTGGGTTGTGCCTAGGAACAGAGCTATCTGATGGCACTAGGCAGTGAAATGTTCAAGGCCAGGTTGGATGGGGCTCTGAGAAACCTGGTGTAGTAGAAGGTGTTGCTGCCTATGGCAGAGGGATTGGAACTAGATGATCTTTAAGGTCCCTTCCAACCCAAACCATTTAATGATTCCATGAGTACTGTGAAATTATCCTTAGACTCAGAATTGCAAGGTTTTCCATGGGAAGTGGAGACAATCACGTAATTGTAAAGTTCAATGTGTACAAAACATGTAGGTGCAAATCCATCATGATGTTCTTACAGGGCAGAAAAATAACAAGGAAACTCAGAGACAGATGTGCCATCTGTTGCTGTAAAATCCCTGATGGTGAATTTTCAAATCCATTGATCAAGGGAAGAGAGTTTATCTCCTTTAGTACTTACAGTTTCATGAGAAAGACTCTACCCTTTAGCAAGCAGGTCACAAAGCCAAGCTATTCCAGGATAAAAAGCATCTCTCAATGTTTCTTTGGTTTCCTACAGCCCACATCTTTGCCTAATGATGATTCTTTTTCCTGTTAAATCCCATATCCATTGTATTTTTTTTTCATTACACCTCACCCTATTGTAACTCAATTAAGTGGTTTTTAAATTTTTTTTTTAAACCATGTACATTTCTGGTAAGATATGACAGGTTAGTTTTGGATCTTATTCTCAGTGGAGGTCTAGCTGCATTAAGCAGTGGGTTGTGCCTAGGAACAGAGCTATCTGATGGCACTAGGCAGTAGTCCATCACTGTGACAGGTACAAGCTTTCCTGCCAGGGAGCACAATGTGGAAGCCTGGACCTTTATTTTAAGGACTGTGAACAGCTCTTGAACAGACATGTTGGTTTGATTCATGACATTGGGTGAGACATTTTGAATGGGCTCAGGGTGAGTCCAATTCCTTTTGAAAACAGGACTTCAGGATAAATATACCTCTGCAGTTAATAGGGTAGTACTGGTAGTTAATAATTCTAGCATTAAAAGTCTTCTTTCAAGGTTTTTGCCCATTTATACAAGTCTCATGTTTTTCAAGGATGCCATCTCATTTTAACAAGCTGAGAGATTTTATATTTTAAGGTCAGGATCAATCTGGAATCTATCTTTGCTTATTATCACACCTTTGTTTTTTCAGTAGCTGCTGAAGTTTATAAAAAGAGCATTACCATTTTATTCCATGTGTAAGACTGAATCCTAGGAAAATATGAAATGCTACACTGACAGCCCAGATATAGGCATTTTTTCCTTTTTTTATGCAAAAAGGGATTTTTTTCTTTTTCATGGAAGTAATGTTACAAATGAAACCAATTTAATAACTGCACTACCTTGTGAAACAGAAGGCAGATTATTCTTCAGTTTGTTTCTCTGAACAAAACATCAAAGCATATTCTGGTCTGAGTTTGCTATTATTTTGTTCAGTTTCAATTTAGCAGTAAGAGCTGCTTGAATATTGGGAGTGCAATATGGACTCTGTTTATAAAACCCTTAACTACTCTTTCTGTACAAATTGCAATGCGCTTTAATTGTCTTCAGTTGTCCTCACTGAACAGCCTCCATCACCTGTAACGTCATTCTGTCATCTAAAACTTGAGATAAATTAGTTTATCTCAACATTTGAACTTATTTTGTTACGATCACTTTTAATTATGAATCTTTTATTTTCTGGCATTTTGAAAAGTTGAGGTCAGATGTGCTTATTTCTGTTTGAGTGTCTAGTTGAATCCAATCCTGATTAGAACTCTCATGTGTAACAATATAAATAGTATGTATGCTGCTAAAGGAGAAAAAAAACCCCAAATGCTTAAAATAGCAGTGGCTTTTCAGCTCATGGTGAGATCTATCCTGCAGAGATTGAAGAGCAGGATTCAGCTCTAGATGAAAATAACTGCACTTAAGTGTCTATAAATAGGTATCTACATGTGTAAAAAGTGCCTAAGCAACCATTCCTGTCAGTGGAAATAGGGGTGGCATGCAGATGCCTAAACATGTCTGGTGCCATTTTATGGCTCTTAGGCTATCAATCTCAATTCCATTTGCTCCTCTGTGAAGGCACTGAACCTCTTTAAATTTTCTGTTATATCTGCAAAGCCAAGCAATGCCTCAGGTACCTTGGAGCATCCTGAAAGACACCAGATTCCAATGTGTAAGCTGTGGCACCCTGCATATGTGGAACATACATCATGACCGGGCACATAGCAAGGGCAGGATAGAGGGAGGAGGAGCTGGCAGAAAACCCCAAAGGCATTGATTATTTCTGTGAGAGACGTGTATGTGAAGGCTCACCCATAAAACCGAGCCAGCAAACCTCCTTTGATGTTGATGCAGTCTTGTCTCTGATGGGAGAGCTTCATCAGCACAGAAGTACCCACACAGACATGGCCCTCTTTATTTTGGGAGCATACTGGTGCTAACAGAGCTGGGAGGAGAGGAGGACACACTTCACCCTCAGGCACTGCTTGCACCCAGGTTTTGTCTAGAGGGGCTTCAAAAGGCACAAGGCATGGCTGAAATCACCTCATTTCCCCATGGTGCCATCACACACGTGTTGACCCCAATGTGCAGAGGCTGCATGCAACTCCTGCAGTGTCCTGCACAGGGGCTGGGACAAGAAACTTGAGCTAATTGGAGTCTTTCACCAACTTCAGATAAAAATACCAAGGCCACTAAGGGGCCTTTGGGCCATAAAGTGCTGAGCAGCCCTTAGTTTTCCCAGACCTTTTTTCCACAGCTGAGTGGATTTCAAGACACTTCCTGGAGCTTCACAGCACTGAAAAATATGGAGGGAAGGACAAAAGTGTTGTGAAATGTTTGTTGTGGTGCTGATGGAACAAGAGTGTAGTCAGCCTCATGCAGGCTCTTTGGGAAGTGGGTCAGCAGCAAATCCTTTGCTTATTCATAAGGTTAATTATTTAGCTGTCTGAAGTCAGCTTCTTCAGCATTAATTCTCAGGAGATGTATGCCAGATATGTTGTTGCTGCTCACTTTGCATAAGGCAGAAACACAGCTCATGGCTCCAGACACAGCAAAGTACTTCCATGTCGCTTCAAGGTGCCTCTCTGGAACAGCAGCGAGGAAAGACTGCCACAGCTCCCTAAATACTACACTTGAAACAGCAACACAGAAAAGAGTTGAAGACAGAGCTTTCAACTGAGTGTTCTTAGTGTTAATAATTAAATACCATTTCTAAAACATCAATTAATCTTGTGTAATCTTGACATTCTTAGATACTAGCAGGAAGAACAGTGGTTCATTAGTCAGACAGAGATTTGGATAATCACAATTGAATTTTTAGCTAGATGTTCCTTTTAAAACTTGATTTTTACTTTGACAAGGATTAGTATTAATTGGTGTGTGGTACCTCCACAGAGACTATGAGCTGGACAATCATCTTTGTTGTATTCTGCATTTTTTCCACACTGTTGTCAGCATCACCTGTGTTGAAAATGTTTGGGAAAACCTAAAAACAGCTCTTTTTTTAATTTTTTTTTTAAGTTGAATTTTGGTTAGATGTTTCCAGTGCTTTTAGAATTAAGATGTATGAGTGCCAGAAGTTAATGCTGTGACTTAAAAAGAAGAATCATCCTTTCTCCTGCAGCAATAAAGCAGCTCAGCAGCCCCATGTTCATTTAAAAAGAATGAATTCCATGTTTTGCTGTATGTTGAACTCCAGAGGTTTTGACTACAAGGACTGCTGTTAGTGACTTTACCTCTACAAAACACAGAATCATCATACAATAGTTTGGGTTGGAATGGACCTCTAAAGGCATCTAGTCCCACAGCTTGTGATAAGCAGGGACAGCTTCAAGTAGACCGGGTTGCTCAAAGCCCCATCCACCCTGCCCTTGAGTGTTTCCAGGGATGGAGCATCCACCACTTCTCTGGGCAACCTGTGGCAGTGTTTCACCACCCTCACTGTAATTTTTGGTGGTGGCTGGCAGCCCACTGCCACTTGGGAAGAGAATACCCACACTGGTAATAACAGGGAGCTTTAGGATATGTGCTGGCTGATGGGGCTGTGGCATATAGGGCCTGTCGTGGTCTCGTGGAAAGGTTCTCTGCTGAGACACCAGCTGTGCTTGAGCTCTTGCCCTCCAAAGGGTGATGTATCTAACTTTGTATTAGGGAAAGGGGAAAATCCATGTTGAGACATAACCTTTTGCTTTTCAGGAAAGCAGAGCCATATCAAATTGATAGGTCAAATTCACTGATTAAATTTAAAGGATGCTGTTTTAATAGCAGTGTTTGCTTTTAAGGCTGTTTCAGAGATAGGTAATACTAAGCATGCAGAAAGAAACCAGAATTACGTAGTAGTATTAGTTATGCTAAGAAATTGAGTGCCCAGGTAAGTTTCTACTGTAAATCACTAAACTTGGCCTACTTTCATATGTGAGATCTTACTGATCATTCTGCAGCATGCATCATTTGGAGCACACCTGGATTTGTTTGCATCCTAATCCAGTTATTCTATACTGATTTTGTGTTTTACAGATCCTTGCCTGAGAAAAATAGATTTTAAAATTATTTTCATAGATAGTTGACTCTGTATCTTAATGAGTCAGCCATTAAAGTGATTGATTCTTTAAATCTAATACTTAGTGTTAGACATCTAATCTAATTAGAAACCTAATATCTCCACTAAAATATTAAACACATTCATTAATACATGCCAAGAAAATAACTGTAATTGCAATTGAACCCTTTTAATGGTGTTTTTTGATTACTGGCCAAAACCCATAATTGCTCACCAACTGTTCTGCTGTTCCCTCAAAACACTATGTCCAAAGTTAGCAGCCATGTTTTAGATGCTACCACTTTTCTGAAAATACAGCTGGGGTGAGATTCTACTTAATCATCTGTGTGAGGCTTCTGAAGAGAACAGATGTACAAAGTATTAACATAATTATAGTTCTTCATGAGACTTCCAGCTTTATGATTTTTGGGGAGCCTACACCTTTATATTCAAATATTGATTTCTCCTTTTTCAAGAATAACAGTCAAAAGGAGAAAGAAATCTGTCAACTGGTTTCTGCAGCAGCACTTCCAAGGTATTTTCTTGGTACTGGATCTCAGTCTGAGGACTCCTCTGCCCTAGTATAAAGCAAGACTGAGATACCTGATTTTACATGGCTGGGATGCAAGTAATTTCAGGTAAAAAGCCCAGAAAATCCCCCAAACTCGCAGTAAGCTCCTCTCACAAATTAAGGAAAAAAAAAATTCAAATGCCCTACACCATGCCTCAGAGTGTTTCTTCAATACAAGCAAATGCACACAGTAGGAGCTTGAACTCCTAGGGCTGCTGGTGCAAACTGAATTTTCCAGATCAGTGGAGAGTTCCTCTGTGGAAGTCTTCCTTGCCTAGCATGTGTCTCTTGCATTAGAGCAGGAGAAATGTACCCCCCTTGCCCAATAGTCACACTGCTGTTTTTCTGGAGTGCTTTGCAATACACATGTCTACACCGATTGAAGATTTGTGTACTTTTTTGAGGGTGTGGAATAGGGCAGTATTTGAGATTGCTTGAGCCAGAAGTTCTTCCTCAAAAGGTGGGATTTACAGTCCCACTTTGATAGCCAACATTAAGCAGTAGTTTTAGCAGTTTGCATGGACTTGGGACTGACTTAGAACTTTACTGTTGCCTAAACTGGTTCACTTTGATTTTTCTACAAAGATTTCTAGAAAAACTGCATATTAAGCTACATTGAAAGGAACGTGGATGGAAGTGCAGCAGCTCATCCTGAAGAACTTGAGGAGCAGACAATCACATTTTCATCTAAGTCCATAGTGAATAACTCAGTGTGTAGATCATAACCAGTATGAGCTGAACTCTGCTGTTTGTGCTCAGGAGAGGAAGGCAATGGGCACATGAGGGTTGGCAGCAGCCTGCATTCCAGCAGCTTAAGCTAATTATGGAATCACAGTTTTAGGTAACATTTGACCCAACTATTTCCTTTGTGGCTATCCCATTCAAATGTTGCTTGGAGCTTAAATTAGTACTTCAGCAGTATTAGGCTTGGGACAATGTGATAAAATAACATCAGGCTGGAGCTCTGTTACATACGAGGTGCCAGTGTAAAAGTGTGTGGCTCAATGTATGTATGTGACAGGACCAGCTGGTTGTCAGCCACGTTGTGGTGCCAAAAGTTTGAATACTTCTCTGCCAGTCTCAGAAATACATGTTTGGAATGATATTTCATATTGAGCTTCTTAGGACTTTTGCCCAGAGATGGAAATGCACTCTCAGTCTCAAAATACTTTGAAAATTGCTGTATCTGCATCTGTGTCCTGAGTGGAATGGATGACAGATGTTAAGTGTTATCTGGATGGTGAATTCTCCCTTAAACTTTCTTCAAAATCACATTGCTTTTCTCTTCACATTTCTATGAAATTTGTATGTTGCTGAGATGTGCACTGCTGTGGTTACACTGTGGAAGCACTTAAGAGGCAGATGAAGGTGTCAGTCCTGTCAGATTGTATTATTTTTGGGAAATAAATTGCAAGCAGAGCTCCTCCATCTGAAATGCACATCTGGAACATTTTCAAATGGATATGATTTCATTGATGAGCCAAGAGGAACAAAAATTTCTGACTTCATGATGGTTTTATCTTTCTCATACAAAAACAGGTGTAAAATTTGCAGTGTTAGAAAATTTTACCTAAACATTCTTTGTATCCTGTGTTCCTAGGAAGTAGAGGGTATCATTCATCTAATTGAAGCTTGTGTTAATGGCATTTTAGGGCAACATTAGAGAACACTGTCATGTCTGCTAAGCACTCTAGAAATACAGTAACTGCATAAATGACCCAAATAATTTGTAACTTTTTAAAAGAGAAATGTGTAGAAGCAGGACTTTGAGCACATAGACATTGTGTTTGAGAGACCAGTTGTAGCAATTGTTGTGATGATCTGACTGATGGTAGACAAGAGTTTTCCAGAGGCCAATTTGCAATGTAAGTATCCATCAACTCATGTTTTTAATTGGCTGTGCTATGCTGAATTTTGCATAGACATTAATACACTAAGGTAAGCAATGAAATATATAAAACTCAGCAATTTTGGGTTTTTTGTTTTGTTGGGTTTTTTTTTGTTTGTTTTTTTTTTTTAGTTTTTGGAAACAGTTAGTGTATATGCATTCCCTAATCTCGTCATTAGGATAGAAAATACTGAAATATGCTTTGACTGGCAGTTTCTAGCAGCACCAATGTGGGAAAAGATGCTTTTCATCAGCCCCACATATAATTGTAATTCTCATTGAAATTCTTTCTGTAAATAGGTTGATGCTGGGAATATAGTTTGAGAAACTCACAGGCTTTCCTGAAAGTTATGATTCCCATGATGGCAATAAATTACAAAACTCATGTTAAGTGCCTTTGAGTTCTCAGAATACAAATGCAGATTTTTCCTTCAGATGCTTACTGACATTCTGCATCTGCAAAGTTTGTTACTTCTGCACAGAACAGAAAGCAAATGTAATATTGCTGCATTTTTGTAATTTTAGACATGTTTTAATTCAACAGTCTACCATTATGTAGAGACCATTTATAGTATCATTGATGGTATTTCTATATACAGACTGACTTTAGCACAGTTCTATTTTGGAGTGAAACTGTAGTTTCATCTCTTAGGTTACACCAGCCTAAGCATGAGAATGTGTATCACTGTTGTCCCATCCAACTGATAGGACACAGTTTCCACCCTCCTGAAGTAACAAAGGATAAATCTTCTACTTTAATTAATTCTGGAACTGTGTTTTCCTATGACATTAATGTGTTTTATGTGAAAGGCTCTTGATTAAGAAAACTCCAATCAGGTTTCTGACAATATAGAAACTGGGTTAATGTATCAAAATATGTATTGTTTTCAAATGTAAAATGTTTAAAAAATAATATTTAAAAATCACATTAATTTTGAATATCAAAAAAGGTAAATTTTTGTTTTTCCTGGTAAGTCTTTTACCAACTCAGCGTCACCACTCCTGTGACACAGATGAAAAAGTAGGCTAATATAAGACTTTGTGAAGTACCATGGTTAAACACACAAAGGACAGAGAATCTGTCAGAGGATCTGCTGTACCTCTGTCAATATTAAAAAAATGAACATCAGTAATGCTGGGTTTGCATAGCTTTATTGCTTAGCATTTGCTTCTTCCTAAGAAATGCATTGGCACTTCATTCTTCTTATTACTTTTATTGCAGACCTTATTTGGAGAGATTGAAGGAGTGGAGAGATTGAAGAGCACCAAAATGTGGCAGTACAGAAGAGAAAGTTTCCTGCAGCTGGTTTCCTGCCTTCAGCACAGGCACAGATGGTGAGTCCCCAGCACCTGCCAGCAGTGCTGGTGCTCCATCATGGCATCACTGCTCTGAGCTGTGGTATCTGGAGAGAGCAAAAATCCCGTGGGAGGGGGGCACACTTTTCTCTCTGCTTCATAGTCCCAGAGCTCACCTTCAGCATCCTTGGACCATTCTCTTTTCATTTACTAATTTTAATTCTGTGGACACAGCAGTGAAAAAAGTGTGTAATATCAGTCACAAAAAAGGGGGAAAGGACCATGGAGCTGTTAATATTCTATAAATCATTGATAAATAATGCTCAGCTTTCTATGTAAAACTTTACATGCCCAATATCTACTTAAATTCCACTCCCTGGGATAAATGTTTAGAATAGAACAAAAGAAGAAGGGAAAGTTAAGTTACCTATTGCTGTCAAGAATGTTGTGAATAACTCATTAGCTAGTGTTATTGAGATATAAGAGGATAGGAAGTATCTGCACATGTTTTTATTTACTTTATGTACATATGAAAATCCTGTAATAATTTTTTTGGCTTTGTTATGTGGTGTTCTCTTGCAACTTTACAGCCATGACTGAGAATCTAAGCTCCCTGCCATTGCAGCTGAAAAGGCATGGGCTTTTTTGTGTGCTTGTTTTGGGGGGACTTGCTATCAGTCTGATTTCTGTTAAAGGTTCCTTAATAAAAATACAATTGCAGAGGAAATGGTGCTAATTAGCATATATGTACTCCCACAAAGTGTGGCTTGTTCCCATTCATTATGTGAACTGGATCTCTTACAGCCATCCTGGAAACACTCCCAATGCAATAGCTCTCCTGGGACCTTGTGCCCATCTGCAAGCAAAGGAAAAGGAAAAGTCTTTGGCATCTTCTGTGGTATAGATTTATTCTTATATTTTGATCTGGCAAGCACTCACGGTTCTTGCATGTTCCCTGTGGCCCAAGTATTGGATGTCAGTGAGGTAAATGACTTTGCATTTTCCTTTTATGATAGAGGAGTTGCATCCCGCATTAACAAGACTTAAGTACATCTGTGCACCGTTACTCACTGATTATATGTGTTTCCTGGCTTATATATAGGCAAAACATATGAAGAAGCCGTTTCATTCAGTAGTCAAAGCTTTGCAGTTGTAAGTTGATTTTGTTTTGGCTTTTCCTTTTCACATTAACTTCTTGCCAAGCTGCATGTAAACCTCCTTTGTCTAGAAAAATGCAACCTTTTCAAGAGTAAAATATTTCAGGGGTTAGCTGAAACTGGTCTTAATAGTGCTATTCTTCTGGCTTCATGCCTATGGAAGTGATTAATGGTCGGAATTTATGTCACAGAGCACATAATAATTTGTTAGAAGAAACTGGATTCAGTCACAGCACAGGCATTTTTCTCTTCCTGTCATTATATTTTGTGAGGACTTACTTATTTCCTGCAATCTCAGCCCATGTGAAGAAGAGAATGATAAAATTTCTGCATAATTTTTCTGAGAATACATTTATACTCCGGATGACCTTTGGAGTAAATTTGAACTATTAGATTTTCCCACATATTTATAGCTCTGACCATGCATCTTTGCCAGCAGATCTTACAGACTTTATCCACCAAACATTTATTTATGGTTAAAAACCAATTTGTACCGGGTACGCTGTAGAAAAAGTTCAAAGCCATTACATTTGAATTTAAGTCTTCATTTATGGTCTTTTTTTTTCTGTATTGTCATCAGGCAATGTTACATTCAAATTCATAACACATTTACCTAAGTGACTCTTTACTTCATTCAATGTCTTTCCATGCTGATAGCTATTGTCTGTGAATGTGATTTTCCTGAGACCATACTGCCATATATGAAATACTGGTCCTTTCCTTCCTACTGAGCAATCAAGGCTTGTAGAGGTACCCAGTGCCTCAGTTGCTTCACACAAGCTCACTTGAAATAGATGGATATTCTCATGGAATGAGCTGTTCTAATTTATGTTAAAAATAGTGCAGAAGCCTTAATTGGCAAATAAATACCGGCACTCCCATTTTGTGTCAGACTTTATAAAAATGTTTGCTTATACAATACGAAGTATCCTGGTGTCGACTACATTAAAATACATTTCCAAAGAAAAGAATGTTTGCTGGAGAGTGCTTTTAGTTTGAGAATTTTATCTGGGTTTGTGTCTAGGATTTCCTGCTTCCTTGTGTGGCTACGCAGTGCTCTGTGCATCGCGCCACCCGTGGAGCGGTGCCTGGATGTAGAGTCCTGGGACACAGCATGCTGGGCAGTCCAGCTGTGTTGCTGGTGTGAGGTGTGGAAGAAGTGCTGCTCTCCAAGGATTGACATTAACTCATGGTTTCCTCAAGCAATGACCGTGAAAGCCTGTTAAGGCCCCAATTCACCAGTGCCATTAAGAAATGTTTCTTTTTGAACATACCTTTAAATCGGGTCTCAAAATATACATTTAAGTGCTCTGCTGAACTGGGGATTAAGTGTAATACTTGTGTTATCTTATAGGTTGGGTTTATGTACCACAGGCAGTGAAGAGGGTCAAATGGGAGTTCATTTATCCTAATTAGTCTGATGTAAGAGAAGCAGCAGAGGCCAGACAGACAAAAACTTATTTAATCCTGCCATGTACAGAACAAAAGCATTTTCAGCACCTTTTCAAGACATGTGATGGCACATAATCTCCCATGTCTCTGCCAATACTTTTATAATTGCACTGAAAATGGATTTTCCCTGTCAACATTAGCTGAGAAACCCTTGTTGCCGATAATTGAAACCTGCAATAGCAATAAATTTTTCTTAGTATTAAATGGAGTTTGAAAGCCTCCAGTACAACTTGATGTAAAACACCCTGTTACTGATGGTGTTTATACCAATCCAAGCTCTTCAATGTGTGTTTTAAACATTTATATTTTATAAAAGTAAGAAAAGAAGATATTAAGGGTTTTGATATTGCAAATACTTCTATATTTCTTTAGGAGTAGTGTCATTATTTTCTACTGAACAAGGGTAGTATGATCTTCAACCCCTCTTCAACCCTTCTGACAAATTATTTCTTAATTTTGGTTACGAAACTCAACTGGGCAGCATTTAATGAAGAAAAAACAAATGGGACCATTCAGTTGGAGGGAATGTAGATTAATTTGTATATCAAAGCCCTTCAGTGAATATCCATTCTACATTCAAAACCAGAAGTATTATTATTTATCATATTATTAGCAATTATCATATGGTGTTTTTCTATGAGATTGCCATCTATTGTTGTGCTTTTTGAAGTGGAATTTTTGTCTTATACAGACTACCTACTTAGTTAATGCCTCTAGTTTGCAAATTATTAGTTCTCTCTATACTAGCAAATTAGTTTGAATATATTAATAGGAGCAGCCAAAATTTTTCAGTATTTGCATACTATCCAAATCTGCACTGTGATTTGTGACAGAACTGCAAGGTATGTCATAGAAATGATATTTTCATGCATGCTGTGTAGCATTCATACACAGACAGAGCAATAGGAACCAGCGTGGCATGACATGTATTTAGAAAGGAAAGGTTCTAAAGAATGTAACCATTTCATTCTCTTAAAAACTTTCTGGTTTAAAATGTTTGGATAATAAACTGCCTTACTGTTGTCCAGTTGCCTAGTTTTATGAAGAGCTCTTTGCAGAATGAAAGGCATTAAAGTGGACCCCATTTCAGCTCAGCCTTTGGGGCTGGCCCTGTCCATGTTGTAGGTGACCATGTCCCCAGCCTCGTCCCATCCCTGCCTGGCTGTGGACCCTGTTCAGCCAGACCCTGACTTGCAGACTTTCCAGCTGGGCCCCAGCCCTGGTGTGTCACCACGAACACCCCTGGCAGCGGGCTGAGGGGTGCTGTCCTCCCTCATGGACATCCCCGGCTGGCAGTTCCACATGGCTCCTTGCCCCGGGCAGGGACTGTGCCTGCTCAGTCCTTCCTAGCACCATACAAGTGAAACTTTGATCCTCCTCAAATTTTTCTTGAGTTCAGTGAACTCATGAGTGTGAATCATGGTGCATCTGCAGAAGATCTGTTGTAAAATGAGAGGCTGAATTTTGCAATTTCAGCCATGCTTGAAAATTCATGGCTATTATCAGTTATATGGAAAAAAAACCTGAGCAAGAGTTCATGGTAATCACTTCTGTCTTATCCACATAATGTGAATTCAGATGGATGGATTTTACAGGAACCAATACACAAAGATTGTCTTTTGCATGAGGCCAAGTATTTAGAATTTAAGGTTTCAAAGGAATTTGGTTTGGGACGTTATGAACAGCTGAAGAGAGAATTTAGAATGGAAGTAACTATTACATTAGCCACGCACTACTACTAATAAATACCAAGCAGTGCAGTTGGGCACTGGCCCAGTGTATGCTTATTTCAAGCATCTGCTCATCTTGAAAATATTTAAGGAATCTCACTAGAAGTGATAGACTTCTTCTTCCAGCACACACATGAACAGAATTGCTTCATTGGAGCTATAATGAACAATAAAATACTAATATAAGAAACAGGAAGAATTTGGTGCCTTAAGAAAATATAAGCATTGAATTTCCTTTGCCTGATTTTTCACCCTCCATCTCTTCTCTCCCTTCCCACCTTTTTTCATATGTAAATGATACATATACATCTATATACAATTCCAGTACAAACATACTTTTGGATAGCCACATTCAACCAAAATTGTCAGATTTTTCTGTGTCATGCCTGAGATCCCAAATGGTAGTTCATATTTGCACTGAGAGTACAAATACAAATCAGTTCTGGAGATGAACAGAGAAGTTATTGAAAAGGGCATACCTTCTATAAAATGACATCTAAATCTATGGAACTGCAAGTACCAACCTTTGTAAAGTAAAAGAATCTTTTTCTTTTCCTGAATTGTCTGATTGGTAGGGGAGATGATCTTAATTTTTTTTTTGCTTTATTTGATTTGACATTAAATATTGTGCAATGATTTTATCATTATAAGGAATTTAAGCAGGCAATAAATAATAAAATAATTAAAACCCTATTAAAATATACTTAATAGCTACAGTTGGTTATACATAGTTTATTAATATTTTACAATCTCAGAAGTAATGTAGCTTTATTTTATACTATTTTAGGCCATAATGGAAGCTTTGACAGGCTTTGAAAAAGAGATAAAGGGTCCAGAACAATATCTTAGTGAGAGTCACAATTCAAAATGGCATGCTATGTTTCTAATTTTTTTATTTTAAATGTAACTAGGTTATTCTTTTTCCTAGCCAGAAAAATGTAATGGTGAGCATGATGGAGAAAACTAACTTTAAAATTCATGCCTTGCAGATGTACATCATTTGCAGAGCTGAGATCCACTATGGGAGAAGTTTGTATGAGAGAATAGCTTTTATGATCAAAATAGTGTTTTACAACAAATAGGAGAAATTCAGGAACAGGATCAAAAGCTGGGCACAAATAACAGCATGGTCTTTCCCAATTAAAATCAGATACCAACAACAGAAGATGGGAAGATGATGAAATGTATATAAATAATTTTTAATTAAAAAAAAATTTACTGGGCTTTTCAAAAATTTCATTCATTTTCCCTGTCACATGCTGTATCAGGACTATATGGATTTGGGCACCAATGCTGCCAATGTGCTGCTCAACACAGATGTCCATGTGTGGAGTGGGAAGAGATCCCAACCATGGTGTAATGCTCTAGAGCAGTGCATGTGGACCCTGGCCAGGATGCTGGTTTTAAAGGTTGCCAGTACCACAATAGTGAAATGCCTTCACTTTTTCTGGTTACATTGCAATCCTTATAGGTCAAGGTAGCAGCAAATAAAAATATTTTTTGCATATGAAGTTGAAACATCGCACGGCTAAAAAATTGCATGATAACAAAGCTGTCTTAACGATCACAGGATCACCGGGAAAATCATGTGGCAGGGACCTCTGGAGATCTCTAGTCCTTCTGCCCAGGCTGCCAAGGCAGTGAGGAGGGCAGAGGCTGCCTCT
This sequence comes from Pyrgilauda ruficollis, assembly GCF_017590135.1. NCBI lineage: Eukaryota > Metazoa > Chordata > Aves > Passeriformes > Passeridae > Pyrgilauda > Pyrgilauda ruficollis. The sequence continues at coordinate 4,952,406 of NW_024518095.1, forward strand.
TCTACCCCAATTTTTGCGCAACCCCTTTCACATAAGAGTTGTATTTCCAGAAGAAAACCTCAGGTGGCAGTAGCACCATAGCTTTTGGAACCGGTCCTGGTCTTGAGCAGTTCTTCCCTCTTTCTGTCAGTCATTAGGGCTCGTTAACGCTTGTGCTTTACACTTTTAGCCAGTCGTCAGCCGCTGGCAAAGTGAAAGTGGTTTTTCCTGATTGATTTAGTGATGTGCAGATCTCATTTGGAAGTCTTGCACCCGTGTTTTATATATTCATGCAAACAATGCGTATTTTTATATAATTGTGTAAGCTGAATTTGGGTCACTTAGGGTTGATAATGTGGTTGATTTGATTTAAATCTCTCAGAGTACTCTCTGAAAGATTGCCTGTCTCCTTTAAGTTAGATTGTCATCCACTTTCTATTTTCTTGTATATGACCACATGTGACCAGAAAGGAGGGAAGAAAGTAATAAAAGATCACTAAAAGGGCAGTAGGGAATATAGATGGGAGGAATTTGGAAGCAGGACAAGCAACAAAAAGTTGAAAGAAAACATGGTGAGGGAAGAAAAAGCTTGAGCCTGCTTGGAATAGGAGCTGTTTCTCACAACTCTGCTTTTGTGGGTCTTGAACACCTGCTTACTTGCTTGAACCACTTACTTACACTGATTCAAGACACTGTCACAGAGTTTAGCTTTGGGATTTCTTGGTAGAGCCACTTGCAATGACTGTCTCTCCATCTAATTGGGTTTTTTAGGCATTGGACACTAGAAAATTCTCCCTAGACTCCTAGTTTCATTGCCAGTCAGCCATGATCTTTGAAGTCTTTCACACTGTTTCATCTTTTAGGCTCCTAGTCTCAAAATCTACCTGTAGAAAATAGGAAACACCTAAACTTTCTTTTGCCTCCTCCCAAAACAGAAAAGTGAACAAAGAGAATTCCTCTTGAGCACAGTGGTTCTGAAGTCACAACTAAACAGAAAAAGAAGACAGTTAGAGAATCAGCAGAAAAATTGCCACTAAAAGGATAGTGGTGATGGCCCATTTCTCCATTCTAGCCCCAAAAAACCCCATGCTTCCTGATACCTCTGGGAGCATACAACCTTCTTTTACCTGGCTGCAGCACTCAAACAAGATCTTCATGGTCTTATGGGAGTGAATAATGGACACCAAATGGTATCACCTCCTTCTGCACCGGAAAAGAAAGAAAATAGTAATTTTATTCCGTTTGAATGGACTCTGATGTATTTTTGATGCAACCACTACATTTGACAGTTATTACAGCAGGGTCTTTGATACCGGAGTGACCTTCTGTATGTGTCACTGTGGCCTGGTTTTGACACAGGTTAGGTCATTATTTGGAGAAGCACATGGATGTGAAGGGACTGCTGCCAAGTGGGGATAATACCACTACCCACCATAGTTTGCAAAATGCCTCCAGGAAACATTGTTGGATTTTACTGATATTTGTGAGGAAAACTGTGAGATTTGCCTGGATTATCTGGATAAGTTTTTTCTGGATAACCTGGATAAGTTTGGGAAGAAACAATTGTAAAATTTCCAGTATAGCATGCGCTCATTACTTGTCAATTTGTACTTTTTAAAATTTGGGTCTCTTACAAGGTGGCCTGTCCTCCCATACAATATATCTTGTCCTTGCATATTTTGAGGGAAATTTCTATGAAGCATCAATGAAGTCGCTGTAAAATAAAGCCATCTACATGGGCTTGAGGATAAGAAAGATGAACTAACTAGAAAGTAGAAAGGAGAAATATTTGGGTTAATCTGGAGTGTACAAAGTGACTAAAATTGGGATCTGGCATGTGTGTGGGGTTTTTCAGTTGCAGTGGGAGGACACTACAGAGTTATAAATGGATGTAAAAATAGGAGCCCCAGGCAAAGGTTGTTTCCCCACAAAGTGTGATAGGGAAAATGGATGAGGAAGTCCAATATCACCTGCATCCTCTGCAGTGAGAAGTTTTAGAGCTGTTTTAGCAATGTTGCAATGTTTAGCAATGTAGGAAATAGTGTTGGTGCTCAAAATGGAGCAAACAGTGCTGCAGACAGGCTTTGGGTGCTTTTATGAGGTGATACTGAAACCTGTCCAGACCATGTCCCCATGTTCAAGCACTCGCTCTGCTGCTGGGCTCTGCTGGGCAGGTGCAATGGTGGGAACTTCAAACAGGAAACATCAGAGCAATTCTTGCTGTCTGCTGCCGGGATCATAGGTCCTGAGACACCAAAATAGGTGCCAGGAGTCTGTATATGATCAGCATATGCTTAAAACCACAACTATGGTGCAAATGTACCTTCACACTAGTATGCTCCCAGGAACCATGTAGACAAGTCCAGGTGTGTAATTACTTTATTCAGCTTCAGTAGCAAGACTTCTCAAATGCATATTTTGAACATGTTTAAAGTGTGAGCCAGTGTCACAAAACTGTGACAGCTTGACATGTCATGCATGAGTGGTTTGTGACAGAGGTGTCAGAATGGCCAAGTGCTTAGAAAGGCTCCGGTTTTCTATCACCTCTTCCCTGGTGAAAGGGGAAGCATGATTCTCCAGAAAGACCTTAGCCCTACAACAAAATCTTCCCTCCAACAAAACCTCTCCATGAACATGGCAGTTGGGATACATTGGTTCTGACAGCCCCAAGAAAGAAGCTGGAGTAATTTTCTTTCTTGTGGCTTCTTACACAAAACAAGAGAAACATGCCTATATATAATTAAGAGACTGGAAGGCAGACACAGTGTTTCCCACATTCCAGGGAGGTGATGCCTATTTAGCTTTGCCCAGTTGAGAGGGATTTCTATGGATTTGCTCTTTGCTCAGAATAGTGATTGTGCTGGGAGGGACAGAAAGGTACCATTTCTAGTAACACTACTATAAATATTCCCTAGCTGAGGCTGGCTCATCACACAAGAGGGCAGAGCATGCTTCCCTTCCCCCTACCTTCTCCCCTCCCTCCTTGCATCTCTTTCAGCACGGCAGATTCCAATAATAAACCCATCACTGTGAAAGCCAGGTGTCATCCAAATTCATTTGCTGCAGTGTTTGATCTATACTCTGCTTCAAGATACAGGTTTCAGAGTATTTTATGAGACGCACTTCACAGCTTTATACCATACAAGACATTCTGCAGGATTTTATGAGCTGCATTTTATAAAATTTTATCAATTGTTACGTAGAATATTTTAGCCATAAGCCCTTTTTTAGGGGATCAATTCCAACACAAGCTTGCATATATATGAAAGTGCACCAAGAAAATGTGAACATCCTCAAAACACTGTTAACATGTAACTTTCCAGAAGATCTTTGCTGGGCTATTTATTTTGTAATAGAGCTTGTACACTTCACAGGGAAACTCAAAGGGGATATAAGGCACAGCAACTGCTTTACTGTTTAGCTTTACAAAGCAGAGATGCCTCAGTTCATTCACTGCAAAGGAGGGATGATGGGCTGAATAGCATCACCTTATTCTTCACTGAGCTCCCTTTGGCTTCCTTGAACAAGCAACATCTTTGTTTCCAGATCTCATCAACAACTGACACAGCCTCTGTTTGGTGGTCTGACTGTTCAGGTGCATTTGCAGCCCTGACTCTTCTCACTGTGATTATTTGTCTCCTCCAGTGTTAGGCAGAGCACATCATGTGCTGCCAGCCCCTGCTCACAGCGATCCTTTCAAACACACGCAAAGTACCACAAGAGCTCATTATATCAGAGGTCTGGCCATCAACCAGTTAGTGTCACCCAATGCTGGGAAGAAATTAACAAGTGGCACCTGAAAACTGTGGGAATCTGGGGTTTTTTTGTGATGGAAATGGAACATAAAACCCAGTCATTATTTGTTAATTTTCTCAGCTTGTATATAACCTCATGCACAGGTAAGATCCATCTCGGATTCTCTGCAGCCTAGGGAGGGAAGGGGAGGATATCTGAAGATCTTGCAGTGGCACAGAAACAGGGCCAGTGCTTAGGAGCAGCAGCACTTCTCCAGTCTTTCCAAAGTCTGCGTTTCAGATCTTTGGGGACACAGTCCCCTGGTTTGGCCAGCTGACAAAAGCCTTGCCTGGGAGGTGCTGTGGTGCAGGAGTCCCTGCACACCTGCAGATGGACGTCTTGGACATGCACCTGCCACAAGGGGTCACTTTCTGTAGCGTTCTCTGGAAGAGACAGACCAGTCCCATTTAGCAAAGTCACTATGAAATATTCAACTTTGTGTTTAATTTTTAAGTCTTTTCCCATTTGTTTAATGGAAGCTGAAACACTGCCATCACTGTCAAGCCCAGGAGCAGTGTTGCTTTGCCAGATCTTTTTGGGTTTACATAAAATGGCAATATTCATACTTGCATTACAGCAGCAGAAAGTAAAATTGAACATGGCATTTGCATTTGCAGCATGGAAATTCAGATCACTGAATGCAACATGAGAGTTATTTAAGGTCTTGATATTCTATACATGCACACTGCTGGTCTTGTGTCACGCCAGTTGTTTTGAAGGATGTGCACTCTTTAGAGTTTCTGCAAAGGAAAGGAAAGAAATGGTGACAAATAAAATCAACACACTCTGAAAGAAAACCAAACAAATCCAATGTTGAATAAGAAGATATATATGCAGTACAATTTCCCTCCATCAATCAAGGAAAAAAAAAAACTAAACCAAAAAATTAAGGGCTAGTTTTGATAATTTATTCCTAAATTGCTTTCTGTCTGTTATTTTAAAAATCTCTGCATTAGTAACTTTCTTCTCAGACATTAATTACTATTCATTACTTGGTCATGTCAATGAAAACAAGAAAAACCTCAGGTAATGAATTCTTCTGTTGGAAGACAATAATGAATTAGATTGTCTTCAATAATACTGTAGCTGAAGATCATGAAATATTTAAGAAACACCTTATAATAAAAATTGCACTACATTAAATGTATAGTTTAGGTTGTTGTCTTGTTTCAAGCTGAGATCTGCTATGCTTACAGAGAATTGAGCCATTTTGAGCTTTGTTCATCTTCACAAGCACTGTAAATTTTGGGAGAAATCTGAGAAAAGCATTTTGAAGAAAAGGGTTTCTCCTTTATTGATATAAGAAAGTGAATCATATGGCTTAAATAAAAGAATAACACTGGCAGCTGCTGAGCTCTTACACGTGCTGTTTTAAATCAAAAGGGAAGGAAAAGCCCTATTTATAAACTCCATGACAAGGAGGAATCAGTATAGTCAAGAATGAGAACAGAGTAAAAGAGGGACATGCAGCTATTGCAAAGGCCAGCAAGCAGGAACATGCTAGTAAGGCTTCTGCTGTTGACACTGTTCTCTATTTTATATGAATATTTAATCCCAATTAGGCTTTTTGATTCTGTGCCAATAGTCACTGATGTAAAATGCAAGCACAGTATACTTCAGAAGCATACCCTGATAGATCTGTTGATTAGCTAAGGGATTTAGGAGGAACATGAGGGTTGGTCATAAAAAAGTCAAACCCTTCAAAATTAACAAGGTAATGAATTCCATTCTGGACCTGGGTAATATTCCAGAGCTATGGGAAGTAAAAAATGTAACTGTCATTCAGCAATTCAAAGACGAAAAATACATCTTAATCTTTCAAAAATATTACATAAAAATAATTGCTTTAGACAGCTTTGAAGAGCCCTCTTGGCACACTAGTACAGTTTCTGGCTTTTCAGACTCTGGTTTCAGCTCAGGAGAAACTCAGCTGCAGATGCAAGGCTTTGAGAATCCCAGACTTCACTCCCACTCCAGGGACCAGACTGATGAGAGCTGCAGCTAGGCTCTGCCACTCCAGATTTTGGGCACTGAAACTGACCTTGGAGCCCTGCCCCTGTTTCAAGGCAGATGCTGCTGCCAGGAATGGTATCAGAGCCACGTGTGAGGCTGAGAGCTCGAGGAGGGGGCCAGCAAGGAGCATCCAGCATGGTGCTTCGAGGGTTATGTATGATCCAAAATCCTGCCCACCCTGGGAGATGGGCACATACATCTGCTTGGAGCGTGCAGCTCAGGAGAGAGGCTTGAGGAGCTTATCTGGCATGGAAGAGCCACTGTAAATGTCCGCTGAGACCTTGGGATCTTCTCCCTGCCCTGGATCGGTGCTCAACATCTGCCTTTCATCTTGCTCCTTTTCTTTTACTTTCCACCCATGAATCTTTGATTTTGCTAAGGCATTAGGCATCCAGGAGGGCTGCACAAGCAGACCCCATGGGAAAGTTAGGAGGAGAAACACCCCAACTCTGAATCCTCACTGAGATTTGGGCAGAGATATGGAAAGCTTTGAAGTAAATAAGCTAGGTACCCAGGGTGGTTCAATAATTCCAGAATGAGGGAATTACAGAATGAGGGGGTTTGAGTTGTAATTTTGGTTTTATGTGCCTAAGCTTTGCTTAAATTTAGGTGCCTTCGAAGACTTTACATCTGACTCTAAATTGAAACGCACTGCTACAGGTTCTTTTCTCACTGTCAGCTGAAAAGCAAGGGCTCTGGGAAGTTATCTGGGGAAAGGTAAATCTCTTCTGTCACACTGAGCTACTGTGGATGCCAAATAGAATGAGGCAGCTTTAAAGGATTTTCCCAAGTCAGCTCAGAAAAAGTGATTATATAGGATTTATGAAGCAGCTTCTCATAAATTTAATAATGACTCACCCTTTCCTCCACTTGCTAGATTGCTTAGCACTGACTTGGATGCTCTGATAGAGCAGCATTAGTAAGAAATCACATGATTTGTCTTGAGATGGTATTTCATTCTCTGAAGATAGTTCACATCTTTGATATCAGAATGAAGGAAAATAATGCTTACGTATTAGAAGGTATATATATGGTATGTTCAAGAAATACTTTTAACTGCTGTTCTCAGAGCTGTTTCAAACAAATCTGGATTTCTCCCCTGAACCCTGTGACAAGTCAAGAACAGAGCCAAAATGCCCTGAGCATAGGTAACTGATCAGAGTCTTCTCTTTAAGGTAAAAGAATGTAGGTAATGCTTCTAAACTCTCCTGTCTGCTTGCCTTGTCATGTTTAGCATGAACGCCCTTCACCTGTCATTGGGAAATCTGGCCAGTTTAGGTTAAAATGCTGTTGCAAGCTGCTAAAATAAACTGACCAGGACTGTGCAAGAGCAGATGAGTGTTGGCAGAGCTGGGTGTGTGGCTTCACCTGTGTGGAGGCTGGCAGAGCAGGAGAAACAAATGGGCTGTGATAACATCTGGTCCATCTGACCACAGCTTAGTCTCAGCTCCAACATTTACCTTCATGGCAACTGGCCAAAAAAGTGGTTCATCAAGAAGTCGAATAGCCAGGTAAGCAATAAATCCACATATCAAGGTATTGATGGGAATAATCAAAAAATGGACTCATGATTGGTAGGAGAGAAGAAGAAACTTGTTCTGTTCCTGACCAGTGTTATGTTGCAAGGTAAATGTCCTGAAACTCATTAGGCTGGTCTTACAACCATTACAAAAATCTTTTTCCATAAAGAGCTTCATCTTTCAAATGTGGTAGCAGCTGAGTACGTTGTCACAGTTCAAAATACACACATAAAATTTGAGTTCTACTGTGAAATGCATTGTGGAAGAATGATCTCGGCAATGTGCATGCATGTTGTCTTTCATTAATTTAATATCATGAAATCACTGATTGTCTTCATTAGTAATAAAAACCCAGTCTGAATAGAAGTGTCTGTTGGTATTGTGTTAAAAAATTCAGGGGGTGTCCTGCAAGCACTCTCAGCTGTGAACACAATGAGTCAGAATGCAGGAAAATTCATTTTGTTAGAACCAAAAATACAAATATGTTATTATGCAAGTATTCTTCATAGGAATAGCTCTCTTAAATTAAGAGTAAATAAGTGAGAAGAGTTTTAAATTTCAAAATCTATCCCATTAATATAAACAAATTTGTATTTTCTGAATAGCTGCTACATGAGTAGACTCATACAGAAAGGAGTAGAAAGACCTTTATGTGTTAGAAAACCTTTGCCACATGTCATGTCAAGAAATAATTTTCTCTGCATTACATCTTAAAACTAACATTTCAGGGGTCATCTTATTATTAAACAACTAATTCCTGATGCAATTAGCTCACTGTATAGAACATGTTCATTACTGCTGTTTGGGGCATTATGAATGATGTGTGAGTAGTGCTAATACAAAAGAGAAATCAGTGGATTCAGTCAATGTTTTGTCTCTCTCCCTGGAAAGCTGTAGGTGAAAGGAAACATGCTCATAATTACTAATCAAAATTCTAGCCAGGATCTGGTTTCTAAATGAGTTTAGTGGAGACAGCGCTGCTTATTAAGAGTGTTGGGCTTTTTCCTTGAGAAACAGCTATGGAAAGTCTGCCTTTCTTTTCTTTATTTTACATTAATTTTCTACTTTTTCCTTCTGCATCCTTAGAAAGGACCAATTTTTCTTTTCCATGTTCACATCTTCCCCCATTCCTCCATAATCCAGCATAATAATTCCTCCATTCATCCAGCATCCTCTAAAATTTCTCAGCCTGTGGCTCAAGATAGCCCCCACATTTCCCTGTGTTTGCCCTGCAAGCTCCCTGTCTGTGTGCTCTGTCAGCACTACTGCAGAGCATTGCATGACTGGAGATAGGGTGAGAGACTCCCACACACCATGGCTACCACTGCAAACTCTTCCATCGCTTACGAGAGAAATCTGGGCTAAATTGCAAATGTTAGAACTCCACATTAGATGTACTCTTCTAATTTATCTATCTGCCATGTGTTGTGTCAAATTTTATGCTTCAGAAGAAATGGAAAGTTCATTGCAAAAACGACACCAAACAAAAAAACTATGAAACTACAAAACCCAGAACACACAACCCACTACCTGCTAAACTGTTGTATATCAACAAAAGGGGAGCAAATATGTCAGTGAAGAGAACAGGTTCTGGTTTCACCATCACAAAACAATTGCTATGTGCAATCAAGACTGAAAAATCTTTTAAAGTTTTGAAAAAATCATCCTGTAATCTGTGAAATAACAAAGTCCTGGCCTGCAGTGATCACTAAATGTCTAATACATTTCCAAAGGAAAAGCATAATATCTGCAGCACTTTATCAATCCCAAAACACAATGCGTTTCTACCAGCATCTGGCATTTTGGTCTGGAAAACTTAAATTTCACTCTGTGTGAGCACCCCAAAGGGAGCTTTATTCTTTATTTTACTATCCCTGCTATGCTAAAAAAAACACATGGTTTGGGCAATTCGGCTGTCATTGTGCATTCACTTTCCATGAGTATCTTCTGATCCATACTAGATGTGTGACCCAGCACTGTGTTATGTGAGCATTTTAACTTTTTATTAAGTTCAGAGCTGCCATATCCCTCTTGTCATAACTACTTCCATTCTCCAGGTGGTTTATTTAGGATGGAAGCCATCCCAGAGTAAAGTGCATAGTGACATTAAATCCCAGTGGATTTTAAATCCTCCTGACCTCTATTCCCATTGCTGCTTGACAGCATCAATCTACAAGACACCACCACCCTTTCCAGTTTTTCTATTAACCACAAGTCCTTTGTATCAGAGTGCCTTACATAAAAACAAAAGGCAGGGTTTACAGTCTGATACTCTCTATCCAGACCTGGAAGTAGCTGGGATGAATGGGAGGATTGTGAAGTTCTTTCCTGTAACACTCAACTCTACTAGTATCTCTGTATCTGCTAGTATCTGCTCCTTCTCCATCCCTTCTCCTTAGTAAATCCTTCTTGGAACCTTACTTTTTCCAGCAGAACACCTATTGGGAGTGGCTGTTTGAGGAAAAAGAGGCAAATCAAACTTAGTCAGAAATTAATCTTCGTACTCATTGATTTTATTACAAAAGAAGATGAACAGTTGCATTTAACCTGGTTTTAGCTGTAATCTGAGCATTTCCATCTGCTCATTTTGCTTATAAGACCACATGAAGAAAATTGCATTAAAAAGTATAGAAGATTTGGGGAACAGTAACAAAGAAGGGTTAGTGCACAGATGTGATTTATTTACAGCGAAAAATTAATAGCTAAACTCAGGAGCCCAGCTGAAGGCAAGTACCTGGAAGGGCTCTCAAAGGACCTTCTGGAAACAGGCTCAGACCTTAGACTCAAGTGAAAGTGCTTACTCATTTTTATTTATTTCTTTTCCAAGGAAAGCTCCAGATAAAAATTAAAGAGAGGGAAAGTTGCTACCAATGTTTTCCAGATCTGAGTATCACAAAAAGCTTTATAGAGCTAATGGGAGTCGTGGCCTTTGGTGGCAAACAGCTGCAAAGTAGAACTGTACGCAAGTAAATGACTTCTCTTGGGTAGCTTTTGTCTACCTCTGAACCAGAAAAGAAAACAGGATCTGTTCTTTGGTCCTGATTCTCAACTGTGAGAAGGGGAAGAAAAACTCTCAGGGCCTGGGCGTCATCTGAGATGGTTTTTGTTGACACAGGGCAAAATGTGCCACAGTGCCTCAGCAGCAGACAGTGTGGATGGTGGCACACCTCCACTTCAGGCCCTGTTCTGGCCCAGGATAGTTTGCAAACATAGATGAAAATTGGGCCCAGAATCACACCCTGACAGTCACACAGTATGATACTGTTGGCAGCAGGGTGACCTTTGGCTTAGGAAAATTAAAAAACCCATTCCATTAACCCCAGAAAATACAAGTCTTCAGTCTTCAGTCAAATCCTGAGAGAAACGTACACCCCACCCTCTTACCCCTCTCCTCCCCCCGTTTAGTCCTCCCTGTTATCAGAAAAATATTCTCAAAAAGCAAAGATGAGCAACTACACAACAATACTTAAAACATATTTACTAATATCCTTTTGTTTGACAGTCTCAAAAGACAAAGAATTTTCCTTTTCTGAGACTTCTTTCTATTTAACTTTGAGTTTATTAACCAGATCTTTGCTGTGTGGTTCACCAGGAATGTAGAGATGACACCATTACAGAACAACATAGCTCTATAAATTATAAAGAATAAATCTTGAATTTTCTTGCAAAAATGCAGACTTATGCAGTTCATTTCTCCACCAAACCATTAATTACGAAAGGATGCTGAGGAAGGTGCAGAGGGAGGGCAGCCAGGGACAAGTGAACCAAAATATTATCATATGGTCATTAAAGTTACCCATACTTTCATTTACAAGTAGAACTGGAGAATTTCAGGCATTTCTTAAGAAGGCTGTCTTTCATTTTCTGGGGGTTTGAGCTTTTTTTTTTTTTTTTTTTTTTTTTTTTTTTTTTTTTTTTTGGTTTGGTTTTGGTTTTGTTGTTGTTTCTGTTTTCTGTAGCTTTTTCATTAAAGGAACACATTGGGATAAACATAGGAAATTTTTTTCTATAAGCCACCAAGATACAGACTGTTTTAGAAAAAGTACTTTCAAGTATTACCCACTATGAAACACTGTTAAGGGAAGTTTTATGTGTTCCTGGCAAATCAGATAACAGTACTGGATTTCTCTCCTGAGATATACAAACCCACAAGTATGACATGAAGCCTGGTGCATGAATGTAATATATTCAAACAGAAATCTTTGTACACATACATCTAATTATAAAAATAGTAATTTGCGTGGGTTTTTGTTTTTGGCTGTAACAGCAGCCATTTTATCCAGATTTTTTTTTTCCCTTGGATTTGCTTTTTCCTCCCTCAGATACAGAAAATAATAACTTGTAAACCATTTTTTAAAATGTTCTGCAACAGTATGGTTAAGTTAAAGTGACCCTGATCCCACATCTTGATGAGGTCACCATTCTGTAAGAGGAAATACATGCCAGATGCTGCAAACATTCTGTGGCCTTGGGAAGAAAAGAGAATGAAAAGGTTGTCTTGGTTTTCTTCTGAAGCTTTTAATAAGAAGCAGTCCTGTGTCAGAACTTTGAATTAAATGCAAAGAATCTGCCTTGACTCCTTAAGCCCTGACAATGCCAAGCATGTTTTCTAAGCAGAATTCAACATTATTGCTAATGTGCTGATTTATATTGGCAGAGTTCCAAGTTAAATCACTACATCTGTGCTAACCAGGGGGCTCTATCTTACACCTATCAAGTTTTCAGAAAGCCCCTCTTCTAGACTATGATTAAGCAGGCTGCAATATGATGCTCTTATAACAACTCTCACTTTTTAAAGATTCTGAATGTTTATATGTCTCAAGTTCTACCAGTTTCATTCGTAATGAGGACTGTGAGACATATATATCTCATTAATGGCATGTTTGACATTTTCTGAAATTTACTGTCTAGGGAAAAAGCAATGTCAGTGGAATTAGCAATTTTGCTCCATCTGTAGAAATGTCACCCAGCTGTGAAGAGATTTCACATGAGAAACTCTGGTAAGTAAAAGTGCTAATTAATCTGCAGTCACTTTACAGCCCCTTTTCACTAGCCACCACCCTCTGAAAGCTTCCATATGTTGACACCTGTTTATGGGATCCCTAGATCACAAAAATCCCCATGTCCTACTGTTAAGTCAGGCTGGGGGTAGGTGACCACTTGTGGACCTTGTGCTCCAGGAGGCTCGTGGCTAGCAGTAAGGACAACTCACTGCTCTCTGGGTCCAGCACTTCAGTGTGACATCTCAAAAGGCAGTTAGGCTGCATTGCTGCTGCCCAGAATTTCACTTCCTGAAAAGTATTTCTGCAGACATGATTGCTCTATGACACCCTGAAAGACCACAGGGTAAAACCAAAACCTTTCCATCTCAAGAGGAATGAGAGTTTAACCCTTCCTCTGCTACTCCTGCCTCCTGCTGTGCTAGACACATCACCTGATTTCATCCTCTGAGGACTTCCAGCTGCTGCTCAGAGATGGCAAACTCAGACTTACTGCTGGTTTCAGCAGACAGGAATGTCTTGAATCCCAGCACAGATCAGGAAGCAGTGAATATAAAGGCAAATTTGAGACTAGGGAATGCCCCCCTGCTCCCAGCCCTAGTCAGATTTGAAGATGAGCTGCTAGACATCCTGTAAAAGAGGGTGTCTGGTGTGGGGAAACACTAAAAAATGTAGCAAGTCTTCTTCAGATTTGGAGGCTGGCATAAATATAACCCTTCAGTGTATAAATGGTACCTGTCAGAATGTTCTGAAAATTGTTTTCAGGATTTTACACACCTATTTAAAAATGGGAGATTTATATGGGCATACTTCTTATTAAATGAAAACTTGCTACTGTGGGACAAGACACAAAGCAGTAAGAGACAGTAAATTATCTCTCCTTGTTCATCCTGAGTCTGCTTTTCAGGGATTTGCATTTTTTTTTCACTGAATGCATCAATATTTTGTTCAAATTTATAAAAGATTTTTTCTCCATAGACAGAAGAGTAACACTAACTTCTTTAGTGTCATGACAGATTATACTTTAAGAATCATGAATTATCATGACAGTGATATCATGGTGCACTGGAAGGTAAAATCAAAGGGCTAGCAAAGCATGTTGCTGTTTACTGTAAATTTTTGGATTTTAGGGTGATATTTGAAGTCAGACATGATGGAGAATAAGCTAGTCCCTGAAGGCTATCTAAGATTTCCAAGTATTTTTCAGAATATGATTTGAAATCTTTGTGACAGAAAAGGAAATGATATCTTGAAATCAGAGAACAAAGTGTAACAAATACTCTGGAAAGGAGATATGATAAAATAAAATGCAATTGAAAAAAAAAAAAAAGAAAATTTGGAAATGGAGTGACTACAACAAAATGTACTGAGATGAAATGAGGTGCAGTGTAAAGGACCAAAAGTTGCCAAAATTCTTCACACTGATATCCCAAAACCAGGGAAGAAAGGTAAACAAAGAGACAGGTGAAGAAACTGAAAAAATTAAATGCTAAAAGAAATGGAGAAAATTCTGAAATGAAGCAAAAACAATAAAAGCAAATGGGATGACACAAAGTGCAGGGAGAGGACTAAAGCTTGACCAGTTGATCCTCATTGAATTCACAAGATTTCATTTCCTTTCCTGAAAGGAGCAAAAGACATTTAGTCTCAAATATTAAAAAAAAAAAAATCTAATACTCACCTATCTCTAGAAAACCAATCTGACTTCACATGAGTGGCAAATAGTAATATTTTTGAAAATCAAGCCTTACCTAATAACGCTGGGCACACATAAAGCCATTCATAATCAGGATGCATCCGACTGGATGATAAGGAGAAAGGGAAAAATATTAAGATATCATACAGAAATTCAGCATAAGTAGTATGGATTGCAGAAAGACCAGGAAATTCCAGTCAGCCTTGTTGAATATGGTATTAAATTTGTATTTTCAGAATAGACTGGGGAAGTCAGATATCCAGTTTCACTTAGACAAATACATAGTTAAATGTGAAATGATGTTTCATAAGAAGAAAGTATCTTAAAGCACTGAGTCAAATGTATGACTGCCCAACACCATTAAACACTTCAGTAAGCTAATGCTTTAAATTTTTAAAATTAACATCAATGTTTCCATCCCCTCTCATGTCTCCCTTTTTCATGTGTTTTCAGCCTGCCATGTAAAGCAGTTACTTCATTGTCTGTGAATTAAGCTGGAGAAAGAACCCAAATATTTATCACATGAGAACTGAAAACAACTATTTCAATATTCTTATGTGTGCTTGAGACTTGCAGTTGGGTTTTAACACAGTAACAGAAGTATTTACACCTCTCTGTCGTGTTATAGGTATTACTTTGACACAGTGATGTAGGTATGCCCAGAGATGGAGAAGTGGCAGAGAACCATGCCAGGGCACAGGGAGAGTCCCATGCTTCTGTGTGAGAGAGCTGAAGGCCCATCAGTTTTTTTAGGAGGAAGGTGGCAAAGACGGGGACATTCTTTGTAGGGTAGTCCTGCGGGTGGAAGGCCTCCTGGATCATCCATGGGAAGGAGTCATGAAACAATGTGGCAAAGAACTGTGTCTCTTTTAGGTTAGACCGAAAGGAACTGTTGTGTGTTGATCTATTTTATTATACATCACTTCTTCTAAACACACATACAAACAACCTGTGCTACTTTCTGAAGGGTATGTCTGTGCTGCTGACAGCTTCTCAGAAGCTGGGCAAATTATTTACTGCATTCTATTTAGTGTAGTATTGGGGGCATTTCTGTGTTGCACTTTGGTCTTTTGGGGTATGAAACCACCCAGTTATTTAATCTCAGCACCTGCTGCTTTTGTGTGTCCTTTAATTTGCTTGCCAGCACTCTGATGTAGCAGTGAGACATCCACAGCGGCCTGCAGTGTACTGTGTGACAGTATAGAGCAAAACACAGAAGAAGTTGGAAGAAAAGTAGTTAAAAAAATAAAGAGAGGGCGAATCCAAATATAGGAATCAGCAAAATGATTTTTTTTTTAGAAAAATAAATCTTACAAAACTTAATTCATTGATGAAAACACATGCTTGCTAGTGGCGTGAACATGCAAAAATACAACTGCAAAATTTTGCTGAAAAAACAGAGCTATGTAACAGCATGGCAAATATTAACCTGCTAACTACTAACCAGTGAAAATCAGTTTAAAACAGGTTGTAGAAAGACTTGCTTTCATGACTGAACAGCAGGATTTCTGGGGCCCTTCAGTGGGAGATCAATACCGAACGTGAGAAGGCTTGGTGTATTTCACATTGAACTATCATAAAGTGTCAGAAAAGGCAAAGAAGTGAAGACTAAGCAGCAACGGCCAGGGTTACAGTGTAGGGAAGGAAAGGTGGTTTTCAACGAGAGCCTTCCGGAGAAGAAGTCATACAACTACTCTGGGGGCAGCTGGGTGAAACACAATCGGATGTACTGGAAGTGCGATGTTATGATCTGATGGTTTTGTGATAGGGGTCATGTAAAGACGGAGAATTATGTCCCGAAGTGTTAAATAAACAAATAAATAAATAAATAATTGACTCGTCGCTCCGGACTATCCCGAGCCCGCCGAGCCGCTCCCGCCGCGCCGTCCCGCCCTTCCGCGGGGGCGGGCAGATCTGCGGCGGGGGCGGCATGGCGGAGGCCCGCGGGCAGCGGGGCGCGACCCTGGAGCTCTGGGGGCACCTGCGGTCGCCGCGCTGGGAGGCGGCGGACGACGACGAGGAGAGCGACGAGGACTTCGAGGAGCTGTTGGGGGAGGATGCGCTTCTGGAGGCCGCCGGGCGGGAGCTGTCGGCCGCGCTGCCCCCGCGCCGCGCCGGTGAGGGGCGGCGGGAGCGGGCCGGGCCGGGCCGGGTTTATGCTTCTGTGATTCTACCATGCGAAGACACTGGTGCTTCCTATAGTTTATTCAGCTGTAACAAGTCTTATTGAAAAATGGGTTCATCACTACTTAAGCAGGGTGGTGATGGCTTTTAGGGCTGGCACCTGTTCAAAAGTGGTACAGGTGCCTCTCTGTAGTACAGGGATCAGTGAAGGAGTTCAGTGTAGTCCTGATCAGCTGCACTAAGTAGACTGTCTAGGTGTGTTTGGATCCCACCTGCCAGCAGATTGGTATGGCTGGAAGCAGACTGTGGAATCACTGGAGTGTCTCCACTTCAGACTTCTGAGGATACGGTTGTGGGCAATGTTGGTGTGGTTACATGAGTGTGACTACTTGAGTGTTAGAGATTGGATCAGGAGTGTGCTTTTGAAGCAGACATCCCCCTTGTTCCCGCTGTGATGCAGTCTCTGAGAGTACTGACCGAGTGTCCCTGCTGGGTGAAACCCAAACGTTGTGTTCACTTGCATTCCTGAGGTACTCCAGTCCATAAAGGACAGTCAGTCTGTGGGACCAGACTTAGCTGGTCTGAAGCAAAACACTGCAATACAGAGAAAATCAGGGTGTCTGAGGTGTGGCCTCAGCGTTAGAGCTCTTGTTTGCTCCGATGATCTGTTTCCATAACCTGTACAGACAGGTTGGGTCTATCTACTGTTACGTGTAAGCAAGCAGAGTTTTCCAGTACCTGGCTCACTGGGCAGTGTCAGGTCAGATGATGGAGGTGACATCACTTTTGGATGTCAAATTGTGTGTAACAGCAGAGTTCCGAGCCTCTGCTAGACTTGAGCTGACTGTACTTCACATCCCATTTGTAAGGGGAGGAAAGTGCTTTGTAGGCTTTCAGGCTTTTTGTTCTCATTTTGTAATGATAGAAAAGATTGCACAGTCCCTACTCTCTTCACCTTTCTTGTAGTTGGTGTTTTTTTCCTAGTATCTAGCTTAAATTAATTTGCTAAGTTTTAAGCTTTAATCTTTATCATTGAGCAATATAGACCGTTCCCCTACCCCAGTTGCTACTGTTAGTATTGTAAATTTTTTTGGTTGTTATTAATTGTTGTGGGCTTGAGTAGTTTGTTCTTCAAGCCTTCATGGTATTTTTTTTGTGTGGAAATAGTGTGTATTGATGATATACATGTAAATTAAGTACTTGCTTAAAAGGGAAAAGGTTTTATCTTTGTCTTTATGAGGGTAAGACAGTGATCAGAAAAAGTACTTAAGTGAGAAAAATTAGTGGTTTAAATTTTCCTTAACACAAAATTAAAAATAGCCTATTTTTTTCCAAGAGCCAAAGATTCTGAAAGTCTCACTTTCTTTTTAAATTTGTTGTTCTTTCTTCTGAAATTACCTTTTAAAGCAAAATGTAGAGCAAATCAGTTTCATTATTCCTCACTCTCAGCCTGTGACTGATGTCAGGGAAAGCGATAGCTTAATTTTGGAGTCATTGAGAAAGCCAGTGGAGAGCACTATTTTTTGGTAAGTTCCTCTTCTGATCTGATACTACAAATTTAGAAGCATCTTTCCTTATTTTGCATTTGAAATGTTCTTCTGTACATCTGTATGAAAATCACTTCTAGGTAAGAGGCAGGCATGATGAGGTCTGAACTGACTTTGTACAAAATGCTGTTGAGTATGCAGTTTGAACCATGTGAATGGTACATATTTTCCAAGTGAATACATTTAGTTGCTGTGTTTATGTCATCTATTTACATTGTTTTTTTCTTAAGGCATTTCAGGGAAAACAGACTTAAAAAAATTTGAAAAGGGTTACGGAAAGTAAGAAAATGAGAGAAATTTGTGATGTCTTGGATATAACGGAAGCAGAAGGACGAAGTCAGAGTCCGTGTAAATTTCTTTGCAACAATCTGCATATCACATAAAAATTCCTGTGTTTATGGTGCGTGCAGTTGCAGGAAAGGCGGTATTGGGAGCTCTGGCTTTTCCGAGGATACTGGAGTTCTTGCCAATTCTTCTGCCACGCCACTTTTGCTGTCTGTTAGAGAAGATGTGTTGGGAAAGAAAGGCTGATGAGGACGGTGAGGAGGTAGCTGATGAGTTGGGAACAAAACTGGATGAGATACTAAAGGATGAGCCATGGAAACTTGGATTCAGCAGGGTAGGTAATGTTATGAATGGTAAAAATATGGTGTTTGCTGCATTTGAGGTGCATTAGACTACAGTACTGTTTTAGTTGGGTTCACTTGATTAAATGGGCATTTGTAGGGGCTAAGCATAGCTCATTTGGAAATGGATGATATATGGGACTCAGTTTTAGCAAAGGGCTTGTTTTTCCAATTGGTCTAGAATTAATTAATCTCGGAAGATTTTTGAAAGTGGTTTTGTTACAACCATTTGTTTAGTATTTTCTACAAGAGACAGAAAATAAAATGCTTGAGGTAATTGGGCCAAAAGTTAGGCAGCTAATTTAAAATCCTCAACTGTTCTCTTAGATTTTATACTGGTGAGACTTTTGTTCCTAATATATAGAGCAATATCTATGCTTTCTTAGTAAGGTTGATAAGTTTCTTGTAAGAGATCACCTGCTTCAGCAGTTCGTTTTTTTGCAGTGGGATTTGCAGTGGTTGCTTACCTTCCTGTTTTCCTTTGCTGTGCTTGCCGTGAGCTGTGCTGCAGCACCTCACCTTAGCAGTCCTGGACCTCACCTGAGAGCATTAGGTGTTCACAAATATGGGTGGTTTTTCCTCTTCTTTAGGCCTCCAGTGCTTTACTGATGGAGGTTCTGACTTGCCTTAATCTAATTTCAGAGATTCAGCAGGGTAGCCAATATATTCCAGTGTTTCATGTAATTTCCTTTAGAAAGATTTTCCCGATGTCCGGTTTGACTGTTCCTTTTGCAATACGGACTTGCTGCTCTCTTGCTTCAAGGACCTGCATTCTCACTGCAGTTTTTTATTGCTTGAAGACTCTCTTAGCTTTTTCTCTTACAACTGAGCAAGTGCAATTAACTTTTCTTGCTCTCAATAGTTCATCTATTTTGCACATCTCAATCTTTCGCTATTTTTTGTGAAAGTGCTAGTGTCTGTAGAGGTGGCATATTTCTTGAACACGTTCAGAATTGGGTACAGAATTCTGGCTAATGGCTTTCCTGTGCTCTGTTTCTACAGTTTGTGTACCTTTATGTGAAAATGTGTTATTTGGTGTGCACGAGTTCTCCCTAGTACCCAATTTCTTTGCCAGGTTTTTTATTTTTAAAGTTTCTGTTTCATACAGAAGGGTAAGTAAGAGGAATTATCATTCCAGCTTACTTTTAAGTATTTTGCTTTATGAAAACTAAGTAAATTTTTGCAAACTTCCACCTTCTGAATTGCAATTTGTATTTACTAGGAGGAATGTTCAGCAAGAGGCTAAAATCTTCTGAAATAAATCTATGCTTGCTTTTTTTCTTTTTGGGGAGAAGATTATGTATAAGGATTTGAACATTGCTTACTGTGAGGCAACGTGGGCTGCCTTTTGTCAGTGTGAACATCTCCTCTGGAAGATTCCTGACTTGCAGAAGAACGCGTTAATTCTGTATGATCAGCTCAAGACACGCTGTAGACAAATGGGACACACGTACGAAGATCAAGATGAATTAGCTCGTTTGGTATCCAAACACATGTCCATTGAGCATGTTTGGCAATCTCTGGAATTTTTGAAAGATGAGAATGTAGTGATTAGGGAGAAAAAGCTGGTGTTTCTGCCTCATCTTTACAAATCTGAAAAAGACATTGCAAGGTATGTAGGTGACCTTCTGTCAAACCGCACATGGAAACTGGATGTGGATGTGAAAAAGATACTTAACATTTCTGAGACACCAGGAGAAACTGCAGATAACAAAATGAATATTACCCAGGCACATGAAGTAGAGGAAAATAATCCAGACAATCATAATGGTGAAGATCACTTTCCTGAAAAGGAGGTGGGCTCTATGTCTGGTATCCAAAGTAAAGCAGGGGTAGACAATGATCAGGTGATTGCTGTAAAAAAAATTTGTTCTAATCCTGTCACAATCATAAGTGGAAAAGGAGGCTGTGGGAAGAGTACAATAGTTAGCTGCCTTTTTCGTCATTTAAAGCAAATGGAAAAAGAAGTAGAAGCTGCTTCTAAGGACTTTGAAGGAGACTTGGATGCATCTGAGGAATGGAATACATTTGATCACCACTGGGAATCAGAGAATATGTATGCAAAAAAAAATTTGAATGTACTATTCACTGCACCTACAGGGAGGGCAACAAGTCTTTTAAGAGAAAAAACGCAGCTTCCTGCATATACACTGCATCAGGTAAGGCTTGTTTTGGGTTTTGTTTCTTGTTTTATCTTTTTTTTTTTTTTTTTTAATTAGGTTCTGAAGCATCTTTTGGCACTGTCCATTCTTGTCTTGGAAAAAAAACCAAAAAGGCAGCTTGTTATTGGACTTCCCTTAAGAAATGTAGCCTTTTATTGTTATTAATGTTAATACTTGGGTACAGCTAATCAGCATCTGAAAATCAGCATTATGTTTTGGGGGAATCATAAATCAGTCATTTGAAATACATTATTTGCCAACTTTTGTTTCTTTACTATTTATATACATCTGAAACTTGTGCTTCTCTAGGGCGTCTGTTTTTTTCAGCTTCTCAGTTCTGCATTTTAGTTTAATGAAGACAAAAATGATTTCTAGGTGGTAGAGCTGTTTTCTAGGATCCTGTTGCCTAGCAATCATAGCAGCACATACATGAAAAGATCAGTAGCCTGGAGTTGAATAATGAGAGAAATTTCATTTGCACATTGTTTCCTTAATTAATGTTAGGTTTTGTGGAATTTTGTGGAATTTTTTTGAAAATTTTGGAATTCTTTTAGAAAAAAGTAGAAAGCAAACTTTGTTAATAAACTTAGGCCAAGTCTGTCTTGTTCTAGATAGCAAAGGTGCCAAGAAGACATTGGAGTTACGGAATAACCCATATAAATAAAAATTACAATAACTTAAAAAGTACTGTTGGTTTATTTTATCTTTGGGGACTGGATAGTTACTTGCCTGTTCCCCTTCCCCATGCAATTTTGGGTATTATTAATGACATCAAGTTGTAGTAGGAGGTGTTCTGTTACTGAGCAACCTAAGGCTGACCTAGTGTCTTTAACAGTTCCTGCAGGAAAAAAAAGGCTGTGCTTTTATGTATGTCAGTGTTGCTAATCTCAGCTAGAAATACATTCATTGAGGAAGAAAATAAGACAAATGGTTGAGTCTTCTGGGTCTTCACAGGTGTAAGTTCAGAATTTTGGATAATAGCTCTACATGTGTCAGATGATACCACACTGTCTACTTTTATGACATCACTTAGAGTTGATTAGTGTCAGAGCTTGCTTTATTTGTTTCTAGATTATCTATAGTTTTAAATCGTGGATGCGGACTGACCAAGAACAGCCGTGGAAGTTTTCTGCAGTTACAGTTCTCATTGTGGATGAAGGAAGTTTGGTGTCTGTACAAATTCTTAGTTTAGTTTTGAAACTCTTGTGTGAGCATGCTCAGCTTGCTAAACTTATTATTCTAGGTAAGTGAAACAGCAAATTTAGCATTGTACAATGTTTAATAATGCCCAGTATACAGCATAAGTATCAGAGCTCCCGAGTCTTAAAATGTTACATTGTTCTGTACTTGGATACTTTTGCTATTTTCTTAAGGTCAGACAATTTTCCAAATGTCAGTATGAAAGTATCAGTATCTCCATTATCTGTTTAGCAGTGTTTTGTCTTATTCTGACTTCCATGTTGTTGGTTATTACATCTTGCAAATGGTAAACTTTTCTGATTTCCTTAGATGTGAAGGAGCTGTTCTTAGCATATGAATTGTATGTTAGAAGGGAGTTTTCATGCCGTTCTTAATGCTAGGATCATCTTGTTTTAATTTAAAAAAGAAAGCAAAGAAATGTAAAATCAATTTTTTATGCTTTCTTAGAGGTTTCCTTTTTGACATGCCATTTATGGCATTTGTTTTTAAATATGTAGCTTTCAAAGTGTGTTTGAGTAAGATGTGATCACTGTCGGTACTCATCAGGCAGAAGAATTTGCACTTGCTAGTAAAGTATTACTGGTAGAGGAGTATAAAAAAACTATACTACAACCTTATTCCCAAAGTTTCTTAGATCCTTGAAAGTTTGATTTCATGTGAATTGCATTAAGCATGGATGTTACTATGTAGAGGGTTGAGGATTTGTTCATACAAGTACTCATTTTTTTAAAGACAATTTTCAGCAGATGATATGTTATTCCTTCTCTCAAAAACTAACGTGCTTTCTGTTTAGGTGACACTAGACAGCTACCAAGCATAGACCCAGGAAACATGTTAGCTGATATCTTTGAGGGTCTAAAATCAAGAGGCTTTTCTGTGGAACTGCGAACTAACCACAGAGCTGAATCACAACTAATTGTAGACAATGCATCAAGGTAGGATATCCTGATGTGTGTGTGAAGAATTCTTGTAATTCTTGCCCGGCCTTTTACCTGCAAATAGCAGTCCATCCAGATTTGACTCTGTAATATTGCTTCTTTTCTTTCTTTTGCTTGCATTTTTAGTCCAAATCCATAGCATTGGTTTTAAAAACAAGCAACCCTCCCCCAAAACAACAGCAACAAAACCCTACAGATTTTTTCAGATGTATATATTGGACAAAAAAAAAATGTGTGTGCTGGAATGCTCTTGAATTTTATGGGATGTATTTCACTATTATGCTGTCAGATACTCTCTGTTCTTTTCAAATGAGTTGTAAATGCACAACTGACTTCATGCCTTCCAAAACAGCTTACAATTGCTCCTCTAAAAAGGAAGTTTTAAAGACAGTGCTGATAAGTGTGACAACAACTGAAACAGACTGAATTGCTTGGAGAGTTTAGATGTCAAGGGCCATTACATCACAGGTTCTTCGTATTTTTTTCTCTGTCAATACTTAAAGAGTCTAAATGTTTCCAGCATTTGCATTACTTTTGTTTTGGAAATTACCCTGTTTCCTATCAGTGCTTGATTTCTTTTTTAAACCTCTAAGAAAAAAATCTAGGTTTTGATGTTAAGTTAATTTGAGAATATTCTGAACATTTGCAAGATGTCCAGAGCTACTAAGTGTTTTACAAACATTCTTACTTATTTTTTGATAACACTTCTGTTTCAGTCCATTTTGCTCCCATGGGAAGAACTGTATGAGTAATACTAAGTATCTGCTGCAGTGATGGAGGGTTTAGAGAATAAAGTACCAATTTTTTCAATGTGAAATCAAGTTATGCTCTGAGGAAAGAGTTTTCAGGGCGTGTAGTGTAGATCTAGACAAAAGACTTCTAAGTGGTGAACTTCAAGCTGATGCAGATGATGATATGCTGGAATTCTTTAACTGAAAATAACTTTTTGGTTTCCCTCCAATGCTTTGGTCCAGAATCTCTCACCGGCAGCTTCCTGAATTTGATGAGGTGCTGAAAGTTTCTGCTTGGAATGAGGAAATGACAATGCCAATCCCAGAGAAGAAATTTATTTTTATTGCTTTGCCTGCTGGCGGGAATTGTGAGAGTATGTCAGTTTCTTATCTTGATTTTCCCTTTGGTAAAGCATAGACTATTGTCTGGAACAAAAATCTTGGGAAAATTTTAGTCTGGCTTTGTTTGTGGTATAAATTTAAATGCTTTGTCTTTTGCCTTCTAAGTAAGTTACTTCTAAGTAAGTGCAAAGAATGGGCTGTAGAGCTCCAGCTCACCAGTTAGACTTTGAAATGGGGGACAGCTTCCACCACTGTAATCAAATGTGGTTGTCTTTTTATATTGTAGCTGGAGCGGTCAAACCTTAAGAGATTTTCAGAATTGATTCAGAGGTGAATCATTTGAGTAAAAAGTGACTGTAACAGTATGGTGTGCTGGACAGGAATGTGCTCCGAGCTGTAGAACTGAGTTAGGAAAATTCTAAGAAGGGATCCCAGTATTTTTTTTTAAATGTTTTGGGGTCAGGGCTAGAGCTGTTGTTTATTGGGTTTTTTGGACATTTATTGGGTATAAGTGGATTGAGTGGCCTCTCTTTTATATGCATCGAAACACTTCAAGGGGAATGCAGAAAAAAAACCAGTACAAACATTATCACCTTATCTTACTCTAGCAAAATACTCAGCAAGCAGAACACTGAAAGTAGATTTCTTCTGTGAAATCCAAGTGTATAGGTCTGTGGCTTGAAAATATTTAATCTTTCCCTCTTCAGTGTGCTGTATCAAAACCTTATTTTGCATGAATATGCTCCATGCAGCTGTTGTTTAACACAGAAATAAGAATTTGTGTCTTTCTGTATCTCTCTTGTTTCTCAGGTTTTAATACTGGATTAACTGCATGATGCTTTCTTGGGAGTTTTATGGTGTATTTTTGTTTCTTTTGGGAGTGTGTCGTTTTGTGTAAGAGTTTTTTTGGGGGAGGGGTTTTTTCTTTTTTGTTTTGTTTTAAACAAGTTGCAATGTCATTAAAGCAAGAAATAAGCAAGTGCAATTTCATATTGAATTATATTTTCCTTTTTTAAATTCTGAATATTTTTATGTCTTATCTTTTACGTCTTTTAAAACAGATTTACAAACTGCAATAAAGATTTTACTTAAAAAAGGGCCAGGATTGGAGGATGCCAAACAATCACAATTCATTGCTTTCAGAAGGTAATGGAGTGTGCAGGCAGACATTGAAAAAATCCTTGCTAGCAGCCACAATCTAAAAATAGCTGAGTGTGTGGAGTTGGAGAGACTAGTGGCAATAGCCTAAAACAAGATACTTGGAATACTTATCACCTAAGAAGGATGGGATGTAGGGCTCTAACTCGCTTTGAAGAAAGACTGGAAGTCAGTAATCACAGGAGCATGAATAGTGTGCATGGCTTTGCAGAAACACTGAAGGGATAAAAGGGATAATGTGCACTAGTACCACTACTCCATAACCTTGAGTTCTGCACAAAAGGGTACTTAAGAAAAAACCCCTCCACCTTTAATTGTGAAGAACATTTTCTCAGTAAGTGAAAAACACCCACTATTTACAGGGTCCCAGTGAGCTAATAAGTGATTTGTGAATGCTGAGTAACTCTGGTATCAATTTTTTTCTCCAGACTGCATTCAGGTACAATACTGTTATAAGTGATTTTTCTGTATGATTCTTCTAGAATATATTTATAGATACTTAAGCTGCATTTAAAAGTTAAAATTCCAGGTCTTTAAAAAGTAAATAAATCTTCTTGCTATTTTTAATATATCCACAGACAGAAAATAATCTGTCCAGGTTTTAGTTTTTCTTTAGTTTTCTTCTTGATCTTAAAACCAAATCTAGCTAATCTAGAGCTTTCTGTGGTATTTAGACAAAACTGTTCCTTTAATGCTCTGTCTTCAAAACTCTGAATAAGTAATTGTTCTTAATTGGTGGTGGAAGATCATCAGAGAGAAAAAGGGCTTTTTCCATTATTTATAAATTAATGGCTTATGTGACAGTGACATTGCTTGTAATTGTATGTTTTGTATATAATGACTTTGTTCATGTTCTTGTTTTGTATGATTTAGGCAAGATTGTGATCTAATAAATGAACTTTGTTGCCAACACTATTCAAATCATTTAACCAGGTAAGCCAGTGTTTTGCATTTTTCCTGTGACCAATTTAATTTTGTTTTTAGAAGTGTTATAGCCAGGCCAATACTGTAAAATAAGATTGTAAAACTTCCAATGTTCCATCTAGATCTGATTATGTTATAAATCATTCATATAATAAACTTTATTTGATGGGTTCTTTAATCTCATTTTAAATAGTGGTAAAAGGCTTTTCATTTAAATTCATTATGTGAATTCTGAGATTTTAAGTTACTACTGAATATTCAAAATTCATATAAAAGCAACATGAAAAAAACCCTCAAGGTTAATTTTTTTTTGCTACTATATGATTTATAAATACATTCTGAAATATTTTTGTGCTATTCTGTATTACTGGGTTATGTTACTGTTTTTTTACCAATTTGTTTTACAAAAGTTCAAGTCATAAATGTGTTATCCTGACTATTTTGAATATTATTAAAGTTTTTAATCTGGGTCAAGTATAGAGAATGGAAAGAGAAAAAATACTGAGAGATGTTAAATATACACTTTGTAAATACATTTTCCCCTTTTTCTTTCTCTCACCTAGAGACCATAAGAACAGACTTCTGTTTCAAACTGGGGACAAGATTGCCAGCACACGCAATGTGTATCTCAAGGATCTCTTGGCAACCTGTGATGTCAGAGGGAGTTCCAATGGCCAGGAATGCAGAAGTGGAGAAACCACACTCCCTGCAGAGTCCAATGAGGAGGGCAAACGACTCTGCAATGGAGATATATTTTTCATAACAAAGGTAAGTCCTGGCAGCAAGAACTTGTACAAAGAAAACCTGGTGGGAAATGATTCAGTGCTTGCTGAATCCCCAGAAGAAAACAACTCACACTTTTAAATTTGGCCCATAATACTTACTTAGTTCTGCTAAACAGTTGTGTAAAAGGCATGGAAGAGGCAAGGTACAATAGAAAATTTAAAAACCCCCTCAATTCTGGACTTTTTTGTACAATGTGTTTCAGCTGATTGTGTTCAGTGTAAATACAGTCTGTAAATACTCAAATGTATTGTAATTGAAAATGTACTGTAATTGAAATAGATAATGTTTAAATTAACATGGTCTGAAGTAAAGAGTAATGTTACAGCTTAAGGTTTCCCTGGCAGAAAACCAAGCTGGCCTGACAGTAACAGCAACAAAAAACTTTTTTTTTGCTGGGTTCAGTGAGTTGAGCAGTGAAAGTATCAGTAGTTAGGGTGGGCTCTGAACAGTGAGAACTGTTTTCCTTCAAGGTGGTCAGTGAAAGACAGTGCTTTATTGGGCTTAGCATCTTCTGAAACTTTGAGCTGGCTGATGTTGCAGCTGTTGTAATTTCAGGGCAAGCCAGAATAGGGAAGTACAGACATTGCTCCTGCTGCTGATCCAGGCTCACTCCTGAGTGTTTTGCTTTTCCTTTAGGATGCAGAAATTGATAAGCAGCGCTTGCTGACCATCAGCACCACGTATGGCTCCATGTTCACTGTGAACTACACGGCACTGAGGAAGCTGTGTCACATAAAGCATGCCTGGGCCAGAACTATTCACACATTCCAGGTAAAACCACAGCAGCTGTGAGCAGAGCTATTGCATTCTTACTCTCTCATGGAAGAATCAGAAACTTTTCTTGAAACTAGAATTCCTTGAAAGCAGGATAGAAAATATTCTCAAGAGTGTCCCCAGTTGCCTCCAACTTCCTCACTCTTGTCTTTTTTTTAACTATTTCCTGGAGATGAGCCTTTGAACCAGAGCTCTCCCCCGTTTCAGGGCTCGGAGGAGAGGACGGTGGTGTACGTGGTTGGCAATGCCGGCCGGCAGCACTGGCAGCACGTGTACACAGCTGTGACCAGGGGCCGCTGCCGCGTCTACGTCGTGGCTGAGGAGCCGCACCTCAGGAGAGCAGTAAAGAGCAAGGAGATCACCAGAAAAACGCGTTTGCAGAGATTCTTGAGAGAGGCAATTGCAGAAACAAACAACTGTCCCAAACAAATGCCCTCTCCCCTGATGAAGTGCTGGCACAGTCAAGAGCTCAAGAATCAGTCTGTTTCTGCTACTCAAGGTGCTCCTGACCCACCTGAGCTTCAGAGTGACCTCATGATAGAGGAAGGGCCATCAGTTCTCAGTAGAGAGAAGATGGGCACTTTGCAGCAAAGTCCATGTAAAAGACAAATCCCTGCATCTGAGGATGTTACAGAAATACCCACTGTAAGTATCTCCTTACTGAGAAAGTTCAAAACAAACTTTTGCACTCTCTTTCACCACTGCTAGTCACCAGGGCACTGTTACAATTGTTTTATTAGCATTTATTTAATAATTTTCAAGTTGACCAGTAAGAGGTGAAGCAGTCAAATTTGGCAGATGTCGTTGCAGAGTAAGATATGGCTAATATAGGAAAAAAATGTTAATAGTAGTAAGCTTATACATATTTTTACTCTCAGAGTGATCTGTTGGCTAGCTTAGCCTGTATCAGCTTATGGTTTGTGCACAAATGTCAGATTTTAGGTGACATGCTGTGAGAGATGTATATAAAATTTAATAATTGAAATTGATTTTTTTAAAGTCAAACCTGATAACAGATGCTTTTTTTTTAATTACATCTAATTTCTGAGCTCATGTATAAAGAACTTGTTTTGAAGAAGCTACTATATTTTAGGTCTGTTTCAAACTTGGATAACATTTTTGTTTTGTTTTGACAGACAACAGTAGAAGAATCCCCACTTGGATCTTCCAGACTTAAGAATCTGACATTGGGACAGCAAATTCCTAGGAAGCTTTTCAAAAGCTAACAGACAATTATTAATTGGTCTTGGTATGAACCTTTACCGAACCTGTTGAAGATTTTTGGGATGGAGACACTGAATATGCAGGTGCCTTTCAAAGGCTTTCTTGGGTTTGCATGTTCTGTGAAGAACAGCTTGTTTTATGCTCAGCCTCTTAAATTTTCAGTGATCCATTTTTAGTAGATTCACCGGTGTACTAGTCATCAAAAATCATGTAATTCTTTTGTTTTGCTGAAGAATGAACTTACAGGTCTTTGAGGTTCCAGATGTTCCCTTAAAAAATACACCAGGATGTATTTTGTTTTAAAGGCTCCTATTTGTCCATACCAAGATTTATCCATCTCCAAATGTTACAATAGTGATGAGTTGCACTTACTGATGTGCCAAAACTATAGATTCCTTGAGAAAAAAACCCAGTTTTTTTAGGTTTTTATGATGTGGCAGATTTGTGGCCGTGAAACTTTGATGGATTATGGATTTTAATCTTGTTACAGACATAACAAGAAAGTTGCATTCAGTGACATAGAAAACTTTTTCTATGATGTAGAACTTGCCATTGCTGCTTTAGCTAATGGTTCTGTGCTGATGATGATCTTGGTAAGAAAAGCAAAACTCAAAATCAGAGTTCAAATAACATTCCACTTTCAGTTTTCTCATGTGTACTTCGGGACTTGCTGCGTTGCAGTTTTGAGATTAATAAATTGAATGTTAAATCAAACATCAGACACATTGTACTAAAATGTGTACAACCTGCTTACCTTCAACAATTTTTTCTTTTCACATATGGTAGGAAAAAGTATACAAATATAAAAATGGTATTTTTTTCTAAAACTGGGAAAAAAATGGGAAAAATATGAAGTAGAAAACCTCTACCTCATTTTTAATGTCTTCAAATCACTGTTTATTTCAATTTATACAGTTTTTCCATACAAATATTTGCAACAGTTTGAATTTCAAAAAACATAACATAGACGATAAATATCATGCTATTAAAGTATTAAATTTGTACAAAAATACTTTACAGTTTAATACTTATTTGTTACAAATAAAAATACATATTTATGTGACTCATGAACCTTGGAGTTTTTTGTTTTGTTGGTTTTTTTTTTTTTTTTACATGATTCAGCCTATAATGTCATTCTGACCTTTTCTGGCAGTGCTGAAATAGAAATCAGAGATACTTGTGTGTGTGCAGGGCAGGTGAGCTTGTTTATGTATTGGAAACAGCAACAGGGATACATTAAACAGTTTAAATTGACCAGAAACAACTCTGTAAGGTGATTGCTTAGATATGGAAACTCTACAAATATACAAATCCAGTATCTTTATATTCACCAATAACAGTAATTACCAATAACAACTTGAATACCAGAATAAACCAATGCAGCTGCTGGTGAGCATATAAAGCAACTGGCAGTATTTTATTGCTTGGGGGAAGAGGGGAGAGGAGACAATTTGTGTGATGTGTTTGTAAAACATATTTACAATTTTATATTCTAAAAATGTGTTGCAGGGGGTAATGTTTATCATAAAGAAGGCTGAAAACAAAGCATATTAAATAGGACCTTTCTTCCTTCAAGAAACTGATTGACTTAAAAAGCTCATGTGTGACAGTACAAGTTTACAGGTTTATGGATCATTAAAGAGCTTTTGTATCAATCTCCACTGACATAATTTTAAAAAAGCCATTTTCTTTTAAAAAAAACCTTTCTAATTTGTGTGAACTCATTTCAGTTTCATTCTTTTCAGTAATCCCTCGTCAGAAGTTTTATCCCACTAAAAAAGTCTCTGCTTAAAAATCCCCACAGGTTGCAAGACATACCATTAAATATTTCATTGCATAGGGAATAACATATGTTCTAACAAAGTTTGTTGAAGTGGGGAGCAATGTTCAATGCAAGCTGCAGCTTCCTGCAAGCATTTTGTTGTAACCCTGCTTTGTCTAATAAGCACACCCTTCTCGCCAGCGAATAAAGGTTTCCAAAATCAGAGATGTAGCCATTTCCCAGGAAAACCCAGTGCAGTAAACCACTCTGCCTTGTCCATCAGACAGCAGCACCTTCCTCAGAAAAGGATTTCTGACAACAGCGTAGCCTGGACACTACTGTTTGTTAGCAGAGGTTAACTCCATGTTTTTCCCTCAAACAGCTGCTGTTGCTGGAGGGAGAAGAACATTTAGATCATGTTTAAAACATCTCCCCAGTTTCTTATTTGGGGGGAAAAAAAGGCCCTTATGTGTTTATTTTTTTTCACTGTTACTAATCCTAGATTGCTTAGAATGGAAAATGACTTGACTTAATGAAGAATGAAACTATTTCTAAAGTAACCGTGTATTAATAGAAGCCTTGAGACAGACCAACCGACCTCCTGTGCTTTTCAGTGCTGTACAGCATCTGAGCCTCAGTCTCAGAGAAATCTTGAGTGGATTTAGCACCATAATTGTCTTTTGTTACCGAATGTCCTGCTCCAGTGGTTTCTGCTATAAGGTATTTGTAGGATCCCGTGTCTCCGTGCTAACACTGGTGTGTCCGCTCTGCTGAAGGAAGGCAGCATTCGGGTCGCTCCACTCCCCACTCCCTGAAGTGTGTTCTGAGCTTCCTTTCTGAGATGCCAGGGGGTTTCTGCTAATGACCAGTTCCAGCTTATTGCCAGATTCTGCGATGAGGGGCACAACCAAACAGCAGTCAAAGTCTCTGGTGCGAACGTGGTTTACCTGATTGATGAGATCATTGATTCTTGTTACCATTTTAGGAAAAAAAAATGAGATCACAAGAGAAACTAATTTATCCTTGAGACTATGGAGATTGATTTAATTATTCCAAGTAGAGAATCGCCCACTATAAGACTACTTAATTGTGATGTCTGGTCTGAAGACATCAATTAAGTTTTCTACTCACTTTCAAAGAGAATGTAGCAGACGTGGGGATATTTACACTGGTGCTGGCTGTTGCCAGCTTTCACAATGCTCACTCCAATAATGACATTTAACAGCACATAGTTTTTCTGTCTTTCATGGTGTTTGTCAATTTAAATGCAGTAGAACACATCTGTAATTTCAATTCAGTTCAAATCTCTGGTTTTATTACATACATATAAATTTATGTAAAGTATTTTATTAGGCTAATTGAGAAATAATATGGCTTTTCCATCATAGTCCAGCTTGGCACTGTGATAAGTGTGGTGCTGAGTATTACATTATTCCAGCTATGTCAGTCAACACTTGGTTTAAACACAGAAATAATTCTCAGGTCTGTAGCAAGAAAAGCAAGAAAGAAAAATCTGTCTGGAAATGCTGTGGGAAATTGCAGCTTCCCAGTGAGCATTTGTATGTCTCCTTTGGAGTTCCAAAACAAAATATTCTGAAAGAATTTGTTGCTATAAACCTGACTGCACAGGAAAATCCAGCTTTAGTGCCACTGCATAAAAGTCCAAAGCTCCACGAAGTGCTGCCTTTTCCTGCCAGGAAAAGAAATCTGAGAAATCTACACAGCACAGTCTGTGGTGCAGAGCAATTATGGTCATTTGTCCTTCATGGTTCCCCTACACACATCCCTTCCCAGCAGAAATACACAGTGGTGCTCATTATTTAAAATATAATAAGCAATGTAGATTACAGGACCATTCCAAGTAACAAAACTGCAAAACACATACCCAAATACCCCCCAGTGTGGTTATAAACCTTTTTACAAAGTAATCTGTATGTCACATCCCTTCATGCTAAACCTGCACAGTGCCAGAAACATTACCTGTAGCAGTCTGTCATATGGTTTTAAACCTCCCAGATCACCAGGGCCAGCTGGTCGAATGTTTTTAACGTACACTCCTTTTTCCAATAAACCATCTGAGACACTGAACCCAAAGTCTTCTCCATCAGAGTCCTTGTACAAAGTTACCTGTGGAGGAGAGGTGATGTGATGAGAAAGAAAAAAAACCTTTGTCCCCATTTCCACAAGCATGAGGCAGGTTTTCTTCCTAGGATGGTTTTGGTGATTTTTTTTTTCACATTAGAGAGATCACTAACCTGCTATTTGGTACTTACAGTATTAAAGTTGTCGCCATTTTGACATTATGTTAATATTCAGAAGCCACCTTATTCTTCTGTAAATAAACAGCCCTTTTCACTTCTACTTGCCAGCTGGAAATTTGTGGTATTTAGCCCACCTTTTTGGGTGTCACTTTTTGATTCTTAGTGTTTTGTCTCTCTATTCTCTAGCTGCCAGGATCTGAGTACAAGATATGGCTTAGTTTTGCTTCAAGTATGAAGACCTGCCCTCAGTCAAACAATTGGTGTTGTGTCTTGCAATCAAGGGAATAAAGACTATTTATTAATTAAACTAGTCAGTTTAAGCTCTAGACTGCTTGGTTTTGGCCAGGCAGTGGTCCACCCTGTAAAGCCTAACCTCAGAAGTGCTCAGTATAAGAGTTATAATGCAATCTTTTAAGGAAGTACAAATAAGGCTCCTTCTGAAAGAGCTTGCAGGCAGTGTTCTTACAGTTACATAACCAAGAGGTGGTCATTAAAAAGCAGGAAATAGAGTTAGGAGAAGGTTTTTCAGGTATTCAGAAGATAAATCCTCACAGATAGTTTTGTGAATTCAGCTATTTGACAGATAAAGACTTCTTTGTGGGCAAGTGGCATGCTTAGGTTTTTATTTTTTCTTGGTCCTGCCTCACATCAGGGGTGCTGACCCACATAAGTAAATTGTGTGAGTGGTGTGCCACGGTGCACAGATACAATTGCACAGTCAAACCTGTGTTTTTAGCACTGTAGCATGTATCACCTTGGCTTCAAAATGCACTGGTTTTATCATACCTTGGCTGATAAAAATGACATTAACTGTACTAAAATTTTATAATGGCTTGGTACAAGTAATGTTCCATGTGTTGCATCTTTGTGTGTGCACCAGCCACTGAATTCCTTCCTGATGTTTCTGAATTGCAGAATCATTTGAATTGAAGGGGGCTCTGGAAAGTCTCTAGTCCAGTGTCCTGCTCAAAGCAGGCTGAGGACTTGGTCAGTATTTTGCAGAAGGATGCCAAGGCACAGCAGTGCTGGGGCACAGCACTGGTTGGTGCTGCCTTCAGAAAGCTGCTGAGCTCCTGTTTAAATTGCCAGTGTGAAAAGGGATGCCAGAACAGACCAGGCTGTCTCAAAATGAGAGTAAAGGATTTGGAATTTGGGTTTCTTTCCTGCTCTCTGCATTTTTCTTTTTTTGACTTGGGTTTAGGGGTGCATCAGCCCTGCTTTGGCTAGAATGAAATCACACTCCCTAGTAAGTTTGGTAGCTGTCCTGGGCAGCAGCTGAGAGAAGTTGGATACAAGGGCAGTGGCTGCAGCAGTAGCACCATTTTCTCTGTAGGTGTGGATGGTGCACTGTGGAGCTGCTGTGAAAACATCAGAGTCTTGTGCCGTGGGGAGCACAGACACCCCCACGTGGTGTTCGTCCCTTACTTTACCCCGGCTCATCCTCTTCCCTTGTTTTTCTCCCCCTGAACAGCACTGCAAAGCTACACCTAAAGTCCCCTTAAGCTAAAGGTTTTCTTCCTGCCAGTGGCTTTTTTGGGTATGAGCTGTCATTTCATACTTCTCAGGGACTGTGGTGTTTAAGTTTTTTGCCTTCTTTTCCTCCATTCTCCTCCAAGATAACTTCTAGCTGAACCTGCCATATGTCCTCCATCCCTGCATGAATTTTAGGAGTCAGTGGGCATTTCAGCTACTGAAAAACCTATCTGCAAATTCACAATAATTAATCATAGAATGATTTTAATTTGTATCAACAGATGCTATTATCAGCAGGACTCTAGGGAAATTCTATAATTTGCTATGAACAGAGGCTTTTGTTTGTGTTATCACAGCATGTTTAACATGGCTTTAATGAAGAGTGTGTTTGAAGCTGCTACAGAAGTGCTGTAAGACCACCATTCTGCAGGACTCAAAAAAAAAAAAAAAAAGCAAAAAAGCAGGGAGATATATTTCACTGACAGATTTGTGTGCACTTCCTAGCAGAAATTAAAAATAAATAGCTCTGGACCAAGACCCAAATTCTCTTCTAGCAAAATGACTTTTTTTCCTCATCATCACAAAGGACAGTTCTTCAAGTTAACTGCTTCTTAAAGAAGGCTTGAAAAGTTCACATGAAAATGGGATACAATGCCTAAGAGAAGAAGACTTGAAGTACTCTATCCTGTTCCAGCACAGGTGGCACGTTTTTAAAAGGAACTTCCCTTTTCTACTTACTCCTTTTCTTTTCCCGTTCTTCAGGCACTGGAGTCAAATGGAGCTGGATCCAGCCCCAGATGAACTACAAAAGCAGATTGAACAGGGGACTCCCTGAAGTCATCCAGACTGTATTCTTGTCCTAAGACAGGATCAACTGCACCTAAACCATTTCAGAGATACATTTTATCTGCCCCACATTTTCAAATCTCCAGTGATCAAGATTCCACAGTCTATTAAAGTAATCCCCTCTAGTCCTTCAGATGTTTCCCTTGGGTCTAAACTAAATCACCCTCGCTGAGGCTTAAGCCTGTTGCTATCCACAGAGAACAAGATCACTTTATTCTCTCTTTCTCTGCAGTGATGTGAAATAAGGCTTGTTTTTCTCTGGACCCTGTCCATATGGTCAACATCTTTCTTTAAGTTTCAGATCCCAAACTGGACACTATTACAGTCAAGACCTTCTCAAAGCCAAACTGGAGTGGAGAACAGCTCACCAGGGATGGTGGTCCCATTCATATGTTCTATGACAGTGCTGCTTTTTCCCCTGTTTTCAGTGAGCAATCTATCAGCAAACAGCACACACACAAGTTTGACTCTAGACACCCACAGGAAGAGCCATTACACATCAGTGCACCTTAACCTGGATCTTGTCTGTAATAATGCACGTGCTACTTCATGCCCACCTTGTCAGACAAAAAATGGAGCATTTCAAAATTACAAAGGGCATGAAAGAGGGGTTTTGCTGTAGAAGGTCAGTGGGAAGTTACTGCAATGGAGTGGCAAGGCAGGGGACAAGGAGGGGCATTGGGAATGATCATCCCAAGTCTTTTATCAATCACAACTTACACGTTTCAAAATATGTTCTAAAGTTTGTGGTTCTTCAGATCTACAGATCCTGGATTTTTACAAACTGCTTCCCTTATGGCTATCTTCTCTTGACTTTTGCTGTGCTTAACAGGAGCTTGGAACTTAAAGAAACTGGTGCTTGCTTCAGGGATGAGGTAGCAATTTAACTTTGTTGCATGTTTGACACATTTTTCAGATGGAAGTCATCTGCAGACAACTTTCTTTTGTATTATAGGTTATAATTTTTGGGTTAATTCTTCCCAGGGTAACATATATTCTTCAAAGAGAATCTCTGATAAAAGCCTTGCTATCTGAAACACTCAATTTCTACTCAATAATAGGTATGGACAAAGCCCTACCACAGGTTCCTCATCTTGACTTGCAGCAACCCTCTCAGAAAGGAATAAAACTGCAGGCAATTCACACAACACCTAAATCATGCTGGTTTATCTGTACTGCTGATCACAATTCTTTGGAAGGTCTGATCTCAATAGCAAAATCTCCATTTGGGTGATTTGTTAGACTCTTAAATTTACATCAGGAGCCTAAGGGAAAAAGAAAGTGGATTTGGAAATTTAATTCATATTTCATAAGCAATTAAATAGCTACAAATTTTAAACACAAGCTTATATATTTTTAGTCTGTGCCTATGCCTCTTCTCCCTCTCAAGTCTATGGGAAAACGCTTAATTTAAATTCACACATCTTGCACAGATCAGCTATTGAGATATTTTAACTGACTGTAATTTTAGGTTAATGACTACTTGCAATAATAATATTGAAAAATTATCTGGTCTTAGTGCATATTTTTGCTCTCAGAGGAAAGTGTGCTCTATGAAACTTCTAAAAAATGGTCTTCTGTGATTTTTAGAAAAATATTAATCTATACTATTACCTAAGTAGATAAAATCATTAAAGACATTCATTAAATTTGGGTACTGATATAGCAATACACTATCCAGCTAAATTAAAAGTTATTAAACCATCTAGAACAAATGTTTGAAGAGATCTGTAGGACACTTATCTCAATCCTAGTTTCCTCAGTATGCAGACAGTTCAAGAGCTCAACTGGTGAACGCAATGCAGAAAGAAGGAGCAGTGAAGAATTCAGGTTACTTTGCTGCACAGTGAACTCTGGCCTGTGGGCACACAGGCCCTGTCCCAGCAGGGATGCAGACCCACCACAGTGACACAGGACAAAGGCACCTGCCCTGCCCTGCCCGCGAGCCTGGCAAAGCTCCGCAGCACGGAGCCAAGTACGTGCTTGAGGACCTGCCGAGGGAGGTCTCGACAAGCTGGGCCTCAGCTTGTATCCCAAAACTGCCCATACCATCACATTTTCCCAAGTCTTCCTATTTTTCAGTGGCCCAGCTAAGTAAGACATTTGCCTGCAGAGGGCAGAACACATTGCCAGCAAGAGGATACATGAAAAACACTTCAAGGCATTTCCCTGACAGTGAAGTCATTCCTGTGGCATTGCAGCTCTTTTGGAAAATTCTGATTGAACAAGCTGTCCAAAGGAAGAGGTTATTAGTGTTAAACTAGAGGTCTAATACAAAAATAAACATGAATACATGAGAGAAAGTAGCAGGCACACTGCTACACAAGAACCAGGAGGAAAACTAACAAGTAAGAACTTGTTCAGATAAAAAGCAGTCCATGCTGCCTGGGCTAACCTGCATGTGTCATAGGGGTATAACCTCACTTTGGGGAATCAGAACATAAGAGCCAGTCACTAGTTTCTATTTTTCTTGAATGACTGTAAGGATTTGGAAAATCCTTGGTACAGGTTCAATGTTTAGATTTTTTAGAGAGGAAATGACTCTTCTCTGGGTGACAGAACAGACAGTAAAAGCAAACTCAGCATCACTTCAGCAGACAGGGGAAAACTGGGTATATTGTCTGAACAAAATCTGGAAATTACTCCAAGGAAAGGTCAAAGCAATCTTAAAAATAGTCAGCTGAAGCAAGAGAAAGCTCATGGACAGGTTATTTGTACTGCCCAGGCTCTAACAGCTAGTTACTATCACAGAATGCCACCAACTCATTAACAGAAATCTCAGGACTCCTTTCCAGGGAACGATTAATTTTAACATGGAAGACTGGCTTTGTAATCCAGAACTGTGCCTTTGTTGAATGTGAGCACACTGTGAAATGCCTACTGGCATACTTTGGTTTTCTATTTCACATTTATTCACCACTCAGAAAAAATGAGCACAGTACCTAACTCCACTGATCACTTCAATCTGGAAACAGGAATAGCTTAAAACTATCACAACACATCCTTATTGATCATATACACTGGCAATGATTTAATTTACCATATATGAGATCAATTCTTTACTATCTTCTGTAAACATTTATTTAGCCCACACTCAGCAAGTCCTTACCTTGGTGAACTCAACTGAACTACAGACTAAACTCAGGCAAATCCACAGGGTTTACAAACCATCCCAAATCTCTTGAGAATGACCAGGTGACATATTAATGAAATTTACCTGTGTTCTGC
The DNA here is from genome assembly GCF_017590135.1 of Pyrgilauda ruficollis. NCBI lineage: Eukaryota > Metazoa > Chordata > Aves > Passeriformes > Passeridae > Pyrgilauda > Pyrgilauda ruficollis. Next base: position 4,990,515 of record NW_024518095.1, read on the forward strand.
CTCCTCTCCTGAAAGATCTCAGACCTTTAAGAGGAAGGTGGGTGCAGGAAATGGGATGCTCATTCCCATCAGGAAGAACAGCATTATAATGTCCCTCAAAGTTTTGGAAACTCTTTGGTTGCTCTTATGGCCTCATGGACTTTAGACCTAAAGTGGTCAGGTGCTTGCTGTGCATATCCAAACACACTTTATCGAGTACTTGCTAGGAGTGCAGTGCACCTCCATATCACTGAGTGATTTCAACCATCTTGAGCAGTGAAAAGCTGTATAGTCTGAAGATTATTTATCCTTTTTAGAGCAAAGGAATTATAAAGAGAAAAGAAGCAATACCTAATTTGAAATAACATTCTATATTATGTATATTGAATCTCTTGTATTTGATTCAAAATGAGTGTTAATTTAAAAAAGGACCTATGGGAGCCCCAAACCCTCCTGAGTAATTTCCTGAAGAAATGTATTTTCTAGAAATTAAACTTTGCTTTCTTAATGAACACATTTTGCAGAGAAGAGTTATTGGTGCTGTCAATTCAAATTACCAGTGGATGCTCCTTTCAAAAGAGCAGTGCCTTTTGAGGATTTATTGTAAAATGAAATAGTAGACAAGGATGCATCTTACTCATTTATTTTCCCCCACAAGGATCTATCATTAATGTGTTTGTAAGAACTAATATGCATGGCCCCCAAATTACATCTGTGGAGTCATTATAAAAAGTGCTTACTGTGTTGCCATATAATTAGAGTTCCTGTGCTGAATATATTATTTCAAAGCTGTCAGAAGAAAAATTACAGACCTTGTGTAACTCCACAGGAGTTGGTGACATGATTTCTTTCATCTCTTGCTTAAATTTTCTCAGAACCATGGACTTTCTCCCCACATCTGATGGCAACGTGTTGCTACGAGTAGCTTGACTGTAATGTGGCCTTACAGAACTTCTTTCCTGGAAGCTGGCTTGTCTTCCCAGCTGGTTACGAGGTTGTGGGTTCTCATGATTCAAACTCATTGTACTTCCTGACATGATTGTGGCCTAGAGCATTAATGAACAGGTTAATTTGCAACAGAGAATGCGGGTTAAGTTTGTGGTTAATTCATAGCAGTAGGAAAAACACCTCTATTCTTTGTTAGAACACAATCACTCAGGGCACAGCAAAAGGCAAGAGGATAGATGTTCAATCTGCTTGCAAGTCACTATAAAATAAAGGACCACAACAAAACACAATAACAATATATGAACCCTATGGGCAAAAGTTTTCAGATGGCATTTCAAACTAAAATACTGAGCACCAGAACTGCTATGCTTGTAAGCCAGTCCCCTGGCAGACTGAAGAGTACGTAGTGTAACAGCTTATTTAAAAAATATTTTACACATACATAAAACAACATCTAAGTTGTGGCATAATTGCATTTGTTGGAATTGGAACTACAGGAAGGCATTTACAATTCAGACTGTGTGTGCAAGGTAAAAATGTGTGAGCCAGCAGAATATGTAGGTAGCTCTAGAGCCAGCATGGGCAGAGTGCCTGGCTCAGGGAAAACTCAGTGCAGGTGAGCTCACTGCCTGGAAAGAAACTTTGCATGACATGCACACTGCAAGAGTGGCTGCCTTAGCTCAGCACTAATACTGGCCCTGGTCTCACTGCTGGTTTTAATCTCAGGAAAAGCCTTTTGTTTTAGGTGCAAGAATACACGAAATCATGAAATATGATGAAGGGAGTCACCTCGCCCACTGAATGGAACAGACTGAACTTGAAAAGAATCCATGCACAACAAGGAGCCTTCAACCTTGGGAAAGATTTTCTGCTCTGGGGAATGGGAGGCATATGCACTTTGGCACAGCCACTGTGGGGACAGGGTGTGCTGAATTTCCTATTTATTATCTTTTCTGATGGACAACTGGAAAGGGAAATTTAAAGACCATAACCTGAACTCTGACTGGGACTGGATGCAGACAATCTGCTTGAATGGGAGATGTAAAAAATAAGGGCAAAACAAATAAATGTTTGCCTATAACTCTGGTGAGCATGTCTGTCACCCTTCCTTCTCACAGCTGCAGCACTACTTTCACTATAAGATAATGGATTGTAGCCATAACACTCTTTTGTGCTCAGTAATGACTGATATTACTGCCTGATGGAGCTAAAGCAGCCAGAGGACTTGGCAAACATCAGCCTTCTTTGCTCTTTGGTTGAAGACCTTGAAATGAAAAATGATAAGGAGTCCTTGACTATGCCATGGCACTTCATAAAGTAGAGACATGGCCACTCTCAGCATCCTGTCACACTGAATGAGTCTGGCTTTCTTTTCAGAGCTGGGGGTTGTGCAACGAGGCAATGCTATAAATGGGACATCTACGGTTCTGAATTTCACTTTTGTGAAAGGCTGAGGAAAATTCAGTGTGTTGAAGTAACTGAATACTGGTCAGCATAGATGACCTATTTCTCTTTTGGAATTATCTATTTCCATATCCTTTTATTATGCTCTGAATACTGAAAACTGCAAGAGAAGCCTGCAGTACCAAACCATATCTAACTATGGAATTAAACCAGTATAACATTTTCTCCTACATTTCTCTGGTTTTCAATAACAAACATACGAGAATCACATTTTGCTACCCAGACATGCAATACAAAAGCCATAAATCTGAAGAAGTAAATTAATCTGAACTGAAAAACTTTCACCCAGTTATGCCATTCACATTCCTCCTGGCTGCTAAAGGACTTCATATAACATAAAAATGAAAATGAGATTCTGCCAGTTTTGCAGCTCCAGGAATTTAAAAGAACATAAAAGAAAATATTTTAGGACCTTTCATTCTGTAATTGGCAGTATAATGATATAATGGTAATTGTTCTGATTAGATAACTTAGAGAAAAGGTGATTAGACAGTTAAAGACTCCCAAGTTACTCTGTCTCTGTTTTCTTCCCCCAATGCCCTCAGCACAATCTAACACAAAGCATGGTTAGATTTGTAATAAACTTAAGGATGAAATATGAAGATTTGTTACACGGTGAAGAAATTGCTGCGTAATGAACATTTCTCATACTGGCAGCTTCTTTTTCTTTCAGAGTGGTGTGATTACAGGTAAACATTTTGAGAAGCTGATTTTCTTTTATGTTCATCTTAATCAAATTAAGTTTCAATTTAAAAGACAACCTACAACATGCTAAGAAAAGCTGCATGAAGCGTCTGTCAGCGAGTGGAATGTATTGCTGCAGGAAGGTTATGCCCACTTAGAAGTTCTGTGCCATTTGCTGCCTGTACAGACAGCATCGATGGTTATGCACAGCAGAAGCTGCAAGTCAAAAGCACTGGGGTGAACATGTTTATAGAATTTTGGTTGCATTGCACAAAAGAAAACAGCTCTGGTTAGGGGCAGGGGAGGCAGCTGCACAAGCAAAAATATAAAGGTAAAGGGTAGGTACCAAGAGAGTCATGTTTCTCAAACACAGACGCCTGTCAGCCTTGTCCTGTAGAGAGGGGTTAAAGCTTTTAAATGAATTGGTGTGATTAGTGCAACTTAAAAGAAAAAAGGAGAAAATAAAATGAATGTAAACCAAACCAAAACCATTATATTTCTCTATAATTGGAAAGAAAGGTTAAGATTGTTCTACCTCTAGTTCCCTCAGAATTCCTGACTGGCCACAGGTCTCTAAATCCTCCAGAGCCTGAGACCAGAAATTTTCCTCCTGGTCAGCCTCGGTGTTATCATGGGTACCTGTGAAGCTAGATTTACAATGAGAAGTTAAAAAAATGTGGACTTTCCCCCCCCTCTAAAAATATATATTACACACGTGCCTTGCCACAGACTGCAACTTGAATGACAGAACGTTATGCAGGAGAGTGGGGAAGAGTCGCTGACCAGGAGAGGCTGGATGGACATGCAGAGCACATGACAGACAAGCCTTCTCATAACCTGGCAGTCACTAGCAGCTGGCAGGACCTGAGCAGCGAGTTGTTCAGTAAGGAGATAAATGGATTCCAAGAACAATTCAATACACTTTTTTGCTGGATTGAAACCAGGACCTCCCTTTGAAAATTAATGAATCAACCAGTAGCTGTGTGCGGAGCTGCTCCGTGCAACAAATATTTGCAATAAAACCTTTCAACCTCACAGACTTCTCCCAGGCAATATAGAAAGAGTCCTCTCTTTCTTTTTTTTTTTTTTTTTTTTTTTTTGCAAACAACATTTTGCAAAAGAGGCTTGGTGGTGCTTTTTGCTTGATTCCTTCAGCCTAAGATGCATTTATCAATTTAAACCCACCTGATCGCCATAATATAAACTGCTCCAATCATTTCAAACATAAACACAGAGAAACTTTCAGGAATGCCACTGTCTTGCATGGAAACGTAGGTCTCTGGTGTTTCATAAATGCACCCAAAACCTTATTAAAAGCACCCTTGAGCAGATGTTGGTAACAGTGATGCTTAGGTAGTTGCTCAGCAAGTGAGGTCTGATAAAAACCACAGCTCTGGGCTGTGCGACACAGCCCAAAGCAACACCTTCACAGTGTATGTGTGTATACAGGGAGGGAAGCAGGAGGGTTTTCTACTCTAGCAAGGGGAAGCAGCTCAGTAAAGGTTCACACAAGCATCAGAGCTGCTGCATGGGAGAGGGCTGATCATGTGAAAGGCACAGGGGAAGAAGGATGAGGAAGGAAAGTGACAATTTGCCCTTTTGGTGGCAGCAAGCTGTTACTTTGGAGCAGCTGCCCATGGACTGCAGCTAGTGGTGCTTAACAGCACATAAACGGAGCAAACACTATTATGGAAGCATCTGAGGCCTTGCTTGACAAACAATGTATTACTGAGAATAGCATGAATGTAATTCTGTTTACAGATTAGCTTTTAAATAGGAGAATTGCCCAGCACAAGGGAGGACAGCTTGAATGCTTCACACACATGATACTCTGCCTCAGAGATGCTTTCTTACAGCTACAATCAGTCAAGCAGACAATGGTCAGCCATTTCAATCTCTTATTGCAATGATTCTCCACCTAGCATCAGTGTCTCTTCTAAGATATTGCAATAGATACAGCAATGGCAAGAATACCTACTCAGATCACGGATGCAATTCCTCCCAGGCAAGACAAGAAAGTATTTAAAACATGATTTTAGAAAGATCCTTGACTTCTGAAATGAGCTTTTTCAATAATTCTATGTAGTTCTTTCAATAGCCAATTTTGAATACAGACTAATTTATCCATTACAATATCTCTTGTTATACTGCACATTAGTGATATCAAATGGAACTTCAGCTAATGAACAGGATAATTTGAGGCAATTGTCTGCGGCAGAAAAACCTGGATTTCCTAGAACTGGAGGTCCATTTCTTCTCTGACTTCTGTGAAATAGAAAACCATGATCCTCTATGTCTGGACTTCTTAGTGGAAGCAATTTCTTTTTCAGCTCTCCTCTCCTCTTTTGCTCTTTCTCTGAGTCTTGTCTCCTGGTGTGTGAAATCTCAACTTTTGCATGTTCATTACAGCCACATGAGTAATTTTTAGCTCAGCTACTACACCAGAAAACCAGAAGAGATACCAAAATAATTTATCTAGATGTCTTTTTTATCTAAAACCTGAGGGATTGATTTTAAATCATATGAAATATTGTTTGATCCATAATGAACATATTTGGTTTTCTGATGCTTTTTTAAAGAGCCATCAGAAATTCAGATGCATAAAAAGTCTGAAGGAAAGGCAGTAGGACAGATAATGAAGATATGGGTATCTATGATTTGATTCTTACTCCCATATGAGACACAAAATCTTTGTGTTTTTTAGTTTTTTAATCAGGAGGTTCTTGGAACTGGCAGACTCATTCCTCTAAGCATTGACGTTTTAATATGTTAAACATTTTCTCTGGAGCAGGAACTATAACAGACTTGTTCTACCTGCCAGTGATAGGTAGACACCAGGCTAGAGAGTGGTTTAAGCTCTCTGGTTTCATTTGCTTGCCCACTGAAATGTCTCTGTCAATCAACAGCAAGCTACTGTGGTGTTTTCTGCTTTTACCCTGTTTTTCTCATTTCAACTGATTTGCCTTTCTTCCCTTGTCTTCTCACACTCCCTGCCCCCCACCTCTGCCTCAGCCCAACTGGATCTCACTTTTGTGCACTTTTTGGTTTCCTACCTGGAAGTATTCCACTCTTCCAGCTGTCCCCCACCTTTCCTTTGCCCTCCAGAGGCACCTTTCCACATCTTTCCCTCTTTCTTCATGCTCCTGATGCTCTCTCCAGCTGATCTTTCCACAGATGTTTGCTTTAAATGGTTTTCTTGATTCTCTCCCAATGTCTCAGTCTCCTTCTGTTGCCACATATTCTTGGAAGCTGTGCTACACAAAAAAAAAAAAGGCAAGAAAAAATTACTTTCTACAGCTAGAGAGGAAGAGAAGTTGTTTAGCTAGAACTACAAGAAAAGTGGTGCTTTTCTCAGGATTCCTGTAACAGGCTTGAAGGACAGACATAGCCTTCTCAAACACTCCAGCACTTGGGATAGCAACACCATCAGATGTGGCACCATCTATTTTACAGATACAGCATTAAAGTAATCATTATTTTAATTTGTACTGTATCTCTCAGGTGTAAGTCACATTGACAAGCAGAACAAGACTCTTTAATGTGCATACCTTCTGCTGAACAGTGCATTAAAATGGTAATAGAACACATGCTTTTCATTTAGAAGATTCTGTATTTTACAATCCAGCTCCCTGATTCACTGCTCATCAACTTTTTCAGCCCATTACTTACATAGCTGCAAAACAGTAGGTATTCTGGAATCCATGGCTGCATCTCATTTGAGAAACAAAATACGGGCTACAACTGTGGATAAAGACCCTATTAAACTAAAAATACTAGGCTACCAAGAATGGGCTACCAAGTATGAAGAAAGCTATCTAATTTCCTTTACTAAACACTGTCCACTACTAGCCTATGAAAACTGCCAGCGTGCTTCTGCAGTAAGGACCAAAGGAGCTGGATGTGGACTGAGAATTCACACTTGCTCATATCTTAGCTGTCATCACGCCAGGCTTGTCTCCAGACAAAATGCCACAAAGCCATGGGCTGTATCAGAGGGTTTGTCATTCAAAATCTGAAAGCAGCATCTAATCTTTGCCTTGATTTGTATTTCAAAGCTTATAGACTGGACCCCATGGATTTCCTTACCCAGTATGTTTATACAGGCACCAGGAAGGTTTTTTTTTTAATAGTAAACTTGAATTTTTTGCAGACTGGGATTTCAGGCTCACTGTGCTGGCACAGCAAGAAAGTGTATTTCTCATGAAGGACATGCATGTCTGCAGGTCCTGAGGGTGGCTGCAAAGAGCACTGAAATCTCTTTTACTGTGATGCCTGTCTTCCCACGTCTGAGGAAGAAGTGTTCATTGGCAAAAATTACCCAAGTCTCTGCAGTGGATCTACTAACAAATCCAAAAGAAAAGAAAACTTAGAACAGAAGACAGATTTTTGGGTCTTTCACTATCTCCAGGAATTGTGAAGCAAATTTTTTTTCCTCAGGAAGTGCTTTTGTCTGCAGAGAAATTAACTGAAAATGAGATTTACTTCTCAGGAAAGGAGAAACAAATGTATGGCAAAATACCAATAGTTTGGAGAAGACATTTGTACCTGGATCCCTTTTTACTCCTACTGAAATGTGAATGTCTCAAGTATTTATGGAAGGAGACTGTAATTTGTGCTTCTTTGCCCAAACCAAAATGAATTTTCATAGAAGACAAAAGATTAACACACCAGCTGTCTTCAGCCACATTATCTGTAGGTTTATTTTCGCGGAGTGGAAAACAGATCAGATTTTTTCTGAAACTTGCCCAGGGAAATGCCCTAATTTTTTTGTTTGTTTATTCTTAAGGGATAAATGTTGTGCTTTATAGGCTGAAGTAACTTGAAATAAGTATAGGTCTTGAGTTTATTGTAAATGCACAGCAAGCCCTGTGGCAGGGAAGAACGATGCATCTGACGCCATGTTGTCAGAAGGCTAATTTATTACTTTATTATACTATATTATATTAAACAATACTGTACTATACTAAAGAATACAGAAAAGATACTTACTGAATGCTAAAAAATAATAATGAAAACTCGTGACTCTTTCCAGAGTCCCGACACAGCTTGGCCCCAATTGGCCAATGAATCAAAACAACTCACACCGGAGTCCAATCGAGCAATCACCTTGGGTAAACAATCTCCAAATACATTCCACATGAGCATAACACAGGAGAAGCAAATGAGATAAGAATTGTTTTTCTTTTCTCTGAGGCCTCTTGCTGCCTTTCCCAGGAGAAAAACCCTGGGCGAAGGAATCACGTTCACAGAATGTTAATGCCACAGGTGTTGGCATCATAATCCTCCATAAAGACCACTAATCCACCCCAGTAAGCTTCATTAAGTATACTGTGTCCCATATTTAATGGAAGATCTGCTATAACTTCATTAGAAAAACATAACTTCATTCAAGACAGCTAGTGTTCATTTTTGAGGCACTGCTGCAGCTGCAGACCAGAGAACAGACACTCTTCTGGGAACTTACGTGCTTGCTGCAGGTCGATCCCACTCGTCATCACTCAGCCCTGGATCATGGAACGGGTGGTTCCGTGGCTTGCCTGGAGGGGACAAACTGCCCTGCTTGGGACTCCTCCATTCATAGGCATTGAAGTTGTATCCTGAAGCCTGATAGGTGTGTCCTAAAAAGATGAATTATTATTTTGCAGAATGCATATGCTGAAATGACAGGAAAGCACACCTCTGAAGCTGGCTTCTCAAGAACTGTGGAATTGTCATTGTTACCATATCTTTTTATGTAGCCAGATTATTTGACCTAGATTATGTCTGGAATTAGGTATGCTCTAGAGTTTATCTTGTGAAAGTCCACTGAAAGCAAAATCTTAAATATATCTAACACTGTTCTCCTACTGTTTATGTCTCAGCTGCTTCTCTATTTAGTTCTAGATACTGCCACAATTTATACATTTTCCAATCTGACATCCTAGATTGAACAGTAGTGAATAAATCACATGTTATGGATGTGTTAAATATGTGTTAACATGGTCATATCCAACATGCCCAAAAGTAAAGCTAACTTATTAATAAAACTGCTTCAGATGTATTGAAAAAAGTTTCCAAAGATGCATTAAAAAATCCCATGAACATGGCTTTTCATGTGCTCTTTTTCTCGGGCTCTAAGAGCCCAGGAAAGGCCTGTCTCACAATGGGCACACATTCCCAGGACTAATATACACCATCTCCATCACCCATTTCTAAGTGTCTCAATGCTGTGTAAGTGGCATCAGATGACTTTTATACCTGCAGAGTTTACTTCTGGGTGCTTTTATCATACTAGCAAAGCAGGTATTACTTCAATAGTACTTCTTTAACTGAAATCAGGTGTAAGTTGAATTCCAAGTAGAAAGCAGCTTCCAAGTGATGTATCAAGAAGAACACACGGACCAATGGGTCACAAGCTGATGCTGATCTAGTAAGCAAAATCCATTATGGTAGAACTGATATACCTTTTATGCTTGCTATATTACTTTTTTAGCCCTGTAGTTGGTGTTTTTTTGATGTGCATATTGGATTAGGAAGTGTTATTTTGTTGGTGACTATTGTCACTGCTGCCATTCCTCTAAAGAGGGTAATTTGCTTCCATGAATCAGTCTAGACCTGTCTCCCTCAAATGCCGTGTAACTACAGAGCTGTGAGCATTTTCCAGCAAACTGGCAGACATTAACATAGGAAAGGTATTGGTTGGGAAATGTGACTGCTGTGTGGTGAAGGCTCTGGATTAGTAAAACAGAAACGTAAGACAAAGGTACAAAATGGGGTATTAATTCAAGGAGAGAAAAGACAGCTCACCAACATTAAATTGGTAATTAATAGGATAAAGCATTATCTGGTGCTCCAGAAACATCCCCCCAAACTTAGTCTGTGCTTATTGCCAGGAAGGGTTTGGAGCAAAGCCAAACTCAGCTTGATGGGTCAAGACAGAATGAACTTTTATAGAAATGGGGGCCACCACAACACCAAGGGATAAAGGCACAAATCTGTTTGCACTCAGGCTGTTTAGCAGAGGTGCCATCTATCCAGCCATGCCTGGGCTGACTTTTTTAAGGGAGGTAAAAAAAAAATCTGCCTTGAGATACTGGTTCAGCTTTGACACAAAATCCAAATCATCAGGACTCTGGAAAGCATTCTGGGCTTCAATCCCTTCCACAGCTGAATAATTTGCTCCAAATACATTCAATTCATCCAGAAAATGAGAATTACCATCCTGGCATTTATTCAGCAATAGCTCTCCTTAGCACTATCAAAAATATCAGAAGAAAATAAAATATAACTTATTTTGATAAACTGACCAACACAGTTAAGGAAAGGGGTCAAATTCATCCAAATTCCAACTCCAGTGGAAAAAGTTATTTGAGGTAAGGATCAATCTGTCCAAGTACCTCCCAAGTAATGGGAATATATGCTTTTCTATAGAAAGAAACATTTTAAAATAGTTAAATAAAACACTGAAGCTGTGTGTAAGTTACTTTTCTTGCTATCAAGAATATTACAAGATGTCTATATCCTTCACTGCCTAAATAAACATGTGTTACAAACTGAAATTATTTAAAAATCCTATCTAAAACAATACTCAGAGAGAGGTGAAAAAATTATCGTTATAGAAAATCATGCCTTTAAATGGAATGATTGTTTTTGACAGCTGAGAGTTAGGTGTTAATACTGCAGGAATGAGGAAGAAGCAAAAGATTTACAAATTATAGGCAATGACTAATGTTGCCCTTGAGCAGTTTATAATAAATCTGTTGTCATTTAAAAATTAATGCATATGGGCATCAAACTCATGAACATTTCCAGAGTGCTCTGTGCCTTGCATTGATCTGTACTTGAAGGATAAACTCATTTAGTTGTGGATGAGCTATGGACCAAGCTATTCAGATGTCAGTAAAGCTAACAAAAGCCTGTTAATGTATTGATAAATGCTTTGTAACACATCACATCCTCATGAAAGAATGAATCTGAGGCCAGCCAAGTGCAAGAAATCATGCTGCCTGCCGAGATGTGTGGTCATAATGAGACAGCAGCACATTATAAAGTACAGGGTTAAAAAGTACAGATAAAAAAGTTCTGCTTAGGGCAAAGGAAGGTCAACCATGAAGGCAGTAATTCCTGCTTTAAATGTCGATTGTGTTTTTGACAGTACCTTGATTTCCAAAGCTGGTATCAATACCAGAGCCATCCCATGACTCCACTGCACTGTCGACACTTGGGACTGCAGTGGAATAGATGTCCGAGAGCTTGCCAGATTTCTGTGCAGCAGAGCTTTCATCTTCAGCATCGCTCAGCTCGCTCACGTGACCCACAGGCACAGAAAATTTCTTGGGGCTGGTAGCTGAATAGGATTATATAAAAAAAGGTGTTGATCCTAGATTTATTGCATTTCTGAGAATATGGTTTTTACTCCTGACACTAAGCTTTTCCATGGATAGGCTAAATGCTTGTTAATCTGCAGTAACACGTGCATTAAGGACCATGGATGGTACCCTTGGCCACACTCACCATCTGTTTGCTTCTTGATTTTCAAGGTGACAGTTTCTCCTGCCATCTGTAACAAATGAATGGCTTCACTCAAAGGTTTTCCTTTCAGACTGCTACTATTTATTGCTAGGATTCTGTCTCCTATGTGAATTGCTCCAGTCCTACAATAAGAGAGAGAAATAAAACATTGAGAAGAGAGTGTAAAAGGCAACAAAGGCAATTTCTTTGCATTTTGGAGCATTAAAGTCTCATCTCCCTTTCTTTTATTTTGCTTTTATTGCTGTGTCACAGAGTAATTCTTTTGTTAGAAATGCTTAAAGCAAGTCACCTTTGTTGTAGTGACAATAGCAGAGCTGAGGCATGGTGTGGATTTCTGTGTCACTGTGACAGTTGAATTAATCACCTGTGGATGATACTCACTGCAGCCCACCTGCTCAAGAGCAATCTCAGACAGCTTACTAAGTCCTAAAATGAGTCAAGTTTCTCGAAGTCTCATAACATAAAAAAAAGCAGTGTAAGCAAGCAACCAGCTATTTCACATGCCTGGCCTTCAGGATGGGTCAATCAAGAAAAGAAAATAAATTATTTGTAAATGGTTCTGGCTGTGCACAGTGTCATGTTTTGTGTGCTGTACCTTCTCTCCGAAACCACCACCAAAACTGAAACCACCAAATTTCAACGACTCAACCAATCTGAGAAATAAAGGAATGACAGAAATCCTGATAATTTTCATTATTCTCTATCTATCAGTTACCATAACGAGCATTTCTGCTCCTCTGATAACGCTTCCTATGGTGTATGTAAGTGCACATGCAGATGCAGTGGCAGATAAGTGTATGATGAGTTCAGATAAACCTGCACACATGAAGCGCTTTCTTTGCTTATTGTACTATATAATGCTGTTGGTTCTAAAAGGATGCTAAAACGTTCCTGAGACTCAAAGTGCTCAATTTGATTGATTAGGTTTTCCTTGGTGATCTACAATAAGAATCACAATCTTCTGCCTTGTATAGTATGTACATCCTGCTCATGCTCCTGGAGCTTGGCAATGATCAAAAAACAACAGCAAAAAGATTATGAACTCAGATTTGGAGAATAATAAAAAAAATCAATTGCTAACCCATGAAAATCAGGGTTTTTAGGTGAACAAAATGAACCTCTGTCTTGACAGAGAGAACATTAAAAATAATTTTCTTTCCAACTTACCTTTCAGCTAATCCTCCTTTCGTAAGGCTGGAAATGATTATGGGATCAAAGGGCTCTTCAGTACCAGAGATTGTAATTCCAAGAGGCCCACCATAGCGCTTGAGCTCAACAGTATAAATAATTGCTCCAGAGCTCTCCTGTTCATCTGCAATAAATGCCAAGGGGATGCAATTGGTTTCTTATGAAAAAAGGAATGAAAAAATAGCATATTCAATCTAGTGACAGGTAATCAAACAACACTATCAAAGGATCACATTTCAGATACAATTCTTAATAATATTCTACTGGATTATTTTCTAAAAAAAAAAAAAATTACCTATTATGCAATTTTTTATTGCCAAAATAAAAAATACTAATACTGATTTGTTTCTTGAACTGAATGGAAGGTATTTAAAATTAAAGGTAATTTGAAAGTTTTAAACCCAAACTTTCTTAAAAGAATTCTGAGAAAAGTCAAAAGTCATTGTAAGATGAGCAGCCATATTCGTAAAATAGTTCATGTTTTTGATGGACATGTTTTGAGCTTTTTATAACAGAACCAAAAATATTTTCTGTATACTGAATTATCAACTAAACTGAATAGTAAGTTTATTAGATATTATTTCATGATACCGCACAAAGTAATTTGCATTATTTTGAAGTTTTATCTCACCAAACAATTATCAGAACTGGAAAATAATCCACCACTGAGTAAACTTAAATACAATGTATTTCCTTAAACAACACTCAATAGGCATTGCATGAACAAGATATGTGCCTGTATTTATACAATGTTCTTTACACATTATTAAAAAAATCCCAACCACAGCAAGAGAGCAATCAACTGCAGCATATTTTGAGTTGTGAAGTAACATTTTAAAATTTAAAATGCCACAATTCTCCTCAAATCAAAATAACAAATGCTTTCTAGCTCCTGTTCTGACATTGGAATTCAGCCAGGACAACTGGTCTGGTGGGCAAATTTTCTTAGATCTGTGGGTAATGACATTTTAAGCAGTTCAGTGAAAGTGGAAAATGCCTAGGATGCACATTCCATAAATGTTACTAAAACTAAAACAACTTAGAAAATTCAAAAGCTATAATTCCTGTTCCTGTAGATAGAAAAGCTTAAAAAAGCCCCAAACCTACATCACTAGCAAAGGCTCAAGGAGTTGCCTCCTTCTAATACTGAATGTGTTACTTTAGGCAGAACTGAAGGAACACTAATATCTTCGAAGGTACTTTGTTTCTTCCCAACTTTCAGAAAATGTAGCTCTTCAGCCCCCCACCTTCCCCTTCCACTCTCTTCTATTTCCTCCTTGCTATCCATGTACAGAAAATGCTACACACAGGGAATCAAAGGAGAGAAGAATTAGCGGTGCTCATTCAGAAAGAATACAGGGTTTTGGTGCCTGCTTGGGGCATTGCCATCAGTGTTTTGGTGCAGTTCACATCAACTGCACTTTGTCTGACATGCTCTTTCCAGAAGCACCCAGCTCCCCAGAGGTCACTGCAAGCCCCTGTGTGCCACACAGGGGGCTAGCTGCCCCTGCACAGCAGAATGGAGCTTTGCTTGCTTAAAGCATTTATGGAACAGCCACAAATCCCCTGGGGTCTAATGCTGGTGCTGCTCATCCAGATGTGGCACAGACATGGTACAAGACTTCAGCTGGAAGGTGAAAAGTAACACGCCAAGCTAACTGAAGATTAATAGCCAGCACTTGCTAACAAGTGACACAACACTAACATTTCTCTGCTATAAACACAAAGTGAATAAAAAGTTACTAACAATCAGCAGCCCTTCCACATGAGAGCTGGAAGCCTATAGACCTCAGTGAATGACTGGAAAGCAGACTGGTCCATTATGTCTATTTTCTGGTTAGCTGTAGGTCAGAGAATTATTGGCAGAATGTTATGCTGAGCAGAATGTTGGAGCTATCCAAGAACAGGGCATACATGTGGTCTGAATTCACCAGGAAGGCCAGTTCTGCCATGTGAAAGCAAAGAATGGTGATATTCAGGAAAGGGAGCTAGCCATTAGGTTAATCAGGATTTACGATTGTCCTCAATTTGGGAAGCTGGCAAGAAGAAAAGGAAAGAGAAAAATTGCTGGAAACATACCTCCATCTGGGGAGAAGATATAACTAAGTACTATGGTATGGGTCTCATGTTTTTGAGGTTTTCCATCTTTCTTTTCTTGTGATGCAATTCTCGTGGCTAATTCTTGGAAACCACATTTAATGAAAGTAGATCCTCTGTGCTGCAGTACCTCTGCTCTGCCCACTGGCCTCTTGCTCATCAGAATAACATCTGACCAATACAGTGACAAGGGCAAAGAGCAGCAGGGTCTGGGGAGCACCTGACATGCATCATCCTGCTGTGGCCTCAGCTGCACGCTGGCTCGGAGGAACACAGCTCTGAGACTCCCTGCCTCACCCTCCTCAAAAAAGCATGCAATGCAAAATAAAAAGAAGTTTAAATCTTAATCTTATTCTGTGTTTCACAAAACATTTTGGAGTGCTCCATGCCTACTCATCAATCAGCATTAGGCTTTTATTTTCTCATGGAATTTATTATTTTCCTCTGTTGACTCTGAGCAGCACATTTCTTCCTTTGTGAGGAAAAAAATCTTTGGTAAGTAAATTAATGGCAAACACACAAAGAATTATTTTAACTGATATATACTTTTTATTACACCTTTGCTACTGTTATGCCACTAAATATTTTTTCTTTAACATTTGAGGAGACACTAATTTTAAATTTCAAAGTACCTGAAATCTGCTGTAAATACTTTCATTTATGCTCTGACACTTAGTCAACTCTTACAAGAACAATTTGTGTAAAGAATTTTTTTAGTAGGTTTCTGAGTAGCTGTCCAGTTACACTTGAATCTGTTCAGTTACAGCAATCATGTCTGGACAAAACACTGTAGTTGTGTGAGAATCTTGATATAGATATATATCAAGCAATGTGAGTGTGTAAGAGAAAACTGTGGTATAAGAATCCCAGTGAGACTAAAATCTGTACCAGATACCATGGTGTGCAATACCTAAGAGTGCAAAGATCTTATTTTCCATGAGTGGAGACCGAAATCCCCATTTCAATTACAGTAACAATTTGCACAAGGTACTAAATGCAGCTGCCTTTGCTTTGTACTATAATACTGAGAAGATACTTGGTTTGCTTTCAAAATCAATTAGGAGGGGGAAAGAAAAAGGAAAAGAGTCTTCTAGTGGAATTCGAAACACCACTTCAACAGCTGCACTTAATTTCAAGTAATAAAGTGTAGCAGGTTGTGCCTTTTTTCTGTGAGATTATAAAGAGCTGAAGAGAAATGAATCTCCAGTTTGTGCTTTTGTCTAACACTGTAATGTAAACACAAGCAGTAATAGTAGCTATAACTGTCTTACTTCCTTTGCACTACAATGCATAACAGAACTCACTTTACCTCCAGGTAGAAAGTCTGCTCTTACGGAATCCACAGTGGGGAAGACACAAGGTGACTATCAATAGGTGTAGGTGCCAAAAATTATGGCAGGTCCATTATTCCCTTGGGCTGATCAGACATGGCTCCTCCATCAGATATCCAGCACAGTGTGTAAAATACTACTTACCTTCGAGCATGTCAAAAGTCAAATTTTTAAGTTTATGGACAAAGCACACACTACACCACTTTGCTGGAGAACTGAAGCCTAGGGATCCATGCTTTACTAACCATTATGCCAATTTTAAAAGCAGAGAAAATCCCAATACTCCAGTAAGAAACAGATCATGTTGTTTATATGGCTGCACCTGAGGGCCAATTGTCCTTTCAGTGAACTGAAGACCTAATTTTGCAGTGCAGCTCCTGCAAGCAATATAGTCAGTGAGAAAATTCAACACTTTATATACCATTAAAATTCTTTTTAGGTGACATTTTCTGATTATCATTAGCATAAACCAGACCATGTTCAGAAAAAAAAAATCACTAAAATTGAAAAGAAATCCCCTATGCTCTAGAAATCCTGAAAATGAATCTGCAATAGTCATTGCTGATACCGGAATTATCTTCGTCTTTGCGGATCTTTAACTTTACAAGGTCCTCACAGTGCTGAAGGATCTGGACAGCATCTTCCATTGAGCAGTTGTCAAGTCGAATATTATCTATTGCCAGCAACTTATCACCCAGTTCAAGTGTCCCAGTTCTGCACACAAGCAAACAAGCTTACATGAAACTCAGGTAACATTAAAAAAAAGGTGTCTGGAAAGATCTAAACATCATTAGAGGAACAAGACGGATTTTTAGGGCAATTATTTCTTAATATGCCTTCTAGTTTCTAACTTTTCACAAAAGTATTTATTTAAAAAAAACGCACAGTCTTTTACAAGCTTTCTCTGTTTAACTTGAATTTGGCTGGTTACACACATAAACAGATTTTTATTGGGAACTCTAATGTCTTACCTGTGAGCAACACTTCCTTTCTTGATATCAGAAATAACCAGAGGGTCCCCTGGTTTTCTACTTGAAGGAGCTGTAACAAAGAATATATACAGACATTTGCTTTTGTTTCTAGACATGCACATGGACTAATTTTGACCATAAACCAATACTTCATACACATTCTTTATTTGCATTAAATTCCTCCCCTACCCCTAAATTATCTGAACTTCAGGTAAAAACAAACACCAGCAGCACTGGATACTCCTCAAACATTAGAAAATCTCAGAATTGCAGTGACTGGTACAAAGTGAATTTAGCCTGGTATGTCTGAATTCAGGGTTAGACCAGGACTAGCCATGTGAAGTCATCACAGTACAGCTCCAGTGATCTATCATAAAATTCTGCACAGCTGTAACACATAGGGAAGACTTTCTGCCGTAACAATCTTTCAGTGCAACTACTAATGATGATCTTTTCCCAGAATAAATCCTATAATACCATATCCCTGACCAACAGAGCTGCTCTGGCGAAATATCTAGAGTGAGCTAGTCCACATTGTTTCCATCCACTTCTGTCCCATCCAGTGCTTAAGGCAGAGGTATGAAGGTAATGGGTTCTGGCTGAGAAGGAGGAATCCACTTCCCAATAAAGGAGATGCTGTGGACACACCCCACAGGGCTGACACACTATTACCATGTTTGCACAGGTGTAGCTTACAGCACACGGATGTTTGCTTCACTGTAACTCGCTGCTTCCTTGGAAGAAACTAGTGCCTCTTACCACGAGTAACTCTGCCCCCCTGTGCCGCTGCTGGACCTGAACAATTGTGGACTTCTACAAACTTTGTACCTACTAGAAGCCCTGCAATTCCAGTCAGTTTAGTAAAACTCCCACCAATCCTCTCCTCACACACTTATCCCTTTTTGGAAGAATCTGACATTAACGGTCAATTTTTCTATCTGTCCCTCATGGTTAAAAACATGCTCTGCTCTTCAATGCCAGGCACTGCAATTCTTTACCAAGTCATGCAAAATTATTTGACAAGTTTTCCTTGGCCAGGAAATTTGGTCTGCAATTTTGCTTGACTTTTAATTGCCTAGGAGGCAGTTAAATACACCAGAGGAAGACAACAGTGATCACTGTCTTCTTCCAGAGGACTGCTTCTTGAAGTGGCTCCACTGAATGCATTGTTTTGGAGGGTTCATCCATTTGCTGACACAAGACTGCACTGTAGATCTGATATGGCAAGCAGTCAGCTTAGAATTTGAGGGTGAGGAAGAGACATTGTTAGATATCTCTGTGGCACATGCTGTCTACTTTTGGGAAGAATATCACCTACAGCTGCTCTGTGGTGAACACAGAGACTTTTGGGACTGTTAACAAAGAGTGTGCTGATAATAAAACATTGCCATGTGGTAAAATGCTCTCAGCTCTCCTGAAAGCACTAATTAGTTTTACACATTAAGTGTTCTTCAACTGCCCCACACCATTCCTGCTCTGTGAACGGAGCCCCTCTGCGTCCTTTCACAGAAGGTACGTTTCCATCAGGCTCCCACGCCTGAACTGACAATCACCCAAAAAGCTGCCCTTATTGGAGGATCACCTACAAAATCCTGATGTCAGTTACTTTAGCAGCTCATCAATCTTCTCTCTGATGCAAAATGACAGATCTTCACCTCCAGCTACCACACGGTAAATTAATAATGACATTTCCAACACAATATGCTAACAGGTCTTGTTAACCTTAGCTGCCCTGGCTGAGACAGCCTTTGAATGTCCAAAGGAACTGTTCAAGAACTGCTAAAGAGCCATATTTCAAATGCAATGTGAAAGCCCAGAAGACAGGCATACAAGGACTTTGAATAATTTTTAGAAATTTGTCTAAACAGCATGCTTTCAGGAAATGATTATGGTGCAATTTAGAGAACAGTAATTAACTTTTTGCAAGATACGTTATTTTTGTAGCTTGTTTCTCATACTTTCATGTCATGGGTCAAATAAATTACAACACCATAATTTGCTTGAATCCTTTGGATTTGTTTTACTAATTAGTATCTTGTTAAAATTTTAGAGTATCACTTTGGTGATTTTTTTAATTCTGTGGTTTTACCCTCTGGGTTGCCTTATTCTGAGGTTATAGGCTACCCACTGCAGACTAGGGTCTGAGTCCTGAAATACTTTTTATGAAAGTGTCTTACAAAATTACCAGAACTTAAGAAAATAGTCCATTATTGTTGTAAAAAGAAGAGAGGAAGAACAACAATGAGGGAAAGAGCACAGCTCAAAGAGCAGAGCCACAAAGTACATGTGGATGCAAAGATTATGATGCTGCACACAAAGTTATCACAGTTTCAAACTGAGGAAGTGTGAACCAGCAGTATTTAAAGAGTTCTCCTGGGCTATTATTTGGTCTGGAGAATGAAAGCCTTTTTGTAGGCACCAAACAGCTCTGTGTGAAATGAATCCCCCCATAGTGAGAAGCAGATACACCACACTTCATTTTGTTATTGTTCAATGCTCATGGCATACTTCCTACAAATTATTCAAGTTGTGTTGCAGAGATAAAATCATGAATTTCCCCCGGAACATTTGTACCTTTTTGCACATTACTACAGGCTAAGATTGTCACCAAACACTGGTGAACAGATGCTGTCTCCAGCAAGAAGATTGAGTACTACCCTGACTTTACAGATAAGCAAAGGAAACAGGAAAATTTTGGTCAAAATATGACAGTTCTCAGTGAGCAATTTGAGATATCCATGCCTTTATATGCCACAATAGTTTGTAGAATATAACAGCTTCTATGTCTGAAATACAACTACTAGCATTTTCAGCAACAGCTGCAGATGAGTAGCATTTCTGTGAGTGCAACCCCATCATCTCAACATTTCTGCATAAAATCAAGCAGCCACCTGTGGAAAATCTCCACCCCCACTCCCAGAATGACTTGTCTCAGCACAAGTCTTTTGCAGAGAAAAGAAAAACTACCCTAATTTCTCCAGGGTATCATTAAACCACCTTGACCATGAGATCGCCTCCTTTATCTTTCTGCAATACTCCATCTCATTCATTATGCAGCCTCCATCCCCTTTGTTACACACCACTGTTTCATCTCTCCCCAGACAGCAGAGAAACCAGAGATCCAGTGGGAAAGCAGTATTTGACCAGTTAATATATCCACATCAATTAATGCAAGCTTGAAGTGACACTGTACAGCTTCCAGTCTCTACTTCAGAATTATTTCTGGTTTTAAGAGGCCGTTATAGATAAAGCACCTTACTACTCACCCATGTCCCGCCTTCTTGTTCAAGTCCCAGCTGCCCCCTAATCCTGATCACAGTTCAGTCTCTCCCCTCATTTGCTACCTCTGTTACAGCTTTCCACTTCTTTCCTCTCCTTGTCCCATTCTGCTTGTCCAGTGAAGATCTCATCTTTTCTCCTCCCTGTTCCAGCAGTTAGTCTTGTTCAGCTTTTGCAGAGACCTTAGAGTCTGCATGAATAACTATAGGTGGACTGAAGAGTGCATGAAGTTACTCTTTCATTCAGTACTCAGAAGTTACTCATTTCAGTACTACATTCAGTGTTGCAGCTAAATGGCTGCTCTTAAGCAAGGTGCTGTCTGTCTTTAAATTACTCTTTGATCCTGGGTCTCCATCTCAGGTCTCCACTCTATTCTACCACACTTACCCAGCCACTTGAAAGTAAGTTCAATGAAGTGTTGTCAATTCTGTGTATCAGCTGCTCCATTACATTTAAAAAACCCTCAAACAATGCTCCTTTCTTATTTCACTGCTAATTTAAACACCACCCCCCCCGCCCTCCCACACACACACACACAAAGTGACTGCAACAGATTTTGGGGTGGACATCTCACCCACCACCCAGACAAAACTCACTACTTTCAGCATGGCTTCAAACTTTGGAGTTTTATCAAACTCTGAACAAACGGAACACGCAAAGGAAAATGCTCATGTTATGGAAAAATACTTTTTATACAAAGTCAGTCTATTTATCCACAATGCTGGTTTACAGCTACTAGACATTTTTAGGAATAGCGCGATTAATAAATAGATGAAGGAGCTTTTTAAAATTACACTGATGCAGCTTTTTTGTTCCTTAAGTATTGATTCATGTGGAGCAGCTGAGAAATCTGTTGATATTTTTCTGTCTTGAAAAGAATTATTTGTAATGTTTCAAAATTAAGTAGAGCTTGCCAGGTGAAATCCCAAAATATACAGAAGCATGCTTTAGAAAATAGATTCTCATAGTCAATATATCTGTATTTTACAAATACATACACAAAGCTTGTTTCTGATGAAATACAAAAACAATAAAGCAGACTACAGTATAGTAGACTACAGCTAGTCAAAGTGACTCAGAGAAACTGATGATAGTTTGGGTGAGATTCTGATATTCTTACCAGCTTCTCAGCTTCTCATTCCTTGAGTAGTCCCATTTGCTTCACAGACATTATTTATGAAGCAAGGTGCTGCAGTTCATTACCAGTAAGGATATCAGAATCTTACATAAGACAGAAAAAAAGAAAAGAAAGCGTAAAAAAACCCAAAAAGCTGTTAACTACAATTACCAGAATCCACTAGTAAGTCATTTTACTGGACATCATTCAATGGTCTTGACAAAAAAATAATTAGCCTACGATAAAGTAGCCAGTTGCCTCAAAAACCTTTAAAAAAGGTTTTTGTCTTTAAGAAGAAAATCTATATTCATTACACGGTTTAAAGTCAATGTCAATGGCAAATAAATTGAAACAGCTTTGAGTACCACTAGCACTACTTGTAAAATGTTCCTTCTTCTAGGGAATGATTCTGCTACAAAAGCATAATCACATGCACAGGAACACTCCCCTGTGCTTTATTTGGATGATATAATTTTAAGAACTGAGACCTTCTACTTGCTCTAATCAGGTAACTGGGTGTGAAACTAGTGATATGTGAAGCATTAAATATAAAGTCACAAAATATGAAAATATGAAATAAGGTCTTTATTGAGTGTAAGTATTTGTCATTGGTAAAATTAGACAGATATTGCAGAGGTAAGGGACAGATGATAGGACTGCAATGTGTGTATGAAGGCAGCAGTAGGCAAGACCACTATACTGGGAGATAGAGAACTAACATGAACTATCCAAAACTCAGGGCCCTGGACTAACATTAACAATGATGCTCATGAAACTTTCTTCTCTCCAGCTTTTAAGGGGTTATGCTATCTAAGGGGATTTTTAAGGCTTTCTGTTATTTTTTTCTTGCATTAATAAATCTGAAACTAAAGAAAATCTCTTCTTCTATTACAAGCTTATTAGTGTTGTGTGTCACCTCAGATATGCCTTCAATAAAGCACCTGGTTGTAATTCTGTGCAAGCACTCTTGGTGCTTATTACCACAGAAAACAATTCCAAGAAAGAGAAATAAATTCTGACTCCTAACAGCTGACCTAGAAGAACTCTTGGACTTAAAAATAGACAAATGCTCACATGCCAGCCCAAAGTCAAGTTGCACTTCCTGTCTGACAAAAAATGTCTGTCTTGTCTGTCAGATTAGGTAATTTCCTGACTTTGTCACACAAATCCCAAACTAAATGGGGGATATGGAAAGTAAGAAAGGTGTTTCTCTGTAATGTTTTAATAGCACTTTCTCATTTACCATTAACTCCACCAACTTGAGAAGGAAGAGGATGAAATAGGTCTCTAGCCCTTTTAAGAGATCAAGCCCACAAGTGAATGAATCTGATCACCTCCATCCCCCCTGCTTAAGACATACCAACTCTGCCAAGTTTCCCTTAGTATTTGTTTCTTAAAAGAAATCATATACCTTTCTGAAAATATCAGTAATCAATGGCATGCTAATGTCCTAAAGTGTCCTGAAAGAAATTTGACAAAATGAATATAAAATGCTTATATTCTTCAAATCAAACTGCCTTATCTAGCAGTTAATTAGGTAAAACAGAACAACACTGAAAAGCAAGCATGACATGCAGCAATTCGAGACTTCTACCAGTTATTAATATAAACCCTTTAAAACCATGTAAATAATTTATCCTAGATAAATTGTATATTAATTAAATGCTATTAATGAGATTATTATGTATAAGAGATAATTTAATTTAAATATTAAAGATACTGCAGTATATTCACAAGAGCAGAGAGCTAAGACCAACCACATGTTACTCTGATTATATAAAGCACTAATTTTATAAAGCACTAATTTTTTGGAATTAAATTCCAGATCAGTAAGGCATGCAAAGTTTGGAAGAGGAGTGCTGAAAACTAAATTTCAAGAAAATTAGCTTTCCATTAAAAGTTTATTCCTACAGACAAAAAGAAGTAGATGTCTGCATTCCGAAAAACAACACAAATCAAATTACTAGTAAGATCATATTTTTAATAACTTTACAAACCTTTAGCAATCTTAAGAATAACATGTAAACAGAACAGCCTCGCTCCAAGTTTTCTCACTTCTCAATATTTTCATGTGCACACATACATGCACACCTAGGATTCTGCTTCTAATATCACATCACATCTTACAGAGTCTAACAGTCACTCATTCAAGTGTGCAACACAAACAAACAGGCCTGCAGTGTCTCTCATTTTAATCCTCAGCACTGAGATCCGTGCTGTACTTTTGATTAACCATATTCCACTGTGCTGGTAAAAGCTTCGAGAATAGAAGACAAAGCACAACCTTCCCACAAGACACATGAAAAACTCCAAAGGAAGACTAATAGGCAAAGAAAGGCCACAGCCATAAAAGAATGTTAATTCTGATGACACCAGATTCTGCAGTGTCAAGCCCATTAACTTTGATATGGATTGTTTTTCCTTCCGTCAAGAGCTGAATTCAGTACGCCGGAGTTCACCTGGTCAAAATCCAGCTCTAACACATTGCTTTACTGTCTCCTCACAATGTAAGTATAGGAACACTTTTAATTTCAAACCACAGCAACAAATACTTTTTGAGAAACAGACTGATGCAGGCTCTTGTGACTTTCTTCAGCAATCTCCGCAATCCCCAGTGAAAGGGGATTTTGCTGTGACCCACACATTCAAGACTGCCCAAAAGTTCTAGAGAATGAGGATGTATCTGGGTTCTGAAGCAGAAAATAACACTAGGTATGTGGATCCTCTTGTCTGTGAGACCCTTCAGTGGGGTTCTGTTCAGGAGCCTGTGAGGGACCACGACAGACTCTGCTATAAACTTCCCATCTATGGAAATGCTTTTGCATGGACTTAATTCTGCTGATTTATTTATTTATTTATTTATTTAATAACTTTAATAGGAGTTAAATACATACTATGCATGTGAAGGAATAAGTCAAACATTAGATTTGGCAAACTTCTTGCTTTGTTAACTACTCGAAGGGGAGTATAAATATATTACAGAACAGTATTTCAAAATACTAAAATACTAGAAAAAGGAAAAAGAAGTTTATACCAAAAGAAATGTTAGTCTGTAGCTACAAGACCCACTATCTGCAGATTATCCCATAAACATGGTCTGAAAAATAAGCCCCTGTACTTACAACTTATAGTGATGCCAAGTTCCACATTATGCTTCTTTGGTAGTTTCACATGAAATGTTCCACTGCTTGGTATAACTGATTCTATTAAAAAAAACCATTAAAAATGTTAGATAATTTATAAGGCACAGCAATTCCACGAGCATGGAACTATGCATGTAAGTTGATGAAATCACATCAGAGTCCCAAGGCAGGGATGAAACATGGGTGCTAAAATGAAGGAGGTATGATTTATAACTCTACTGGTAATTTCACGGTTACTCAAATTTGTAAGGTTTAACTGAATTTGTGGAGATTGCATGGGCCAGCAGCCAGCTGAGACTGCAGGTTTTTAGCTCATATGCAAGTTCTGTGAGCACATGGGAAAATTTTACTGCTGGCAGACAGCTTTTAATTAAAAGGACAGGAGATTGAGTCATAAGGATTTCTGACCTTTGTTGCTGCAGGACTAACACTTATTTTTAACTGTCCACTAAGGTACCTGCCATGGGTTTAACATCTAATAGGAAGAAACTGAATCCAGTGGTGCACACATATAATGTGTACTTGATATACACAGTTTGTGATTTCATGGGTATATTCTGCATGCTTAAACACATTACAGAATAAAGGAATGCCATTAATAATAATATTCACCAGAAAAATTCACAATGATACTTCTGGCCTTTATTAATTAATTTTCTATTATTTTATTTAGAGATACTGTAAGTGAAACACCTCAAGAGTTTTTTTGTTTATCCACCCTTTTTAATACTTTTCTGTCTTGCGAAACATTTCATTATTTGGCCTGTAGAGGATTTGTCTCTGTTTAGCACAACATTTCTATCTCAGGCCAGAAAAATGTCTGGAAATAACTCAGAGGAGAGACACTCACCAGATCTTAATACAGGACTTGTCATTTCTATTTGCTTTCAGAAGTAGACTGCAGGGCTGTGTGAAATGAGAAGGCTGTACAAGAAACCACGTTTCAAATAAGTCATGAATGGTGTAGATGTGAGAAGAAAACCTCTACCTCAGATGCCTAACACTTGCAATGTACTTGGGATTTATTTCTTCATTTTTCTTGCAAGACAGAATAACAGGACATTCATACCTGCAACATCAAATTCTATTTCCAAAGTGACCTTGTTGGTGATAGAGGAGTCTCTGAGCAGTTGATTGGCCTCATCAAATGTGCTGTCTTCTGTTGGGATACCATTTATTGACACTATTCTGTCTCCTATTTGCAGCACCCCACACCTTGGTACAAAACAATACAAAACAGTCATCAGATGTTCATGTTACCAGAAGCAGCAGTATCACAGAATCACAGAATCATTTAGGTTGGGAAAATGCCTTAAGATCACTGAGCCCTACCATTAACCCAGCACTGACAAGTTCCACCCTTTCCGTGTGGAATTGCCATATTTACACGTCTTTTAAATACCACCAGGAACAGAGTCTGAACTTCTTCCCTGGGCAGTCTGTTCCAATCCTTGACAACCTTTTTCATTGAAGAAATGTTTCCTAATATTCAATCTAAACCTCCCCTAGCTAAAATTGAGGTCATTTCCTCTTGTCCTGTTGCGTGTTATCTGGGAGAAGAGAGGAATCCCCACCTGGCTACATCCTGTTTTCAGATAGTTGTGGGGAGCTATAAGGCTCCCCTCCCTTTCCTCCAGATGAAACACCCCCAGCTCCCTCAGCTGCTCCTTGTTAGAGCTGTTCTTCAGCCCCTTCACCAGCTCCACTGCCTTTCTCTGGACACATCCAGCACATCAATGTCCTTGATATAAAGAGGGGCCCAGAACTGAGCACAGCACTTGAGGTGTGGCATCACCAGCGCCATGCACAGGGACATGATCACTGCCTTGGTTTTTGGCTGGCCACGCAGTTTCTGATATGACCCACCTGATCAAACACCTTCAACCAGTCCCTGAAGGATAACTGTGGCATAGCAGCTCAACAAGCAACCTAGGCACAGAGGCTGCAGCCCCTTTGTACCATGACACCATCAAGCACTCCCAGTATGGGTCATGCCCTCCAGGTGCTGGGGGCCAGGAAGAGGGGTCTTCATGCTTCCACCCCACCGTGGACATCATCTGCGCCTCTGACCCTGGGCTGCAGGTGAAATGGCAGCTGGTGCTTGTCTGTGCAGCTGCTATCATTCTCATGACATGATAAAATACATATATAAGCATAAAAATGTAATTGAAATAATTAGTAAGTCAAAATTCCGGTACTCCCTAAGATTTGATTCTGTACCGAAACTGAACAGAGCTGGTTATAGCTTTCCCCCGGCACGCTCAATTATCACTATTTTGACTCCACTGATTTTTCTGATTTTTTTTGCTTTGTTTTACTTTGCATGAATATAGCTTCCAGTCTCCTTCTGGAGGACTCTGTATGGTCAGAACACTGTGTTTGTCATTCTTTTATAGCTGATCAAGTGCATGAAACACCATTGTCAGAACAGAAAGTGTATTACTTGCCCCACTCCACTGAGCAAGGCCCTGCAATTTGTCACAAAATGAAAGAAAGCAACGAGCCCAAAGCACCCAAGGAATTCTCACCGAATGTATTCAGCAGTCAATTAAAGAGGCTCACCTTTCTGCAGGACTGTCAGCCTCAATGTAGGAAATGAGGGGAGGAGAGGACAAGGTCTCGGTAGCGAACACGCTGCCCTGGAGCTGTATCCCAAACCCCACTATGGGGTCAGCTGTCAGCACTACTTCTGTGGTTTCTGTGTGGACGACCTGCCCAGCCAAACCAACAGTGCTAGAGGCTAAAGACACTATAAAACAGAGCAGACCAGGAGGAAAGACATTCATACACAGCAGAAGTTCCATTATTTTTTGAAAATTGTTCTTTACAATACATCTAGTCAATGAAATGTCTGTTTAAAAGCCAATTTAGGCTAGAGTTTATAAATTATGTACAAACAGTTATGGCATATAAGATAATAGAAAACATCTGGTTGTATGCTGGAATGCAAAGAGATAGTTCTTGTTCTGAGTAAAATAAATGTGCTTGATATCCCCACTCCAAAAATCTCAGGACATCCTTGAATTCTGTTTGCATTAGGTTGGAGGCATGGATAAGCAGAACTCCAACAGGAACTAAGGGAATTGGAGGCACAAGCCCAACTGTTATTCAGGCACATTCCTCTTTTGAACATCTCACAGCCATTTATTGTTGTTAGCAACAAAGCACATGGATCAG
This sequence comes from Pyrgilauda ruficollis, assembly GCF_017590135.1. Taxonomy (NCBI): domain Eukaryota; kingdom Metazoa; phylum Chordata; class Aves; order Passeriformes; family Passeridae; genus Pyrgilauda; species Pyrgilauda ruficollis. The sequence continues at coordinate 5,018,404 of NW_024518095.1, forward strand.
GCTTGCTTGCAAGAAGTAAGGATGCCTTCTTGTACATGTTTGCTATAAGTCAGCAAACATGTCAGGCTAACTGGTTAATGTAAAGAAGTTGAACCACTGTTTTGGCAACCAGTGTATCTCAAGGCATTGTGAGAAAAAAGTTCTGTTGGATCTCTCAAAGCCACTGGGGGACCCTTCTGTGAGAAACTTGGGCAGCTACTCCTGTTCCCCTGCTTTACTGACACTTCCGCAGTACAGATCAAGACAAAAACAACAGTGAGATTCAATACAATTACCTGCGAAAGGAGGAGACTGCACCTTTGCCTCCCTGACCTCTGTCTAAATGTCTGTTGCATTATGGTTTGAATTCCCCCAGTGACAAACTATTGCCTTTCATGTCATATACATGTCTGCTAAGATTTAGGTAAAATGTCATAGTTTATTTGAGGGATAGTTTACCTGTGCTTTTTTTTTTCTCTTAGATGCAGGAAAAAAAAATTGACATTATAGATAATATTAGCACAACTGTAAAAAGATGTCAGAGTATACATATACTTATATATAAGTATTTTCCCACACTATGGGGTTGCAACTTTTGCTCTACATCAGTTAGTATAAATCTGATTGATGTGGCACAGTTGGCAATGACAGTTCTTTGCAAAATTTTCACTTGCCAAAAACCTCACAAGTTTCTGTTTTCTTCCAGCAAAGCTCCTTCCCACTCTAAAACTGCCTCTTCCAAATAACTGTGAATTCTTCCTCATATCTTGTTTTAAGTTTTCTTTCTCTGTGCATTATTTTAGATACTCAATAGCTTCCTTCTTACTCTTTCTTTTATCTGCACTCAATAAGATATGCTTACACACAAATGTAAATACTAAAAATCTGTTCTTAGAAACTTCCATCAGCTTTAGCATTTACTGCATGTGAGAAATAGGTTTCTCCAGCCCTCATTGCTGCAAAGGCTAAAATATAATGAAACCAAATAAATTAATATAATACCTAAGACACCTTCTAGAAACATCTTTATTTAGGGCAAAGGAAAGTTCAATTTTCTCTTTCTTAAAGGTCATATAACAATTACTTGTTAACTTCATCTCTATTTCCCATTGCTTATGTCCCTATTCCCTCCATGCAGCAGGTATCTAGTTGACTCTGTAACCTTCTTACTCTTTTTATAATGTCCTACCAGGAACCTAAATATCTAATAAAATTTATTTCAACTTCCAGGACAGTAAAAGTTTTAATTCACATTGGGAAATGAAGTCATTATCTGTGGGATTTAAAACTCACTCTAACAAACATTTTGATGATGCCAACACTTAAATACGACAATTAGGTACTTCCACTCAGAAAGAAAAGGAAAGAGAAAGAGGAACAAAAAAACCCTTCAGAGATCAAAATCATCCTTTCCTGATCATGTAACAAAAGCTATCTCCTAAGACTCTAAACACCACAGGTACCCAAACCCATGAGCACCTTGGGGTTTGTAACTCAGCAGTAAGTGTAGCAAGAAACACTGACATTTTTTGGCTCTTTGATGGATTAGAATTTTTACAGGCCAGGAAGCAGCGCTGTTGATTTCAAAAGGGGACATGGATGTGTTGGTATTTCCAGGGAACACTGGCTGCTATTGCTAGGGGTACATCCCAGCATACTTGTATAGTTCTCCTCTAACTCTTAGCAACATTCCTGGGGGCCAGTTTGCTATATGCTTTGCAGATATGTAAATCATGATTGTGAATTTTAAGATTATGTACTTGTTACTTTTATGCCTGCAGTTATACAAGAAGCAGAATAAGATGTGCTTCAAGGTGCATCTATGGATTATTATGCCTCCAGTCTCCCACTCTGACCCACAAGAAACTGAAAAATGTTCACAAAACCCTCTCCAATTTCTATCAGATATGCAACTCTAGTAAAGTAAATTTATATAAATTATGTCTCTCTTCCAACCACTAATAGGGACCTGTTACAAAATACTTCAGGATTTAAACTCTTAACAAAATAATAATCTAAGCGCTTCCACAAAGAATCCCACACCTTAAGCAAACAAACAAACAAAAAAAACAAAACCAGAGGAAGAACAAAACCTGAAAACAAGTGGCATAAAAAAAGCTTCTAGCAGCAGGGCATGCCCTCACTTTTTACAGTCACATATTTAGGAAGATCTGCATAACTAATGCAATGATTGCTAAATCATGACCATAAAAGTCTTGTAACCCCTCGTGCCATCACACTTAATCTTCATGAATTATGCCATGATCACATTATGCTGTGCAACTATTCCTAAATAATTTGCAATGTAAACTTTATAACAACCTACATATTTTTATTCCCAAGTAACATTCTAAAATATTTATTAAAATTTACCTTAATAAAACTCTCAAATGATCCAATTAGATTAAAGAAAAAATCCCTAAAATTAAGACTGTGCTACTCCTTTTCCATGAAAAGCACAGCAGTCAATCTACCTGGTTCTCACGAGTCTCCCACAAAGGGAGAGGTTTTCAAGCCTTGTCAATGGACAGTGGAAAGGTACAGGACTGGACATTCTCTATCCTGGTCCACTGCAGGACATTCAGGGTAGTGTGGGTCTCTTAAGTTGGCTGTTACTGCTGTCACAAGAATGGGTATAAGTCTACTAACAGAGTAAGGAACTCTGCATGTGCTGATAAGCAAACTCACAAAAAGAGCAAACAAGTCTGGCTGGCCAGCCAATTCCTCTGACACCAGTTGCAGTTCAGGGCTGTTGATGTAGTCACAGGTTGTAACGAGGCACTGACCACTCAGTGATGGGGCCAGTTTCAGGTATTCTGTAATGCTCTATATCAAGACCTCACAATGTGAATGGGTAATAAATGAGGCACAACTAAGCCTGCTCCTAACTTCTCCTATCTAGAGATTCGTTTACTCATAGCAGCTTGTCATCCCCAGGGCCTTCTGACTTGAAAAATCTTTTAGGTGGGCTGCAGAACTTATGTGACTGTTCCACTTAAATGCCACACCACTGGCCTTGTTTTGAGTCTTTGCAAGATAACATGGACAAGGCTTCCTTGAAGGAAAAATATCTGAAAAATTTAACAATGCAAGTTACAGTTGCACCCAAGATCCATAAGAGGATTGGCTTTGATGATTTCATCCTTTGTTGAACAGCTAAAATGTAGCATAATTGATGAATGATTTTTTGCATTGATTTTATAATTCAAATAAATTACTGCTAGTGTAACACTACTACTGTTTCTCACGTGCAGAGGAGAACATGTATGAGCTGGACCTCTACTGATACCACAGCATGACAGACACAGTATCCCCCCATGACCCAAAAGAATGCATTAGAAGCTAACATGTCAACAGATGAGTTGTTAAAAATGGCTGATCAGATTAAAAACAAAAAATGCACTTACAGGCAAATGTTATGCAAAAATATGTGCTTTACAGAAGAAATAAGAACAAGCAAGCAACAAAAACTGCAAGAAAGCAAAACCTCAGTTCCTCTCTAATGTATTCTCACAGTTCTGTAGTGACTGGCCTTAGAAGCTGCTTGTTTGCTCTGGTTTTACTATGACCATAGGGAATCCTTAAAACACAGCAGCAAGTGCTGTAATGTGCAGCAGCTCAGTTCTTTCAGAGTGGACTTCTGAGCATTGTTATCTAGAGCAAATGATTTACAGAGCAGTTCTCACCTCCCTGCTCTGGAGGAACTGAGCTGCTGTGGATCGCACAAGGATGGACAAGCCAAAAGAGAGATGGCACTTGCATGGAGCCTGGGAAAAAATGCACTGACACAGCCACACTCTTTCCAGCCCAGTGAATACTTAGCAATATGCAAAATGGAACAGCCTGAATAGATCTGTTCTGGCTTGGGAAATGACTGACTCATAGGCAATCCATGCTTTGAGTTCCAGAGAGTGGTCAAATGAGACCGTTTAGTCTTCACTGTAACTTGTTGCTCTTCCTCACCAAAATAACTGTACAGGTCATGGTGTAGCTGTAAACATTAGAACTACCTACGAGGTGCTGTGGCAAGCTCTGCCTTCCCTAATGTGACAGCTGGTTGAGCTTACCAGCAATCTGTTTTTGGCTATTCAGCTATGAATTCTATTCCCTATGGACACTGGAAGAGTTAAGAAAGGAATTTTAAAATCACTTCAGTAATGGTTTAACAAACTCTTCCAGCACTGTCTGAAGAAAACATTCCTTTATAAATTTCAGATGAGATAGCTATGCTGCATAGCATCTCCTCATCTCATTTTAGCATGGGACAAATATTTTTACCATTATGTTTCCCTACATCTACCAGAAATTCTCTCTCCTGTCCAGAATATATGTGTATTAATTAAGGTACTGTGCAACTTTTTTTCTGCATCTTCCCCCTCCTCCACCCATTAATTCACTGCACATTTTTGAGCAAATGCAGTTACCACCTACAGGAGCTTTTGAAGTCCTTCTTTTTCATCCTCCGCCTCATCATTGTCCCACGTGGGCTGGTGGAGTAGAGGCTGCGAGGTAAGGTCCCCATGTTCAGGGAACTCAGGCTGTATGCACTCATGGAGGTAGGAGAGAAGGATGAAGACACCAGAGCTGCTGTAAGAAATCAAACACTTGGCATACAGCACTCAGTCTTCACAGAAGAGCGCGGCACACGCCTGTAACTCATCAATGAATCAAACATTTTATGTATAGGCTGTGTACGATGCAGAGGAATGCTTTGTGCATTTCCAATAACAAAGACATTAAACCACACAGGTGACCCTAGGAAAAAGTAAAGCCAGCATTTCATGACAACAGTTGCTGGAAGCTAACAATGATAATGTAGACAAAAAAGATATATTCACAGTGTACAACTTATTTTAAGAAAACCATGTGAAATTAAATTTTTCAACACATATCCCCAAACTAAAGCAAATCAATATATCTAGATACACTGATTTTAGAAATGCCTTTTTGTAATAGGTAATTTCTGACAAAGATTTGTAAGCAATGCTTTGCATTCAAAAATCATGCTTTATATATACTTTTCCAATCCAATAGTCTACTCATACATAGAAGAAGAGCTGATTCATTCAGCATTTTCAAGCCTTTTCTTGTCTACAAAGGCTGCTTTGTTACAGAACTGAAAAGGTGTAAAATGTCAGAAATAACCTTGGTATGGCTATGAAAAAGTGTAGCATCCGTAAAACTGAAAAGGTTTTAGAGCCTGAAATGGGAAAAGTATGAGTGAAAGAAGAAGGGAGGGAGCAGGAGGAAGAGGGAGGAGGAGGAAGAAGAAGAAAAGTGAGTATGTCAGCAGGAAAAGGTGTGGAACATTACGAAGGCTTTTTTGAGGAGGCGCTTTCTGGAATTTCAGGGCTGGCATCCTGCAATGGTCAGGGTGGTAGGTGTTATAATGGTGGTAGGTGAGGAGGCTGCTGTGGCTGTTGGCACACGAATCCCAGGTAAGTTGCCTGTTGCTTCTTTCAACCTTCACTGCCAGCATGAAGGGATGACGGAAAATCAGAAAACAAAAGGACCAGAGAAGAGGTAAAAGTAACTGAATTGCACAAAGAAAACCAAGAAGAACTACAAACCAAAAGCAAGAGAATGAAAACAAATTGAAAATAAAATGAAATAAAATTAAAATAAAATAAAATAATAAATAACCTGGTCTTGTCTTCTTATCAGGGGGTTCTAGTTTGAGGAGCAGAAATAATATTTTTTCTCAGAAAAAATGTTTCTGATTGAGTTTTTTTGCTTTTTTCTATTTGTTTAAAAAATTATGATTACTGAATCAATTTCTAATCTCCTTCTGGCTTAGGGGCTAAGATTGCAAACTTTCTCAGAAAATACTAAGATACTACACATGACCACTCACTGACGGTTAATAACTCTCTGCTTGCATTAATCTATTTTTAAAAGACCAACCAGATACTTTACATGGCACTGCCTAGAATGGAGATACTTCCCTTCCATTTCAATTTACTGTATTGACATTTTAATTTTGCCACAATCTATTGCTGGCATTCTGCTATTCTGTGCAGTAAATGACTTCCCAATGCCAGCAGCAGGAAAACTCTATCCTGAAATCTGGTTAATAAAGAAAAGAGGTCTTATTGATTAGCTGGATTTGCAATTTTGTATTTTTGTCTTGTGGTTTTTATGTTTTTTTTTTTTTTAACTTGATCTTCAAAACTTTAAAATGATCCTTCACTGGATGAAATTTGAAACTGTATTTCATTATTTAATTGCAGGTTCTATGTGCTCTAAGTGAAGACCGGTATTTACTAAGAGAATGGGAAGCATTTCAGTTGTAAAATCTTAAAGGAAAGGGATTGAAGTCTCCATTATTAAATACAGTATATCCATCATTAAATTCAGCATGTCTGTATCCTTGCTGAACCATAAAGGCACAGTTCAAACTGGGAAGTATTCACTGAATTTTTTGTCTTAAAACACCAAGGGATTCACCCATGCTACAGAATCATGCAATGGTTTGGGTTTGGAGGGACCTTAAAGACCATCTTGCTCAAACTCTGCTACCATGGGAAGGGACACCTTTCACTAGACCAGGTGGCTCAGGGCCCCTTCCAGCCTGGCCTTCAACACTTCCAGGGATGAGGCAGCCGCGGCTTCTCTGGGTAACCTGTCCCAGTGCCTCACCACCCTCGCAGTGAAGAATTTCTTCCTAATATCTAATCTAAACTGTTTCTAAATCTGTTTCCATAAAACAGAGTTTGCTGTCTTTGTCCCATGTGCTCTACTACCTGCTATACCTACAATGGCTGCAGACTTGTCTGTCCCCACACTGGCCTTTTACAGGAGCCCAAAACCTTGAGCATTTAGGCTGGACCTACACCTTGTGTTCATATCTTACTCCACGAGACAAAATTAGGGGGGAAAAGGGCAGCCACCACAGCAAGCCCTGTGCCCTGGCAGAAGGAAAGCTGTCCTCTGGTTTCACTTCGTATTACATGAGCCCTGATGTGCTAATTGCCTGACTGTACTACTCCTTCTGACTCAAGAGTGATGCCTGTCTCTACAGGGTGGATCTAAGGAGTGCACACCAGGAAAGGGACAGGGAAAGGGGAGCACAGGGGCTCACCATGACCCTGCAGGCCCTAGAGATGCCTGACCTGGCCCTGTGTCTTCAGCCAGATTGCCCTGGACTTGCATCCCTCTATGAGAACTCTGTGCCCTGGTAAGTACTTGAATCAGAAGAATTCTTTTTTTGCCCCAATATCAGATATCAAAAGTAAGGGAGGGGTGCAATGTCAGCGCCAGGCTGGGTCTGTGCTCCTGGGGTTCCTCACCCACTGGCACCACCACCCTCAGGGACTTTGGAAAATCTCATGTTAGCCAGGAAACTCCCAGAAACACCAGAAGCAGCCTGATATGGCCTTATGTGTCTTAGAGACTTTGCATGTCTTCTCAGATGAAATCATCTCTTCAATTATGTGCACAGACAGCGAGATTTCTTGACTTTAACTACAGTGAAAAAATTAAAATCTGATAAGAACAATGTGGCCAGGTGGATTTTCATTATTTTCAAGCTGCTGTGAGCCTTGTTTAATTAAAAAGACTGCTTCCAGCAGGAAATTATCTGGCAGGCCTTGAGATTTCTTAATGTTTTATTTTCATGCCGAGAGTAGAGATAAAAATGTCCTACAAAGTGGGAAAGTACACAAATTCAGTTTGCTCAGCTTGTGGAAGGATAGTCCCAGTTCAACAAAAGTTCTGTAAAAGAAAACCCTTTTGTGTGTAACCAGACTAATTTAGTGGTAATTTCAGCTTTTCCAGTACAGGGTTGTGTATAGTAAACATAAAACTAATGGGGCAGCAAGAGAAATGAATGTCAGCAGCACAATATAAAGGAAAAAAAAAAACCATGAAAAAGAATTCTATCTTTTATAGAGCTCTTCACTTTATTTTAGGGCTAAAATTTCAGTTTATTTTATATACTGACTTTTCTGCCTGTTTTAAATTCCTAACATATTCCCACAAGAACAATAACTGAGCTCAGCAAGTACAGCCCTAATGACTCAGCTTATTCCAGATATATCAAGGGAGATTTTCACTCTCTGCAGCCTCTAGGTCATACCACACCTGATAAAAGGTTGTTTCTAAGAGGGAACTTGCTTCCATAAAGCTTGTTATATCTTGAATTGGTCATGATATTGTGGTAGCACCACTTGGTGAGGGGCTGGAATAATCTGTAAGCATCCTAGTTATTCTGCTTTACTGAAGAAAGTGACTTTATTACTTTAGGGATACTTTCCCCCAAAAGATGCTCTTATGTATCACCTTTTGCTGATCACCTTGATATGATTTTGTAACAGACAGTTCTTAACTCTGGCATAGCTAGAGCATTGCTTTTTCTAAGCATCTACACTGGTTACTAGAATATTACCAGCATCAATCTGTTATAAATGTTGGTTTACAAACCAACTGCTTCAAGTAACACAATCATCTACACAAATCACTGGCCCCAGCATTTGTCTTCCCCCAAAAAAAACAGTCTTCAAAATTTTTTAACCATCAGAAATTAATTGCATGACATCTTTGCTTCAAAGAAAAAGAAAGATTTGTTTGCAATGTACTGTCACAACTGAAAGGAATGGAAGTACATTGCAAATTTGGGCTTCAACTCATTCTGCTTGTGCAGTATCACTCTGCTCCTCGTGGCTCTAAGCAGCTTAAGTAGAAAAGGGAAAAGAGCTGAGTACAGGGAGAACATGTAATTGCAAAGGTTACTTTTTATTCACCCTGGTCTAGGAGAAACTAATGTCTCCTCTATCACTAGTTCAGTATTCCCTACTCTGAGAAACTGTCTAGAACATCACTTATCAAGAGACAACCTGGATGTTGCATGGATGTCCCAGAACATTTACCATCACTGACATTTTGAGACCTCAGACCTTTAGGCCTTGGTCTAAAGCAGGCAGAAGCACAGTACCACAGGCTCAGAAAAATTATACCACTGGTTCATGCTGCAACACATGTACCTATTCTCTGTGTATTTGATAACCCTTGCTACTGTTTTGATGTCTATCAAGATGTGCTATTTTAGACTGAATTAAAGGATTACTGTGAATTAGCCACTTTCTCATGATTAGCTAGAAGACAAGACCGGCAACCTCCATCTTCAAATACTAAGACATTTTACAAACATTTTATTTGAGAATGGAAAGCCACTCTATTCAAGCATGTTGGTATGAAATAAGTATCACAGTGAAAAGGTCTGCAATCTAGGGAACTGTTTCCAAATTGACAGTGAACCTGTGAAGCAATCTCAGAAGCACTTTAAAAGATGATGGCAATAAATAATAATGCCATTAACATGAGAAAATACGGGAGGGGTTTACATATTTTAGGGGAGAACAGGTGTTATTAATTGACCATAACTGTCAAATCAATATGCTGAAAATAAGTTGGCTGTGGTCCTACTTCCCCACTCTAAATTTAAGAATCAATGTAGAGATTAATTTACTGAAGTATCTCATAGCACCCTCAACAATTGCAACAGTAGAGTCAACAGGTGTCTTTATGAACATTTGCAAGTTTGTAGAGGTATTTCTTAGCAAAATGTTTCCCTCTCTGGCCATAGCAATCTCAGAGGGTTCATTAAGACCAAGAACACACAGAGCTGCTGCTCAGAAACTGCAGAAGCATAACGTGGGGAGCTGAAACAACATCTACACACATAACTGCGGCGATGGCTTTGACCATTCAGCTTGGGCAGGTAAAGCACAAGAAAGAAAGAGAAAAAGGTATTTGGTGCTACAGATCCTCTTACCGTGCTCTGGGCCTTTCAGTGCTAGCCGAGTCTGGTGGTGGGGAAGGATCTCCAGTTTGACATTATCAGCTGCATTAGCCAAAAACTGCGTTGCTTCCGCCAGTGTACAGTACTCCATGCTGGTGCCATCAATGGACAGAATATGGTCTCCTACATGTAATGCACCGCATCTATATAAAAGGGGAAAAACTTGGTATGATCAGGTAGGCTATTTGCTTGCACAGTGAGTTTTTCTGCCTTCAAACTGGTCATGACAACTATGAACATGTTCTTTTTTTTCGAGAGACATTTGTGTTTTGTAGGCACTGTCACTGGTCAGACTTTAACTCTATTAATACAAACCTTAAAAACAATTCCGTTAATACAGTATATGCCAAGACATCACTCACAGAACTGCAAACTGCAATGGGGTAGCTGACTCTAAAATATATGTGAATGGCAGCAGGATAAAATGAGAAGAGCTTAAGGAGACTCGAATAACTTGGTCACATATCCCTCACACAAGCACCCAGTTCATCATTTTTTGAGTTATAATTCAAACATTTATTAGTACAAAAGCTGTAAATGATGATGAAATTATGCAGTAGTCAAACAAATAATGAAACCAGGGCTAGCATGGTGACTCTAGAAGTGGGGTGGGGAGGGGGCTATCTGCTAAATTTTGCTGCACTTAAGAGACTGGCTACTGGATGAGTTGAGAAATGCAAACACAGCAGTCAGCATCCCGACGTACCAGTCAAGTGGACAGCTCCTTTAATTGGTTACCCCCTGTGAAATGGGAAAAAACAGAGGGAGAAAATTAAAGCATCCTGCACCATTGAACTGGAGAACACCCCTGGATCAATGGCCGTCACTCTCAAAGTTTCTACTGTAGGGAAAAGCCCACAGAGGAGCTGTAGACTCACTGCTACAAGTGGGTGCTACCAAAAGCACCGTTGCTAAAGAGGAGTTACAAGGCAGGGTGACTGGGGACATGCAGGAGGAATTTGCTGCTGAAACATAATATTTAAAAAAAATTCAAGTAGAGATATGAATATAGAAATATATTGTATATGTATAAACACACACATACACACACACACACCCACACACCCCAGAAAAGATCCCACAAATCTGTTGCAAAGGATCAGACCACTGGGGAAAAAATATCTAGCTATAATTTTAATGGTTTAAAATGGTTTTATTTGAAGGTTTAAATGAAGTGGAAATATTACAGCAAAACAATTTAGAAATACAGAAGCCAGTCTTTCTTATACCTCACTTGTATTCTAAAATATCAGTAAAAGAATCCAGACATAAGGAGTTCCATTTCACTGTGCCACAAGAATCAGTGATATATCCTAAAAGAACACTCCAAGGTTGCAAAGCCTCAAAATTTACTTCCCTTGACAGCTGTTCCATACGGTGGGCTTACTTCAAGAATCCCAGTGGGTTACGTTTCTTTTTTTTAAATACTGATCTCTGCCACAGTGTTACATTTAATAGCCAGACTCCTGTGTTGCATAGCGCAAGCAGCCAGTCACGTATTACATGGGGGCTGGCTATGTCACTGACTACTACACGGATGAGCTAAAGGAGATGGAAGTCTTAGACTTGGCAGTCTGGAACAGCTGTCTGACAAAGTGCTAATTTTAAGACATGCAACCTTGAGAGGACCTGGTTCAGTCGATTTTCTCAAAAAAGGGAAGGGTTCCTTTAAAACCAGACCAAACAGAAAAAGAAGTAAAATGGATGCATGGACCTGCAGTGTCAGTTCTCTGTCACACTCACCTGTCTGCAATACTTGCAGATTTGATTTTGTCTATGACAATGACCTGTTTGTTGCAGCACATCGAGGTAGTTAGTGCAACCCCAAGAGCAGCACCAGGAGTTTTGGCAACTTCAACTAGCAGTGGCCCAGAAGCTGTTGCTACTGAATCTGTTAAAATTAGACAACAAAAGATCAGTATTATACCAATGTGGTATTTATGCCATTTTCATGTTTTCCCCACATAAAATCTCCATGGCTATTCTATTTCTCTAACCAGATAACATACCACTTCGAGAAATACTGGAATAGTCATTTAAGGAGTCAATAATCAGCTCTTGATGTTGAAAACTATAAAAGCAAGAGGAAGTTTGTGAATTTGGGATGTCCAAAAGTTTCAGAGTGTGTCAGAATCAGAGATGGATCAGATGAGAGAAACAGGATGTGTTAGTGAAGCATTCTCTTGAATAACTGGAGATAAATATTACCCAAAATTTAAACAGACATGCTGAAAAAACAGAATTAATTTAAAAAGTCAAAAATTATCTGAAAAAAATTAATAAGTGAATAGGTTAGAGAAGGAAGCTAAATGAATTTTCACAAAAGGTAATGAAGGTCTGTAGACGGCAGCTGTAATAATCAAATGAAGAAGATAAAGAAAGGGTCTACAAGAAATCCTTCACAAAAGAAAGGACAAAATGGTGAAAGTGCAGGAGGTGTGACACCTAGAAGTATTAGAAATTAAAGCAAAATACATGTGAGGAGGTTCAGAAGATTCTTTTAACATCGTGCCACTGGACAAAATACTGCCTTACAACAGGACATAGTAAACGATCAACACTGAATACAGAAAACAGGAAAATAAGTTGGAGCAACAGTCATGATTGATGACTTGGTAAGATACTACCCCAGAGAACAAGTGCTAGACACAGCAGAGCAAAAACACAGTAGGCTTCTTCCTAAATGCCAAAACAAAGCAGGCAGGGATTAGGGTGAAGTACACTCTGGACACTGGCTGAGAACTCCTACTAACCAATACCCATTGATCAATAACTCAGTGCAGTAAGATACAGTAAGAGAAGATGTCCTTTAAGGATATTAAAAGACTGAGACAAACAAAGTGCTATCAGAAGCCTTTGGAGGTGCTTTCAATCAGAATAAGAAAAACCGGAATAAATGAAGACTTATGCTGGATCAAAGTTACCAAATGTCCTGTCTGCAAGCAGGAGAGACTGGCATTCACAACATACTGGAACCAGCTGTGGGGATACAAAGACAGCATTCAATTGTGATGTGTCTCAGAAGACACTAAGACAGAAGCTGTGTAAGAACTGCAGCTGGGCTTCCAAGTATGGGGGAGAAGACAGATATAAGATACTCCACTCAGTCTTAAATCTAAAAAATTACAAAACATGTAATACTGGCACAGAAGAGATAGTAAAACTGTATTGGCATACAAAACAATCTATATAATAATACAAGAAATTGAACGAGAGAGTAATGAACACTCAGTGAAGGTGCTCTTCCTCATTAGAGTGTAATGTAGGTAAACTAGAAATTGAGTGAAAAAAAGGTTGGATGGAATAACATACAATACCAGGAAAGTGTCAGTTAATTATTATAGAACTCCTTTCCCCCCACAACTTGAAATAATTTTTAGATTCCTGCTGGTTTTCTTTTTTTTTTTTTTTTTTAAAGTTCAAATTTGAGGGTTTGAAGGCAAGGTTCAGCAATTTTGAAAGTGGTCATTAAATCTGAGTGAACAATTTCTGTACACAACTAGGGTTGAATTTTTAAAGGCTCAACCTTCACAGGCACTACAAAATAAGCTGCTCCACAAACCTGAACTGATCTTTAAATTCTGAGCTAAAAGAATAGAGTCCACCCAGCAGCATTTCTCTCTGGAGCTCCAAGCACTAAGTAGCTTTAAAGCTGGATGAACTGCCCTCAGCAGTCTTTATCTTACTAACTAAAGTTACTAATTTACCTGTCTTCCTCTTACTAACTAAAGAAGGAGTTTATCATAATGAAATTCTTGTCTTAGATGACTTGGTTAAAGGTCTAAGTAAGGCAGGATGCATGCAGTGCCTTGCAAACAGCCAAATAAGCACGTGCAGCAGAGCAGAATTTATGTATTCCCTATTCCCGTTCCTGCACTGAGAAACAGTTATTTTCATCTTGAACATTCCAGTGGTTCCTGGAGCTACACACAAGTTTCACATTTACAAATATATGGGAAGAAGACTGAAACAATATTTGTCATCAGTACCTTGACAGAAGTTTTAACTCATATTGATCCAGAAAATGGCAAAGCCAACTTGCACAAGTTCTTTCTGCAATGGCTGCCTTGAGGAGAGGAAACTAAATGCAAATATCTGTTGAGAATGTGTAAGTCTTTCAAGATGCTGGTCCTTTTTCCTGTTACTTGGGAAACTGCATAAGCACAAGCAGCTTATGCCTGAGTGTTATTTCCCAGGTGCCTGTTGAAATGCACTGGGAACACAAACCAAGGCAGACAGGATGAATAAATAAGATAACTACATTAGAGGAACCAGAAGAGAAGAAATGGGGTGTGTCTGACGGTGGAAAATAAGCACAAGGAAGAGAAAGAAGGCAATAATCAAGCACACATTCTCTGACAGAGAAGAATTAGTTTTTCATGTTGAAGTAAAGCGTGGATATGAAAAATGAATCATACAGGTATAAATTATTCATGTGTGAAGATGTTTCAGTCATTAAGATATTTACACCATGACTGAAGCACTTACACACTATGTTGATTTATTGACTATGTAATTACATAAGATACACTGATGAATATTGTGTGAAAGGCACTCTAGATTTTTGATTTTGTTAATAATTTTTCTCATTTAAGGGTATTGCATCTCAATCACTACAAGAGGCATGATTAAAACCTCCCAGAGGAAGGAGCCTTGCTTTCTGCATGCTAATACATTTCTTCAGCTACATACCAGCACACCTTTTTTATTTGACAGCTTAAATCACTGGAAACAAGGGGTTTTATTCTGGATATAATTTCAAGATATGTAAATATACTATATTTAGTACAGTATAAATAGTGTGTAGTATCATATTTAGAAATTTTTTAATAAAATGAGCAGTGTTACCAACCTCCTTTGCCTCAAAAGATAATCACAAATCATTTTGAAAACTGAAAAATGTATTTTTAACCTGATAAAGACATCACATTATATGTGTTTCGTTATGTCATCAAAAATGTATATATCTGTTAATCCTTACTGATCCTCATGGTATCTGAAATCCAGGTCAATAACTGATGGGTGGTGGAGGACAAAACACCAGGATTCCCACAGTGGGGAAACCAAAAAGGGAGCTGCTTGCATTAGGCAGCAGAGTATCTACATGTGAAACAGTACCTTTAAATGCCCTAGATGGGGAAATGCTCCAGTCATAGCTTGTGATCAATAATAACACTAAATCCACAGGAAACCAAAGCTTTTTAGTCTATGATGCTTTTTATTTTTTTTCCTTTCCAAAGCTTTCCTGTACTTAAAACTGGGAAGTACAGCTACTGAGCTTGTTGAGTGTAGGAACACTGTGCCCTGCAGCTTCTCACTTCTCTAACTGCAAAGTTTGGGCTGCTCTTTTATTTTTTCAAAGTCACGGCAAAACAAGGTACAAATCATTTTTTTGAGCAGCTTAAAAGAGCTTGACACAGAGGAAAGATGTCAAAATAGATTTTGTCTCTACAGAGCCAGCTGGACCAATTGAAACACAGCTTCAGAAGACTGCTATTGACCTCTCCTGGATGCTGCTGTACTTTATAGCAATGATGTGACAAACAAGTGGATATCTTGTTATCTCACACTAATTTTCCAAGCTTCTTCCCTATTAGGTGCTCACAGACTAACCAGGTTTTCACCTTAAAAGTGTATACAGCAGGTCCCTGTAGCCTTCTCTGTTGTGATCCTCTGACTGATAGTAGTCAAAAAATCTGGCAAGGTGCTGGTTCAGATCAGAAAAAATGCATAGGTCCTCAAACCTTGTAGTTCTTGCAATGCAAAGTTTTAACACTTTTGCAGCAGTGCCTTCACAGATCTAAATGTGTTTTACTTATGTTAAAAACAGAAGACAGTATTTTACAGAAATAGATTTTCTTCATCAAAGAAGTGTGCTCTTCTACTCCACACACCTTTTTTTGTTCCCTTCACACATAATCTTTGCAGCCTAAAGGTAGCAAGTAAGGTTGGACAGCTGGACTTCCTGATTTTAGATGTCTTTTCCAACCATAAAGATTCTGTAATTCTAAGTAAAGCAATCTCTCTCTCAGGTAGGAATTCCCTTTTCTCCATTCAGTTCTTGTCAGTACACCTGAAACTTTATGTTCTTTCTCCTTTTCTGTAACCCTAATTTTTATAGCTGCTGCCTGCATGCCTCATGTTCAGAGTAGTGGATTACAGAAGCATATCTTAATAAGTTAAGGAAGATTGTTAAGAACTGGGAAAAACCCTGAAATCTTTGACACTCTTGCCTTTAAGAGCAAAAAGCTGGAACACTTACAGAAAGTCATGATTGAAGAAATCAGTTTCAATCCCCCATCACTCCCAAATGCCTTAGACTGCATCCTTATTTTCCTCTGCTCTCTCTGTTCTTTTTTCAATTCACAAAAATCAATGATCCTTTTCCAGTACCTGCTCAGCAATCATGTACGTGACAGCTCTGATGTACAAGGGACAACACTGACTGCTCCCCAAATAACCTGTTGAGTAAACTCTCATAGATGGACACTCACAAACCTTTAAATGCAGAAATGCACAGGCCTTTCCTTGAACTTGCTTTCTTTAACAAAACCCAAAAGAATGCAGGAGAAGTATGTAAGTGTGTGTGTGCATTTGTGTACACAAGCCAGTGTGAGTTCCAGAAAGGGTCCGATAACTAAACACTCCACTGCAGTCAGTTCTTACTACAGAAGAGTTGAGACATCCCAAGAAGCAACTGTCAGCACTCAGCACACAACCAGAAGGTACTTAAAATCAGCAGTGATGAAACTGATGTGTAAAGCACAGAATAAGCAACAAATCTGTGCCTTTATTTAGTATCTCAGTCTCAGCTGAGAATAACATACAAGGTTGGTTGCCCAGAGAAGTTGCAGAGTGTTTTGAAGAAATCCAAGTGCTTGGCTTTTCCCCCTGTCTTACCTGAAAAAAAAAATATAAGCAGGAGAAGCTCTTTTGTACATATGAATCTATTTAGCAGGTTGCCCAGAGAAACTGTGGATGCCACATCCTTGGCAGTGTTCAAGACCAGTTTGGATGAGGCTCTGTGCAACCTTGTCTAGTGGAAGGTGCCCCTGCCCATGGCACAGGGGGTGGAACTGGATGGTCTTTAAGGTCCTTTCCAACCTAAATCATTCTATGATTGACAGAATAATCAATGGTGAGGAAAGCACAGCAGATGCAGTTGTGCCAGTCCATTCAGAATCAGTGTGCTAGGGATTATCCCCCCTGTTTTCTGTGTTAAGAAATAAGAGCTGAAATGTTAAAAGCTTTTTGCTTTTTGGAACAGAAAATACCACAGACTTATCACCATGAGTTTTGAGTATCTGCCACTGCTTAGGGAAGCTAGATTGCTGAAATGCAAAAATCAAAGCTGATACAAATCTTACACGGCACTTGAAATCCACAGCTAACTGTTCAAACTTGAGACCAGATAACAAACCCAAAGAACTCTCCATACAGACCATTTCACAAGGTCCTTTACAGGACTGCTCAGCTGACAGCAGAGCAATGTAAAAGCACTCAGGGACTCTGTGAGCATTCACATCCACTTTTCTTCATTCACCCACAGACTATTCATTAATGTCAGACAGTACCTTAAACTACACTTAGTGAATCTTGTCATTCTCTGTGTGGTTTTTGTATTCTTAAGGACTATTTCTTTTATGTGAATATCAGCCCAACCCCCCCATTTTTTGGTGTCTATTAAAATATTTTCTCCATAAGAGTGATACACTTAAAGTTGTCCCAACTTCTCACAGTCTAGTGCAAGATTGCATTCCTAGCTGGGTGAGGTTCATAGTCCTCTGTCATGCTGTGTCTCCTCTATGTCCCTTCTCATGTTTTTCTGAGATTGCCACAGAGACAGGCAGTCAACTTATCTGTCTGTCTTTTCCATGATCTCTTGCAATAACAAGAGCCACAACTAGAAATGGGTGTGCAAGAGAGAGATCTGCTCCAAGTAGGGAAGCTTTTCTCTACTTTTCTTCTTCCTTTCTGCTTCAATTCACTTACACCTTTCTTCTTTCGTTTTTCCAGGTTCCACCAAGTCACAGATAAAAAGAGCTGAAAAAAACCCACTTTTGCCCCTGTTCTTCATCTACATTGCAAAGCACTTAGGCCACTTTGCTACCATTTTAAATTTCTTTTGTAGGGGCATTTACTCATTTTTTTCACAGCAATTGGATGACTAGCCAAGTCTCTTACAGAGAGCTGAGTGATGGTTATTTAAATACTGATTTTTTTGGGTGGAGGTGGGGGCATGGGAGGTCGCTTATTTATGTAATACCCTTTCCTTGCACTGCAAAGATTATTTGATCTCTATTTTGCAAAGGAAGGATATAATTACGTATTTTTAAAGATGATCTAATCAAGAAATTGAGATTGGGATCATGGGTCAATGGTTTCAAGACGGAATGTAGCAGTGAGGAAGAGAGGCAGGAATAAGACTTCTGCAGTGTTTAAAGGGCACAGGAACAACATTCAAGATGGCCTACAGCTGGGTAGTACCATTATCACTCATTCAGAGTAATAATATTTGATTCCTCTTACATTTGTGGCTAAAGGTCATAAATGAACCACGCACAGAGCATGATTCACGGTACTGGCTTTGGTATCCCATTCTACTAATATTGCATAATGTTTGCACCCTGGCTTTGTTCATGCTTCATTTAGCAGAGTAACCTTTTACTCATCTCAGATCTTATGGGCAAAATAAAATCAATGACAGCTAGCAAGCTCTAAAAGGGATTTCTGGAAAGCTAAGAAAACTGTGAAGCTGTTGGAGTAGGTCCAGTGGAGGGCCATGAAGGTGCTCAGAGTACTGAAGCACCTTTCCTGTGAGGATGGGCTGAGAGAGCTGGGGAGGAGAAGGCTCTGGGAAGACCCCATTGCTGCTTTTCAGTACTTGAAGGAAGCTTATAAATAAGCTTATAAATAAATAAATAAATAAAAAAGCTTATAAATAAATAAGATGGAGAGTGACCTCTTACATGGGTAGATAGTGACAGGACAAGGCGAAACAGTTTTAAACTGAAAGAGGGGAGATTTGGTTTAGCTGTTAGGAGGAAACTCTTTACCAGAAGGTAGTAAAGCACAGGTACAGGCTGTCCAGAGAATGTGGATGCCCCATTCCTGGGGGTATTCAAGGTCAGGTTTGATTGGGTGGGCCCTAGGCAACATGATCTAGGGCGGCATCCCTGCCCATGGCAGAGTAGTTGGAACTACATGATATTTAAGGTCTCTTCCAACCCAAACTATTCCATGAGTCTTTAAAATAGAGTAAGCTGACAATGTATTACAAGTAATATTTGCAGAGAAAGTATAGCAGTTTTTAATAATAGAGCCAGTATTTAAAAATTAAATATTGCTCTTGTTCTAAGTGTCAGTCTCCAAGGCTGGACTTACAATCGATCATACAATATATGTGCTCCTTGCATTCCCTTGATTTTGGGGTATTGTGTGTTTCAGGCAGGCTGTAAAATGAGCAACAGCTGTTCTAATTTTACCTGAACTAGAACTAGAGATGCAAAAACAGTACCAAAAATAGATAAATAAAACAGTATATTTTCCATTATTGCAAGTAAAAGGACAGCACCGGAACTGCTGTTCTACTGAGAGAAATATCACAGAGTTCACAGAGAAAAAACCTATGAATCGCTGCTGAGGAAAAAAGCCACGAATGGCATTTTATACTCTCTCACCTTTAGAATAATCACATTTCAAAAATGATAAATAGGAATAATTCCAAGAGGATGCCAGCAGAATGAGTGATAGCAAAATCAGAGAGACCTCTCAACCTCAGAATGGAAAACTGAGACATTATTCTCTAAACAAATGTGCCACCTATTATCCCCTCTATCCACAAGCAATTTAATATTCTTGTCAACTGACTGTCACAGTCTTTCCATTTTCCTCTTGTTGCCTAATTCCTGCAGCTTATTTATATGCTTCTAATTTAGCCAAGTTGTTCAAATCAAAAGCTTAGGAGCTGCCTTTACCTAATTTCGTACTTTGCAACCTAAGACCCACTATCCTTCTCAGCTAAGAAATATCACTAACTAGTTGAAGAACCATCTCTGCCTTAAAAATGCTCCCAGAGTGTGGATGTGGATATATTCAAAATCACTTTGGGACTTTCTCAGACTTTCTCTCATGTTCAGACCATAAAAACCTGCCTAAACAATGTCAGCTCAAAATACTTTCCCCAATTTTCAGGATGCTGCTTCCTCCTGCTAACTGTTTCAAGCTCACACCTTTCCCTTTTACTAGGCCTCTTCCCTGCTCAAAAGCTGTATAAAGTCCCAGTCTCTTAATTTATCTCTCTTTTTCTTTTCATACGCCTTGTTAATCTAAAACACAATCTATCTACTGCACAATTTACTACACAAAAGCAACTTGGTAGATGATACCTGTACAGAAAATCTGGGATCTGCCTCTTGGAGGATAGTCTATTATTGTAAATAAGCCCAGGTACTGAAACTTTCTGCCTTTGTTATCTTGAGAAAGAATTGCACATAGAAAATTCCCGTGGCACTTAAAGAACTATTAGGAACTCAAAATCTCTACCCCCTGATGGCAGCACATGGTTTCAGAACTTGGGAGCTTACAAGTACACCTTTATGGTTAGTTTGGCAATCTGAGCCTCAAATAGAACCTTTCCATTGAAGGATGGCTCCTGAAAATTGCCCTGAAACACTATATAGCATTAGATTAATTGTGAAATGTTTGCAGAAATCAGCAGCAATAGAATTCTTTCTCATTTCATTCCAGGAATGGAACTTACAAATAATTATTTTTAAAAACCATCTTCCAAAATGAGACAAACCCCAAAAACTGCAAATAATATGTCCTCTTCTGAGGCCCTGCAATACAAAACATTGATTTTTCTATGGCACAAAGCACAGATGAACTCAAAGCACGATTGAATCACAGAATGGTTTGAGTTGGGAGGGACCTTAAAAACCATTTTGTCTCAATCCCCTTCCATAAAGCAGGGTCACTCTCCACTACACTAAGTTGCTGAAAGCCCAGTCCAACCTGGTCTTATACACTTTCAGTTATGAAATATCCAAAACTTCTCAGGGCCTGGTAGACAGATACGTATGTCCAAAAGAACTTCCCATACTTATTTTCTCCTCCAAGTAGGACAGAAAATAAAATGCACAAGAACTTTGGTATCTTCAAAACTCTCCATCTCTTGCATGATTCTGTGTCTGACTAATTACAACAAATAGAACAAATAAGGACAACACAATCTGCACCTCAGCTTGCAATCTAAGATCTGCAATCACAGCTGGTGTGCTGATTTTACATCAGCCAACCTTGAAATAGCATATCCATATGCTATACACACTATAGATAATATAAAGAGCTGCAGTACCCATTAATTATGCCTATTTGACACAATGCCCCAAAGTTCCATCTAACAGGAACACTAATAATTAGAATGGGATTGGATTCTCTTCAAAAGCCCACAGAGCACAAAGCCCTCACTGCTGCCACTTGCAGAACAAGCACTGTGAACACCCAAGCACCCAGCCTCTGCATTGAGCTGACACTGCCCATCCATCCAAGACAGGACATCTCAGATAATGCCAAAAACTTCGGAGCAAAGGACACCTGGATAAGTCAATGCTGTGTTAGTGAGATGCCTCAGCCGCCCATGTCTCTCTGCCACGGTGGTGGGAGCTGAAGGCCTGGAAGCAGCAGAGCCACATAAGCAAGATATTGAGGCTGTGACAGCCACTCCTGCTTGTCAACAGGATGACTGACCCAAGTACAGCCCCATCCCCATACGGCTGAGCTGCTTGGTGTACGTGAGCTGCAAGACTGGACCTTGCTCGGGTCCTCTGTACTGAAACATACCAACTTATACATTCATTGTTATTTATTATTTGCATGTGTTAGTGACCTCTGCACACAAGATAATTGCAGTCTCTGCCTTGAAAAGCTGACTTTGGGTGTGCTTCTGCTAACATTGACATCAGCTGAGTTGGTTTGGTTGAACAGGGAGGAGTTTCAGACTAGTCTAAAACTCCTCTCCAAAGCCTATCAGGTAACTATGAACCAGAAGAAAAGAAAAATTAAACTGCACATTGATCTTTGTAACAGATAATATGAATTTCTAATCCTTCAAATATGTACTATTGGTACCACTTTTTCACCTGAAACTTTGGTTCTTCAATAATCTCTGCTCTAGTACAGATGAAATTTAAAATAATTGATGCACTGACACAGCAACATTATAAAAGGCTACCATGCAGAAAGTTGAGGCTGAGATCTGACCTGGAGGTTTTTGCACTGAGGACAAAAGAGTTTTTCTGCTCTTAGGGGTTGCACAAACTTTGGTATGTTTGAGTCAGAAAAAAATGAGTCAGTAAACAAGTTTATTAACTGTCCTCTCTTTCTGCTTTGGTACTGCCTCAGCAGCATTTCAGCAAAAACATTTCAAAGAAACAGAGAAAGTAGTTTAGGTAAATTGCCCTTAAATCCAACACAGAAACCGTGGTCCTAAACATAAACTCTTTCAACCCTCATTGCCAAAATAATCTAGAATTGCTTATATATTTCCAGCTTTTCCCTTCCCAGTACTTGTTCCAAAGAATATAGGAAGAGTACTACTGGGAGTATTCACACATTTAAAGTAAAAGAAAGCTTCTATATCCCCTGTTCTCTGCAGCATACATTTCCAGCAAAACTAATTCCCCATATCTCTGGTCCCAAAATCCCAGCTAAGCAATAACCTCTAGAAACTCAAGCGGCCCATAACTGTTATAGTCATAGCAATGAGAAGGGCACTCTATCATCTGCTATCTCAGCAGACAGCCTGCCAGCTTGCTGCCAGGGTCACCTTTGGCAAGGTTCCCATGTGGCTCCCCCTTTGCTGCAGGACAAGACATTTACCTCCTGCCAGAGCAGCTCCTGCTGCCAGGCTCAGAGGGGCTCCAGGTCCTCTCGTGCCCCTGTCTGGTGACTTGTTTCTTTCTGAAGATGTTCCATTGCTCATATTTATAATTAAGCAATTACTGAATTTATGTAAAGCATAAACTGTGAACAGCTTTTTTCATCTGTGTTTCTTTTCAGTCTGTTTCTTTGGTTTTGGTTGTTCTTTTTCTTTTACTGGTGAAATCCACCTGTATTTACCTAAGGTCTTTGTAAAGACCTTGAAAAATTAGAGGTCACAGTGTTCAGAAAAAGGCAATTCCAAACAACACTGCTGAGCTGACCATAACAGAAAAACTGTGCTTATGCAAGGTGTAAAAAAACCCAAATGAGAAGTTGATTAAAATCTGAAGAATATCAGTATAAATCATCATAAAAATACATGTACACCAATAAAAATCAGAAACGTCTGTTTACAAACAGAATGACATTAAAAGCAAAATATTACACTCACCATGTGGGCACAAAGCACTTCAAACCTAATGATCCCCAGAATGAATATTGCCTGGATGTACTTATTTTTACCTTCCCTCTTTAATGAAATAAGCACATATACTTCCTTCTTCGAGAGCCTCATATGGAAGGTAGACAGTGAATATTTAATGAGTAGGAACACTTTTCCCTTTTTTTCCAAGCTCATGCCTTAATTACTAAACAGTATTCTCAATCTTCTCTGAGCATATGTGGTGGGGGAGAGCTGTTGTATGCTGCAGCCTCTGAGTATTCCCTACAACACATGTTTATTAATGATTTTCTCTTATAACCACACTTTGGAGCAAAAGCGTGGTGTTTTTCCCACTGTAGAGATAAACAAACAAGGATCAAAGAAATGAAAGCTGAAAGCATTGATTTGTCTGGAGAGGAGGTTTTAAGACACCTGTGCTGGGGTTCACTGCACCAAAATGCAGACCTCTCTAGGGCAGACCTGAAGTAGCTACACCTGAGCCTAAACTCTCTCTCTACAACCACCCAAGAAAACTGGCATTTGACAAATGTGTTTCACCTGCCCCAGTTTAGGTATCTGCATCAAGATGAGATCACCTTTTTTAGCGCATTTCTCTCACATGACTGTTTTTCAGATCATTTAGTACTATGCAGCAGGTGACTGTGGGAGGTAAAATGTAAGCAATCATTCCAATTAAAATTTGTAATATAACATATGCAACAAGGCATCTGAGTAAGGCTGCATGGGCATCTTAAATTCTTACATTTCTAATCCCTGAAGGGCTGAACTGAAAGGAACTTTACAAAGACAAGAAGAAACTTCACAAAAAATATACACAAAAAATCTTGGGTTTATCTTTAAAAATCTTTCAAATCTTGGGTTTAACTCTGAGTCAGTTTATGAATGTAGCAAAAAAGCCATTCCTCCAGCAAGGGAGATCTTCTTCTTTGAGAAGAAGCACAGGAAGGACACATGCTTTCTTATTTGCTTTCCCTTTGCAGCTGATTTCTAGTGCAGCTGATGCTTCTCCCATATTCCATATCCAAGTAAAGAATGGCAGGATGTACTGAGAAGACCAGCAGCATCAATACTTTGCCATGATTTATAAAATCAAATGCTGACATTTGAAATCTGGTCTGTTATGTGAAAGCCAAAACTAAAATGAAATGTACGGTGGCTGTCCATCCAACATGTTCTCACTCACATGGGTTTTGCACTTCAACACCATTAACTGAGGTCATATTTAGGCAAAAATATCTAAAAATATTCATACTTTGAAATCCATACCTTTTCAGCATAAATGTTCTGTGTAATGATTAATGAACCATTAACCTTACTGTAAAGGAACAAAAATCTGCATCCCATTTTAACCTCTTAGATTATGCCTGGTTCAGCTGTTCACACAAATGACCTGAGAGACTCATGGGTTTCTTCCTGCCTTGACCTAACCTGTCAGGTACAGTCTGAATGTCTCATACCAATGAAAAAAAGTCAAGAGGATGGAGTCGAGTAGTTCCAGGTTTTTTAAAATGCCTCCCCTCAGGGAAAGTCTTGGGAGATATTTAGTGTTTTCTGGGGTTACAGCACAAATTCTCTCTAGCATAAAGAAAATCAGATCTGTCTCTTATTCCTTAGTCTCTCAGATGACTGCAGGGGCACTAACACAAATCTGGGGCTGTATTTTTTTTAATAATTGGATTTTTTCCAAATACAGAGTTTCTCCTGCTTTGAATTGCATGGCACATACAAAAGATCCTTTAATCTCCACAAAACTTAATTATCACCACTTCTGTAAAACTTTCACCTCTGCGCTCTGAATTTAAGTACTGCAGCTACCTGCCTAATTTGTTTTTCAGACAAGCACAAGCCAGGATACCTCATTATCCTGTTGTTATAGTCTCTGCTGAAAGGCATGCTAGCTAACAGCGAAGCCAACTTACTGACCCACTTCCAGCTGACCAGAGGTATGAGCATGTGGTAGGGATGCCAATTCTCTTTCACCCTGCATTTCATGGTGTATCTGGATAGCCCTCATGTGAAGTGGAAAGATTTGATCAATCCTTTATTTCCCATCTTTTACTAAGTGTCTGTGAAGGTTATTTGCTCGTTTGCTCTGCTTTCTTGAAGCCTGGATGACAGAAGAGATTACTATGATAATCTTTTTCCATCATTTGTCTTTAATTACTCATAAAAAGAAGGAAAATAGCATATTTTTAAGAGGTAGAGACTGCTTCCATTTGAGGATCTTAGCCCCTGAATTAGCATCATGAGATGATGTGCTTTGTAAAGAGATACTAACACAGATTAGCAAGTATCTTCTTAAATGAATGCCCATCATGAAATACATTTGGTATTTCAGATTGATTTCTTATAATTGTAGGCTATTTAGATTAACTGCAAGCAAATGCAGGTTTCACCTTCCTGAAAAGTCTTTGAAGACAAATTTTTCCATTACTCTCAGAACTCAGTAAGTAAAACAGAATATTTTCATACATGAAGTAGAAATCCTCCCCCTTCCTAGTTATTTATGACAATTAAATTGTACCTTTAATTTTCTGTTTCAGGGACATCTCATTTCACCTTTAGAGTTTGTTGTTTTTTTTTTTTCTCCCATACAAAGCAATGTTTATTAAGCTGTTTTTAATAAGGTCATAGTTTCAAAAACACTTGAGATAAATTTTAATTGCACCTGTTAGAGTAATTTGTAACTTATATGGTTCAGCTAAACTCCTTTTATTTCTCTTTAGGGATGATCAAGAAGTTTGTAAAGAAAAAAATACCTGTAAGATTTAGGAAGTCCTTGTAAAACATGACAACTCCTCCCTTCTGCAATCACCTACTAGCAGGATGGCTATTAAACTGCAGCAGCAAATCACAACCAGACAAAGATATCAGGCAAATAGACTTGGGAGTCATAGAAATAATACTTTCCTGATTAAAACATCTTGTTTTTAACTGCTTGTAACTTACAACTTGGCCACAGTACAAAAGTTTGGTGTGATTTTTTCTTGCAGTGGTTACCTTTCTCAGACTATACCTTTTTCTCTCCCCTTAGTTATTTTAGCTGAAACAGGTCATTATGAAAACCCAGAGTTTGCTCCACCTACCCTGCCCTTCTCCCTGAAAATTCTATAGGCTTTATATGGAAAATTCATGTTCTCTGTATGTCCTTTCTACCTGACAGATCAGGCACTGGGAATCAAGACCTAAGAAGAGGGGAGAGAAGGACTTTTTGGGCAAGAAGGGGAGGAACTGAGGTGAGTAGGTTATTGATTCGTAAAGAAGCTGCAGAACAAGAAACTTGGGAATGGTTTGCTAAGAGACAGAGACAAGAAAGGGCTAAAGAAGGACAGGAATGTAAACTGCAAAAGGCCTTTAAAAGAGGGAAATCAGCAGTGTGAGAGAAATGTATTGGAAAATTACTTAAGCCTTGGCAAAAGACAGCAGAAAAAAACTGTGCTGTAAGGAGAGGAAATAGCATGTTGGGGATTTAGGACCTTCTAGAAAAGATAACTCAAACTGGGTCAGTAAAGAAAGGAAAAATCAAGCAGCTACTGGGAAAAAGACAGTAATGCAGCTCAGAACCAGGATAAGAGCAACGAATGGAGGAAAGAAGCATCATGCCTCCATGAAATAGACAGGAAGGAACATGGGATCCAGAACCCTCGCAGCTGTTCTCCACTTTCAGCAAACGCCTTCAAAACCCTGCAATCATGTGTGTGTGTGTGAAGACTTTTCTGGTGTCCATGAATCAATCACATGTGCACTGGGCTGGGCAGCTGGTCTGATAATGCTCCTAAGAGAGAGCAGGCTGGCAGGCTTTGTGGTTCTCACTCTTTTGAAGAACTTTTCTGGAATGGATGTCAGAAGCTTGAAGTTTTTCTGACAGAGAAACCCAGGCAATGGTACACAAAAATGTGTCAATAGGTGGTTCAGGCAGGACTTGCCCTCAGTGAAACTGTGCTGGCTGTCTTGAACCACCTTCCTGTGCCTTAGCACAGCTTGCTAGCACTACAAAGAGAAAAGTTTTTTATTGTATATATCCACGGCTGACTGTCAGTTTATACTGGTGTCCCTGATGCAGGCATCTGGCACCAACAACAGAACACGCCATGGGTTTGATGAGCAACTAAACTGCACAGGGAGATGAGACTAATGTGCCATAGCACGTAGATTTAACTATCTGCTCAGTAAATGTGAATCACCCATTAGCTTCCACGAGAGACAAAAAAAATCCCATGTGTTTCACCTAGTGACACATCGGTGAGTGGATATTTCTGGAACTGTGAGAGTTATGTCTGTGTTATCTTTTGCTGTAAGAAAGATCCAATACATATGGAATGACCTTGGGACTCAGAAGTTTTCTCCTTGAGATCTGCATATTGCCTGAAGCACTTAAACTGTGGCTGGATTAGGGCCTCAGGAAGAAACACCAGGAAATTAATAACTTTGCATTTAGACAAGGATCTGGGCAGTGCCTTCAATAAGCCTGTGGTCACACACTGAAGACAGAAATAAAATTCAAAATGAATAGCTGCATAAAAGGTTATTATCTCTCTTGTGGCTCTTGTGACTGCACTGTATGCACACCCCTCTGGAGAGTGGCTGAGCAGACAGTCTCGCTTCTGACTTTTCCCAAGCAGAACACTCAACATTTTGACATCCAGCATTGACTTATAACATAACTTGTGTATGTGTCTGTGTAGCAGTATTTAAAGTAGTGTTTCAATTAATACAGCTATTATGACCTTTGTTTCGCACATTAATTTTCATTCTATCTGTCTCTGAAGCAACATAAGACAAGAAAATTTCTTCAAAATTTTAGGCAGCTAATTCATACTTAGAATTTCAAGGCATCTAAATCTATAGCCCTGGGACAGCCAGGAGACCGGCAGTTGCAGTCCAATGCTAGAGTATGCTAACCTACCTGTTCTGTCAAAACCCTATATGAGACAAGAGAAATGTACATTTTAAGTCTGTAAAGCAACAGAAAGAAAAAGGCAGTGTGGAATCCTACAGGGCTCCTGACCTTACTTCAACTTGCAGGGTCTTGCAACACTTACAAGGCTTATGAAGATCCCAAGTCAGTCCTTGGAGTCTCTGGGGCTTCTGCTTCTTTGGGCTTGTAAAATGTCTAGCTTTTAAGGGTCTCCACAGCTCTGGATGAGTGATATTGCTTTATGAAACCTAAGGGTCAGCCCATAAGTTCTTTTTTCTCCTCTATTTATTGCCTTCCACACATTACTGAAAGTCTACACTTGACTGTGGATTTTCTCACCTGATCTTTAAACTGTGCAAATTTTCTCTCCCTAGTGCTCTTCTTGTCAGGCAGAATCGCTGAAAGGTGAGGCAGGTTTCTATAAATATACTTTCATAAGATCATTACAGTACTAATTAATTAATTAATTAGCTTATTTTAATGGGTGAACTTAAAGAGGCAAAAGCCTTGGAGGAGGCTAGCAAAAAGATTTACTAGCAGATGTCTGCATCAATATTCCCCTTTCTAGGGAGTTCTATCAGTGTTAAACATTGAGTTGACAAAATAGAGGGCATTGCTCTCGTTAAAATCAAGCGGTTCTGTGCCAGGGTGACTGGTAGATTTGCAACAGAGAACAAGCTGACTACTTCTGTTTTGTAGAGAAAACTTACAGGGTGCCACATTCCAGCAAATCTATTCTGGCTCAAATAAGAGCAAGAACTGTTAAAGAAGCCAGAGAAACATATGGAATTTGCAAGTGCAATATGTTCCTTTACTCCTGAACACTACAGAGTGGTTTGAACTAACAAACACCCATTGAAGAGAGAAAGATGTTGTGTCTCACAAGTGCAAAAAACTAAAAAAAGCTTCTTTTGTGCCCAAGTTCTGGCAAAAGCTGTTAGTTTTGTTTAACTACAGTATCCTTGATTCAAAGATTGCCTCAGCATGAGCATCCAAGACTTAAAAAGTAGGTTGCTGCAAAAGATCATCAACAGCCATTTATGAACTAGTTACATAAAAATGGCCAGAATTTAAACTCAAGGTAGTCACTACCTTTGAACTTGTCTGACTGCTCCCTTTCAGAGAAAATATGGAAGGTTACCCAAGACGCAACCCCAATTATAGAGACCACACAGAGCCCAGTGGCATCATGGCAGATCATTGAAAACCTGAAGAGAAACTGCATCTCCTCAATGTACTGATAACCTTTTATTTCTTGTTTTAGACAAAGGCCCTGTGAATCTTTGTTTGTAGCTTGTTATTAGTATTGCATTATAACTCTCACTCTCACTACAACTCTAGCTGTGAACAGTTAGTTATGGTACTTCATCTGACCACTGCCTAATAGTGAGAATTTCACTCTCTCCAACCTAATTTTATAGCTTGGAATTAATATTTTTTATTTTATTGCCACAGGAGAGGATTCAGGTTGTAAAATTATCTTGACAGCAGCAGCAAGTCACTGCTAGCTACTACCTTGCCTCTACTTCTCCCCTTCCTCAGAATGAGGGCTCAGGTGTAATCACAGGGCAGAGAGCTGCACTATACAGACCTGTCCCACTACTAGATGAAAACACATGATCCACATAACCAGAAAGACATTTAAGGTGTAAGGACTATGGAGAAAAGTAATAAAGCCCACAAAGTTCATGTTAATTCTATACAGTTTTGTGTAGAGCCAGTCACTATATCCACGTCCTTTGCAAACACTGAAGTGCAGCATTATTTAAGCATCACAGAGTTAAAAAACACAGGAAGTTTCCTCTAAAATCAACAAGAAAGGTAAGCAATCACAGTACTTCAACACTGGAGAATGTGTTCTGGAAAACAGAAAGACATTTGGAAGACTGCATCCTCCACAACTTCAAATGTAACTTTTATCACATTATAAAATACTTTCTCAGAAATTAGGTTTTTCAATTTTCTTCAGGGATTATCTTGGTATTTTCAAAGTCCTACTAAGACAAAGTCTCTTTGAAACTACACAGCAGTACACTCCACACACCAACCTGGAAATATTTTCAGCAGAGTCTAAAAAAAAAAATCTCTTACAAGCACCTGAATTGACAAGTTTATTTCCTAGGACCCAGCAGAGCAGGAGACTTCAGGATGTACTTAGGCAAGCACAGGTGTAACCCCAGAGTTCAACATGAACAGCCACATCTCTTACATTATATACACACTTGATTACCCTGCACAGAACCCCTTAATGCTTTTTTTACTCCAGTTTGTCTAGGGTCCAGAAACAATAAAATGTACAAGCTTCCCAAGTGACCTCTTGAAGACTTCAGCTGGGAGAACTAAACTTTGAGAAATAGAGCACCTTTGAAACAGCTTATGCTTACAGGAGTAAGAAAAGTCAGTTACACACTACAGGACTGTAGTTGAAAAATAGTTCAGGATTATTTTCTTCATCTAGTAAAACCATTTCAAATCAAGTTCCAATTTCATGCTATCAGAATGTATTTTATGGCTCTTCCCAGTTCTGGCCACACAGAATACTGCTTTACAGGATACTACCATCACTAACAGAAGAGAAAGTATTAAAGCAAACAGTGCTACAATTATATCTCTAGGAGTAACATATTCTACTGAAAGCTTATACCAGGAGGACCCTACAGAATATACTAGACTTCTGTGTAACTTTTGGATTGTTTCTGCCCCTTTCAAGCAGGCTAACCTACTAACCTATTTTCAAGCATCAGTTATTGATAAGTCACCTTACCCAATACTCTTCCTTTGTTTTAGCCTATTTTCAAATTCTCATCAACCCTTAGACACAGTTTATGGGTAGCATAAGAGTTGAGAAAAAAGAGTAACATTTCTGTAATTTTAAAATTTCTCTTCAAGACTCACGTTCTCTCTTTCATGTGACTCCCAACTCTGACTTTCCTGCTCTTGAGCAAACTAAGAGAAGATTCAAATCAGAAAAGGTTTCCTGGGCCAGGATTCAATGGATTAGGATGAATGATTTTCAGCCTTTGCACCATGGTCATAAAATAACTGCACAAGAGATCTTCCCAACAAAATCTTTTGTTCCCACCACTGCTAAAATACTATGCAGGGCACGCAAATTGGAAAAAAAGTCAAAACCTACTGGGGGCTAGGTAATATCACAATGCATTAGAAAGACAGTCTACTATTTCTTCTTGCAGATTCTGCTGGACCACCATTCCAAACAGCTCCCAGTGTTTTTCCTTTTCCTTCCTTCCTTCTGACTCCACAAGTCTCAGGTTCTTTTACCTCCTTTAATTCTGTTGGATAACACATTCATTGCCAGGAAGGCAGGAATGGTAAATCCAGATTTGGTGCTGAGAACAAAAAGAGTTTATTCAGAGAGCAAATGACACAAAGAGACTGACTGGTAGATGCTGCCTATAGAGTTACAAGCCTGAAATTACCACCTAAGTTCTGTATCCTCCTGAACTGAGCTTTATCCAGATAGTACTGAAAAGAAGGTTCCTGCCTTGAACAAGCTGCAATTTAGGACACAACAGAGTATTTCATCATGTGGTCTCCTCCTTACAGAAACCTTCAAAGATTTCCAAATATCCTCAGTGAAATGGAGGCTTATTCTCCCCCTGGGGTATACAAGGAAAATGGGGATGGGAGTTTTCTCTGAAATGAAAGTTTGCTGGGAACTTCGTTTACAGCCAGGGGTTCATTTCAGAAAAAGTGGAGTAGAAAGAATATTGATTTAACTGTGATGATAGGCAGGGTTTGGTCATCCATCGTCTTTTGAAGAAAAAGAAGAAACAAATGAAAATACCTAAATTCTAGTTCTCAGAAGCTAGAGCTCATCTGAGCTGTCTCCACCTTTCTGGACACGAATCTGTACAACTGTCCATCAGGCCTGCCAGACACTACACAAACCTGCCACTTCAATTCTTGACAGTTAAGTAAACAGAGACATATATTGTAATAAAAAAAGAGAAATCTGTGTCTCAGAGAAGAATAAAGAGGGCTGTTGCAGAATAAGCAAATATCTGACATTATTCTTTTCAGTATTAATCTTTTCCAAGGCTTTGAAGTTCGACAGTGCTATTTCACAAATCCCTAGGAGGCTGCTTTACTGCTAGGCTAGAAACCTGACTGTGGAACTGAGCAGAAAAAGAAGTGAAAAATCCCCAAACAGACAAGAAATATTTCAGTCTGACTGGTGAGTATTTCTGTTTCTTGCTGCTATGAATTTTCTGTAACTTGAAAAAATTGAGGGAACATGACAATTTTCAAAACAAATGGAAACAAATAAATTCCAAATCTCCTGTTAAAAATCATCTGGTCTACTTGAATTCACAAAAAAAACCTCCCATATTTTCAGTGAGTTCAATCAAAGTTTGTATAATATGTAAGCTCATTTTTCAAGCCATTTGCCACCTCTGTATTCTTAACAAAATTTCTCTCCCCTATTCCTTTCTCTGTGGCAGTCTTGTGACTTTTTAATTATGTCTTGTCCAACTAGCAGCACTAGCAAAAGGCAAAAGAATTCTTGTTAGATCAAGTATTCCCCTCCTTCATGTGACAGAAATGCTTACACTTCATTAACCTTTATTATAAACTAGTCACTGGAAAAGTTACTTTGCTAGAATCCACACTATGGTTTCAGCCTACAAACCACGGAATTGTCAGAATGCTAAATTACAGTAAAATACTGCTCACCTCCTTATGAACCCAGAATTAATGATACAATGCAGAAGGGAATAGCAGTGCTACCAGGAGCATAACAGGTCACAATCACTTCTAAAATAGCTCATGGAGAACAGGCAGCAATATATCACAGATGGCTCCCAGTGTTACAGCCCCACTTCCTATCCCACGACCTACCCATCACTGAGACATCGTATTCCACCAGCAGAGTCGCCTCCTGCCCGCACTGCTTCAGAATACTCATGGCTTCAGCATGGGTTGTTCCCAACAGTCGGATCCCATCAACACTCAGCAGCCTGTCCCCAGGTTTGATTGTGCCCTCTCTGAAGGGAGAATAAAGGAGTGATCTTTGTTAGTGTAAGACAAATTGATTTGGAGATAATACCATTTTTATGCAAAGCGATTCTCTCGAACCCTCCCTGACATCCATCCCTCTTGCCTTAACACTTAACATTTACTTTGACAGCGAGAATGATCAGAGGGCACAGTGGAAAGGAAATTGCTTTAATTGGAAAGTCAGTGACTGGAAAACAGCTTACCACACAGTGAAATAATCAAGTCACATTAAATTGCACCCAAGTATAGCTTCTGCTCAACATATGCTTTCTTTCTACCTTGTCCACACAACTCTGTTTTCATACATACATAAACACATCCTCCTCCAATATTTTCTTAAAAATAAACACGAAGTGCAAACACATGGGTGCTGAAACAGATTGCAAAATATGAATGCCCATTTATTGATTTTCTTTAAAAATATCTTTTACTTGCGTAATTCCGTTTTTCATTTCTTCCTACCTAGAAGTAATTCAGCTCTAAATCTAAAATGCTGTCTCCTAGGCATATCTCACAACCTATTAAGAATTATAACAGAAAATTAAATACTAACACTGTCAGCTTAAGAATCATGGAGCAAAACAAGGAAACCAGGGAATGAAGGAGATAAAAAAGTGTGGGAACAAAAGAAACGCTCTCTTGAAATATTTTCTTCTCAGTTTCCAAGGTCAAAAATGTCAGCATAGGCTACAGATATCAATCTGTTTTAAAGAAACTGCCCTTTGAGTTTCTTAAATGGTTTAAGGACACAAATGCCATTTTTGAAAATACAGTTTGTACATAAAAATAAAGTGAATATTCTTACTATATATATATATATATATATACATATATATATATATATATTATTATATACAAATATGGCCAAAACATAAATCTGTATCCAGAAGTTTTCTAGGTAAAGCTACGTGTGACCTCACATGCAGATATGTACAAACATCTTAACAGAATAACAAACCACTCAAAGTAGTCACAGTATTATTCTGAACCACAAGATAAAAAGATTGTGGTGTTAAGAGTATAAAAAGCATACTTAAGAGCTACATCAGTTGTCTGAAGAATGCAAAAAAAAAATGTGCCCTGACCTATTTCAGGAATTTATTCCAATTATTTTGGGTGCAAGATTCTAAATTAAAGTTTGCACACACCATAACGTGCTGAGCCTCTGTGGTTGCCCATTACTATTGCTGCAGTTGTTATTATTTCTATTACAATTAAAGACAAACCCATGAATTTCAAAGGACTATATTTAAATGCATCTATTTCACTCAAAATCTTAACTTCTGTCCCAAATAATTCACC
Organism: Pyrgilauda ruficollis; assembly: GCF_017590135.1. NCBI lineage: Eukaryota > Metazoa > Chordata > Aves > Passeriformes > Passeridae > Pyrgilauda > Pyrgilauda ruficollis. Next base: position 5,052,811 of record NW_024518095.1, read on the forward strand.
TTTCTCCATTTCTCTTTCACATGAACTCCAGAGAAAGATGAATTGTACCTGTCAGCAGGCCCTCCAGGTCTGACACATGTTATTACTACAGGACGAGATTTATTTCTGTCATCGTGTGCTCCACCTAGAAAGGAAAAAGTCAGAGAAAGTATACCTTCATTTTATGCTTTTTATGAAAACTCATTTCCAAAAGGCAAGCCTACATCTTGTAGCATGCACCTTCACAGATGGGCTAAAAAAATTAAAAAATGGCCAAGCGATTAATATGACCCTCTACTGAATTCTACCTAAATAAAATCAACTTACTCTATGTATAGATGAGTCTTTAAAAACATTTCTATGGAGGGATTCTTACTAAATGACTATTTTTTCCTTAGAACCTTCACTCTGAAAATGTGATCTCAGTGTGAACACATTGTTCTGCAATGTTTGCAGCACAGAGAACAAAAATCTGTACTTTATGTATACTCAGAATAATGAGTGACCACTAATAATTTATGTATTAAATAAAAAAAACACATCTTCCCTGAAGAAAATAATAATTCATTATTAGGGTATTGTAATTAACAGCTGCATCTTTTCTTCTGTTTCCCAAGTCAATGATATTTCAATTGTTCAATTCAGACTACCAGCAGTATTAACCAAATTTCATGCCTAATATATACAAGTACTACATGTAAATCTTTTTTTTAACAACTATGATCTTCCTGGTGATTTCAGTGGTAACAGAATCTGGTGTTATGTGACCAGAGTTTGTAATGTTTCTTTTGCATAGTTGATTACTTAAAATTCTTCCATAAACAAAAATTAGAGCAGTCCATAAAAGCAACATACGAGAGTATGGAAAATGTAATACATTGATTTTTACAAACTGTAAGCCATACATCTTGTCATATTTCTTTGTGCTTCAAAAACTTATCACTTTTTTTTTAACAAGAAAATACAGAGCTCAAACTCAACAATAACTCACCTCTTATTACAAATCCAAAAGTGTTCCCTTCTTTATGTAAAGTAACTTCCACAGTTCTAAAGATGAGACCTGATCCTTGTACAGCTAAAATAAAAAGAATCAAAACCTTAATAGTTATTATTTTTCTAATTATACACACAGATTTATACCTTTTCTAATTTAAGATGGATATTGAGTCATGCAATTGGAAAGTCTCAATTACAAAACAGACAGACTGAAGACCTGTAATTAAATAGAACTCATCCCCTGTTTGAGAGGATTTTGGGCTAGATATTTTGCAAACTGACAATGGTTTGGAAAAAAGACACAGATGCATATAACAGTTGAGAAATTTTTATGCCAGAATTATGGCATAATTTTGCTTTTGTTATAGTTACAGAAGAGTGCTAGAAAACATGGAAATACAGAGTGAGACAAAAATGACATGAAATCCTTAAGAGTACCTATTGAGCCTCTTGTTTAGCTATGAACACAACTGCTTTTGTCAATTAGAGAGAAGACAATCAAGATTTTTGGGGTGTTTCTCTGACCTTAGGTTACTAGATTACAATGCATAATACACTTTGTTATCACAAGGACCTTTTTTTCTTTTTCAAAATGTAGCATGCTCCCTTATAATTGGTGAGTTACTAAAAACGTTCTCTGGCTTGTAGTTGAGTCAGTATTTTCTCTGGAAGTACTAAAGAACTGGTGTACAGCTGGACTAGGAGGTGAGAAGCCTAATGCACAGACCAATACATTTGGGTGTGATAATCCACTTCACAGAATTTGAAACCACTGCTGTTAAGAGACCAGCAGACAGTTTGCTATTAGCTTTTACAGGAAAAACTTTGGCACGGTCTAAGAACTCCATTTTCCAAAGGGAAAAGGACTCTGTGCAAAATCACATGCACTCACACTTTCCACCTTCCACTCAAGTACTGCAAACAGTACAAACACACATCAAATTTTAAAAAAATCAAAATCAAACCAACCCAGCTCTAAAAAATACATATTTGTGAGCAGCAGAACTAATGAAAACTTGGGTCATTTAATGTTCCTGCCTGCAATAACCAGAGTTTCCCTGTCAGGACACCCTGAGGGGGCAAGGGATGTCAGAGGCTACCCTGTGTGTGCTGCCCATAATGAAAGGCACCAGCAAGAGCAGAGGGCCCTCAGTGCTCTCTGCCCCTCTCTGTCTCTCTCAGGACTCCCCTGCTCCCAACTCACTCAGGTGTTAATTTCCAGGAGAGGTACTGTATGTAATGTACCTTCTGGGGAGTTTTTCAGTCCCTATTAAAAAGTTACTGCAGGGAACCAGGAGAACCATCCAGTGAAATTACATACATCTCATTTTCTTAGGAAAACAGGTGAAACGTGGCCCTCCAGAGCACTGCTCTGTGCTGTAGTAATTCCTGCTACAGCTTGAAGATCGTGACTGTGTTACTGAGTCCATGTGGTTGTTTTCTTTTCAATTAAAAACGTTTTACTGACTAAAAATGGACCATGAGGAGAAGACAACTTCTGCCTTCATTCCTATTGACAGAAAGTGACCTCGCACGTAGCTCATGAGGAATCCGCACTTCCCCATTTGTTTGGTGTGGCCATTTGTGTAACTTCCACAGGGGAGAGGTGAAACTCACAGTTCAGCAGCGAGCAATGGCAGCTGCCTCCTTCCACTTGGGGACAGCCACTCAGGTGCCTGTCCTTGCACCCCAGCCTCAGCCTGCTCTGGGAAAAAAACTCCTTAACCCTTGCCAGCCGGGAAAGGCAGACACGGGACGGGCTCTGCTCACCTTCCAGTTTTAAACACTGAGGTGTCTCCTGCTGAAAACAGCAGCTGGATGCTCCTGCTGTGAACACTTCAGAAATGGAAGGAAGCACTAGGGAGTGGGATTACCAGAGCTCAGCCAAATTTAATCCATCATTATTAAATGACTGACATTTTTTGGCTCTGAAACTATGACAGTCCTCCCTCTGAGGGAGCAAGCATGGGAAAAACAGTAGAATTTCATTATGTATGGGGATGGGAAGGAAGTGCCAGGACTTCTCCACATGACTTACTGGAAAACTTACATGTTTAACAAAAGCAGCTTGCTCACTAGTAGTTCATGGAAACAACTAGACTGCTAATTATCTCCAACTTTATTATCTATTCTTGTATGAAGAGGCTGGAAATTCCAAGGACTTAAAGAAAAAGTTATAAATGCTGCTGTAATTTAGCATGTCAAAATCCGGTCTCAGCGAACAAGAGTGGCACATATGCAAAAAGAGGATGAAAACCAGAGAAAGCCCAGTTGAATAAATGCAAAACAAATAATGCTGGTGAAACAACTACATCTGCAGCAAAGTAACTCTGAACTCAGCTGATTAATTCAGATACTGTGCTTCAGAACATGAAGCTCCCTCTCCACAGGCAAACACTAATAAACAGAGGACATGCAAAATTTTTCCATGTGCTTGTCAGGAGGTTCTAAAAAACCCCAAATACATAACTAGACTAACCCTCCAGCTGCTAGAAAGCAGTGGGGAAGTTCATCAGCTTCGGAGCAAAAATTCCCAAACCCAACCAACCAACCAACCAAAAACCAACCAAAAACCAACCCACATCCCCAGAAGATCAAAAACCAACAAAAAGCAGAGATTGGTAACTCTGCTCTGTTGTTGGCGGGATTTCTGCTTCTAAAATATGTGAGAGCATCCCTCTGTACTGCCAGTTCTTTTGTACTGCTTCAACGCTCTGTTATAAGCCACAGGAAAAAATAGAATTAAGAACCACTACTAAAATGACTACTACCAACCATGCCTATCTTACTGTTGACTACATCTGCTATTCCAAATAGGCTTTCAGTTTTCTCTGCAAATACTTACAGACTGGAGGCAGCTCATATTCCACTTCTAACACAACCCTTTCACCAACATTCTTGAGCAGGCTGATGATCTCATCATGGCGAAATTTGGTCAGGTTGATTCCATTCACAGATTTGATGTAGTCCCCTACATCCAGCTGGTCACTCCTAGGGAACAGTACATATTCCTTTCATGAAAGACAAATCTGATCAACCAAACTAAATCCCTTAAATTACTGTTTAGTGACTGTAAGAATTTTTTTTCTATGAATCTAGATTAAAACGAGTTGATTTTTCTAATAGAAAGTGGCATTTTAAGATGTTAATCTACTCTAGTTTCTTAAAATATTAAAGTAAGAATATTGTTGCATTATTCACTGAGGTACAAAACCATCTGTACAATAAAGGAGTTGGATGATTTGACTGGTTTGGGCATAGGATCTGGGAAGTCATCTTCTTCATGTCCCCATCCCTGTCTCTCTCTTTGGGAAATGTCCATAAACAATTTTGTTTTGGACACTGGTTGCCTTCACAGCTAACATCATATCAACAGGAGATGGGCCAGGGCCAAAAGCATATGTTCTACTCAGTTGGGATGATTTAGCTCAACCCTGATCTTTTCACTTGTCTCACTCATGATTAAAAGCGTTTCTCTTTCCACTGTAGCAGTATAAAGCAAGGTACCTATCACTTTCGAGTCTTTTTAATCTCAAAGCTATCTAATGAAGAATTAAAAAAAAAGAATAAAATTATGGCAGCACTATCATTCTTTTTATCCATTTTGGTTTTTTTCCCCCTACTATGTTATGCTACTCCTCTCAAATTTTTGTTCAAAGACAAAAAAACCCAAGAAATAAAACATACATAATTTAGAAGAAATAACATGAGTCTTATGACAACTTTCAAAGATTTCATTGGTATTTCCAGTTTTTATCAAAGTAGTCTTGAGCAAAAAGAAGCACTAGCTGCTGCCATTTTCCTCTGAGGTTCTCTACTGATGGGCTGCCATTATAGATGCATCAGGCACATATTTTTTAGGTGACCTTTCTGATGCAGTATGTATTTGTGAAGCAATCACATATTATAATGCATTTTGTAGCTGGAGATGTGGTTACCTAGCAGCGATTCCTCCTTGACGAAGGTTAGATACTCTTGGTTTCCCATCCTTGTCGATACCACCCGATACTGTGAGCCCTAGGGTGGTGCCTTCTTTTTTCATTAATTCAACTATTGTTGAGCCCTTGAATTCCTCTGTTGAAAGAAAATTATTCACATTATTAAAATTTAAGTAGTAACACAGATGTTGCCTTTCTAATACGTCACCTTCTTCCCAAGAAAATCATTCTGTGTTAGTAAGAAATAACATGTACATCTGGAGATGTTTTATGTTACAATTTACAAGTTCTGTCCACAAGGCTCTGCATACAGATAAATCTTGAGCCATATGTTCTGTAAAAGGTTATTAAAAAAGACACCAGCGTGCTAGTATACTATACAGAGCCCACAAATATGAAGTCTGGGAACACTTATAACTAAAGATAGTTGTTTCACATTTTAAAAAAGCTGTATTTTCTCATTTTCTGCTCTCTACCTCTGACCTCTGTGCTTTATAATGCACTTCAACTGATTATATAGAAGAGTAAACCACACAATGATATAACAGAACTATAATTTTATGTTCAGACTCACTTTGAGGCCACTAGCAGATGTCAGTGTTAATAGAACAATTGAATATAGCAAGAATCCAGACAGAGATACTTCAGATCTTAACAGTTTTATTCCTTATTTTTACATAAATACAGCTCCACTGTAACTCTCTGCAATTTCTGCAGAACAGGTATAAAGTCAGTGAAGGGTTTTCATAGTGATTAAGTGTATATAAAATTTCCCTCACATGCTAAAACACCTTCTTCTGCAGTTGCTTCATTCTTGGAAAATGGTAAGTTAATTCCACAGACAACAAAGGCAGGCCACATGCAGCAAAAAGCCTCAGACTTTCAGAGATGTCCTTATTGCACATGGGTGGACAAGGTAACCTACATATGCAGTTTCAGCAGGACTGCAACTCTAGAAAGCCACATGTCCACTGTTTGCAGTCAGGGAAGACCTAGTAAAACCACCAGCTGCCCAGGTATTCTGGAAAAATACATGAAATCCTAAAGAACATGGAAAAATCCTGTAAGCATCATCCATCTCAGGATCATCCATCTCAGGATCCTCCTTTTCAGTACTAATACACAGCTTTAGGTGAATTGATCAGATACAAACATCATATATTCACTGTAAACAAACAGTATGTCTGCACTGCATCAGCAAGTTTGCTGTTGCAGCATAAGATTTAAAGAGGAAAAGCCTCCCCAAAACCAGGCAAGGTCCTTGTATATATTCAAATGTTCACCACTAATTGTAGAAGTAGCACTATACAAATAGGAACAAGGCTCTGTCAAGATTATTCCACATAACTGAGGAGATGACATAACACATTTTCACTTTATGACAAAGAACTGCTGTCCTGAACAAGAATTGCCAAACCACCACCATTATCTCTGTATTTGAGGAAATGGTGACAGATAGAGGAAATCATTCAGAAGAGACTCCAGTCCTGGTGCATAGGCTTGTAATCCTTGGAAGTACTTCTAATAGGATTAGCTGCTGAATCTTTTTCTGATGTGGCATCAGCCTGTGCTCCTGCTCATTTCTAGGTGTCTGACAGGCTCTTCTACCTATTCCAGCTAATGATGACCTCACTTCAGTTATTCACATTTTTACCATTATACAGCATGACTTACATGCTTGGACAAGAATTCCTCTATGCTTATAAAGCTTCTACTACCAAAAAATTCTGCAATGTATTCAGTAACACAGGTTGTCAGAAGCAGACAGCAGCATAGCTAACCAGTGCATTCTCCAACTTGGCTGGCACCAAACCACTATCTGGTACCATCTGGAAGCTGTTGAGCTCCCATAATGTTTGCACACATCTGGCCTTTTTGACAGCTCAGAAAGACCAGATGTGATTACCTGCTTCTGAACATGCAGACATGTTGCATAGCTGTAGAGATGCTATGGACCAAAATGCTGCTTTCAGTTTTAGAAAAACCTGTAAGTATTCATAATGAATACAAGAGTTAGTCACAGTACTTATTGCAGCTGAAGATAATGTACATTGGCACCCACGATGCAACCTCAGGTGTTCTGCCAGTGTGTGACACATGTTTATTCAGGGTTTACTCAACCACAAGATCTGGAATCCAAAGGAAAATTCCCCTCCTCTCCCATCTCCCATACTGAATTCTTCCTTTTAATTCTCAGTAGTACAATCTGGCTTTTAGTAACCAACTAAGGTTTGTTTTTTTTTAACAAATACTTTGCCATAATGTGTACACAGCACATGAACAAGGCACTGCACTGCAATGCAATACCTAATCTTTTGCCATAGCATAATACTGTCATGTGTTTTACATAGGTTCTGAGTTTGCAACCCAAGGCTGGGCAATTCTCTGCTGCCCAAAGTACACGTGGAACAGAAGATCCAAGCAGTGTTTTAAGCAGGCTAACAATTATACAATTCCCTTCAACTACTGGCATGGAAAGTAATGACCAGGCTTGTTCCTCCTCACCATCTATTATGACAAATTTCTGTTTACTTCTGCCAACAGAACAGTGACTTCTAGGCACTCTTCCTTGGTAGGCAGGAGGGAAAGATGCACCAGCTCTGTAAGGGAGGAGTGGTGTGAAGTGCTCATTGCACACTGACAAATAAGGTCATCCAGGCGTGCACAGTAGTTTCATTAGGTTTGCTGCTCTGAAGGATTTTGTAGCTTTTGTTGTACATAATCATATCAGGAAGAAATTAAACTACCTAAGCTGGTTTTGCTTGTAAGAGTCCTGTTATCCCTGCAAGTGCTCTGAACCAGGCCCATTTGATACCCTCATCATTCTGTTTTTCATCTTCACTTTCTTAAATCGCACATGATTACTGTCCTTATAATGCCATATATGACATGCTTACTCATCTGCATTGCTTTGGCATTATTATTAGAGACTAATCCACTGGAGTATTATTGAAATGCTCAATATCAGAACAACCCTGGGACTTCATTTCCAATCCAACATGCAACCACATCTGTACATGCTATTCCCCAACTAATGCAAGGTCAGTCTCTGTTTCCTAGTTAAGACAATGCTATGTTACAATTTGAGGGTAAAAAATCAAACTACTTCATGTATCACCTCACTCATAATTCATTACTTATGCCAACCAGCAAGCTCCTAATTAGTTAGAAGTCTCTGGAGTCTGTTCTTTCCTACACGAACTCCCACAAGGGTAATAATATTAGCATAGTCGGCATCTGAAGGGAAAGCACAGAATTTATTTCCAGACTTCTTATGAATTCACACTTGGACTTGCCTTCCCTCAGCCTATGGAGGGAAGGGTCTTGGGACTGCCTCAGGACTTCCATTGCTGTTGCAAGGACAATCCCAGGTACATGTCTGTCCATGCTGCACCAAACACTCTACAGCTTTCTTGGCATCACCTACCTCCGGAATGGGGCTCAGGAATCCCGCTGAATCATGGAGATGGCTTGGCAAGGGGAGCACAAATATGCACACAAGCAGACATAAGATGAAAAAGAAAGGTTTCTGCTCCAAACAGCTTCCTTTAGATCTCCAGCTCTGTAAGCATACACAGCTGAATTCTAAAGAAAACATTACACTGCTGCTGTTTTCTCAGCTGCTGGTCTGGATGCTTCTCTCAGGCTTGCTGTTGCAATATCCTGACTGTGTGTGCCTGACTTGCAGCTGGATCAGCTGGTGCATTAACACTGTGACCTGCCCTGCAGCCTGGAGGACTACAGGGATACTCAATGTAGCACAAGACAGCTTCAAAGATAAAGCTGATGCTCAAGTTCAAGACTGGGTAAATCTTACTGTGAGAAGATGAATACATGGAACAACTTGCAAATAGGTAAAATTAAAGAAACACCATGACCAATTTTTCTTCAATAATAACAGAAACATAGTAAAGCTTCTACTATTTTATACAGGAGCAGACTTCTTGTCCTCTTCCACTCTTTGGTGTATATAAATAGTATCTTTCAATAAATAAACAGCATGGAAAAGAAATTCTCATGAGACTTATGAACTTGGAATATATTCACTTCTTCAAAAAGAAAACAATACTAAATGACAGAAGAGATTTTTTCACAGAAAAAAATATTTGAAAGCTGAGAAAACTCAGTCAAAATTATTATATTTTCGAAATTACTACAATTTTATATCTTAATGTACATATTAAAGTAAAACTCAAAAATATTTGCCTTCATTTCAGATATTGAGGCCATTCTGTGAAAATGTCATTTTAAAACCCAAAAAAATGTCTAAAATCTACACAATCAGGTCAAGTACTTGCTTCTATTCTCCACCTAGTGAATAAGTTTGTTAAGTGCAGCTGGAACAGGGCATAAATGGAACTGAACATAAAAGTAAAAAAAACCCCAAACCTGCTGTTATTGACATTTTCCTACCAAAACCATATATAATTAAAAAGTAAGTAATTGGTAAGTTTGCTGAAAATATAGTGAATACTGCCCTGGAATGGATTTTCCCTTGTATGTCAGCAGAAATTCTGAAGAGAAAACATTTTGCTTTACATCCCAGTAGGTATCTCACAGCTTAATAAGAAATCACATAAAGTCAATTTTTTGGGAACAGATAGCAGTTTGTTATGGTGGAAACATCACATTTACTCGGTGTTTCAAGTCCTGTGGGTATGTGTATTTCTCTTAGTGTGACAAGAAGGATGTCAAGAGATGATGAACAGCCCATTCCTTGTTGCCCTTTTCCTCACTGGCTGTCACTAACTTCTAAACCACCTAAATTTCTATCAAAAACAAACAAAACCACATCAATTAGGAGAGCCTGAAGACATGAAGCTGGCCACAACCTGCCCTGTGGCCTCCCCTCCAGCCTGTGGAGGGACAATCCCCAAACCAGTCCTAATTCAGAAGCAAGCAACCCACAGTGGAAGACAAACTGGTACAGGGTGCAGCAGAGCACATCTACAAGGCACAACACACCGTAGTTGTCAACAACACTGTAGATTTAAAACTCTGCCAATGCAGGCTGCCTTGGGTCAGCAGCCAGGTTAATCTGCATAAATATACAGGTGAAATGTTGTACCGTTTTCAGAGAAAGCAAAGGAGAAAGGCAAGGCTAAGACACTTGCAAAAAACTGCCTAAAACAGATTCAGTTTACACTGACACCTGTTCTGGTTGTGTACAAGGCATTAGATGATCTCCATTTTATCTTTTTTTTTTTTTTTTCTTTTTTTTTTTCCCCAGATCTAAGAGCATCTACAAGATGACTTTGCCATTGCAAAAATATTACCTAAATCCAAATACCTTCCACCAGTGCTTATAGACTAGAAAAAGTCTGCCTAGCCTAGGCATGACACAGAAAAGGAAATAAGGGTATTTTATGATCCCTCACAAGCAGTGATATACAGGACATGATCACATAATTCACTGAAAACACCAGGCCTGCAGGACACAGTGGCACAGTTCACACCTGGGTTCATTGGTTGCCTGTCTAAAATGAGCTTAGCTCTTGTGCTATTTGGTTTTGGGTACATTTTTCATATTCACTGAATCCTTGGCAGCCAACACTCTCTAAATTCCAACTGAGGCATTCAACAAAGGAGGTCTTCAATTTAACCACAAATGTAAGCATTATATTTTAAATTCTGTTTCTAACTAAAATATCAGAATTCAATACAAATATCCCAAGCCTGAAAGTCAAATAACCACCAGAAAGCCAGCTGCAGACAAAAAAAAAAAAAAAAAAGGGCTCTTAATTCTTAATGAAAGAACGTCACCAATTTCTTAATGGAAGAGTACTGAAAGAAATATATATGACACCATTATCAATGCACACTACAATAACTTCACTAATTACATTTTAGGAGTGAACAATGACTGAAGTAAACCATTATTACCTTCCCAGGGCTTAACATTTGCATCCCACAGCCTACAGTGCAGCCCCAGTGCTTTTCCAGCAGCAGCACAGCCATGCTAGCAATGGCACATGCTCAAAGGACAACATCCTGCTTGCACCTGAATCCACTCCTTGAAGACAGGAGTACTAGACAACATTCACCAGAAAATAAAAATAAGTGTGGCATGGTATAAAATCAGTTTTCATACTAAAGAAGCTTCACACAGAAAAGACAAGAATGATCTCTGTGAAGTCAAATTACAAAGTATGGCTTCATATGAGGGTGCAAAAAAAAGCTGCTTTTAACTTAGAGGAAAAAGTGGTCCATGGCAGCAGCTGTGTAAGAAGCAGAGAGGTTCCTCCAGGCTAACTGTGGCAGATACGCAGACTAAACCAAGAGATGGATGGTCACATGTCTAGATACTTTTTCAAGCCAGACAAGTGCTGGTGAGGAAACAACAGGCTTTTTGGTCCTCTAGACAGTCCTACTTGAAAAAATTTCACACTGAGAGCATTTTCAAGCATTCTTTGTTTTGGTTTTTTTTTTTTTTACCCTTGTATTTGCAACTGAATTGCACAATAGTGCCAGAAAACAAAATGAGAACACATGTCGATACTCCAAATCCTCCCAAATATTCCAAGTACTATCCACCTAAAATCATTCACAACATTAATTTGACAGATATTGTGCAAAGAGATCAATGTGAGTTATCTTAATACTCACATGATGGCATTTAATTCTTCTGAGAGCTGAGTCTATTAGGAATTTCTGTCAGTGAACACTTCTGAATTCTTTTCTCTGAACTTTTTTTCTTTACATCAAGGATTGGAAAAATCAGACTAAACACAATCATTCCCTATTTATAATCCCTGAGCAGAGAAATTCAACTGGAGGAAAAACTATTTAAAAAAATTATAAAACATTAAAATATTTAGCTTCAATAAATATAAATGCTTTAATTCTTTATTACTGTACGACTATCCAGATTTAGTTAAATCACAAAAACAAAACCTTTTCTTGTATTATTATCTAAAAAAAAAAAAAAATTATCCCTAACATGCCACCTTGCCGTGGGGTTGGAATAAAGATGCAGCGCAAACTAGAACTTGCTCAATGATGCAGTCTAGTAAAAGCACATTTATTCCTTAAGCTAGCTGCGAAGTTCTAGTGTTTTCATCAATGGTTCTCTTTCAGAGAAAACCTACATGTATCTACAATATCCACTGATCACTTGAAAATCTGCAATCATCAACTTCCTTATCTTCAGATGAGGACTAGTTCCACCTTGAGGTGGAATAGTGCCTCCACCTTGAAGGACTTGCTATGTTTCAGAAAGTTCAAGCATTTTTTTGCTTCCTCATTATCTATGATGGCAGTCAAATTCCTGAACATCTGTTGGATCCAGAGCAGCTCACTAAACTGTCAAGGTGGAGCTTTATGAAGCAAAGACATTGGAAGGTAAAAACAAGAACAGTGAAGAAGCACTTGATGGTCTCAACCTTCACCTCTTCAGCAGATATTGCAGGGCTTTCCAGAGCTCAAAATTCCATGCTTCCACACCATATCATTGTTAGCTTGGGTGTAGAATGGGTAGTAGAAGGTACTTTTGAGCTGAAGGTTATGCCCATAGTTATCTCAAATTTATATCTTCCACATGAAACAAGTATCTCCTTTTGAAAATTTTGATCATGCAATAAGCAACAAAATCTTAAACTGAAGAATGGCTTGTGAATCAGCAGTGCAACCCTGATCTGCTCAGCTTGTCTCTGTTGACAATAGTGATGAAGAAAGGATAGAGCCCCATGACATTAGTCTTTTCTACATTTCTGTCTGAAATGGATAAGGGCTTCATTAACCCTCCTTTGCTAGTAGAAACCCTACTGCGCAGAACAGCACAGAACTTAGACACTAATTTAGATTTATAAAACTTTTTCCCATAATTATGATGAATTCACCTCCAAATTCCTCTTAATTTCTTTTTAATGAGAAATTAACGCCAAGAAAACTCTTGATAATTTGCGCTTCTTTACACTCATGTGTCACTACTCACAAAAACACAGCCTAACTGTTGCAGTTCCTCCGCTTTCTACAGTTACCAAAATGGATCAGGCAGGATTGATTACAGGACTGATTGCATTTGTGCATTTCAAAGCAGGAAAGAACCACTGAAAACAATTCTTGCCCTCATCACCTGAGTGAGACAAGCAGAGAAACTTGATATGGTGGTATCTCCACCTATAGACTACCTTTTAGAAAGATATCCAGTGTGACTTTGAAAGCTTTGAAAGTGATGAAAATTCTGCTACATGTGTAGATAATGTCTATCTGATTTGGGAGTAGACAAACCTTCAAGACAAAGATCTCAATATAGAAAACCATTATTACATTCAGGATATCCCTTTGATGCAGAACTGTGACCTCCAATCAAATAATATCTTAATCTTTTTTCTCTTTTAGATTAAGAACTGTCTGAACTGCTTAGGTTTTTGCTACTTAAGACATGGTTTGCCACAACGTTTTAACATCTTGTTGCTACCAGGTAAATTTTAGCAATAGCGTCATTAAATCACATTTCTCCATTTGAGCTGTCGTGTATTTTTCCTGACATACCTTGCATTGCCTCTTATGATCTATAGTTGCTATATAATGTAACATTTTAGTTAACACAAGACAATGGTTTTCCTTTTTGTGACATGAAGATAGATCATTAGTGTCATTTGCAAAACCAAAGCAGTAAGGATAAGAAAAGGATATAGTAATGGTGTCCTCCTTTTTAGAAAAACTATCATTCATGTATTCAAACAGTGGGTAGTGAATTTTAAAGTACTTGAAACTTGGAGGAATGGGACTGCATAACTTTTTGTAGTACACAGATTAAGGAACAGATATTTAAGTTTTTAGGTGTCATATGACTGTAGAACAAATACACCTGGATGACATGCACACCCTGTCTTTCTGCTTGGTAGTATTGAAGGAGACTCAGCTGACAGATGACAAAAGGGTTTATCAAAGTCTCTGTGTAGAAGATCAGGCTACCCTTGAGAAAATGAGATATGGATGACAAAAATGAGAAATATGGGAAATGTGAGTGAACGCTTCTCACACATTTTACCTTTTGTCCTTTGTGCTCAGTGACCGCTGAGATCTTTACGGTTTGCTTACTCTTCACCTTTGTGGAAAACCCCAACCCAGAAATGCTGACCTCTGGAAGATGGTAGCTCAAAATCAGGCTGGATGAATGCATTGCTACAAATGGTTTAAAAAGTGATCTGTCAATGACTCATTCTTTTTGCGTGCTTCAATCTAAAGTTACAAGGATGGCTTAGGCGGCAATTTAATGTGCAACCTGACAAACAGGATGCACTGTTTTTTTACTAAGTTTTTATAAGAAAAAAAATAAGTGCCTGTGTCAAAAAGATTATTAACTTACTCAATATTCAAGATGAAGAAAAAAATGCAGTTAAAGCCAGTGAAAAAGGAGGGTTAATGAACTGTAAAATAAGCTAGTGGCTTATATTAAAATACACCAAATCACAGAAATAGTTATGACTTTAGATGTCAATAAGCATTTAAGATCCACAAGAATTTACTATTCCTGTAAAGGAAGTGTGCCAACATGGGAGGAAAAAGGGGAGAAAAAGAAAAGGAATAATTCAGGCATTTCTGGGCTGCTAACCTGTGTTCTGGAACAATCTAATCAATCTCTGCGCTTATTCCCTGAAGTTTAATGTATGCATAATGAACTAATGGCAAAGAGGGATGAAGACAGATGCCTTCATTTGCATGAACTAGCTTATTAGATAGTCAAGCTTGCTGAACAAATCACTGCAGTGAAACAGTAAAATACCCAGCTGCAAGAATCTACCTATGTGATTTCTTTTTTTATCTAAATTGTCACCATATCCCATTAAATTAGCACAGAAACTGAGATGGCATCATATTAGCACATAGTGACATTGTACACACTAGCCTGTGAGACGAGGAACATTTCACATTCTTCAGGTCACTTCAAGCAGGTGTTTGCAGGTTTTTGTAAAAATCTAAATGTGACATCAACGTAAGAGGTTATATTATCCCAGAGCTGCCTCATTATTATGTATAGGAAAAAGACTTTCCTCTGTCAAACTTCAAAACATGATGTAAGTTTCACAGGAAAGTTTTTTGTTTTTTCTTTCAACGTTTATTCTCCAGAAACTTTGGGTGAAAAGGAACAAAGGTTACACTTACCTTCCTCTCCAAAAACATGAAGACCTGCTAACTGTATATTCTGGTTCACCTCTACTTCAAAAACACATCTTGTCTGTTGGGTCTATTGCTACGTCCTTCTCTTCTTTCAGTGACCAAGAGGTTAAAACAGACAGGAAAATGTTTATATGGATTGAAGAAATAGCTAAAATCTTCAAATAGACTGAAACAGACAAAGATTCAGCTAAATAGTACTGCCTGTAGGCTTTAATGACATCTTTCATTCCAAGCAAAGTGCAATGTACAGAATCTCAACTAGGATGCAAATGAGAAAACTGCTAACACAACTCAAAGCATGCTTGTTGAAAATACTTCTTTTAAAGTGTGATTGCCTGTGAAAAAGAGCTGACTCTTAATAAAGGCTGTGCTTAAACAGAAGAAAACTGAGCATGAGAGCACTTCTTCAGGTTGCTGACTCCACGCAAACAATTCACAAGATGTGTTTGTCTCTGTTTTTTTTTTTTTTTCTCCTTTGCTTTTAAAGGATATACTGGCAGCATTTTAAAAGAAAATATTTAAATTCTAAATTATTTTAAATTTACAAAAATCCCTTAAGGAACTTAGCAGGCCTTTCTCAATACAAAGGCTTCAGCACAGAGATCTTCCACTATCATTGAGCGTAAAATTTGCTAATCAGACCTAGACAAAAAGTTATGGAATTTTTACATTTCATATGGTTCCAGGTTGGTATAAAACTTTGCTAAGTTACACAAACAAGTGCAGTCTGAAATTTTTTTCCTCTCCACATAAATCAATATGGGGTGTTTTTGAAATAAACAAACTTCTGCTCCCTGTGGTCTTACAAAATGTCTGTAAGATAGCCTTCGCTCCAGTTTTTCTTTCCCTTCTTGATTTACCAAAGGTTGCAACAGGTGGGTCGTAATATTTTCCTTAGTGAAGACCCAGAGCTTATGATGAAGACAATCAGCTTAATGTTAGCTGCTACAATCTCATAAGACTGTTTGGTATGGATTTGAGTTTATAATGCTTAATTTTAAGTATATATGCATTAGAAAAAAGATGATGCCCTGATATCTTCTGATTCCCATGTTTTGACTACTGGTCAATGATAATTTTATAGGGTAGTAGATATATTAAAATTTGCAGTGGATCAGCAAATAAAATGTTCTAGTCTCTACTCCAATTTTATACACAGAGAAAACTGGGACTATAAAATGTATTTACAACTTGTCAAAAATAGTCCAATTTCCCCAATACCCTTAACCAGGCCATGAAAAGCACATCTTACCATACATTATAATCATATCCAGCTATCTTCCTCATTGGCTAGCACTTAAACTAGACTGACTTAAACAGCTTTCCCATTATTTTCTGTGGTGTGTGATTAAGTAAGTCAAGCTTTGAGATTGGATAGATGTTCCCAACCACTATATGCTCTCTATTGCACCATTACCTTTTGTTAGTGGCTAAGGAAAAAGTCCTTGGCTTTTAATAGCCTCATCAGTTACATACCATTGTTATCATAAAATTGCAAAAGTTTCTTATTCGGCACCTGGGTTTGTAGCTACAAGTTTGTAATGACTTTCAAATATATTTGCTAAACTTTGAATTCCAGAAATAAATCGGAAATCTTTCTGAAAGAGAACACTTTTAGTCCCATGTGAGTACGTTAAATACAAGTTATTTAGAAATTATTAACTGTACTGTAGCATTTTTATTCTTGATAGATTTGGTCCATTTTGTTGCAGTCTTGGCATAATGGCGTGATTTTCCTGTACAACCTCTATTAATTTTTACTTCTCACTTTCCTCTACAGAAGCAATATTTTGGGGTTCAAGAGTCACGTTGTGTTATCAGGTATGATCACTCATCATTTGGCAGTGATATCTAAAATTCAGCTCTAACATATCTCATTTGTCCATGACATTGTGTCTTTAGTATCTCAAAGGTCAATGTTCATTTTCTATATCATTTATCCAACAAGTATTCAGGGTCACAGTGTCATCTAATATAGGAAGAAGGTCTTGGCAGAATCTTGTCTCACAGTTGACTATTAAGCTGGGCTCGTTTTGCTTCACCAATAAAATCAATTAGCATTGAAGACTGACATTTGTTCCTGCTCGGACTGATATTCACAGTGTCCTTCTACCAATGTTTTCTGTGAATAAGAGCAATGAAATTTCCTGTCTCTGGCCTTGTTGCTATTTTCCCCTATTAAAATATTCCTTGTTTTGCTTTCTTGTACTCTTTTCAGGTTGGTAATAAGGGAGACTTTACCGAAGAGCCTTCTTTATGTGTTTATTCACGTAACATCAGTGGATTCCCCAAACTACACAGACATAAAGTGAGACTGATATCTGCAATTTGGACAGGGACAATAAATAAATAAAAAAGACTATCTGCATGCTCCTAGCCTGTATATCACCTACAAACTTAAAAAAGTACCTTACTCTACCAATATAAAAGATGTGAATGGATGTGTGCACCTATATATAAAGAACCCCAACAGGTGCCCAGTAAATTAATTACAAAATTGAAGTTGCCAAAAAGTTATTTGGAAACTCTCCCAGGTGATCAAACCTCTCACTGGCCAGAATCACTAATACAAACCATGAATATATAAAGAAGACAGTTTAACACAACAGTACTTAGTACACCTTCTTGTGTCAGTGGAGTAGTGACTGTCACTCAGATGCTTTTTCTCCTTCTTCTGACACAATTCTCCAAGATTATTAGTAACAAAAGAGAGGACAGGAAAGCAATGAAAGAGTTTTCACAATAGTTAAAGGAAAATGCCTGGGAGGAAAGACCCCTGAAGCACAACTTGATTATTTTAACCAAGGGAAGATTAAATGGTGATTTCATAGTGAAGTGCCTATAAAGGATGAGGTGAATTTTGATGAAAAACAACTCTTTCTTATAAATGAGGTGAAGCTGAACCTGCTATGCTAAAAATAAATGCAGTGAGTCTAACCACAAAAGGTTGTGATGGGTTTTGAATAGATTGAATGTCCTTCTAAAATTTAATTCAAATACAAGTTGATATACAAATTCCAGGAAGCTGTAAGATTAGATAGGACAGACAAAATACCTCTTTTGGCCCCAGAAATTCACAACAAATACACTGAAACTCGAACAGACAAGACTTTTGTTCTTACCACTGCACTTTTAAATATCAAGGAAACAAAAGCTAGTTTGCACTTGTTATAATAAACTTCTTGTCTTCCAGATGCTGCACAAACCAAACTTCTTTTATTCTACACTATGAAGCATGCCATTACATCTCTGTCTGCCCCATGTACCATGGATGTGATGTGGAAGACACATGAGCACAATAATCTCTTTTCTCTTTTGAGTGTAAGAAATGAATGGAAAGCATGAAAATGCTATAAGGCAAACAAGCAACGAAACCTCTTCTCCATCCTCCATACAAAATACTTTGACCCATTTCATACTGGCAAAATGGACATAGAATTTTATAGCAACAAAAAATAATTTAAGATTTTTGTGTATAAATCAGGCTGTAGAGTGAGAATGAGCAGCTTTGATCCACTGATACAGTTGAAAAGAAGAGGCAATACTATCCAGATCTGGGGTAGCATATTTTGGTGTTATCTTTCTGGATGGCATATTATTTCCTTGCTATTTTCATGCCCTGAAATGATAATCACTGAAGAAACTGAAAGATATATTTAAAAAACCCTGAACAGATGGAAATCATGCATTAAGTCCTTTAAAGAGGTATTAGAAATTATATTAGGAACATTAAAACCATCAAGTTAATTATCTATAACTGTAAGATAAAAAGAAATTATTAAGTGCAAAAAGACTCAAGCAGGCAAATTATTAAAAAAATTATCCCAAACTTCTCAGATGAGCAAACTTTCCAGACCTTAAAAGAACAAGCCCAGATTTTGTTTGCTAGTCATATGCTTCTGTCTACAGATTTGTGCAACACAAGACTTTTGAAAGAAAGCAATGCTCTCCTGAGTCAGATCAACACCTCATCTAATCCTGCTCCATCTTGGAAAGAAAGAAAATGAGGTTTAGGGACAGCATGAGAGCCAGCCTACTTTGCCCAGTCTGGTCCTGCCACAGTTCCTTGACATCCAGTAGTGTCACATTAGAGAGTACAATGCTTCTCAGTCTTTTGAATATTTACATATGGAGCACTTGGCAATTAACTTATTCCGTCTCTTCTGAATGCACTGATACAGTTCTGTACACACAGATTTATTGCTTGCTCTTCCTCTCTAGAGATACTGGATCCATGAGTATCTCAACATAATGGTGTAGAAATAATTTTTGCTGTTGAATACACATTCTTCCTCCAATACTGGACTGAAAGCGGTACAGAAAAGAATGTTTAAATAGATTTCCACTCAGAGAAAAATATATTGCATGAAAATTTTTTAATACATTTCCTTACTTCTGAACAGAGTGAGCATTCCTTCTGAATCTTCTTCTCATGTACTATCAATTTTTCTGAAGACACCCCCTTTTCTTGCCCAAAGAAAGCCCAGCTGTGCTATCCTCTGAAAATGCAGTCATTTTTTAAGAGGTTAATACTCAATTTTAGCTTCTGTTACCCAGAAGAACCTCTAGTAGCTGTAATAGGTTGCTGTATTCCACAAGGGACAGTCAGTCCGGTTTCAAAAAGTTTTACAACTTCTTGTAGACAGCAGTGCTGTTTGGAATGGCAAGTTTTATGCTCAGCCAGGAAGGACCACAATCAGTTGCACAATCCCAGCGTTACAAATCTCCCTCTGCTTGGCACCTCCTTCCATGACCTTTTAAGAGCATATGGTATTCCTCCCTCTTTCCATGCTCCCACCTAGTCCAGTGTCCCTTTCAGAGACTGTCTCCATGCTGCTATTTCAAACCTAGTCTTGACCATCTTTCTTTTTCTCCTTGTTTCCGTCTCCTCACATGTCCACTACACCATGCTTCCTCTTCTAACTGAAACCTTTAAAGGAGAATAAATGTTTCAACAGACATCACCAACACTGGTAAAAATGAACAAAACCAACCATCACAAGGGCAATTTCCCTTTGTGGAGCTTAGAGAGAATGCCAGAATTGTGCAGGAAAACAATTGTCCTGGAAGATGGGACCCCCAACCTCAGGAGATGCACTGATGCTTCCTAGCCTATTTTCAGGTTCTAAGCTCCACTGAAAAATCCTGTGGTATCACCACAACTGGAAGGCAGGTGCTAGGGATTAGTGCTTCAAACTAGCAAATGGCCAGAGGAGTACATGCACATGTACACACTGCGAGCACATTTGCTACGTACATAACAATTTGCTCAGAACTGCCCATCCCTGCCCCAAAATGTGGATGCAAGAGCTAAACTGCTGAGACAGTTTTTTTAATGATGTTATAGATGATATATGGTATATCATCCTGTGCTACATATAGCTAAACTGATTTTTCTGGGAAAAAAAATGCAGCTGCAATACATTAATACATTTTATTTCAAAGGCTGAAGGTTGGCAAAACTATATGAAATTAAATCCAAATATGCATGAATGAAGGTGTTTGGTACCATCAGCAGTAAAACCTGCTCCTGGCTGTGTGAATAGCAAAAATCATTTCAAGTCAGGTAAATTTTCAGACCTTGAATCAGTTGGGTATTTGAAAAAGTGCACGTTCCTTGTGCACAGTACTGCTCTTAATACATTTTCTCCTTCATGGTAAAAGGAGTCAAATGAGACTGTCCTCTATTCTAATCCTTTTTAGTATTGAAAAACACCAGCATGTAGCAGACCTGTAAAGAATATGTATAAATAAATCATCAGCAATCTCAATTAGGTAACAACTCAGTGACCTTTGTCAATTTTCTACAAGAGACAAATTTCTTTTGTGTTTATCTGTGTATGAAACATGAATGACATATGAAGTCCTTCCAACAAAGTTATTTTGATGAAAAGGAGGAAGGACAAGAAAGAAATCTTCAGGAATAAACATGTGAAAGCAAATTCAGAAATTTTCAATGTCAGTGGGAAGGAAAAGACATATAGCTCTGCAGCTGCTTCACAGACCATTTGGTAAACCTCCAGCAGGTTAAACAAACACACAGGGAAGCCTGTAAATGATACAGCAACTGGAGCCTCTCATCAAACATGAAAATCAGCAAATGACTTTGCAGATATAATAAACACCTCAAGTGCAGAAAAGCTTACTAGCCTGTGATCTGCATTTCACAGGTCAGAACGTTTGCTTCTGCTCGGAAATCACCCAAGATCGTTACCATAATAACTGTGACTGCAGAGGTTACAGCTAATGGATTTCTAAATGCTTAAAATCTCTTCAGTGGCATTTTGTGCTGATTTTTAAAAGTACATAGTAAAAGTAAGTGTCTATGAGAAAAATGCAAATTGAGGGAAAAAAGTGCTTTTGTAGACACATATTTGAATTTCCTAACCCAGCTTTTACTGATACACGTTTTATTTTCAAGTCTTATTTCTGCAATGCATTCTTTTTTATCACCATGAGAACTATGAAAAAGGTTGGGGATGATTTTGACAGGTTTTCTCAGGCAGATCATGCTCTTACTCTGCAAAACCAGTTAGCCAATGAAGACTATTTCACATTTTGATGGGGGATGAAGGATTAGGTAACACAGTGCTGCATCTGTGACATCAGAGTGCTTCTGAAATCTGAGGGAAGCTGAAGTTAAAGGCAAGGCAGGTTTCTTTTGAAAAGGATGAAAAAAATGACTGAGGACTGCACAAGTCAGGCAACATTGCTTGCGAAGGTGGCTGCACTGTAGCAAATGATGCAAGGAGATCTGCTGATGTTAGGAGCACTCTGTCAAAAAAAAGGGATCGTTTAAATCTCCTGCAGTTTTACTCAGCAGAGGAGCCTGAAGGAATTGGACCAAGTTAACCGTGGCATGAGAACAGCTGCTTTTGAACACTCACTGTCTTGCCAATGCCATATTAACCACCATGGAAAACAAAACTGGCTCTGGAGCAGTGTTTGCACACAGGTAAACACGTACCCCCAGGGATGCATCATCCGTCTGTCACATCTGTCAGTCCCTGGGAACCTGGCACAGATGTTAAGAGCTGAGCTACAGGAATAACCTGGGAGCCATCTCCCTCCCGAGCAGTGTCACTTAATGGAACTTAGATCCCAGGATCACTTCAAAAGTCGAATTTTTTTTTCAATCAATGTGGATTTTTTTTTTAGAAACCCTTTTATCTCCCCATCTTACTTTCCAGATTTCTCACTTTTCTTCTGAGATTATCTTGCAACAGAAAATTAATGCACTCCATCTATGCAGTACAGAACTTTTCCTCATTTAAATTGAGGCACAGCACAGATGATCTTAAATCCAGTTAATACAATTCTATATTGGCAACTCAGTGACATCATAACTGGATCACATGTTCTGGCTTTAATTTAGACTGGATCCTGGAATTTTTGGGTTTTTTATATATATACACACATATACAGATATATATAAATTTAATTACTTTCTTGTTTCTTCACAACCTCTGCTTGCTGATAGTAATTTTCTGATAGTATATTTAAACAGATTTAAACAGACAGTATATTTAAACAGATATTTAAACAGACATTTCCAGACGTACAAAAGCCCAAGAATCATAGTGAAGAAAGAAGAAGGGTCTTTAAAATTCTTCAGCTTCCACCTGACCTACATTTGAGTTCATCGGCTGTGGGTAGTAGACAAACCCCTCAGGAAAGCCAGATTTGATGCAGCTTGAGACAGAATATGAGCATTTGCTGCACAGCGGGCCGTGGGCCAGAGAGGGGGAAAAAAAGGCATACCTCTGTATTTTTGTAAATAGCTCCTCTATGTGTTCAGAGCCAAGGACCAGATGAAAACTGCCTTACTGCTTTCTAATGACATT
Source organism: Pyrgilauda ruficollis (assembly GCF_017590135.1). Lineage (NCBI taxonomy): Eukaryota > Metazoa > Chordata > Aves > Passeriformes > Passeridae > Pyrgilauda > Pyrgilauda ruficollis. The sequence continues at coordinate 5,075,693 of NW_024518095.1, forward strand.
TACATTGTGTATTTAAATATTACAGAGCCTGAAAATTCCCAGGATGTTAATTATTGGTTTTATTACAATAATTTAGTATTTCATAGCTTCTCTTAGGAATATTTTGTGTCCTAAGCAATTATTGAGGACACTACATCACACAGCAATTACTTTTTTAGTATCAGCTCTGTAAATATTATCTTTTCAAGGCATTTTAAGCTTCTTTGATTTGCATGTGCTCCCTTCTAGCTAAGCAGTTCAAAATTCAGCCTACCCTAAAATTATGTTTGTTTAACATTTTATTTTTGCATTAAAATCCTGTTACCAAGCTCCCCCCAAACAAGGCTGGAAACCATCTACTAACTGCAATTCCAGATCTTGCGCCACTGCAGAGGATGTGCTCAGGGCTGTACATTCACTCTATTTTCCCTCCAGTTGGATGGCTACCCTTGCTTCTGAGATCAAACACTGCTCAGAAATACAAAACCTGTATTACAGCATGCTTCAAAGAATCAGGTAGTGTGGAAAGAAAGTGCAGTTTTACACATGTACAAAGGAACTGAAAGATCTAGTTGCTTTAATTTCAGACTTTAAAGTCTTCACAATTTTCCTTCAGAGCACAGTGACCTATTTTAATAACTGACCTGTTAGTACCTCCCTGCAGCCATGTACAAAACTTGCAAATGACAAATAATTATTTAAAAAAAACTGATTAGAGAGGAAAAGAGGCTCCTGTTGTTGGAGAAAACCTCAAAAGAATTATTTAAACATCTAGGTTTGGTCTTTTCCTGTTTGCCTCTGCAAAGGTTTGCATGCACTCACTCCATAAATGCAGATAATTTGCTTGTTCAGCAGATTAGCTATCACTGTGGAGTAGAAAGTGGCTGGAATGAGACTTGGGAAGGCTCCTGTGGGTCCCAGAGGCAGGCAGAGCTGGAGCACAAGGGTTACATGGCAGGTGAAACAACAGTGGCTTGGACAACACGGTGAGGACCAGACTTCAAGGGCTTTCTGCTAGGTGTGGTGAGCAGAAGGCAGGCAGCTGTGTTACTCTTCTGTCCCAGACAACAGGAAAACTCCTCTCTTTGAGGAAATATTTCCTCTACTCTTTGTTATTTGGTGCCCGTTTCTTGAACAAGAATTTACTTAGGAAAGACACAGCTCACAACTGCAATCGTCCTAAGCCAAACAAAATCTCAGAATTCACAATTGATTCAAATAGCTCTCCCAGTGAATAGTTCACACTACAGCTCTTCTGAGCCCTTGACTACTTCAGACAATGAGACAGAAGTCTGAGACAGTGCACATGTCTAGGTCAGTAGACAGAAGCATGGATTTCTAATTTTTTAAAAATGTAATGCCAACTAGATTGAGCACAGATTCACTTTTCCCAAAAAAAAAAAAAAAAAAAAAACAACAAAAATGAAACACTGAGAAGCTGAAACATTTCACCTCAAAAAAACTGTGGTGTTTTTTACTTTTTTTTTTTTTTGAGTAATGGTAAGTTTTAAGACTCAATAAAAATATGGACTAAAAGCAAAATGAAACTTTTTTTGCAGATTCCATGAAATATTTTAATCAGTCTTAAATTTATGGTGTCTTATTCTCAGTTCACAAAGCAATAATTTTTATTCTTGTGTCAGGTCACTTTGTTCCCTTCCATGCTCCCAGTTTTCAGTAAGTGAATTGAAAACAAAGAAATAGATGTATAAAATGAACAGTCTGCACATCATTACAGTTGACTGATCTACCTAAGCTGTTAAAACAGATAAGAGGGCATTGGATTTTAGTTTGGAAATCATGGGAACAGCTATTCAGCCTGTCCATATTCAGGACAGCACAGGAACATGCTTATCTTGAACTAAATGTTAAGGTCTCCTTGACTTCAAAGTGCCTCTTTAACAGTGCCATCAGCCCTTGAGATTGTATCAGTGCCACAGGAATAGTTGATGTGCTTTTTAAAGCTCCTGCAGGAATAAGCAATCCCAGGAATGACACTTTTGGCTCACCTGCTACTGAGCCAACACTTCCCTTGGCTGGGCACTGCTTGGACCCTTGGCAAATCAGGAAAGCTCAGCCCAGAACTCAAGGGAACTATGTCCATCTAAACCTAGGGATTCAAGAGGCTGCCTATCAAATACCTTAATTTTAAATTACAGTTGTTTTTAACTGCATCTATGATCGTGAGGGAACAGTCTAACCCACGACTTCTGAAACACATTGTTTTCATTGATGTGCCTTAACACTAGTCCTGACAGTTTCTCCAGTGGAGCTTGGAACCTGAGCACAACATACTCGCTCCTTGGCTTCCTTAAGGACACGGTAGCAATAAGGGTTCATTATATTCTGCTTGACAGTCTAAATTTAACAATTTAGAGGGGAAAATCTGTTTGTTTCTGACTGCAAGCTGCTTCTCATGCTAGCATTACCTCAAGTCTTACTTTTAAGTTAAGAAATTCTGACTGTGAAGCTACGTAACGTTTCAAACAATCATGTATATATAACTGTACCTAAACACCTACACATATGCAAAATAACGTCCATGTTTCAAACTGCATTACATTAATGCATATAATTTTAATTAACTATTATTTCAGCAATTCTGTAAATCCCTTTGAAAGGATCTGTTGCTTTTTGATTTTGCACCATGTGAAGACATGGTAAATATGACATGTAGTCTCATCACATGAATTATGCATTCTGCATCCCAAATAAGCAGGTTCTGCTCCAGGGAGATGCTTAATCCATTCCTTCCTTCTGGGGATGAAAGAAATTAAACTCAGTGCACTGATCTCACAGTATGTGCTCATTTGACTTTAATTATAAAATGATTATTTCAACATTTTTTCCTGTAAAATAAACCAAGCCTGAGCTCCATGTAACCTCTACAGAATTACATTACTTCTCTGTGCACTCAGTCAGTGCTCATCAATACTGCTCTTTCAATACAGTTTCACATGGAAGGGTAAAGCCCACCTCCAGAGGTTTGCAGCTGGTATAGCAGTTTCAGGCCTCGCAGCAACAAAAGCTCGCCTTTTTGATAGCTGCCAAAAGGATGGAACAGTGAAACCCTTTAAAGTGAATTCAAATGTCATGAGAAGGAACTTTCACCAGACACAGGGAGATGCCACGATCCCATTACCAAGCTGGAAGATTTACACCTCACATTCTGTGTATTTTCACTAGTATTTTTTTTCACAGACTGTCCAAACCTGTGCAAAACTCTGCATACAATCATTTATCTAGCTAAAAGCCAGAAGTTTTCCCTTGCCTAATTCAACAGGCAGAGCATTCCTTGGGAATAGAACATCTGCTGTCCATGTCTTAGGACTGACAGAGCATCAAGTGGAATAGACAGCTGTACTGTCAAAGGTACTCCCATGCTTCAAGCTTGAAAAACTAGCAGTTCATAAATGTGATGTGTTATCAGGCATACCATCTGGGGGAATAGAAATGAATGCTTTCCATATAGGATAAAATCTCCATGTAAGGATTACTGACAGTAACTCCAGCTGACATGTTCCCACCCAGGTCCAGCAGAATTTACTGGGTTCACTGCACCACACCTTCCAACTCAAAAGCTATTTGGAGCTGACCTACATAATGTCAGAAGGGTGATCCTGCTCCCAAGCAAAAGCAGCTGTTCTGCTTCTGGTCTTGTACTAATTAATGCTACTAGTTAATAGTGAACCTCCTACTGCCAAATAAAGCTGGCTAGCTGGGATGCTTCTGTACCTCTGCCCAGCCTCATCCATAATGTGAATAAAATGCTCACACAGAAGCAAGAATAGAAGCTATTCACAAGGTGCTACCTCACATACAAAACATGGTGTCAAGTGATGTAAACGTTTATAGGTTATTTTCAGAAACTTCAGTCAACTCCTAAATGTTCAAGTTAATTCTCAAAATAATGCTTAGTTTTGCAATGCCTTTTGTGTATCTAAACCCACAATATCCATTGTGTTACAATGAGAATTTGCTAAGGTATGAATAATTTTAAATATAATTTTTAAAATATCCAACCAGCTCAATCTCATTTATTCTTTGGAGGTCCTAAGGTCTAGAGATGGAACAAGGCATTCAGATAAATGTCATCACTATATTAAAAGCTGAAGAATATACATAAGCATAGATCAGCTGTTTTCAGAACACCTGGAATACAGCAAAGCACATCTCACCAAACACTTGTATTATCTCCCTGAATTAACTGTGACTTATGCAAAGCACAGAGTAAAAGTTTATCCGCAATGCTGTCAAAAACTCCAGAATGTGCATAAAAATTGTAAAAAAAATCAAAATAAATGGTAATTAGTCATGATAACTATTACTCTACACTTGAAATTCCTAATCTTATCAGATACTCTGAAGAAAAATTGTACCAGTACATTTTCATCAAGCTTTCTCTTTAAAGAACACAAGCAAAAATTATCAGGAGTCCTCAAAATGTTATGTGAAACCACAAACTTCAGCCTGTTCTCAGACCTTACCTTAAGTGTTTTATAAATACAGTAATGACACTATAAATGATAACAACTAAGATCACAGCAAAAAAACCCAAAAGGTTGAATACTTTCAAGGCCATAAATATTACTGACCTATGAGCTACAGCATTACCTGAAAAGCACCATATGGAGGTCTTCATTCACTCTGAAGAACAATGAATATCAATTTGTATTGACTTGTATAAAAAAGACCTGGTTGATGTTTGTATAATTAAATATTTTCTTAGAAGAATAACTCCACACTGGATGCTGTACTTGTGTCTTTTCACAATGGTTATGATCTTTATGATTCTACCATAAAAATAACAATTTTTAAATCCCTATGGTGTTTTCAAGAATGAACACGAATGTTCATTATAAGTAATACTAAATAAGGCAGCTTGCTCTCTCTCATGCATAGAAACATAGAAACATGCACACAAAGCATCTACAAAATGTCCTTTGGCTGTTCACTACAGCTGTTGGGATGAAATCTGAGCCTAGCAGTGGCAAGGTCTGAGCTCCATCCTCCATCCACAGACTCTCTGTGGGCTGTGTGTCTTTGTTCAATAACAAAGCCACTTAGCACAGGCAATATTAACCATTAGAGGGTGGGTGACATGACCTCACATCTGCTGATTTCTATTACAATGCATCTTCCTTTCGAGTCAGAGGTTACTGTGCTTGAGGTGAGAACAGTAACATCAGTAATTCCACCTGAGTGCACCCTAGGTCAGCATTCATTTGTTTTCATTAAAAGGTCTCTAAATACTACTTGAGGTGAAAATCCCTTTAGATTGCTGCATAATATGTATGTCAAACTTGTACGTATATCAGACTTGTCTGAAGTCATTAGAAGAGACACAGGTGTAAAGATCACTTTAACTAACCATTGATCTAATGGTCCAGCTTTGTGCGATGCAATGACATAAAAGACAAGGATGGACAAGCATTTCTGCATGTGGCAGAAAATCACATGAAGACAAGAACTCTGGCAGAGTGTTTCTCTGTTAGATTTCTGAGCCTGGCTGATGAGTAGTGGAAAATATGAGCTAATCTCCCTCTAGTATCGAAACCAGATAGCAAAGAACAGATTTCAGAGGGTCTGAAAATATATGAGCCTCTGATGAAAAGGTGATTATGCTCAGTGTCTCAAATCGGCTGCGAAAGACAGAGATATGGGGATATTCTTCACAGCAAAAGCTTGAGGCAACCTAACTGTGGGAACTTCTTACAGCTCTCTTGGAACTTTCCTTATAAAGTTGCTTGATAGCAACTGTAATACATTTGCTTTTTATAACTAGTTGAATTTTGATTAGTATTACCTTGCTGTTCAAAAACAAGTTAGGTGTTACAAAAAGCAAAGCAAGTCTTACCTGGAATACTCTGTCTCCTCACAGACAGTGCTCCATCAGGTGCCTTTGCCTGGTTTGCAGATTTTGTGTAAGGACTCTCATCTAAACAGAAACAAGCAACACCTCCAGTTACTGTTAAATATAATGTTAAATCCAACATTTTTTTATCCAGATACTGTATGAACTAGCAGAGCAGATCGCAAGAGATGCTGTGAGCCAGATGAAGATGGGTATTTCTAAATGCTGAGTCAATGCTCAGTGTCATGTTTAGGCTCAATGACAAAGGCTCTGAATAGGAGAGCTGAAAAGGATGTGCCAAAAGTCAGATTGGAGGTAACACATATTGATGACAGGCCTGATATACAAAGGCTTTTTCAGGTTTAATATAGTGATAGAAATTGTCCTTTTCTCGTGTTTAGAAGCTTCGTGTGTCAAAGACTTGAATGGCAGAGGCACTGTCCCTGCTCAGGCGTAAAAGGCTTCCAGAAGCTTTTGAATATTCTGTCTGGGAAGATGCACTCCTTTTCCTTTAGGATCTGTCAGTGGGTGATTCCTTTTCCTTTGTAATAACTGACTGGGGAAAACATCAGAAAGCTGTTGCCAAACAGGCTAGGCACATTTGTGCCTCAAGAACAGCACTGTACCTGTCTAAATAGGAAGCTATGTGGAACACCTACTGATCAACTTCAGTGTATAAAAGACCACTAATAGTGGGATGAGCAGATGAGTCACCAATTAGAGACAGCATTAGGCAGAAAAGTGAGTCACTTCTACATCCCTCTTAAGAGCAGAATGATGGTAAGGAAAAAAATCAACTATATTGTAGCTTTGAAAAGGACAAGCTATAAGTGCAGGAAAGAAATGTGAATAAAAGAAGAAATAGTATATGCATTTTATCATTTCAATCAAAAGAAGACTCAGAAGAAATCAGGCTTCTGCCTTGCCCTCCCTTTAATTGAGTGCTCAAAGACTTTGAAGTGTCACAAATCTTTCTGTTTGCATATTTTCCTTCAGATTGCAAATGACTGATGCATTTATAGCATGTGCATGAATACATGCTTAAATACTGATCAATGAGTAGAGGAATCAAAGACTACATTATCTGTTATAGCATCCTCAGATCAAACAGACCCATATAAACTTTTTCTGGAGGACCATCTTTTCAGCTGACACTCTTGACAGTATAATCCTTCTTTGCTGATTGCACTCTTTACATCTGGTGAGGTCTCAAACTCCTTTAGAAACTTGCATCAAAGACAGCAGTCCGTTTTTATACCAGTGAGATAAGGGTTTGGTTAGCATAATTTAATTTAAAATCAGGTCTCAAAGAAGTGACTGAAAGAGCTGGTTATCCTTTAGAACCAGAACTTCTGTAATGAAGTCTGCTACCATTAGGCAGTTGCAACAACAAAAAGCTTAAATTAGTTAAAAAGGAAAAAAAAAGGAAAAGGCAAAATAATTACTTATAGCCACGAACCTTGATGAAAATACAGCAACTAGTGAAGAACATGTATTGGTAAAATAGCACAACAGCCAATATAATTGTGTTTTCTACAGTAAACTGAACTGCAATTGTTTTAGGACTACAGTGTTACAAGTGGAAGATTAACAGGCTTGATTATGCTACACGCTAGTACAAACACCAGGAAAATAAAGCTGCCAGATACAGGAAATAGAGAAGCATGGAAAAAATATTAACATGGATCTAGGTACGTAATTTAAGAAAAAGATATGTAAAGCCTTATCCTTCCATTTGAGGTAAGTTGATAAGCTAATATTATTGCATATGTAGAATATATGCCCCCTCATTAAAGAAAAAAAAATATAGTAAGACTGAACTAAAGCTTCTGAAAGAAGTAGCATTTATATTTTTTCTTTTCACAGCAGAAGCACTACTGAGCTTGAACTCAAGGCTGAAGACAAAGAAAGCGAACATGTGACTTAAATGTCCTATCCATTACTACTTAGTTGCAGCTGCTGAACATGACAGCAGATAGTGTGAGTCACACACATTTTTCTATTAAAAAGTGGGCAGGAAACAATACAATTTCTCTATAACTGATGGATAGTGATGACTTCTGGGCTCTATTTGACTGTATGCTCTACCTAGGAAAAATCTATTTACAGAACAAAACAGTCCTTTCCAAGTCAGACTTCTTACATGCAAATTATTGTCATCAGATTGAGGGAGAGGAAAAAAGGAAAGAAGAATTTTCACTACTAGACTTTTTCCACTGAATCTTTGCCATGGAGCTAATGAGTAAATCTCCACTCTCATGGTGGATGATTTTCCCAATATTGCACTGGACTAGGAGTACCTGTGGTTATTCTGAGTTCAGAACACAGAAGTCGTCTGCAAATCTTTCTGGTTAACATCACCAATGAGAGGAGGGGACTGCACATTCAAATACTTACTAGGGAGCCCGAGCAAAAATGTTTTCTACATAATAACTGGTAGATGTGAAAGTAACTAAGACTACACAGGTGAGTAAGCTAGTATTTTAATTGAAGCCTATTATACCTGAAAGTTTATATGGGGTGGGTACTGTAGGCATGAAATTGCATTACATTTCTTAATCAGCTCACAGATTCTGGTAGCAAAACAAAGGGTCCAAAAAGTTTCTTCATAAACTTCTGAAACCCCATAAATGCAAAATATACCCTATTATTATTGGGAAAGAACAATGGACTTGTAAGCTGCTCTCAGGACTGGAAAGAATTTTCTTCCAACGCCCTTTTAACAGTAAAATCAGACTGAAACATAACTAGAAATAGGTATGAAGGACGCCAAGAAGCAAAGGACAACAAACACAACCAACTGTACAAAGAGTTCCTATTGAGTCTTACTGAGATGCTTAACTGAGACAGGAAAGAGCAAAATAAAGATCAGACAAATGCAGAAATACATGTCACCCTAAAGAAGCCAGAGAGACAAGGAAGTCCTGAGAGCCCTGAAATGTCAGACACCATTCATGGTGCCCCAAATGAAAAAATCTGTTTGTACGTACTAACAAAGTTGCATGAGCAGCCACAAGAATTTATCATCAAATTAAAATTTCTTTATGCTTTTATCCACTCTGTAGTTAGCAGGGAGTGTCTTAAAAATGCAAAAATGTCTTATGACAGCACTGCCTAGGGGGATTTGTAGGAGAGTTTTGTATTACCAGCAATGAGAGACTTGGAGATGAAACTCAATTCAGCAAGCCAACACACAGAAAAAGCAAAGGGGCAAAAGGATATGAAGCATTCCCTGCCCCCAGACAGGAGATAATAACTCAGTATCAGGAAAAACTGTGATGTATTTTAAGACACCACACATACAAAGAAGAGGGAGAAACAGGCTAGATTCAGAAACATAAATCTCACCTATTTACACCCCTAGAAGTAGCATATCATCAGCAGGCAGTGAGCCACAGTCCATAAGGAACTCACAGGCCAAACTGCATCGCCCAAAGCACAGCAATGCCTTCCCCTGGACACACAGCTGCAAACCCTGCCACTCTGCATGGACTCTAGTCTGCTTCTGAAGGAATGCTCCACAGGTGGCCACATTCCCTACCAGCTTAGCTACACCCATCCACTTGTGCAGCTGCTTTTGATACACTGCTGGCTTTTTTTCCTCTCATAATTCCCTCTGGCTAAAAAATCAGACAACTTAGAGTAAACGATTTCAGCTCGTCAGTAGGTCGCACAAAGGTGTCGGCTGTGCCAGCAGATCTCTTCACTCAGTGCCTACAGGAAACCGACCCTCCTACGCTGTTAAGAGGCAGGGGTCATTTCCACCAAATTCATACTTTGCATGTTTCTTACAGCTGTAAATGTGCAATAGTGAAAGATGTACACTATGTTAATTCATTCCTTCTTGGCAGAACACAAGTGATAATCTCAGAGGTGACACCTTGCAGATTATTTGGATTCTTAACCAGCAAAACAAAATTACATTTTTGTCTTCTCCTTTTACTTGTCCTCATGAAACAGTCCTGAATACCAGTAACAGGCACTTACACACCATCCTTTCAAAGCCCTGTATACTATTAAATACTACAAAGATAATATTCAAGTGGACAGGCAAGTCCTACTGCTTACAGCTATTACTGTAGGTTTATTGCCTTTTGCTTGTGTGGTAGATAAACAGCTTTTTTTGCACTTTCCTTCCTATTTTTAACCTGATGGCATCTCTATCCTGTAACTGAATGATTCATTCTCTGGTGTTAGGGACCATGCTGTGACCCATTTATATAATTCTGTGTTGCTTTTAATATACAGGTGTGTGGTATCTGTCCAAGACTAACGGCTCTAAAGAGTGTAAGAAAGAACAGAGATGTAACCCCAGAAAGATTACACATGAGACAATGTGTACAGATACTGTGTACAGATATCTGAAGTGCCTGGTGCTGTGTCAGCAAAATGACCATACGACATCATTAGATATTTGCTGTATTTAGTTTAACATCCTTTGAAGGATACCAACTGGAGGCACATAAGAGGGAATAAAAGGAAGGCCTAAAGATATTTCCTCAACAGTCAAGTCTAGACATTCAATGTTTCAGGCAGTTTATGACCACTGAACCATTCTTGTGTCTCTCTTGGGGGCTGTGAAAGCTATTGACACAGATGTTGTTTACAGATGTGGTAAAGGCTAAGGGCACTCCCTCCTTCAAGCCTTCAAAAGGGGTTAGAGGACGTTTTCTTCACTGCTGCTGCCACACATGTCCATGTGATAACTGCTGAACACAGTACATGTGTCCAAATCCTGTGCAGCACCAGGTGGCCCCAGAAGGTGACTAAGCACAGCTACATGCTGTTTCATACGAAGGGGAAGCTTCTTCCCACCCCACTGGGAACAGCTCCTGAACAACTCTGAGGCTGTCACTGTGCCCCTCCTACATGGCCCTCTACATGTGAAGATGCTTCACTTGTTCTCAGCTCTGTATCACCATTTGTACCTGCTTTTCTACTACAAAACCTGCATTAGAGGGAGCAGGTGAATAATGTGGCATCAAGTTTGTACATGAGGAATATCAAACACAGGGATTTTCTAATATTTAGGAGCTTGAAAGCTGTACTAAATTTTTTCAACAGTAGATGTGAAAGCATTATGAAGGAGAACAGAGTTTCCATCTTTCAGTTCTTCATTTTCCATTCTTTGATAGCTTTACTTATGTCTCACCACAGAACAAGCCATTATTTGGCCAAGGAAAAACTGAATTTAAATCATTTTAGAGCTTAACCATGTAGGACCCAAGTAGACTTCCCAACCCAAACAAATGAAATCTGAGGTGTTCTCAAATGTTCCCCACTGTGAAGAATCTCCAACCAGAGTCCCAAGACTCCTCAAAGAAGCACATGACATTTCCAGCTGGCTAACCTCCATCTGTCTCAGTGTACAGGAGTAAGATCAACTTCATGTGCTGGTGTTTGCACCGTCTGGGACAGCATGCACCTCAGACAAGCAGAGAATCACAAAGCTGTACAGACATAGAGACTGGCAACACCACAAACTGCCAAGAGGATTGGTTGCAACTGAGAGAACATGCCCAAGATTAGTTCCTCAAAAAATAAAAGCACCAGACTCCCAGTTGTTACTTCACACATTCCTAGATCTGAAATATTCCATTCACTGAAATTCATTGTTCCTTAACTTTATAAAGAAGAGTATTTTTCACCAAAAACAACAAATTTTTATGAATCCTGCCAGTACAGCACAAAATACAATAGGTTATCATCCTTCCTATATCTGAAACTTACCTTGAATTTTATCTTTAAATAGCATAAAGCTCAACGTTATCTAAAAGCATATTTTCTTTGCACAATATCATACCAGTAAAGGCAAATTCTGAGCTACAGCATTGTTCCTTATCTCCAATGCTTGCAGCTAGAGGCTTTTACACATAAAGATGTATCCACTGATGCCTGTGGTTTATAGAAGCTCTGAAGTTGTGGAAGGCTTACAAAGAGTCTTGGTAGAACTTTTAGGATCATTCCTGCAGCAACTGACTCTCTTCTAAACTCAGACCTTTCTGTTAAAGATCTTCCCTTCTGTGAGAAAGCTGAAACACTATTTAGAGCAGGGACTTGAAGCCCAGTCTCACATTCAGAGAGTACCCAAACTGCCAGCTACACAATCATTTAGTCTTGCTAGCTCACTCTGACAAAAGCAGCAAAAAAATTTCTCAGAGAACGTACTTTTCCTGGGAAAGTAGCATATTTCTGTAAGATTTCCTTTTAAATAATGCTGAAATCTAGAGAAAAATTAACATCCTGGAACATTCATGGTTACTACAATGTCACTACAGCTGTGTCAGAGCACAAGGGACTATAAACTATTGAAAAAGAGACAAAATTTTCTTAGCCTATTTCACCAGATGTATAATGTACAGATTTTGAATGTATATGATTCAGGAAACAACAGAATGTCAACAATTTGCTTTGCCCATATGCTAACCCTTTCAGATGTGTTATGGGAGCTCCAACCGTGAAATAAAGCACTAATTTCTCCTATTGGTACAGAAGAATAATAATTTTTCAAGTTGATTTTATAGCTGTGGCTTCAGTCACTTCCAATGAGACTTGACTTTTGAAATGGCAATGCTGCTCTTCAAAGTAGTGCTTAGATATATCTAAATTTTTTTAAGCATTGCATGTAAAGTAGTCATTAATGGACTAGGCTCCAAGTAGGACAAATACGTATGTATTTAATCTTAATCCTTTCTCATCAAATTGTGTGCTCAGTGGTCTCGAGAGCAGTCTTTGTTAAGAAAACATAGGGTTTCAAAAGCTTCTATAAGTAACATTTGTTGGTGTGTGTGACATGAAAAAATTATGAGAAGAAAGAGTTAGAATAGCTCCTCTGGTAATTTTCTTTTCCACATTTAGCAGACATGTCTCTGATTTTCTCAGAAACTTAATTTTAACAGTTATACTACCAATGAATAACTGTGTTGCCTCTCTAAAGTGAAAATTTATTCAATTTTATTATACTTTATGTAAATTTAATTCTCTTTTTTCTGAATTATATGGTTACTTATTACAGTAGCAGCTCAGTTTTAATCTAGAAGCAAGAGAAGTAGGGTACTGTAATTATGCATAACTGTGAATCCATTTCATATTGATATTTACAATACCTCAGCAAGCTTGACTGTTTGAAAAATGATCTGAATATCCTCCAAGTTTGCTTGTGCAAAGTTAATTTCCTATGCCGGTGCTTAGGCACCTGAATGGAAATGCTTGGTTTCCTAAATGACTAAGTATGCTGATCTCCTCTCAAAGCTATTTTGCTCATGAAAATTCAGAACCTTCCAAAACCATTTAAAACATGCAGGATCTGCAGAAAGCTCAAAATGTGTCTCAAGAGATATTAGCATATGGTGAAATTCACTTCAGTGGATTATCTAATAAAGAAGTAATCCTATTTAAATAATACCCCAACCACAAACTACTTCAAATCTGATAAATATGTCTTTTTGTTTATACAGCATCAAGCATTAAGCACAAGTGCCATAAACCAGAATCATCACTGAATTGTTACATAATTTTAAAATTCAACTTGAGTTTCACTTATTGTCTTGAGCTGCTGTTTATTGTTTATGGAAACAATATAGGCATCACATAAGTGATATGCATGAGGATTACCCTGAACAGCTAGAAACTGAAGAGGCTGGTGTGTGAAAAAGCTTGAAGAAACTGCGGACGTAAACTATTTTCTTTTCTGCGACAGTCTTGGGATTTTTCTGTACATACAACTCCTGCAGAAAACCTTATCCTAGAGGATGGGGCTACAAACCTTTCCATTTAAAAGGAAATTCTTAAGTGACACAGATATCACTGACAGGAAGCATTTCCAGATATTCACACTTCCATTTTATTCTGAACAGCCTGGTCCATAGGAAGGTTTTGTTGTCCTTGCACATGTGTAGCTCTGATGTACCTCTGCATGCTGGCATTGTGTGAAAGCGCCATTCATTAGCTTCTGGAGGAAAAAATATATTGAAAACTGTTTCTTTTACAAAGCTGTAATAATTAATAAATTCAATTACTTTAACACTCATAAATGCTAAATCAGCATCCCTCAAGAATATTTCAGCATTAATGCCACACTTCATGGAAAAACACTTTTATGAATAGCTATTAGCTTTAAAAATGCATCAGTTACCTTAGCATGATCTTTAATTTTCTACCCTGGGTTCAGCTACCCATTCCCAAATGGGATGGGGGTAGGGAGAAAAGGGGCCATGCCATATCGTGTGGCTCCTGGACAATGCCTGAAGCCATGCCACCACGCTCCTGACTGCTGTGGCTGCCCACCACTGTGCCTCCTGTGGACAAAAGGCAATTGGCATCCTGGCCAACAGCATTCCACTGTAAGGAATGTACTGCACAGTTCCACAATGTGAGGTATGATCTGTTGTTACATTTGTGGTTAAAATGCAACAGCAGAAATATATACTGGTCATCTGAGTTCTGCATGGCACCTCTACTGTCCCAGCAGATCCTAACAGCCATGTCCTTGTGCATCAGCTGTGCCTGTGCTCTTTCAGCCCAGGCTCAGTAGAGGCTTTCCTTACAGTCTGACTGCTTGGAAGTTAGGAAGTAGAAGAGGGGAAGAAACAATACCATCTTCTATGAGTGCAGAGCACAACACAGAGCAGATCAGGACCATCTGCCCAATCTGCTGACATTACAGCTGGCAGGGACTGGGGGAAGAGAGGATGTCAACCAGGAACTTCTCTAGTGCATGCCAGGGAAAGCAGCAGCTAGTTGCATGTGTGCAAGGGGAAGCCAGTGATAGAGATTAATAGCTGAGTCAGTGAGACTGTCATTCAAGTTGCATAAAAAATACTTAAAATATGTAAAACTGTTTAGAAAACAGGTGTTTAGTTTGCTTCATGGAAAATAGGAATAAGCAAAGTCACAACACTCTTCAAAGAAGAGAAGTTAGAAACGGTAATTTTTCTTGAGTTTAGTTATCCCATCTCAATTCTGGCGCTGTACTAATGCTATTTGCAGTAAATTATATAATGTGTTTTTCAGCCTATTTGTGTCTGCAAGTGTCTCTGGTGATGACATCTTCATCACCTTCCTCTGGAAGCTGCTCCACAGGATGCATCAGGTCTCACAGCTGGAAAACAGTTCCTTCCATCAGTCTGCGATTTTCTTTCCTTACTTTAACTGTCATTCTATTATTCCTAATAACATTCTTCCACTCTTCAGGAGATCTTACTAAGACTATCTCATATATTCTGTTCATTCCAGAAGCTACACAGATTACTGAGCCTACTGCTTTAGGCTCAGATCCTACCAGCTCTTCTTACAGGGCATGACCTAGCACAAACACTGGCTGATCTTGTCACCAAAGCACAGTGTACACGCTGACTAGGATATTCATTTGGTGGAGTACCCCATTTAATTTTAAAGCAAGAATTTACACAAGTTTAACTCTAGTGTGGACAGCATTAAGAGTAAAGCATGCTTTTCCATCTTTGTAATGTATACATTTGCAGCATTATAGTTATTTTTTTAATCCCACTAACAAGCTTTATTTGATTCACAGAATAATTCCAACCTGTCACTAGGAGCTGAATAAACATTATACCAGTACAAGTGTATTTATACTGGCATGCCAGTGGGATTGTCCCTCTTATATATAGTCCAAATGATGCACATTAGTCCAAATTGGCATGGCTCAGACTTGGTGAAAAACAGATCTTTCAGACTGCACTTCTTTCAAGAGTCAGGCCATAAACCTGGCACCTTCCTCATGGCCTTGTGAAATATTGTCCTACTTTCAGCCCCTACCCTGGAAGAGTTTACTCAATATATCCACAGAGACTGTGCAATAATTTAGACTAACTTCACTTGTCAGCAAAACTTCATTGTTTTTGGAAGATGTGACAGGTTTGAACACAGTGTAGAGCAAGATTCCTTCTAAATAAAGTGGTGTGTGCTTTTAGAAGTGGGAACAAAGCATAGCAACAAAAGAGATGTCAAGTTGACAAAACAATATATACATATTTGTCTTACTTAAAGCTCACATAAAGCCTAGGCCACCTTCTGTGCTCCAGACAGCATCTATCCATGCATGTAGTTCTTTACAGCAAGGCTTTTAACCTGTCAAACAATCTTTATTTGCCAGTCTCCTGGGTCCTATTTAATCTCAAAGCTTATTTAGGGCAAGCAGTTCACTGTCTGCAGTATTCCTCAAATTCTGTAAAATGGTAATTATTATATCTGCTTGCCCACATCTTTGCCTACATGCAACTTAGTCCATGTGTGGATCAGCTTTTTGCAATCCAGTGGAAAATGCAGCAATAAAGAAATAGATAAAAATGAATGTATGTCACACATGAATAATTATACCCCCATAACCTTCAAGAATGCAGACAAATAATTTTTAATCTTTCTATGCACAAATCTCCCAAGCCTTTTAAGTAGGATCCCTTCTCTTTCAGGAATTCACAGCTGTACCTTCACAATGCCTTTGGCTCTGAGTTTACTAGAAACAACAACAGCATTAACTTATTGCCAGCCACAACTGCTGGAAGAATAAATATGGATTTATTTTTTCATACTGTGAAAATTGTATTTAAACTTATTTCTCCAACACTACAGTAATGGTGATGCAATTCTTGCATCTTTCTGTGTATTGCCAGCACATTGCCAGCAATTTCAGATTTATCATGATATGAGTATGTGTGTGCATGCATGTTTAATTCTAACAATGCATTTACTAAATTCATAAAATAATTTCAAAATAGACAACAGAAAGCAACTGAAAATAACAAGAAATATTGCATATTAAAAATCAGTTAAATCAACCTGATGCTGCTAAAGGTCTCATTCTGCATGATATTTAAGGCAAAAGCTCAGACCTTCCAGACTGGCCGTACAATGAAGGTCAAATAAGTCCTTGCTTTGGCAGACCAACAGCATGATGAATGCCAGAGTCCAGATCACTCTATCATGGCTAGCTTGTGCCTTGTTCAGGTTTTTATAATGAAAGACTGAGGGAAACCAAGCTGATTTTAGGAGCCAGAGTAGAATATAACTATTAATAAGACATGGTGTGTAAGACTTCAGACCCAATGAAGTGCTAAACATATTAACATTTGCACACTGTTCAGGCTGTGGAATACATCTGTACTAAACCTCTGAAATAAACAAAGTTAAGAAAAATAGGCCACATCATTATTTCACAGAGACACTATTTCCTATTTCCTTCATGATCTGAAGTCTCTAAAAGGAAAGCCTGGTGCAGAATACAGTACACATTAATGTAAACTGTATTTACTCTCATTAATGTAAAAAATTGAGAAGGAAGGGAGAACATTCCTGTGCATGCAAGGAGCAAAACGCTTTCAATTCCTTGCTGCAGCTTAACAATCCAGGCAACAACAACATCTTATTAACCATGCCAGGAAGCAGACATATAACCAGCAGCAGCACCCCTATCAAGCAGGAAATACAACCACAGGTACAGCTGGAATTTTATTGACCAAATCAACAAGAAAACACAGAGGACAGTATCTGTACCAATAACCAGGGCACAATGTCTTACAGATGATAGCACCAGTTTGAGCTCTCAGGTATTTCAAGAAATAACTGGTATTTAAAAAAAAAATCAACTAATTGAAGCTATGTTTTCCATATTGCACAAAGCAAGTGCTTTGCTGCACAGTCAAAGAGGTGAGTTGAACACACTCATTTAGACTGTGAGCAAAAGCAAGCCACTGAGACTCACAAGAATTGTTGATTAAGGCAGTGGCTTTTAACCTTTGTCTGTCAAGCCCTAAAAGATCACACACTACTGTGACACATCTCTTGAAAGCCCTTAAGAATAAATTACTCCTTTACTCTACTGCAATCTAGTTCTTAAAGTGTACCACACGACTAAGAATCTAAACAAAGAAAAATAAAGCCTTAAATACTAAAAGGCACCATCACCTTCCCTGAGAGCTTGAACAAAACAAGTTTCTGCCCTCCATAGCCAAACACATTCTGACTTCCAGCTTTTACAGAAGCTCAAAGATATGCATTGGTTTTAGCTGGCTAGAAATGTGAATGCTTCTGAAAACATTTCCAAACAGCAGTTAGGACTGCGGAACAAGTACTGTTAACTCCTCTGATGGACAGTGCCAGCTCAATGTGCTTTCAGCTTCTCTGGTACATTCCTTGAGAGGAAAGCATGGGGGAGACAGGCAGACCCATGGAGGAGACTTCTGTCGGAGTGCATGAGTATGTAAGGGGGTGGGAGCATCAGCAGGGCAGGGTGCAGAGGATTCTTGTTACATTGGTAACAAGAATCAGTGGCGAACATGCTGTTGTACGCTGAACATGTATGAGCATCAAATAGAAGGAGAAGCCACGCCAAGAGTTTGCAATAAACAAATAAACAGAACCTGTTTGTCCAAAATTCCTGGGGGGGCAGGGGTAGGGGGGAAAGAAGGGTGGGGTTGGGAGGAGGAGGGGAAGATTGCTTGCTCTAAGTTAAATGTCCAGGCAGACATGTTTTAAAAATCACCATCAATCTCTCTGAAAAACAAACACATTAAAACCCACCTGAACTGATCTACCAGCAAAACCCCTGCCATTCACTATGCATAACACAGGAGTAAAATTATCCCTTTTCAGGCTTATAAAACATCTTGCTAACACTTTCCCCTTGTCTCTCATACTCCACAAAAATTACATTACTATTTCTGTCTTCTTGCTTTAAGAGAATAAATAATAATAAACTCATTGTCTATGAGGTTCATGGATGTTCAAAGCTGCCAGTCACCTGCCATTTCCATGTAAAGTACAAACCCAAGGAGACTTGTCTTTGAGGGAGTTGCAGGGCAGCTGAGCTGGTGGTACTGACCCTAGGCTTTCTGAACCCATTGTGTCCCAGAATTTATAATAAAAATGTTGTTTTCCCTCTGTCAAAAGGCACTTCCACCAAACAGTTCTGTGAAAGCAGCTCCCATGCTTCATATTTCCGTGTAAAGTCAGACCAGAGGCAAGGGATGCTGCATAAAGCTATGTTTTTGCATGTTCCACAGCAGCATTCCTTCTGCCTGCTTCTTTGAGACCACACTTCTTCCCTCTGAAGGGTCAATGCATTTTAACAGTGTACACAGAATAGAAGGAATAAAAAAATGAGATGAGGTCTGACAAAAAACAGAACAGAAAATAAATATATTGCCATGCATATATGCATACGGATGCTGTGTGTCAAGTAAGGAAGAGGGAGAGAAGGGCAAAACCAAACGATGTTGGCTTGCAAAGGAAAAGGAAAGGAAGTAACAGTGCGGGAGAGGATGAATGGGAAGAGACTAATCCCACATCTCAGTTCCTTCTTGATTGCCTCCCAAACTCCTGTAACAAATTATATTTCCTTTGCTAACTACACAGTACAACTGAAGCAGCTTGCTTTGAAATCACGCAGGTGTTAAAAGTCCTTGGCTTTGAGTTCCTACTCCTAATAGCAAAAGGCCAATGGAGAATCCACTGGACAAGCTGATTTGGCAAGAAACACCCAAGACACCAGAATCACAGCAGGAACGAATATTTTGCTGCTTCCTTTCCCAAACTGTCTCCTCTGCTCTAGGCTAATGTTTCTCCAGTGAGATGCAAATGAGCAAGGGAGATTTTTAGAGCTGTATTTATGTTCTGTCACCATCACCAGCTCAAGGAACCCGAGTGGGAACTGAAAACAAGCTATGAAGTTCAGGAAACAAAACCCTTAATACTTTTGCAACCATGCAGAATTTTTGATTCAGATAATTTCTTTAATATTCTGCTTAGCAGAGAAGCACACATAACAATGATAGTGCTACTGCTGTCATTATATGGATGAAATAAAAATATAGACGTGTCAATGACGAAGACAAAACAAAGTGAACATAGGGTCTTGGCAGAGAAATTATTTACTTAATCACCACTGTTGTACACATTTTTTTCTCAAGCACGATTTTTTAAGGGACTGCATTAGCCTCAGAATTGCTCCCATTGCTTCCAGTATGAAAGTCTATTGAGACTTTAATGTAAAAAGTTAATTAGAAGTTGAATAACGTTACAACAGAGATCAAAGAATGCCTATTCCCTGAGTTCATGCCAAGACCCATATATATGTAATGTTTCATACAAGCAATATAAGTTATTTCAAGATGTTCTTTTCAATAAAGAATATGATAAAGAAGAAAATGTTCTTATTATCCTTTTCTAATGGATTTATTCAAATTAAATCAGAAGTTAAAACAAGAAAGTTGAACACAAAAGGATTACTCTTTCATGAATATTGCCAGAATATTTTCAGTTTAGTTAGACTGGCTACTACAGCAATGGTAAAAGCAATAATTTTCCTTAAGACCCTGCTCTGAAAAAGTATGTCAGTTTAAGGGATCATTTGTTCCTATTAAAGCCAAATGAAAAGGCAGTGGGATTATAAAGTTAGCAGACCGCTTTTGATTCAAACACAGGCTGGATGCTGTTTTGATTTGGGACGCTCTCCTGCTCTGGTTTTGCAGCTATTCAGGCACACACATGGCTTTTTGCTCTCTAAGTGCACTGAGAAAGTCAAGACATGTACATTTCCAAAAAATGCGCAATAATGCATTTTTCTGTGTGGTGATATTGTATCATGTTTTATAATGTCAAGAAAAGTAAGCAAAAATCCATCACAAATCTATACACCATAATTTCTACACGCATTTCTAAAATATGGTACTTAATATCACATTCCTAATTGCAGCTATAAAAAACCAGGCCACTATTGTAGCAGTTTCCTGCTGAATACCCTGGCAAACTGCAGTGAGCATGGCTGTCTGCAAGTCTGATACGCAATTTCTATGTAAGAATAAAAAACTGGATATTGGAAATCACACATTCATAATTTTAGTCTCTTTTAAAAAATATTTTAACATTTATTCTCATAAAGCTCATAAAAATAAATGTTTCCAACACAGTGATTTACAACACAAAACAATAGCAATTTCAGAATAACAACACTTTGATATAAAAAAGCTATAAAAGATTGTCCAGCATTTTTTATAAACACACAATGTATTCTGAAATTCCCAGATATGTGGGCTACCATCCTTTCTTCACAGATTTTTTGTGTGCTCATACACACTTGAAAATGGAGAGACGTTTATTGAAGTGCAAAGTGCTGAAAGAGAAGAGGCTGCAGTGCATTCATGCTTACAGACACTAATCTACAAACACCACCACTACTGTGGCTTTTCACTTAAAAAAACCCCCCACTTTATTACCTTAATTTTGCTTTAATTCACTAATTAGTATTAAAAGACTTCACAACCATTCATGCATTTTTTGCAATGAAACTCCATTCGTGCACAAATTTTAGTCTTTTCCACTGTACAATGGAAACAATGATTTTTATGTGAGCAGGAAAGTGATAAAGGAGTAGTGTGGATTTGTAAAGGTATGGGTGCTGATTTGACTGACCCAGTTCCCTTATGAAAACCTGCCTAAATGAACTGAGAAAAGCCACTCTGGGTTATGATTATAATTACAGCTCTCCTGGGCAATCTTTGTGAATCATCATTTCTTCATGTTGACATCTTAGCTTGCCAAAAAGTAACTCCAGCCCTGGCAATCTGCTAGATCCTCATACAACTTAGAATACTGCCAGTCCATCCTAATTTTTTCTTCCCCTGCCAATTCAAGCCAGTACACTGAAAATCCTCATGACAGCCCAGAGAGGACAGTAATTTACACCTAACAGTGACACTGGCAAAGATCAAGGATGGAGAAGAAAATGTTAATTTAGTTGATGGGTTCAGCAGGCAGAAATTAGGCAGATGTCACATATTATGCATATATGTGCTCCTATTTTTATCAGCCTTTTACCAAATAATTTAGGCCAATCATCCAAACCCATGAAGCACTGTGGAGTAAGGCACAGCAGTCAACTCATCCACAAGATAGGATGATTAGCACTTAGAATGCAACTCTGTGAACCTCTATCATTATTTTAATGACACTTTATGTGCTAATTTTAAATACAACAGCTGCTTCTCCCAAGTTCTTGCTACCAGATTCTGCTAAAGATCACCTTTAACATTACAACATAAATTCAGTGAGATCATACATAAACCGAAAATATTCATTACCACTGCAGTGAACAGTAAGATTTGTGGTAAGGTTTTGAGATTTGCTCTTAAGACATTCTATATGAACTGGCTAAAATCAGAAAATAGTGGTATCAATACTAGCAGAAAAGCCAAATAAGCATGAAGCCAAGACATTTAAATTATTAAAAAGTCTACAGACCTATTCTCACTTAAAATCCACATTTTTTTCCCTAGAAAAGGACTATACAGTTGATTCAATTTATGAGACACTACACTTAAAAATGAAGCAAATAAAGACCCTAGATAAAATACGTCTTCAGTTTAGTTGACGTCAGAAATGCCCCCCAAATAAAGTATCATCTGACCTGTCACTAGACTTTTACAAAACCACAGTAATTCTTTCATTTTTTCAAGAACATTGTGCAAGGAAAACAAATTTGTTTCTGGAAAATATAATTTACGTTTGATATTATCTACTATTTATCAAGTAATTTGCGTTTATGAAGAACTTAACAAGAGAGAGCTACTCTGGAGAAACTAAATCTTAAGGAGAGATCTTCATGAAGTGCACTTTATGACCATTTCCAGCTCTTGCAAGAAAACGTCCTGTTAATCTAGGTTCAATTCACCATGGCCTGATGGCCAGCACTGGCCCGGCTCCACTTGTCAGGGAGCATTTCCCTGCTGTCACACACAGCTGCTGGAAGCAGTCAGCAAGAAAGAGAAATGATCCTGCAGGCAATTACATGTGTCCTGCCAGACAAGTTTCAAACAGGAGAGAGATTCTGAACTGAGCCCATGCAGAACAAAGGACAGCTATGTAGTGACCCATGTTTCATCTGGACTGCTAAGTTTGATGCTAAATGGAGGCTATGGGGTTTTTCCAAGGTGTGCAGCCACATAAACCCATGCAAGAGATCAGGTTCATGGCTTACTGGGACTAGAATTGTAACTGCCACCCAGCAGCACTGTTTTTCCACCATAGCAGGTGACAACAGCCTCCCCAGACCAACTGCAGGCATATCTTCCATTACAGCCCTCTGAAATATTCACTAAAACTGGCAGATATTTTCAAGGTTACAGCAGCAAATTGACAAGCTGAAAGCAGATGATTTCTGCTGCTGAAACACTTAAAGAAGGAAAAAAAAAAATGGCATGCTAGTATTACCAGGGATAACTATAGCTCTGACTTCCCCCTAGTACCCTCAAATATGCTCCTCATTAGCCTGCCTTCATCTTTGGTGTCTAACTACCATCTCTCCCTAAGAATGAGAGCATGAAGGAGGGAGGGAGACTGCTCTGCTCTCTCAGTCAGTTTTGAACACTGTTCCCCAGCTAACCATGCTGACCACTGTTCACTCTAGACAAACAAAGCCATAAAATCAAATTTTAGTAACTGCTGTAAAGTAAGGTTCAACAGGATATTGCCATCTCTGGTCCTACAGAGTGTCCTTTATGCTTTTGAAAAATTTGTACACTGATCTAGCCTAGAACTTTATTTTCAAGTATGAACAATAAATGTTCAAAAGGATAGTGGTAAAAAAGGTGGTACTGGGCCAAGGGCTAGACTCAATAATCTTAAGAGTCTTTTCCAGTCTTAATGACTGTATGTTCTAATAAGGATTGTATTTGTGGATCTGTATTATTACATCCTGTAAGTGGGCTATCCACCATCATTTTTGTCCACTACAACCTTCCCAGCAAGTGAGTCCAACCCAAACACAGACTCAGTGAACTGGTGCGTGCATTTGTGTGCAAGCTGGCTACAAGTTTAGAAATTTGACCAATAGAGCTCACCTTTGACAACAAAACAACATACCATGAGCCTCTCAGCTCTCTGCTGATGTGACCTTGCCAGGAGAGGCCACGAGCATCATACTGAGCATTACACTTGGTGCTGCTCATTGGATCTACAACTGGGGAAGGACCTGAGCCAAAGTCCTCTGAATGTGGGACCAAGAGTTTGGAAGGCAAAGTAGAAGAAACATGACTGCACTGTCTCCAGACAAGAAGACTTAATTCCTCAAATCATTCTATCCTTGATTTGAGGTAAAATGCAAAAGTGAAGGTGCCAGAAGATGATTTGTGGCAGTAAAATCAATTTCCTATTTCCCCTATTACCTTTCACAAAACTTTTAAGTTTAAAGCTTCTGATTGCTTTGACACCAGGGTCTAAACAAATATTACCATGCTTAAATGAAAAAGAGGTCTGAGGTTTATTTGGAACAGTAACAACAAAAACCACCAAATGAAACAAAACAAGAAAGCCTGAAGCTACTCACTCTGTTACTGACAGTATCTTCCCTCTTTTTTGGGCTTCCTATCATTGTTTTTCTTGAGCAGCCATCTACACAACCTAAACCCTATTCTCCCACCCCAAAGCACTGTCACTACAGATTTAATTTTTTTTTACAATACACCAGGCAAGGAGTAGTTTAATAGCAGATTTTTTTTTTTTTGATGAAAACAAACAAATTAACTCAAATTGCATTCTCTGATGCAAAAAGTGACTAGACAAGAGGAAATAGCCTCAGGTTGTACCAGGGGAGGTTTAGATTAGACATAAGGAAAAATTTCTTAATGGAAAGGGCTGTCAAGCTTTGGAACAGGCTTCCCGAGGAAGTGATTGAGTCACCATCACTGGGGGTACTTAAAAGACATTTAGATATGGCACTTAGGGACATGATTTAGTGGTGGATTGGCGGTGCTGGGTTAACGTTTGGACTCAGCATCTTAGAGGTCCTTTCCAACCTAAATGGCTCTGTGATTCTGAACTCACCGTTCCTGAGTGCATGGAAGTTGCCGGACCCAAAGTTAACTCAGATCCAGGAGGAAAGAGCATGCATTTCAAAGGATACAGCTTGTTCTGCGCTCCCTGACCTCAGACTGCTCCACACCCTGCACTCGGGCCCTCGCGCGCTCCGAGCACACCGAGCCCGCTGCTCTCACCACCCTGAGCACTACAGGGGCAGCAGCAGCACGGGCTGCAACTCATGTTTCTCTCGGTCTCCCTCTCCCTGTTTACCTTTACAGCCCTGTATCTAGTCAGGTTACCCTCAGCTCCGCCAGCCAAGGGCCAATGTCCAGGCCATTCTCCCCTTGTTGCCCCTTTTCAGCCACACTGCCCTTGCCTGCAGCAGAAAAGCACACAGAGCGCTCACTGGCACCTCTCCCCCCACGGCATGCAAGAGTTCCTGAAATGGGAGATTACAAAGGAAACACGTTATTTGTTTGAGAGGAAAGCATGGCAGATAGAGGACTTCTTTTTTGATGGGGCTCCTCTTTACAAAAGAAAAACCTCTCAAAGGCAACAGCATAGCTGCAGAATTTGTAATGATCAGGGAATTTCAGTGAAATTCCCTGCAGCTGGGAAATACTGCCCACTCACAAGCAATCCAGCCCTCCATAGGAGCGAGAGCTTATCACTGCTGTGCAAAATGCTGCACTACTTAAGCAAAGGTGGTTTGTGCAAACCAAAGCTCATGAACTGACAGCTAAGCTCAGCCTGCCCATTCTGGGTACAGCCTGTACAAAATGCATGGGTCAGCCACTCTGATTTATGCCTAGGATGAAATGACTGAAGTTGTTGAGGTCCACAGGGCAATGGGCAATGACAGAGAGCCTGTGCCTGGCTGCCTTTCCCCAGCACTGCTCCCACAGGAAGCCACAGGCATGTCTGGAGAGGTCTGGGCTGTGGTAACTCTGGTGTGATGAGATATGTCACTTCTCATAGATGCCCAGTGGTTTTTCATCCCCTGCTTAGACAAATGTCTGGCATCTGGATAAAAGCCAGCTGGTGTGGGTCCAACTCGGATAAACTGGAACTGTTGGCCAGCACAGGGATGCACTGGGATAAATATCCGGATGCAACATCTGTTCCCTATTGCACATCCTCCCAAATCACCATTGATCGTCAAACATTAGGCTTCCCTTTGTTCCAAGATTAACCCAGCAAACAGATGTGTCAGCAACCCTCGAGACAGAAGGGTTTGTCTGTATGGGACATGGCCATCTTCTTAAGGAACAAGGCTGACAACCTAGGTCCCCTCCAGTGCAGCAGAACAGGAGTCAACCTTGCAAGAAATAGTTCAATCAGGCTGACAGAACTAATACCAAAAAGGAGAATGGCTGAAGAGGATAGCCAGAGAGAACAAATGGATATTCATCCAGCATTCAAAAAATTTAAAAATCAAGGTTTGGGAAACTAATTTATTTGAAATTACTAAAGATGGGAAGTAGGAAGTGAAGATAATTGTGTCTGCATCAGAACCAGAAACCTGTGTGCTAGAAAGGTGTCAGAGCAATTAATGCATAGGGAAAAAATTTAAGCTGAAAATAATAAAAGTACTGGCGTGAGAAGAAAAGCAAAATTAGATAATTAAAATGCATAATTAAGACTTGTTGAGAAAGGAATATGACTGAGAACATATTAGGGTTCTTACCAGCAGAAATGCTGTTCCCAGTTTACAGGTCACTAATATTTCACTGATATGAGAGAAAGCATAAGTAAGTAGATGGTGATGCACAGAAACCACAAACTATCAATGATAGAGATCTACTATAGAAGTTTTGAGGTTTCAAGAAAAAAATCTGTGTTTGGCAAAATTAAAACTCTAAAAAATCTCTGTGTGGTATTTTTAGGAAGAAGAATCACAACCGTTAAAAAACAATGGATTACATAACTTATCATGACAATAACAGTGTATTTCTGATTCAACAATAACTTAGAATGATGTTCAATGATCACAAAGTAGGCAGTCCACGGTCAGCAGGTCTGGATGACTTTGATTCAACAGCTAAGCCAAAAAGCTCTTGGATCGTTAATACTGATTTTCAGTAACACTTTTGCAATACTGTTCATTTTCCATTACTAAACATTTTTTAAAATTAAGATCAATATTTATCTAAAGGTTGCTCAAATTTAAATAGGATTAATTCCTTAATTTATGGAAATCAAAGACTTGTATTACACAAGCCATACTACAAAATCACTGCAGACATTTTTCAAGTATTTGACTGGCATGTTGAAGATAACCAGAGCAAGAAAGATTAAGGAGCATCAGGCAGTTTGTTCCAGAGATACAGACTGTGTATTTAAAGTAATTAAAAGGTACACAAAGGTAACCATTACTGCTGAACCGCACTGCTGTGAAAGCCACCAACACACGATGGTGCCATACAGGAATTCCCCAAGGCTCCAGAACAGATGCTGAAGAGCTGAGAAAGTCACCTGAAGGTGACGCACTGGCCAACAGGTCAGCTGCACCATGGAGTGCCAGAAAGTGGCATACCCCTGGTCCTGAGCCCAGCCAAAGGAGCAGGAGAGGCTCTGGTGTCTTTTCCTCAACCCCAGAGCAGCACCAGAGGGACACCAGCAGCAGCACTCATACTCTCAGGCTGGACAGAGAGGAGCCAGACTCCTACATGGTACCAGCCAGGCCACATGTAAATCACGAGATTTGGCCAAAACAGTGTTGGGGAGTTATGAGTTTACCAGATGTCTGCCTGAGGGGAATAGGCACCTCAGTCTGGAAAAGCATGAACTGCATGGTCAGCCAGAAACACAGAAATTAGACTGGACACTAGGAAAAATTCAGAAAAAGAGTTGTAAAACATTGGCACAGGCTGCTCAGAGAAGCAGTTGAGTCACCATCCCCAAATGTATCTAAAAGATGTGGAGATGTGGCACTTTGGGTCATGTTTTAGTGGTAGACTTGGCAGTGCTGTTTTAGTGGCTAGACTCAGTAAGTATATACCAAGTGGGAATGGGTCCATAAGAAGCCACTGCTGGGAACAGGCAGTCTTCCTGGGAAGGAAGGACAAACCTGTAGTCATTGGCAAACCAATGCAAATGCTTTCTTGTACACCTGGAAACAGAGTTATCCCTTCCCTTAGCCTGCCCTAAGCATAGAGGTGGTGGGATGTCTCCTCCTGCAGCCTTCAGAAACATGCAGGGCAAGGTGGCAGCTCCATCTTCTCCTGTGCTTGGAAATTACTAACAGTTCATGTGAACAGGGTTGCACAACCCACTGTGTGTGCAGGAGTATGTTTATCGTCTGCTACAAAATTGAACAACTGCTGGTATTGCTGTTCTTGGAGATTCCCCTGCACAACAATTCTGTCTTTTTTTATCCCTGAATCTCTCAGCCATTTCAACTTACAGCAAAATTGTCTGAAGTTGCCCAACTCCAGGCACATAGAACAAAGATACTTGGTGAATGCATGGACAAAAAAAATCCTGGGCATTAAAGCACAACTATTTCTGCTCCAGGAAATTTATTTCTGTAGATGGTAGGAGTTTCCTAGTGCTCTTAGTAACAGCATGAAGTATTTACTACACTTTACTTCCCTTAACTGCAGAAAATAAACAATCCATGTCAACCTCCAAAGATGCACTACCTTCTTGTCATAATATAAAGTTAATAATGAAGACCAGAAGCTTTAAACATGGGTTTTGCATCCTGGGACATGAGGTGCAAGATGAAAAGCACAAATGGGTAAGAACATGAATAATATTGACCACCAAGGTGACTCACCAGCATTCCCCAAACACAGCTGGCACACAGTCACTTGGCACATGCTCAATTGTTATGCATTGATACAGCACTTTGTTTCCTAAATTAAAGGCTTTCCTGTGTTCTCAGTTACAGAATACTCAACCTGACAATCACATGCAGGCACAAAAGATTATGTGAGACAACAGGAAAACAAAACAGGCAGCAAAATGTATCTGAAATGTACCAAATAGTAGCATCATTTGCCTATTCCCCAGGGAGATCTGAACTGTTTTCTGTGCAAAGGCTGTTAAACAGATAATTATTTATTGGGAACTTACTATAGCATCATTAGAAACATTTAACACAAGCTGATTAGGTACACCACAATGTCTACTTACCAGAAGAGAAACTGCATCCACATAATTAAATACTGGAATAAAACCTAGTAGTTTCAGCAGGAAGAGTGAAGGGGTTAAGCAAGGCAAACCATCCCTGCCTTAGGCATGGAAGCTCTGAGGACCCCCTTGCAAGCCAGACAAGTTCCAGTGAAGCCAGAGAAGGAAGCACCTGCTTCAGCACCTCTGCATCAAAAACCCACTCAGCAACACAATGAAGTTACACTCACCACCCACTGCACAGATCTGAATAAAGAAAGGGTCCCTCTTCTTTCACAGACTGTCTGATCACAAGGAATACAATAGAAACTGATATTCAGTACGATCATTTTAACATTCAAAATTACTACACAACTGAATGAATACAGACAGATCTGCAGCACATCACAGCAATTGCTCTGGCTTTCATTCTTGATGGATGTGGTCAATTCCCATCCTCCATAGGGCTGTGGAGACCCAGGCACCTCTCTGAACTCCCACTACTGCATCATCCTGGCTCAGCTGCTAGTCATGGATCAGAAAAGGGATTGAAAACACCACCTCAGAAGGCCCAGTCTATACCCCCTGAAAATACAAGACTCCAGTGGGAACCACCAGTTCTTGGCTTGCAACTCCCTCCAGGAAACTGGAGGAAGCAATATATCTGCTCTCCTATGTGATTATTATAGAACATGTTTGTAAAGCTGCTAACATACACCAGCTGTTTGGTAAAGTGTGATATTCTAATAACATGCTCTGAGGCAATTGTCTGGTTTATATGGAGATATTGTATTTACTCTGAAATATAAATTACATCCATTTTACTGGAAACTTTCAAGTGATTTTTCATACAAACTCTAGATTAGAACTGAACTGATGACAGTTTTAAACATGAAAAGTAAACAAAAAAGGGGGGAAGAGTTTGAATTTACAGAAACAGATAATGATGAAAAATAATATAGTAAAATAATACAATAATAAATGACTTTTTGGGTCAACCTAAAGTACTATTTTTGATCCAAAATACAATACTTCCTTTAAAGTTATTTAATCCTTAAAAACATGTTTTCTTTAAGGATAAAAAAATACAGTAAAAAGCTCCAAAATATTTTGAAAGGAAAGAGGGCAGATCTAATTTTGAAAATGCTGAAATAAGACACTGCAGCATCTGGGGAAATCATCTTTCTTTTTCAGTCAAAATTACTGGCAGTAATCATCCTTGAAAATGCACATATTTCTGATCTCTATCTACCTCTTGCTTCTCAGCAAATTCAAGACTTGTCAAGAAAGACTTTTCCAAGCTTTCTTCATAAAGATGGAGGTAATTATCACTTTCTCAGCCTATGTAAGAGCAAATGTGTTGCTAATCAAGCCAGTGGGAATTAGAGATACAAAGCAGTTTGCACAACTCTCACAATTATTCTGGTGAATTGTCAATTATATTAGAGCACCACCTTCAAGCAGCAATAATATAATCCCTCCCCAAAACTAAATGGAACAAGAAATCACACACGACATGAGAACTGTCAAAGAGAAAATGCAATAAAACACCTTTCTTCACCAACAGACAGAAGGGCCATATCCTGCAATCCCATTGCAAATCTGAGAGCACAATATCCTAACTGATACTAACACAGACGACCTGGTAGGTGAGTGCTGGTTTTGTTTTGTCATTTCATGTCTGTTTTCAAGCAATCTGACCTCATCCATTTAAATGCCATAGGTGGCTAAGTTGGTATTTTCCAATGTCTGCAGTTATACCCAGATGACTAATTTAAAATGACTGTTATTAATATGTGCACCAGAGGCATTCCTTTCTATAAATGTCAAGTATCAGTGATGCCCAATAAAACAAGCTACAAGCACTTAATGCTGTGTAGAATAGGTTGATTAATACTCTCAGAGAGTATTTTATACCTAACAAGGAATTTTTCAACTCTGAAAGGTGCAGAAGTACTACTGTTACTTAGAAAACATAATTTCACTTCTGTCAATTCATGATTGCTACAACTGAAAGCTGATTTTTCAACTAAGATAAAACACATCCATTTGATAAATACATTTATAAAGCACATGTATAGCCTTTTCACTAGGTTTGAGCTTATTACAGTATTTTGGCATTCTTATTAGGCATTAGTCCTGTTCAGAAAGGTACACATGGTAAATGGTTCTGCATTAATAATGGAAAGCCAGGAAACACATACTGGATTCTGAGACTCCCATGTTGACCCAGGTGTACTGGGAAAAAGCATCCCACTGCTGTTCAAATAATACTGAAATTCCTCTAATGGTCTTTGCCTTTGTTCCATCTATTTGTGGATACTAAGAGGTCAAAAAAACCATTTTGCACCAGGAATGCATGCATTGTACTGGGGTACATGACTTAGTACTACTTTTATTTTCTGATACAGGACATTTGGGCTTGTCCTCTCTTGATACTACAGTACATCAATAAAATATATCACAGTCAAAATTGTAACTGTCTAATCATAACTAATCTGTCCAACACTTAAAAGAAATTAGAGAACAGTGAGGTACAAAAAGCTTCAAGAAAACTAAGTTCCCTTTTCCACTGAAATATCTCACAATCTACCAAAACCATAAAACAACACAGGTAATATTTCCAAATAAATAAGTTGAGGAGCTTAATAATTCAGCACTGTACTTAAACATACTAAGCCACTGGGATTTAAGCAAGCCTATAAAGTTCAGTTGTGTGCACTTAAATGCTATCCTGAGTTGGAGTGGGTTGTCTCCATCCAGTACCTAAATATTAACTGTAATACATTACAGGGAAAATCTTGCAAAAACTTTATACAGAAATATTGCTATGCTTCATTATGCAAATATATATAGTCAGGAATGCCTTGCAGGGACTCTTAAATTGGCAGGGATACAATTTCCATTATACCCTATCCCAGACAGCTGAATGTTGACAGATAAATTTCCACACAACATTTAAGATGAAGAAAAACAACAACAAACTTCAAATTTTTAAGAGATGCAGTTTCCATCTGCCACATTCTATAAAGACAAATGCCAGTGAAAAAAACATTTGTTTTTATTGTACCCCAGAATATGAAATATCAGCAATGAGATTCAAGACAGCTTGAAGGACAGATTCAGTGTTGATGCTGTATACCTACATGGAAACTTCATAATGGCTTTTAGGTCTCCACATTTCCATAATGGAACCCTAAAAATCCTTGCTCTGTGCCACCAGCTTCTGAAGGCATGTACCTCTCCACAGAGAAAGCAAACCACAATTTCCATGTAAAGTCCCATAATACCTGAAAAAGCAGCTTCTGTATCTTGTTTTTTTTACAGGATGAAGCAACTGGAAGCATTTGATTGTTACTCAGAAATTTTAAGCATCCCTCTGCCTAAATAAGTCTATCATCCTTGAGATTATTCTGAGGTGGTTTTTTTTTTGTTTGTTTGTTTGTTTGTGGGTTTTTTTTTTTTGTTTTTTTTTTTTTTTGTTTGTTTGTTTTTTTTTGTTTTGTTTTGTTTTGTTTCTTTTGCCTGGAAATTTAATTAAATCAGACCTTAAAGGATTTTAAGAAGACCATTTGTCATTGGCTACATTGGCTGGATAAACTGCCTAATAAAGGAAATGTGACCCAAAGTTCATGTGGCCTTTCATAAGGATACAGATTTGGTTTTACCTTCAATCTCTTTCATGTGGAACAGTGAAATATTCCCAGAAGGAGAAGTCAAAAAGACCCTTTCTCAGGAAGGCCAAGTTCCTGTAAGATGCAAGGGTGCAATTTCTCTTCTGCCTTCTCTCATCTTCGTCCAAAACTTTGTCAGCACAAATTCCATTACTGTGTACCATTGCAGTGGTGCGACTCAGGGACCTCTATTGCCATGTGGAAGGTAGAGGTTCGAATTCTTCAGGATTAAAGAGTGGAACCTAAGTTCCCACAAACTGACAAAATGGAAAATCACACAAGGGGCACCCAGATTTTTAGAGAAAGAGTGGCTTCTTCCACTCTCTGTCTCTCTTGAGTTTGTTAAGGAAGGGTACATATGGGCATGCACCTTCAGAAGAGAAATGCACAAGTTGGGGAGCTGGCCTGGAAAACTCGATCTTTCTGTGGACTCAAGAGAACCCCCAGCTCACCACACTCTCAGAATTACCTGCTGGCTAATTCAAGCTAAATGCAAGAGGTGTGCCAGCAACACACCGGCTCTTGCTGACATCTTTGTGCAGCTGAGCTCCCAGTTTGTGATGGCCAATTCTCTTGTACACTGCATAGGGAACACGGGCATTTAGCAGGAGGTCTGTGAGTTCAAGAACAAGCATAGTAGAGATCCACCTACTTTCTCAGCATCAAGGAGGAGATCTAGCCCAAAATTACAAAACTAACATTTTCAAAACTAACATGGGTACTTTTGCCTCTATATCTCAGTGAAAAACCCTGTTACATTTCACCTGCTGGCCTTCCCACACTTCTTGTTAAAATAATTTATTGTTTAAGTTAATTTTCCCTATAATTTGTCATACTTGATTGAGTAGTTCCTTCAGAGACTTTTTAAAGAACCTGAAGTCTTTTGTTCAGAAATATTTCATGCAGAACTCCTAAAACAGTATCAGCTACATTTCTAAATCTTACACATGCTCTGGATTTCTAAAATTACATTTATTAGTCCAAATTATTTTATATACAGGTAAAAGATGCCTCAAGTTATTCCCTCAAGTACATCCTTATTTTCATAACAGGCAAATACCTAAAGGCTATTAAAATGAAAGTATTAATTAAACATACTATGGAATACAGAAGGAGTTTCATCACTGCCATTTTACTCAGCACTAGAATTTCCAGAGTGTTGCACTAAAAAAGACTTAGAGCAGACGCTTGAAGGCCTACTGCTTTTGCAAACAACCTTCCTCTCTGGAAGCCAAACTTTATAGAAGTCTGAATCACCAGGAAAATTACCAAGATTCTTATACATGACTTGAAAATAAAATAGATAATGAAATCACAACAGTGTTAAAGAAGCAGACAGGCCAAAGTGCCTTTTTTGTTGTTGTTGTTTTGTATTCTCTGAACTGTTAATCTCAAATTAAAGCAAGACAAAATCTGATGTACAACATGTCCTAGCCTCCTAAAGTTCTGCAGAGGAAATGCAAGTGTGAAACTGAAGCTCTTTTGAGAAGGTTTTGAAAACCTGAATTGATAAAACTTACACTAAAAATCCTACTATTTGTTTCAAAGAGGATTTAGTTCAACAAAGTAGGAAAAACTAAAACCAGAATATTTGCAAGTTGAAGGGTGACTTGCAGAAGCCCCTAACTGCAAACTACATACTTTTGCCAGATCTTGCTATGATCTATGAGAATATAAGATCCTGAAGATATCATAGTGCCTCACCTACTGCAGTTGAACTGGATATACATACTTAGATGTGGGGAGAGGATTTGTAAGGGCTGAAAAATAAGACACTTGCCATATGTCCAACGTTGGTCTAATGCTCAGCATATGCTTCTGCAACAGCAGCTTGGAGTGTAATGGGTGCCACCAAATAAGTTTTTCAAGGTTCTTTCACTGTAGTTTGATTCTCTTGAGGCTGATTTTGCTTATAACAAGTTTCATATCTCTCAGAATGTGCAAAAAGACAAAGCATTGTGTATATGCGTGCCATATGTACTTTCCTGTATGCATATAAATCTAAATCCATCCAAATGTCTCACCTACTAATATATGCTTACTGTCTTAATACCTGCATAAATATGGTGTACAGTTTTATAACAAATACCAAAGATGGTCAGGGTAATGTACAAGCATAACGCTGCAAAGCTACCAAAAAGACAAAAGCAGAATGCATAATGAAGTGAAGTGCTGCTTCTTCCTGCTGGTAATTACATTTGCATAAGAGCAACTCCAACCACCACCATTTATCATTTCTGGGGATAGAAATCTATGACTGTATGTTACATATTCTATCCAATTAAGAACCCTATTGCAGCATTAGAAATGTTTGTTTAGCATATACAATATCCTTGAAAAGTTTTCAAGAAATACAGAAAACACACAGCTACATCTCTTGCAGTACTTCATAATTTACCAAGCACTGTAAGTTTGAAAGGTAATAATAATGCAACTGGCTGCCAGCCTCATTTCCCTAATGACCCGCATTTCACAGTTGTTAACACAGTTACCAGAGTCACACTATCACCAGAATTCTGACAAAAAGAAGTGGGAACGACAGCAAAATGCTTCTCAGTACTCATTTTAATGTGATTTTTTCCAAGAGTTCTACTATTTCTATTAAGACGCTAGCTGCAGCAATATTTTCACTGGGGTGTGATTTTTCAAATACTTATGCAGATGCTTGGAGAACCAAACCCTACAAGACTAATTAAGGTGCAGAGAATTCAGATAAAATTATTCATATATAAATAACTTTTGAAAGAATTAACACATGCAAACATACTGGATGGCTCAGGCTAATACACAGAAGATAATTAAAACACAGACTTATGAAGTAAAACTCATTAAGAACCAGCTATAAAACAGAATGTGATCTTGTTTGAAATCTTTCATCTCAATCTTTGAAAATTTTCCTCATCCCAAGGAATTTAGCTTCTTACTAAGGCTGGGAACAATTTAGCCCCCAATTATAACTTCACCTGAATGCCTTATGTATAGCACTCCTCTATCTGTGGCACAGTAAAAATCCCTGTATTAAAATTGCTACCAAGTAAAATGTCAGAATTTTATACTTCATGGTTTAATAACTTCCTTCAAAATTAGTCCAATACTTAATCTGTGTCCAAGCACTACTTCTGCATGTACAAACACAGTAAGTATTTGTAATTTTTTTAAGTCCTTGCAAATTTGTGTGTCACAGAAATATAGAAGGTCTTCCAATGTTAACCCCTATGTTGAGGTCCAGCCTGGAAGAAAGACTAAGCCACTTAGTACTTCACTTACTATACTGTTTATTCTGAAGCTCAAGCTGAGTAGGGCACAAAATGAGTTTTTCAAGGTTCCTTCATGGCTCTTGGGACTCATTCTGCCTTTAACAACTTATAAAACCCTCGCTATGCTCAGAAACACACAAGAGTTTCTTTCATGGAAACCTGTAGCAAACTGAACTTGTATCCAACTTAGTATTTCTCCTTTACCCTTGGTGCCTACACCAAGCAATTGTGGGAGGCCATGAAAAACTCCCAAAGACACAGTAGCTTGCCAGTCACCTTTCAGCCAAAATTTTCTCTCCACCTCATGACCTGTTTTTAAGGTAACAAAAGAAATGTCACTCTAACCTCCAAATAAACTACACAAGCATCCATTAATATGACATACTTCTCGTCTTTCAGATTTTATACAAATATGATTGATGTTTCCCACTGTGTATAATTCCTTGTGGAATCCTATTTTTCAACACTGAAAAACAGAATTATTTCAGTGAAAAACTGGTGATTAATCACAATCAACTGTCACAACTAATTTAATTCTATGAAAAGCTTTTCTATACAATCCAAGTAAAGATATACATTTTAATGTGCAGGGAAGAAAGCAATAGCATACTTAATGTACTTTTTTTTTCCCCACTGAAAAAGTAGATTCCCCAGCTTTAGAATACTAAACTATTGCTTCGTTCTACAAAGTTATTTACAACTCTGCATGAAATACAGATATATTTGGCATTATTTTTCAAGTGCTTTCATTTATTGGTATTATATGAGTCTTATCAGTTTACAGGACAACATTTAAGTGTTTCAATACAGAGAATGCATCTTTGGGAAGAACTCACCATATCAGTTTTCCCTTGGTATAGAATGCATCAGACCTTATAAAAAAACTGAGCTTCCATCAAAACTGGGGGAAAAAAAGAGCTCTGTGCCTTGGAAGAAAGAGTTTGCTGCACATTCTGAATACATTTAAAAAAAAAAAAAAAAGAAGAATGGACAAACTGAGAGAAGTCATTGTAGCACTACAGCAATGTGACAAAAGCAGAGAGAAGGGCAGAATAGCTCTGTCTATTCAGCTGGTAGAGCTGCCTATACTTACAGCAATGGTAAAACTACTAACATGGTGTAATTTAATGCAGTGTGTCTTTTGTATCATCCGAATTTATAGTTATATCCCTTTTCATATCCATCCTTAACAAAATTATTAAGGCAATTTGTTAGTTGCCATCACTATACTTTCACCTCTTGGCTTAAGTACACTGTATAATTCACAATGCTAGGATGTGGTAGGAACCACACACTGATCAGAGAGCTAGAACCAGCAAATAAATGAAATCCACAGTTTAAAGTTTTGGGGTGACACAAGGAAAACTGCATATATCCCCCAGGAAATGAAAACTATTATCAATTACTTGATTGATTCATAGAATTGTCCACTTGTACCACAATTGGAACAAAAGCCCTGAAAGTCCATACCAGTACTTAATGATGCATTTAGGAAACTAACACTGCATTAGTAGTTTCAAATGTTGCATGTCTGGAAATAGTTGAATGACTTTGGGTCTACCCTCTGCCTCAGAAAAGATGCAACTGGATATGTCATTCTCCTGATTGATACATGCCTCCATAGATGGAACTTTGAAATTTCTACACATAACATGAATTATTCAACATATGTGTGAAAATGGCATTATTTTACAGTGGGTGACACATGGATATTGAATGGTTATTTCCAACAGCAGCAAGACTTCAATTTCTGAAACACTTAATTTGTCTTTCACATATACCTAGTGCCAAACAGCAAAGATATCTAGTGAAAAGATGCAACTTGAAGGAGAGCAAAACCAAATTCAATGGCAAAGAACTATTTCAATAGAGACATGTTTCCTAGCAGTTAAACAAAAAACAATCTGGAGATAATACTGATGTCTTCTCAGGTAACATCTGTCACTCGGAGTCCCTCTCCTTACAGCTGTTTCTGGAAAGCTCATTTGCTTTCTTGCACTTCAATGTCAGGACCCAGAGTCAAGGTTAGGGACTACATATCTTTCCTTGGCTCCCAAAATTTTAAGCAGGAAGTGTGGCCAGGCAACATGAGGCTCTGCTCACCCCCATCACACCCACCCTCACAGAGTTTGTTTCCTGTGGTGGTCTAAATCCAGACAGCCCCACAGGCAGAGAAGTGGAATTAAAGCACAGAAGCCTCACGAGTACTCAAGTCCTGAGGTGAAATCATAGCACCCTGGCTCAAAAGCAAACTACCACAAACCAGGATAACATTTCCAACCTTACCTTTAGAAGGCTCTAAGAAAAAAACATGCAAGGACAAGCATCAAATGATTTTTGCCACATCATGGGGGTGTAACCACCTTTGGCTAATATCCCTTGACAGAGGACAACAAGAATCTGGAAACTCACTGAGAGCCCATGGGAACTGCTGAGTGTAAAGAGCGGACTTGAATGGACCACAGCTATCAGTGATACTTTCCTTGTATTTTATCCAAGACACGAGGCTTCACAGTTTGTGTATGCAAATAGGAGCCACTCCTGCTCCTGAAGTCAGGGTTGTTTTGAGAAAGGACAAACAGGTACAGGAAAGACATGTGAATGCAGTGTACACAGAACCTGTTACCATTTAACTTCTTTAATGTATAACCACAATTGCCTTAAGGCACAAATATCAATCACGTTCACACTATAAAAATAGTATCTGATAATTTATTTTCTGCACAGCAAAATAGGAGACAAAATTCTGGCATCTTATAAAAATCAAAGAAAACCCCTATTTTACATTAATTATTGTCATCACAATAATTGTGATGACAATCACAATTGTAGGGTTTTCCAAATCAGTTAAAGGACACATTTTACTCTGAAGAGGCTCTCTCAAGTAACAATGGAATAGGCAACTAAAAAAAAAAAAAAAACACCAAAACAAAAATTCTTACAAAACTGAATAGAGGTGATCTCAGACACAGACAGGAAAAAAAGAAATATGAGTATTTAGTGCTAAGAACTTAAAAAATCCCAGCACCTCTCTGCCAAACTACTGATGTGGAATACAATGCAGCAGTGAGATGTTTGGCAAGCATGATACCACATGACCATGAGGAATTAAAAGTATTTCCAGATAAAACAGAATATTCTTGACCATCCTTGGAATGAAATACCGTCACCACCCCCTTAATTGTTCCTCACTCAAAATGAAGAACTATAATTATGTACAATCACAAAGTCTAACCTCCACAATTCTCTCACGATTCTCCACTGAAGAGTATTTTTCATTTTGTTTATAAATACAAATACCAGTTTAAAAAAAGACAAAACAAAAAATTGTATTATAGAATATAACAGTGATTAAAACTATTTTTAAGGGATGTGCAAAATCAAGTTTGAAAAGAATACATAGTCAACTCAATACACCACCAAAAACATGGCTCTCAATCTGACCAAAAAGTAAAGTAAACAATTTTCAATAATCTGAGAGTTTCAGGTATTACTTCAGCCAAAATCTTCATGATAACAGAAGGATAACTATGTACAACTTCAATGCATAAAGCAATGACTATGAATTCTCAATGGCAGCCCAAACTACTGCCTTGTGAAAACATTAACAATCCAAAATACAGCTACCTAGAAGTGCTGTAAGATGTTCTGAATAAAACTATATGAAATGGTATAACTGCTAAGGTTTGAATACTGACAGTTTTAAGAGTTCAGTCAGAAAGGCACTTGATTTGTACAGAGTGAAAAATATATTTATATATCTATATAAATACATAGATATAAAAATATTGTTCCAGCTAGGTAGCAGCAGTGTGAACCACCTGTATTTTGTCTGACAGCATCTTCCACTCCTGAGAATATTGTACTACAGCAGTATTAAGATGGTTGCTTAAGAAATGGTTGAAACAAGCCATCATTTCCTAGAATATAAACCCAGAAATTGAACTACAGCCAACATTTCTCAAACTGCTAATATTTTAAACAATTTTATAAAATAGCCAAGTTGTACTACTGACAGATAACTTTCACACTGGTAAAGTAGTTTTGAAGCAATATAAGCCATTATTATAAAGAAACTGTGTGATTCTTGATCAATGCACCTATGCAGCAACAACTTATTAAAATAAACACCATAAATTCATAATGCCTTAATAAATGACAGCCAGATACAGCTGTGACTTTTAGCAACATGAAATGCTGGAGAACAGTGACATTTAAAGACCAGGGACTTTAAATCCTTAGGGAAAGGACCTTAGGATAAGGTCTTTAGGGGTCCAAGGATCACTTAAAGAATGAAGACTACTGAATGCTATACAAAAGCTGGTGCATTTCTCCAGTTAAGCCTATGTAATGAGCCCTCATGTCTGCATGGTACTGTTCCTGCAGCATTTTAGCTGGAAATAATCTAGGGATCATCCGAAGAGTCCGCCAATTACCACCCCTCAAAACTCCAAGCTGTGATTTCTTACCTATCCTGAGTGTGACAGATTTGACGGAGTTGCAGAAATGCCCTCCCAACATTAACTGCCATGTAGCTGCTCCATCCCCAGTCTAGCACAGCCATGCTGCTCATCAAATAGCATCTGTACTTATCTCATGTAACATACAACCATATATATATATATATATACACACACACACATATAAATACATATATGTGTATCTAAAGCTTCACAGTCAGATCCTGGCCAGCTTTTCCTTACTAAAAGGAGCTCATTCTTACATCTGACACCTGGGGCTAGAGCACAGTATACATTCATATTTTCAGCATTTGCACCTGCAATTTTGGTTCTCCAAACTTTGTTGGAACAGCTACACAGAATGCTTTCAAAACCAAATCTGAACCAGTAAGATTAGAAACAGAGAAATAGATTTGGATGTGCTCATTGGCACAGACACTACGAAAGGAGAAGCTGAAGAGAAGGAGGCCAAGAACAAAACCTGAATGTAATTCATGATTCAAGGAGGTGGTATTAGATGAGCAAATGCTTCAGCAATATGCCGAATCCATTAGCAACTTCAAATCAGACAGACAGTCCCCATGGATTCATGTCACAAAACCTACATTTACAGGAAGACTATTCCCCTTTGCAGGAAAGGCTTACCAAGAATAAAACCCTTGTAATGAAAACCAGCAAAGAGAATAAATTACCATACATTCTTTGTATTTCAGCTGCTCAGATAAAAATGTATGAGCTTCACGCTCTCTGCATGAGAACATTCCTGGATATCCCAATGACACCCTGATTGCAAACAAGGATGAAGAAGCTTTAATCCAAGCACATTCTCTCTGTTTCGCTTACATAATCCATGTTTGCTGTTCTTCCTATTTAAGACAAAGTTGATCTTGAAATAGGAGGTCTGATTTTGTTCATCTTAACTCTTAATTAAAATTTAAAGAACCTTAACAGTGCAGA
This sequence comes from Pyrgilauda ruficollis, assembly GCF_017590135.1. Taxonomy (NCBI): domain Eukaryota; kingdom Metazoa; phylum Chordata; class Aves; order Passeriformes; family Passeridae; genus Pyrgilauda; species Pyrgilauda ruficollis. The sequence continues at coordinate 5,116,800 of NW_024518095.1, forward strand.
CATGTTTCACCCTCCACATCTGCAGGGTAATATGAGATCCATGTCATAAAGTATGTAGCAGGTATGTCTTCCAGAAAGTTCTCCTAAGAAAGAAAGATTAGCTATCATTTTTCAAGCTTTATGATGTTTATGTAGTTATGAACAGAATTTTATTCATCTTTTGTTACATGCTGTAAAGCTACTATGTTTTACTTATTTTATATTTATCATCCAAATTGGAAGAACGGTGGTTATCTCTTAGTTCTCATAACTTCAGCTCTCAAAGAATTATGAATTTGGGACTATTTAGATGCCCTGTAACACTCTTTCTCATACTATTTTTTATACTCTGGATTAACCTATTAAAAAATCATCTTTACAGATACAGCAAATGTTAACCTTTTTGCTTACAGATATGCAACAATAGTAATGTGACTGGTTGCAGTGAACATGATTGTTTTAGATTTATTTTTTCTTCTTCTAAGGATATTAAAATTTAGAATTATTCCTTCCTAGATTGTTCAAATCTTTTATTGCAGTTATTTGGGATTTGAACTGTGGCTTCAGCAGTAAGATAGCTGCTGTATGTATGTGTCCACATATGTGTGCATATATAAACATCTGCACATTTACACAAACACATATATGCTCCATTTTTTTATGATTTTCAGTTGTTTTAGTATTTTCCATAACAGTGAAAATTAAATGCAGAACAGAAGTTTGCTTTCCTTGATTTCATTTGCAGGCCCCTTGAAAATAGTGCTGTGAATAGCTCATGGGCCCCTCATTGAATTTTTCTGCTGTCACTGCCCATTACACTGCCCATTAAGTTTGGTCAGAATTATATAGAGATTTTTTTCCTCTGAGTTTGTAAATTGTTCATGGTAACTTTGCAAGAGTCACTTGGTGTTTTATCTTTAGCTTTCTAATCAACACCAACCAATCTTGAAGTTTGTTTCTGAACACTGATTGCCTACTCTATCCTTCTGCTATTCACCACAATTTCTGACATCTTCAAGTATTCCTCTGCCTCCATCTGTAAAGGCACAGGCTTCACATATCACTGCATTTGAAGTCTCAAAGATAGGCAGTGTAGATACACAACACATTAGATAGATCTTTTGCTCTTGGATAGGAAACACAATGATTTTAGATTAAATCAGTTTTTCCTCTTTCTTCACATTCAATCACAATTAACCACAAATGTTAACAGAATTAAACCAATAAAATTAAATCACATTTTGATTCTCAAACCTGGGCTTATAGTGAAATCTCAACAAAATATCTGAAAATGTAATTTTTGAACAGTTTAATAAAACAATTAGAAAACCAGATTAATAAAAATAATTTGCAAATTCTTTCAGCTAACCATAAATCACTCAAATGTCTGAAAATCCAGTGTTTCAAACAGGCTACTAAGCTCCACCTCTTCTGGTATCTTTTAGCATCACAAAGATGTCACTGTGGGACAGACTGAGGAACTTATGGGGAACCAACATAAACACAAGCCAGTTGCTCTTTCCAACATCATCCCTCTGCTCTTTTCTTTTTATAGTAACATGGACAGTAGAATTTGCTGTGAAAAGGTCACAGGAAATGTCACTTACTTCATTACTCTATAATTAATTATGATTAAATAGATGGTGGAGGAGCTTATTACAGTAATTTTTTGGCTCCTGCATAATTCCTGAGCAATACTTGAAGGAGAGAAACTTATCACACTGTGAACACGCATCCAAGTCGATGCACAACGGTGCTGAATGTTACCCTCAGTGGGACACTATGCTGAAGTGTCAACTCAGGTCCTAATTTCTTCTAAAGCAGCTGTCCATAATATTTCATCAGTATCAAGACCATACTGCTTAAAATTCTCTACTGAAGATGCCATCAAAGTAACTTGAAGTTACTTTGCATCTCTTACATACTTGGCATCTCACAGAGAACACACTTGGTATCTCACAGATGTGTTTTAAGTCATCTATTATAATATGCCACCCAGGGCATTACTTGAACCCCTGACAAACTGAATAATTGCCTCAGCATGTTGGCCTGGAGCTTTCAAAATGCTTTGGATATACAGACACAACATGCAAGCCCCTTCAAAATGGCCCATGTGGCCAGTGCCCATTCAAGAAGGTCCAACCTTCCCAACTGTCCAATGGCAGAAATCAGGAAAATGTTTGGAAGTTTCTTCCCTATTCTCTTGGAAACCATGAAAAAGAAATAGCCTGGATTCAGTACTACCTTTGAGATCTCCTCTACCCAGCTACCTATTTGCAAAAGTAAAGGCACTTTTTTTGACAGTCAGTCACCAAAACACACAGTACACCGCAGCAACACAGCAGGTCTGAAATGTCTTGAAAGTCAAACTGACTTGTCTAGAACTGTTAATGAACATTTCAATTATGGCTACACCGAGATCTGAAATCTTGGAGACAGCTGAAAAGCTCAATACTGGGCACATCCTAGCCCAACAACTCCAAGTTCTCAGTCTGGATAAATTGTGAGGATGTGAATCTCATGAAAAATTAGGGCAGAGTTTATACTCATGTTTCTGCAGGGAGTAAGTGAGGAAGATTTTCTGTTACACTGGACAAAGGAGATCTCCACACTGTGCTACTGCCACAGATGCAGCAAAAGAGAAGTCAGCCTTACTCCCTGGGGCTACAGCTCCTACCTCAGTGCAGCTGTCAGCCAACACCGAGCAGCTGCTCCTCAGTATTACACAGCATATGTGCACAGGGAGTGGCCCTCCCAGGGCATCTGCAGGAACTGCTGCTGCTGCTGGTTTGGTGGCCTTGCCTGAGCCATCCTGACAAGGTCCACAACAGCAGAATTGAAGAGGAAACTCCATTCTTTTACAAAGGGAACTCAAGAGCTTCCTAAGGCATGACCTACCTTCCACTTGTGTATCAGGACAGGCTCCTGCTGCCTTGCAAGCTCTGGAACATTGAGTAAAAGTGGCCTTTGGGCACATTTATCACTGCATTACACAGCTCAGGGTGAAAACAGACAAAATGCAACTAGACAATCTTCTGGACTGCTGAACTTCCCAAGGAACTCCCCCACCAACCCTGCACTTTTCTGCTTTTTTTTTTTTTAAGTAGTAAAATAAAACCTAAACTAGAACCCCCATTTTCTCTGCTCCTTCTCATTCTTTGAGGAAACAGCTATTAAATAAAAAGTTTTTATGTCTGTTTCTTTTTGAAGAATGTAATTTCTTTTTACTTTCAAGCTTTGTGCAAGTTTTTGGTTTCGTTGGTAGTTTTTTTGGGGATTTTTTTGTGCAGTAAAAAAGAACTGTTCATATTACATATTAGCTCAGGCTGTCAGGTTTTATCTCAATTCCTAATGCCTTTTAGCTCAATGAAACAAAATCTGCAGTAAGTTTATGCTCAGGTTCAGCAACATGGATTTCTGACCCACAGGTGATATAACAATATCACATTATCTTAGGGTCTACAGAAATTTATGTGTATAAGCATGTCAGTAAAGGAAAAAAACATATAAACCCTGTCACTGGAAAGCTTAAAATACTCAAAGACGCCCTCCTTTTGGACTTCTGGGGAAAAGAAAATTATATATCAAAACTTAAGCCTTCTGTCACGGTAGGAAATTTCATCTTTGTTATTCATCATTGGCCTGTGATACAGAGGAGAACAACCTGCCCACAGTAAATCTGCACTGGTCTCTAACAGGTCACAACACACACTGGATGCCCAGAAAAACAAAACTAAACAAAGCAAAAGCCAACCAAAACTAAATGCCAGAAACAGTTTCTTCTGCCAGACAGAGCTGTCAAATTCTAGTTGACTAAAAGTACAAATGTTTCCTTAAGACCAGTGTGGATTTAAAGTGTGCTTTATTGGTGACATTTACCAATGCACTATGGTAATGCAGTCACTGGAATAGCTGGTATTTCCTTGCTTAACATCTTTCTCTATTCAGTGCTGAAAAGCTAAGGCAGAATAAGCCTGTTAGATGTGACACTATTTCCAGTAACACATTTTCCCCCACAAAACTATGTCTAGTGTTTGTCTTTTCATAATCAGTCCAATCTGGAGCAATTTTTCTGCCCTGATACACTTTCAGGGAAGTCTCCTTTTCTAATAACAACATAATTCCCAACAGCACTAATAAAAACTTCAAGGGGTAAGATTGAAGTTGCAGTGGAGAATTACATAATACTTTTCCTTTTTCTGTAATAACAACATTCTGGGCTGAAGCTTTCTTTTAACTTTTGCCCAGAGTCTTAAAAGGTTCCTAAATATTACAGGAGTGTTGCTTTAAAGCAAATGCCCAAGAGAAGAATGGAGGCATAAAGAATGAGTATCTTTAGAAGTTCATACACTTACAAGATGCCTGGAGGACCTGGCCAGCAGTTTCTGAAATATCAGGAACTGTGTGGCCAGCAGGACCAGGGCAGTGATCGTTCTCCTGTACTCAGCACTGGTGAGGCCTCACCTTGAGTCCTGTGCTCAGTTCTGGGCCCCCAGTACAGCACAGACCCTGAGGGGCTGGAGTGTGTCCAGAGCAGGGCAATGGAGCAGGTGAAGGGTCTGGAGCACAAGTCTATCGAGGAGTGTCTGAGGGAGCTGGGGGTGTTTAGCTGGAGGAAAGAGCTCAGGCCTCACCGCTCCCTCCAATCACCTGGAAGTACACAGGTAGGGTTGGTCTGTTCTCCCAGGTAAAAAGTGATGGGATGGGAGGAAATGGCCACAAGTTGTGCTGAGAGAGACTTGGATTGGATATTACAAAAAATTCCTTCATGGAAAAGATTGTCAAGCACTGGAACAGGCTGTCCACGGAAATGGTATTTAAAAGATGTGCAGGTGTGGCATTTAGGGACATGTTTCAATGGTGGACTTGGCAGTGCTGGGTCAGTGGTTGGACTCAATGATCTTAGAGGTCTTTTTCAATCTAAATGTTCCTAAACGATTCTATGAGAGTGAGGGAATGACATGGTGGTAACACTGAGGTAAATCAGTTTTGATGCAGAAGGTTCCATTAATTTAGATAATTAATAAATTTGAAAAATTTTAGTATTTTTTCCCTTTGAGGAAAAAAAGAACATGTTATGAACCATTCTCTTTTTGCTTGCAACTGGCTAAAACTTGGCCCTTTGTGATATTCTCCAACCAGGGCAGTCCTCCCTGCGTGCCTTGCTGAGCAGCCATCTCCCCAGGCCAGTAGAACTCCTGCAGGGAATGCAGACAGGGCAGAAGAAAAGAGATCATCCTTTGCTCATTTACTGACAGCTGCTTGCAGAGGTGCTGTAACCTATGCTGACGGAGACAGACTCACCTGCTTAGGGGCCATGCCCAGAGCAGGACATTGCCATGGCAGAAGCACATCAGCAGCACCACGATGTGAAATGCACTGGGGCACTTCTAAGCAGGGCCATGCTGGGAGACAGATTAAGCTGCAGAAATCTGCCTCAGAAGGCAGGTATGCTCTCACCCTATTGCACAGTGTTTCTCAGATTCAGCAGACCCCCCAGACTAAGATTATATAAAGCTTATGAGAGAGTGAGTCCGTTCTTCACACAAGGAACCAGAGCCCCTTTCCACCTGGAGCTTCAGCTTGCAATATATTCCTAAAACATCTAGGTAGTACTACACAAGCTGGAAAAAACACATCCCATTTTTCCCATGTGTAACTGATATCAGAGCAACCACATCAGATAACAGCTGGTAATATCTGATAGATAAAAGATAACTAATGGCCACTAACCCTCTCTTGAGATGACTTCAGCTTTCTCGTCACACCTTACATGCACCTGCATGCAATTATATCTGTATTATCTAAGCTAAAAAATTTCTCTGCAGAACTCCAGTCATACACACACCCTCAGACCATAAGGGCTGCAGCAGTGCTCCTGCTTTAACTAGTACATGCTAGATTTGGAAAGTATTTTTATGTCTTTCTTTTTTTTGTCAAAGCATCACATAGATTGGTTAGTATGCTGCTGTGCTTCAGATCATCCTGAATAATTAATAAAGAGTTTGCCAGTTCTTGAATATATTAGTGGTGAAGAAATATTGCTTGAACTTGTGAACTGTGATTGGCTTGCTCTAGAAGAGAAAATCCTTTCTCCTTTCATTACTTCTTGCAACAATAAGTTCAAAGAATTCTTTTGAAAAAAAAAAAAAAAAGACAATATTTTGAACTAGTAATGCTCATTAAATATAATAAATCTGCCTCTTTTGTTCTTCACATACTCAGTGCTGGAAAGCCTAAATACCAATTATAGAAGGAATATCTTAACAAAAATTCACCTCTCTCCCTCTCCTTCAGCAATCATAATGCAGGCGCTTACAATTTCAAAGCAATCCTAAAACAATCCTGGCCAAAGGCATTCTTAAGTGCAAATAAAAAAGTCAAAACAGGTGAAAAATCTAGAAGGGAAAAAGTCATGCAGTGTCTTCTCTGCTCTCTCACAGTCTTTGCCAATTTTTGTAACTTTTCCTAACCTGCAATGAACAATTGGGTATAGGAGGAGAGGGTTGTCCCCAAGACCAACATGGACCCACTGAGTGACATAGAACAGGTCTTTGCCTCCATTTTCTTATCTGACAAACAAGTCTTGAAACAAAATAATTTTTTTAAAAAACAAAAAAATATTCCAAGTAGTACCAAGGAATGCTTATGTTATGGTTGTTTTTAAAATTGTATTTACTACATCACAAGCACTAAGAGCAATGTCAAAATTTCCCTTGCTAACAGATGTCCACAGCTCTCCCCTGTGGAATCTCTCCTGTCTTTTCACGAAGTACCCACTAATGGCTGAAGAAGGGCTGCAACTCTGGAGGTGGCCCTGAAGTTCCAACATGCTAGTGGAAAAGAAATTTTCCAGATTTTGCTTCTATTTTTTATTCCTTCACTGTAGTTTGTTTACTAAATCAGAAGAAGCACAGAAGTCATTTTCAGAAACGAAATGCAAAAAACTTGGAAATACGGACCAATTGAATAAACAGGTGTTGAATATGAAAAACCTCAAAGTGTATTCCTGAAACCTCAACCAAATGCACAAAGCCAACAAATCCTTACTGACTGCCTATTTATAGAACTTACCAGACACTCAGGAGTTTTCTGAACCTTCAGACCTAATTTTAGAAAGGTAGGGAACCAACGTTTAAACATTTAAACAGGATGTTTAAATGCCCCTAGAGATATCGTTATTTGTGATTTTTTACCTCATTCAAAGCAAGCTGTTGACTCAGTTCTAGTAGTTAAATTTGTATTTTTATAAGCAATTTATTGGCAAAAAGAGACCACATAATCAGAATTACTATTAAAATAATTCAAAGGCTGGTAAGCAGGGATCAGTCTCTGAAACACTAGCAAGTTTGTAATAAGATACTATATAGCATCAATGTCAAGTCTTCAACACAATTTTAATTCCATACTTAAAAACAAAAATTCTGGCTTTGTCGGTGTTGTAGCTGCTTGTGTGCAAGGCAAAGTATAACCTACGTCCAGCTACGTTCAGAATTCAGAATTCAGAATTCATCCTTTGATGCTTTTAGGCCCCAATCCAATTTTTAGATAACTGATCATCTTGTAAAATGGAGTGCAGCATCTTGCCTTTAAAGCTTGCTTTATCTCGCTGTATTGGAAACATACTGGGAGAATAAAAATATATGTCTGCAGAAAGGATCTGTATGCGCAGTAGGTGATAAATTATCCTGAAGATAGGTTATAAAGCTTTGATGGGTGAGAGGCATTCCACTCAGCTCCTCACGCTCTGCCCTGTGTAACAACAGTTGACATCTTTATCAGAGTGCTCCTATTCTGTTTCCATTATAATAAAATCCAGAATAACTTCACTGATCTGTGTATGTGCAAAACTGCATTCCTGACTCTAACGAACAGACCCATTTCTGTGAACAACTTTATACTACAGACACAGCTTCCTAAAAGTGCTGCTCTTTTGGCTAATAAAGTGAAAACACGAACGTGTCCATACATCAATTAATCACAGCCAAGGCTTTGTAATGCACAACTTGAAAGGCAATTTTTAAACTATAAAGTGGTTAATTTACCTGTAAACCTGACCAGCCTACACATTTCAGCAACTTTTCACTATTGTATGCTATATATGTATATTGCTCACTGTTTTACTTCATACGATAACTGTAAATTTTATTTAACATACATATGCAATGTAAGGGATTACCACAGGCTCTTTGGTATGCACAGCATACTGCTCAATGCCCAAGGTCTTATATGAATAAACTGGGGGGGAAAAAACCCTAGTGTTACTCCACTGCACAAAAAAATAATCCTAAATACAAGCAGCTGTACAAAGTGCAGATTTGTGGTTGGTCCTACAACTACAAATATGGCCTTTCCTTATATTCACTTGGTCCAAATGTAAGCTACCATTCTCTCTGAGCCCAGTACTTCTCATAGTGGAAACTATAAAAACAGCTACTACTTCAGATTCTTAATGTAGCTTTTGGCTTACTGTGCTCTTTTGGCATAGAAAGGAGATAAAAAATTAAAATAATATATAAAAATTACAAAACTCTCTTCTCAGTGCAAATTTTGGTACCTAATATGGCAAGGAGATACCTTTTCTGTTTTCAGAACCTTTTAACTATTTCCAACATTGCTTAAAATGTATATACATGTACATAGAGATTCAAATACATGTAGATAATCACAATAAAAAGAGATTGACCCAGCAATATTTCACTCAAAAGTAAAAGCGTGAAAGATTTATTCATGAAAGAAATCAGGTAATTACAGCACAAACTCCCATCCACAATAAACATTTTAATAGCTATGAAAAAAATGCATAACAGAAAAATAGCATAGAAACACCAGAGTGGTGTAGAAACAACACATTGGTGTAAAAACCAGAATTTTTTTTTTTTTTGACTGGATAGACTACATCTAAATTCAAAACATGTCTCCACAGCTATGAGAAAAGTCTCACAGCATCGTTCTTGCAAATTGCATCATCAAATAACATAATACTTTTCTTTCATGGTTGCTTGTTAATGGATGCAAACATGAAGCTTCATCTGATCCTGGTAACATACAATTTCATTACCGAAAATGTACTGACCTCCAAAATAAAGACTCACAAAACTGAAGTGTAATACACATTAAGGGACCTAATCTCATAGTCTTCTAAATTTCCTGCATGAATAATTATTGTGCACTTCTTGTTTGCCACATCTTTTGCTTTAAGAGGGGGTGATTAGTACAGTGGAAATACAGAAGAAGATGACTTCTATACAGCAGCTGCAGCAGCCACAGTAGACCTCGTACCCACAGAGGCAATATGGCACAAAAGGAGGGCATGGGCAGCAGTGAAGCAGGACTGAGGGGCAGGGGGCTGGACTGGAAGATGTTTGAAGATCCTTTACAACCAAAACCATTCTGTGATTCTAAAATTGTGCCTGTCTCATATGAATGGCGTAAGTTGGAAGGCAGAGGACAAAGAAGAATACTAATGCTCCCATCTGAAGATGACCATGGAGTTGAGGTCAAGAGAGGTAAGGGTTATCTGTTGCAGGCTCTGACTCACAACTAGAGTGTCACTGACTGGGTTTTGGAGAGCATTCCCACTACTATATGGTATTTTTGCCTTAAAAATAGCTCACAGCACTTGAAGATTCTCCCACTGGAATTTTTTTCAATTACACAGTAAGTACATGCAACAATGCAAAGAAACACAAAAATAACCTCTCCTTTTTGCTTTTAAAGGTTAAGGAGAAGTACAAGAAGAGGGGAGTACAATTGTTGTAAAAAAAAATATTGCCTGAACACCTCCCTACTGGAAAGAATTACTTTTAGAGACTCTTCAGTTGCCCAGATGAGGCATTTCTGTTTACATCCCTATCTGAAAGAACAGGAAATGAAGCTAAAGCTTACTTTGTCAAGACAGGCATGAAAAATGACACAACATACATATAGCAGACATTTCCACATTTTGATGCACAGTTAACCAAACAGCTTTTATTAAAAACACAAGACACTAACCCAGTGTGCAGCACACTTGTATCTTTTCATGACAGTAGGGCCTGAAAGACAGTGAAGAAAATATTTTGGAGAAACTGCACAAAGCTACAGGATTGGTGCAGAAGAAAAAGACCCTAGCAGAGACAGGCTGGGGGCAAGTACTATAACAAGGAAAACTGCTTTTGGAGCAAAGAAACTCAATGAATGTGCAAAACCCCATGCCTAGCAGGTTAGAAGGAAAGGAGATATTCCAACTGATACAGCAGCAGGAGTTTGCCAGCTGTTGGCAAGAATCCTCTCCACAATAAAAATGTGAAGGTCCATCCCTGTCCTCAGCTAGGCTGTGTTGAGCACTCCACAACTGTTTTCCGAGCTATGAATCCCAAGGCCAACACTCCTAAAGAATTAGATAAAAAAAATCAAAGATTTCACTAAAAACAGTGAAAATTCAGGAACCTGTCAATTAGGATTGCAACATCAGTCCAGTGTGCATATGGCTTACAGGAGGATATATAAACATACCTCTGGACTGTCTTTTTCTTTATCAACCAGAGACAAGCATAAGGCACACTAATGTAAAAAATCAATAGTATCATGCCAGTTCCTGTTGGGAAGGAGTGGGAGGAGCAAAGAGTCTCAATGGTAGTTAAGATTATTTCAGAGGAGAAAAAACCCACTAGCCTGAGTTCTGTTGAATGATGGAAGCATGAAATAATTAAGATGGCTATAATGCATTAGATTATTGATTATTCACAGGGCAACTGTATTTAAGTGGAACAACAACTCTCATCAGTAAGTAACTAAATTAGTGCCCAGATCTGTCTGATAAAGACATCAGCAGACAAAAAGGTTGCTCTGCTCACACCAGAAAAGGAGAATACACTGACTTTAAACCTGATAAACATGTAATAGAGCTACCAGAATAGAAACATTTTACACAAACAAGAAAACCAGGCATTACCCGGCACAGATTTGAAAGAGAAGCAAATCTACTGAGAGGATGATTAATAAATATTTAAGTTCCTATGTTTTGAACAACGTGACCCCACTGAGCAATTTAAATAAAAGGAAAATGCTTATATAAGTTTGATTGCAGTATTCTTCTCTTTTCCTATTACTGCTGTCATTGTATTAGCATGCTACCTTTTCATGCTTCTGCAAAATAAAACACTAATTGATTTTGAGCTATCCTGACTAATAATCAAAGAAATCTGATTTTTCAAGCTAAGCTGATAAAAACAGTTTCATTCACACATGGATGTATATCCAGCTGCACAGTAACGGCCATTAAATATTTCACAGAACCCAAGATAAAAAATAGAAGCTTCTTATTTGCAGACACATAATGCTGTTACAGTGTTGGAAGTTTCCATCAAAACATCAAGCTAAAATCCCAAATCAACCCTTTTTACACAGAGAAGGAAAAAATTACCAAACATAACAGATTAAAAAAAAAAAAAAAACAACCCAAGTTATTTTTAGAAAATAAGATATGTTCATTCCTGAACAGTGAAGGTGTCTTAGTCAGGTTTTCACGTATCTGCTTGAACAATCACAGAGGACTCAGGATAGTATTTTAAAGTTCCAAGTGGTAAAATGAGAGATTGCAAAGATTCACAGTAAGATAAAATGCATACTGCTCTAACAGGCAAATTAACTTCCAAAGCATGACATGAGAGTGCAGCCCGAAAAAACACACGCTGTTATCCTTACTTCATCACATACAACAGCCTTCGGCATGTAAAGCACAGGTAAAAATAGATCACAAAGGACATGCAACAGCAGAAATTCGTCCTGGATACACGTCCAGGACAGCAGTGTCAGTTGTTCCCAGTAAGGCAGAGCATGCACTGACCCAGGAGGGATGCCTCTCAGCAGTTAGCAGAAATATAAAACAATAACACTCCACAATAACTTTAGCACTTCACTTGGGGAAAAAATCCTCCTTCTAGCAAAAACCAAACAAAAACCCCAAAAACACCGCCGGGATCTATCTTCCTAGCGGGATCACAGCCTGGGACATGTAGGATTGTTAATTGAAAGAGCTCCTAGACCCTCCTGTCTCAGGAGTTCTTTGTTGCCTGACAGTAAGGAAGGACGGTCATATTTAAAAGTAAAAAAATCAGGCAGTGTCTCTGGCAGGATGCAACGGAGCCCCTGGTTGAGTAAGAAGAAAGCACGTTACCTTTAGCAAGTCTCCTCAGGATCTGACAGCGGCATTTAAAAGAGACAGCTATCATTCTGGCTGCCTGCCTCCCCTGGCAAAGCACGCTCGGGGCTCTGCTTGGGTGAATGCAGCAGCAGCCTGTGAATTCCTCCTCCCGCACATACCAGGCAAAAGGTAGCTCCGGCGGGGAGTGACAAAGCTTAATTCCTCTTGGCTGATGCAGAGATCAGCTCCGTGTCATCTGGCAAAGCTGTGTCATTCACTACTAGCGCCGTCACCACCACCTGCATGAGGAGATGCAGGCTTCAAAAGCCATATTTCTTTACAAGCTAGAAAGCGCCTAGCTGCACACACAGACACGGATGTTAGAGGGACACATCCCCCAGCCTCTCGCATTCCCCGACCCTGCAGGGAGTGATGGTTGCTGTGCCAGGCAAAGGGCCCCACATTTCAACAAGACATGGTGATTTTTCTCCTCCTTCCTCATATCTATCCTTTCCCTTAGTGTTTCCTCTGGATAAATAGGGCAAAAACACCAGGAATCCTACTTCTGGGAGAGAAGGAGCCCATTTCAAATGGAAATATTCTAATCAAAGCACACTAAAGATTTAATCCTACTGATCTATATAGAAGGAGAAAAAAGAAAAAGCCTGATTTGATAACCAGGAAAGCTTTTTGACAATTGTATACAAGTATATTACAACGGGTGAAGCACAGACCACAGGGGGAGGGAGAAAGTGGAGGGAATTGATGGATTGTTGTGTGTGGGCAAGACCACCAAGCATTTGATCACACCAAAATAAAATTATGCTGGATAGAAAGCACACAGTGAATTGAGTTTTCTGCCTTCACTAAAGAGAGAAGAGAGCAGATTTTAAAGCAGCTGAATTGGCCAAACATTGCACCATTTGTAAGATTTCTTCAGCTCACGAGGAGTTTTATGCCCTCTCATGCCGATTCAAACAGCAAATTAACCTGCTTTTACAATCCATTCAGAAAATTATGAAGTAGGGCATGCCACTTAAACTAGAGTTCCATACCACCTTTATGTACAAAACTGCATGCCCATTCTAAAAACCAAGCAAGCAAACCAAAATATTCCATACAGAGTTTTTAATGTCAAATCTATGCACAAACCCCAAGTCCTGCACCAGATACTCTCCTTTAAGACAATGGATAATTATTTCTTTGTCATGATTTATGCTATTTATACTTGAATGATATATTTTAAACTGTCTTCATATATTCTGTCTCATTCACATGCTTTGATTACAAAATTGCTTAGCTTCTCTTCTGCCATCTTTTATCCATCACTGTACTTAATGTTATGGTCCAGTGTCATGGTGCACATCTTTTACTACCAGCTACAGAAAGTCAGGAGGAAGCATGGACAGCTTTCACACTCTGAGCCATTTCTCTCTCCCTGCCTGCTCTTCACTGCATCAGCAGCTCTGTGCTTCCCACAGTCCAACTCCAACTACTATTACAGTGATTGTTTTTCTTATTTTTGTTTTATTGGTTAGACCAACAGCCATATTTCCAAGGGTAAGGTGAAACACTCCATTAGCACCATTCCAATTGCCTAGACAGACCTGGTGAATATTGACTTTATTTCATCGTCATTAAAACCAGATAGGGGTAATCAAGTCATCTGTTCACCAACCTTGCTTCTTGTAGCTGCTCCTGTACCAGAGAGCCATAAAACCCAGCCAGTGGAAGAGCAGATGCACTTGAAGATGTGAACTGATGGCTCCATCCTTATAACCACAAACCTCTGGCCAAGGATGGACAGGGCATTCAAGGAGGGGTGAAACCAGAGGATGAAGATGGAGGTTCATGTCAGTGTAATTCAGTAGTCAAGAAAGAAAACAAAATCTTGGCAGTATTAGGGAGAGGAGTTTTGTGTTCTTGATCTCCCATAAAGTGGCTCTCTCTCTCTGCCAATATGCTTTTAGACGAAAAAATTTGCCACCACACTTTCTTGCCACCTCTTGCTCAGGTAACAGGAGTTTCCAACAATAATACCAATAAATACCACCCTACACCTGCTTTCTTTTCTCCCTGCTCCCCTGGAAAAGCTGTTCCAGAAACCAAAGGCTACGGCTTAGCACACAGACCCTGTTCAAAGTTTTTTCAGGTTTGAAATGCCGAAGCTGCCTGAACTTGCTGCTCTCTTTCTGCAGATTGGCATACGGATTCTTTATTACTGCATTTCATCTGCCAGACGCCTGTCCTCAATGCCAGAAACCTCGCTGGACCCAGGCACACCAGATTGAACATTTGCCCTTAATTCACGGGCAACCAGAAGACACCGCCAAGGTGATAGTTTGGCTGCCCTAACATTTGTTCTTTGATTCTTCCCAGTCAGCTGTGGGGTCAGCATTGTCTGCTCCAGGCAGTAAGGTCTCCACTCCCACCTCTTTGGATATGCACCTTGTCACCACCTGCCAGCATCAGTGCCGGGTGAGCCTGCAGTGCTCCTTCTGCCCCTCAAAAGAACATGATTTTGGTGAGAAGGTCTCAAATCAAGAGTCCACTTTTGTGCAATTTTAACATCATTGAAGACTTCTGCTGAGCAGAGAATGGCAAGAGCTTGTAGCTACACCACGAGGAAGAACTGCTTGCTGCTTGTCTTTGTGATCTGGCTTCATGACTTATCCTGGTTCAGCCCCTTTGGCAGAGAGAGCAAAACAGAGAACACAGAGCTAAGAGGCTGCAAAAGACAGACTTCAGACACTGGAGAAAAATCAAGCCTTTAGGTAAGAAAATGCTGAGTCCCAATGGGATTAAGTAGAAATGTGTAAAACTGTAATAATTGTACAGAAACTGTGATATATATGCAAAACCAGCAGCAGACCTGGTCAGATGAAGTATTAGTAACAGTGAAAGGATACATTCATTCCTTGATCCAAAAAGCTTATTGTATTGTTTACTACTCCTTGATTATGGTGTGTACGTTGGACAGTCTCTGAAGCACTGCAATAGTCATTTCCAACCAAGTCAACAGGATAATTTTTTGCTTTTGTTTCTTCAGACAATTTTTCTGTCCTTGCCAAGGGAGGTTGTGTACATATTTGAATTTCTCAAAAATGTTTCAGAAGACAAATATTCATACTTCAAATACAGCATGGAACATAATGATTTATTGTATGTACTGCATTTTTTTCCTCATTTTTGCTAGGTCTAGAAAAGATCCACTTATTGGAACAATTTCTAAAATATTCACTTATGATAGACATGATTTTATCACCTTCTTTCAGGACAACAATCATGAGGATTAACAGAACTGTTCTTGTCCAAAGTCCTACTCCTGAAATTAATTTAACTATACCTCATATGTTAATATATATATATATATATTTTTTTTTTTACCAAATTAAGTATTTTGTGTTTTTTCAGTGTTTCAACATTCCAAAGACAGCCATCATTTTCTGAAGTGTCATTCATTCATCTCTGCAGCTGGAATCAGCTGGTTTCAGGAGGAAAAATGGGGGAGGAGGTAAAAACAAAAAGGTATCTAATATAATATTAGGAGATCAAAAACCTTCAGACATACTAAAATTATTTATAGTCTATATAACACAGCTTAAACTCTTAGTAATTATATTTCTTCCTTATTAATTAACTCAGCTGCATATTTAGTCACAACTTTCTCTGGACTCATCTGTAAAAACCTTTTTCATTGTAATCCTTTTGGGCAGCAGCATGAATTTGTATCACTTTTATTGCTGCACTCAGTCCTTTTTTCAGGAGTCTGAAAGATTATTTATAAATCTAGAATATATATAACACACAAATACTTCATCAACTGCATTTTTATTCATAAGTACTGAGTAGAAGGCCACTAGATGAAAAAAAGCTTATATTTTCATACGATAAGACAGGCAGTGTAATATATGTATCCTATTTAACACAAACTTCTGGTTAATCTTATCAGATCATATTAGCTGAAATAAATGAATCAAAAACGTTACTATGTATTACACTTCTCTGTAGGATAAAAAGAAAAGGTAATGAAATTTCTCTAAATTAAATTGAAGATTACAATCTTTATACAGGGTGACATTTAGATACAATGAGAAAATTTCTGTAAAGTGCCAGTATTCAATGAAGAATACAAATTCTGCAAAATATGAAACTGTCTTTGGCGGGGAAGAAAAAGAGTTTTCAGAAAATGAACTTCTTATGCAGAAAACACACCCTTCTGTTTTACAGGAATATACACACCTGGAAGACACCCTAGGTATAATTCCACTCATGCTGTATCAAACATTTCCTTTCATACAGTGACTGAACAACACCTTAAAACCAGTTCCACACCATCCCCTCTTTCACTTGTCAGGGGATGTGTCCATATGAGCCGCTATAATGGTTTTGGATGTGGCATGTCCTATTTTTCTTTACAGCCTAAGTTGGTGCATCTGCTTCTTTACAGAAGCAGATGTACCACAGAGAACTCATCTGGTCACAGTGACGCTCACCACAGAGCCAGACCCTTAAAGAAATGGGTTCAGTGAGGACAGCGATGCACTCAAACAACAATGTCAGTAAAACATGAAGGCAACAATAAAGACATGCAGATATCAAGTGCTTCATGTGTCAGGAAGACACAGTGATATCTGCTGGATCTACCCGCGTAAGAAAATTGAAATGAATTATTATGAAATCTGAACGCATAAGGATTTTGTACAAGTCAGTACTTTGTTTCATCATTTTACAAGTTACTGCTGGCATCTACCACATTAGTCAAACTGAAATCTGACTGAAAGTCAGATTTTTAAGGAACAAAGAGACTTAATTTAGCTCTGAAAATAACAAATTGCTATATGGATACTTTGAAAACTAAAACATTTCCACTATAGTATTTGATACAACCTTATAACAATACCAGGAATGCCTGTCTGAACAAAATTTTTCATCCCAAATAGAAGACCTGTATTCCCGCACAGTCAGTCCAGCATTTTCCAATGAATACTGCTCTATTATGAAGATTCCCCTTCACTACAGGGAGAAGGAATAAAAAGGCGAGTGAAATAAAAACACCCTGTTATTCCCCAGTGCTCAGATTATAAAAAAAAAGACAACTTGTCAGCTTTGCATAATTTGGAGGATCTTGTAAATTTACATTTTTATTAAATCAACTACAGCAGCTATTTTCTAGCTTTATAACCACCTCTGCAACACTGATGGGTAATTTCATGCAGGCATTGCAGCAGAATGCTTTACAGGTCATTAGGAGTCATAAAAGCTGCTCTGGCTTCAGAAGATCCTCACTGGAGAGCACCTCATGTACGAGATGCAGCACGTTGAAAAGCAAGGACGTGTGTGTGGTGAGAGTGGTTAACAGATGACAAGAATACATCTGTAAAAGATCTAAGTTGATGCCAAAATGCTGTTGCATAGCACCATACAAGTATTTTAGTTTTATTGCCTAGGAAGAGATTAGGAAAAATAATTTAGGGGCCTTCAAAGTTAAAAACCCCAAAAATCTTCATTTATTGGCTCCAAGCAATGTTAACCTTTTTGAATCAGTAGGTTTTAAATAAGTGGTGATAAAATCAGTCAGTATTGCTACATCCTGGGATGGCTTTTTGTTGAAGTGTTTTACTACACAGCAGATTCATATTTTAATTTACTTTTTTTAAAGTCTGATTTAACAATATATTTTTAAAAATTTATATGCAGTATTAAAGGAGAAAGAATACATACATCTTTTCTACATGAAAATAACTCTCCACTGAACATTACCCTTTAGCACAACCTAAGGAACAGCATTGCCTACATTACCCTTTACAAGAATCCCACACCAGAGCTTTACAAAAAAATATTTATCTTACCATTCTGTTTCAATTGCTGGCAAAATTAAACCTGTCCTTTTCAGTGAAATTGTGTTGATATACAAACATTAAGAGATGTTTCTTACTAGAAAAAGAGCTTAAAAAACCTTTGAGTACAACTTTGACTTTTAGCTTCATTTCAGCTACTGGCAAACACACTGGTCAGCTTTTTCCACCCTTTCTAGCTACAAATATTTGTTTAAAAATAATTACAGACTTAAAAGATTTGGAAAATATGAAGATGCCGCATACACTATGAAAATTAGAAACTTTAGTAGCACAAGTACATTGTAGTCTCTCAAAGGTAACTTATAGTCACAATTAATTGAGATTTGTTTCAGAAACAAGTCATCATCATCATCTTTGCATGGTTTGGGTTGGCACAGGTCTTAAACATTATCTAGTTTCAACCTCCCTGCCACCTACTAGATCAGGTTGCTCAGAGCCCCATCCTTCCTGGCTTTGAACACTTCCAGGGATGAGGACTCCAAAACTTCTCTGGGCATCCTGCTCCAGCGTCTCACAACCCTCACTGTAACAAATTCCTTTCTAACATCTAACTTAAATCCCTCCTCTTTTAGGTTAAAAATGCTTCCCCTAACCCCATCACTATCTGTCCATGCAAAAAAAATGCCATCTCTGTTTTTTTGGGCTCCCTTTAATTACTGGAAGCTGCTCTAAGGTCATCCTGAAGGCTTCTCTTCTCCAGGCTGAATAACCTGAGATCTTGCAGCCTTGTCTTCACAGAAGAGGTGCTCCAGACCTTGGACTATCTTTATGGGCTTCTGGACTTGCTCCAGGTTCATGTACTTCTTACACTGAGTGCAGTAGAGTCTCACCAGAGCAGAGCAGAGCAGAGCAGAGGGGCAGAACCCCCTCCCTCGCCCTGCTGGTCCCACTGCTTTGGATGCAGCCCATGATGTGGCCGGCCACCTGAGCTGTGAGCTCACATTGCTGGGTCATGTTCAGCTCTCATCAACCAGTGTGCCCAAGTCCTTCTCAGCCGGGCTGCTCGCAATCCTTTCTCAGCCTGGCCTGTACTTGTGCTCAGGATTGCCTCAACCCATGTGCACCTTGCATCAAGTCTCTTCACAAAATCAAGAGCTTACGAATCAGGTATCACTGCATTTCTAGTATGGACACGTCTGTACCCTTTCTTTGGTTTGGTTTACAATGACAGAAGAGAGTGCTCACTTTCTGGAGCATTACTAATAATTTGTCCTTGCATCTTCTGAACTGACAGTAAAGAACCTGAAATCTGTCGAAATGTAATGAAATAAACCAAATCCGAAGTAGTCTGTCTGACGTGTCAGCAGAAGCAGCAGTGGAAGCACGAGGTACTTGCTTTCCAGGATGCTTGTAGGTCCCATGGAGAGAAACAGCAAGTACCGACCCCGTTCATTGAACACAATCAGCCCGGCATGGGCTCCTGCCAGCCACATGCATATAATTACAGGCTTGGGGATTTAACGTAATCTCAAAACTAAAGGATGACTTTGTCTTACAAGTAGCTTCCACATGCTGCACTACATGGCTAAAGACTCCTGTAATTACAATTTCTGTAAGGCTTTGTACTTTGTAGAGGTTTTTTTTAATTAATTAAAATGATGACCTTCCAACTGCTACATCAGTGTCTAACAAAACAAAGCTAAGCATTCCCTCAAAAGAACCATACTGGAAGTGAAGACTCTCTCTTAGCAGAGACTTAGCAGAAAACAGCTGCTTCTACTCTCATTAAAAAAAAAAAAAAATATGATTCTACTAAAACCACTTGAACAAAAGTGGAAAAACTGTATCTTTCTCTAACTATTCTGCTTTGTTCCCATATGCTTATCAACCTATTAAGCAACCGTGAAATTGGAATATCACACTAGAAAATAAAATATGTATTTGGAGGTATGAGTCTAGAATATAAAGTCATTTAATCTCCTGCAAGAGATTTTTTAGGAATTAACTCAGCAAGTTTTTATGTGCAAGTCTTTATATTCAAGATAGGGTCAAAAAGGATGGCAATGGAATACTATAGCTCTAGAGATGCAGCAAAAAGAAAGGATGGCACAAGCAGTTTTGACTGGCAATAACTTCAAGCCTTTGAAAGATGAAGGGAAAAGCTGATTCATTGATACCTACCATGAGCAAGCTGCAGGAAGACATGGCAGCAGCTGCTTTACCATTTCAAGAAAAGCCAACAACTTGCAACTGTGGCAAGAAGTTTAATGCAATCACTGCTTGTATCATTGGGGGCAGACTGAGAACAAGAACAGAAAACATCGCTACCTGCCTTGCATACAGAGACCTATACTAGAACCCAACATTCAGCTCTGCCATGTATGATAGAATTTGCTCACTTTAGATTCGAACAAACAAAGGAAAGATTCCTATGCATAGGGTTGAAAAATTTGTAATGTAAGTCTCAAAAGTGAAAGGTTGATAGCCTCAAGCTTGTTTTAGTGTTATTCCTCCATGGATCATTAATGCTTTAGTGGTGTCCCACTGCTATTCATCACATCTTTAATAGTTCCTTTTAAAACACTCTCCAATAAGTAGCTTGGCCAGATAACATCAACACTTAAAAGACTGTATACAATATTTATCTCTTTATAATTTAGAAGTTTTGTTTCCTCTCCTCTCTTTTTTTTTTTTTAATCATAGAAATCCTACAATCTCTAAAGGTAAATATGGTATTGTATACAAAAATGACCAATAAAAAAATGCAAAGAGCAAAACCATGCATTCCAGAACAGCCCAACAGAAAACTGAAATATGCCAATCAGCAAAACAAATATTACCCCTGCAAAATTTAAAATGTAAATAAAAAAAAAGCACTGGTCCTCTTGTATTATTGTGGATGTATCACTTACAAATTATCAACTAGTAACAAATGTGTGTTTTAATTAGTTTTCTATTACTCCAACATTTTTATACAAAAACCCTCTCACACATTTCTTTTGCACTGTCAGGAATGAAATTAGAGCTTATCAACGAACACCAAACTTCCAAGTTCTATATTATATCTTCATTAACCAACTAGTAATTTTGAACTTGCATCTCTTCTTTAAAAGCATAAACAACTCCATCTTGAATTCCTGATGAGTTCAAAGATCTCAGACTGGTTTTAGGGTTTTGAGACCCTAAAGGGGCTGCATCAGTCATAGCACACTTCTGCCATCCACGCTGTTTTGAAAGCTGCTACCTTGCTTCTTCATGTCACACAGTCAAAAATCTTTTTTTGGAGCATGTTTTATATGACTCAGTAACAGTGAAAATTTCTTAACAATAATTTTATTTTTCCCCTTACTTTTCTATAACAATTGGGACCTTCCAAATCTTCCCTTAGAACTTTCCTCTCTCTGTAGATATCTGGGTTCTTCTAATAAGCACTGTATACAAATATTCTATACATACAAATTTTTAACATTTGTAACAAGTCAGGCATGGAATCTATCTGCTTTTTACGGAACCCTTTCTGTGCACTCTTGTGTTTCAATATGAGAAGCAGCCATAATTACATTTACCAGCCTTGGTGCAGTCCAACAGACACCTGAGTAAGTAAAGGGCAGTTATTTTCCTATGCCTGTGACATGACCTTTCTTAGTACAGCATTAGTTACTCCCTTTTTTGCTGCTGCTATTAGAGATTAGCAAACCTAACTGCTATTTCTCCATATGTGCTGGTCCCTCTAAGCACTGATGCTTTCCCAGCTTTTCATTCACAGTATATCATCATATCTTGGATTACTTCCCCACAGACACATTTACTTGCCAAGACATATGATGTTCTTCTGCATATTACACATTTCTAGTTGTTTTAAAGACTAGTTAAAGGCATCTCCATTCTTATTACTATGTAGGTCTCCTGATCTAATTTCATCTGCTAATTTTATCAACAGTTAACGAGGGCATTAAATCACTACTGCTGTCTTTATCCTTGAATCAGATCCTGGGGGTGTTTCTCAACCAACTCATTCTAAGGTACTTTCCCTTTTTAGATCATGAGCATTTAAAATACATTAAATGTTTTAAAAGATGTAAAAACATCCTGCAGAGTTGCATCAAGCAATAGTACTTTTTCCATTAATTTTGTATTATATCCCAAACTGTGACAGAGCTCATTATTTACAAATCTATACTGCTTATTAACTATGTTCACATTACCTTCAAGATCTGAAATCCTTCTCCCTCTTTAATGTTTATTCAATATTTATTTCATTACTGAAATTTTAGAGACTCCAGCACTAAATCAAGGAGAAGATTATGGCCTAAACTTCTTTCTTTCTTCTTTCTTCAAAATTTGTCCTTTTTTTTTTTTGTCCCTCTCCTCTTTTTAAGTGCACATATTAGTGGTTTTTGTGGCATGTCACTAGCTTTCCTTTCAAACAGAATGTCAGACTCTACCTGGGTAAACACAAACAGATTACACCTCGAGATACCAAAGATCAGTGTGTTCACAGCCAGAGACAGAAAGTGGCAAAAAATGTACACTTGAATTTCTTTGTACTTGTTCAAGCGGCACAGGCTTTATGAAGACTGGCTCATGCTGCAGTTGTTGTAAAGCACTTACTTTTTTCCCCCCAACGCATTTTCTCCTGATGTACTTACTATTTTTCCCACCATACATTTTAGTTTGCATCACGCCAGCTGCTGCACTTCAACAATGAAAATAACTTGGTACCACAAAGAGATTGCTGTGTACAGATTCTCTCTATGAACTTACTTGGAAAGAGCTACATAAACTTAATTGATCAAAAGGGAGTCACAAAATGATGAAATATTTTGCAGAGGCATATGCTAATGGTACTGCACCAACTTCCAAGGCCTGCTGCCTTACTGGAAAGGTCCATAAAACTGTTGAGGTGATGGAAATACTCCCAGGCTGCAGCCTGGAATGCAGAAACAGGATGGTAACTGTGCCATTTATTTATTTATTTTAATGTAAGGCAAGGAGAAAGGGGCCTGGACATTTTAACAGGAAATTAGAAAGCTAGCTGATATAATAAATTCATCACCTATCCATGTTTTAAAAGCCCAAGTTCCCCTCCCCCTGTTTCCCATTCCTGATCTCTCGTCTGCATCTGAATGCTCACAGTGTTGCTAATGGATAAAAATGGAAACAAATGTATGCAACAAATCACAGTTTGCTCCAGTGCCAGCTTTCCCCTTCTGATTCATCAGATCCAGATCTCCATACTGCTGCTACATATTAAAATCAATGTTCTGCCTCTTCATTATTGTCATTATTTCTCTTTCACTTCAGAAGTTTGCTTTCCTTCAGATTGCTGCCTGACCAGCTTGTCAGAACATATTTAAATCAGTATTTTGTGCATACACGTGTTTGTGCCGTGCATCTGGATGCCACCTCATTACCATCTGAATTCCCATCATTTCTGCCAAGGCACAAAAACATGGGGGTAAAAATCATGTCAAATGACAGAAGATTACACCCATCTATCTCCATCATTTAAAAATATGAAGTAACTGCAGATTTTGCCATCAGCTCATTTCATACCTGGTAGGAAAATCTAAATAAAGATTGAATGCAGCAGTTTCTGTGATGCATGAAAACACAATGCAGCTCAAGTAGAAGGCATTAAAGATTCATTCTCTACTTGGCCACACCAGGGGTTTCAAGCTGCTTATGTAAACTTTGCCGGCTGTACCTGGGGCTCACCTTCCATGCTCATGGAGGAGAACCCTAATGGTGCAGCCTGTTAACAAAGAACCCAGAAATTCAGAGTCAGGTGGATGGTGAAGTTCCTCTTTTTGGGGCAGAAGCACTACTGAGACAAAATGCAACCCAGAGACCCATGTTTGCACAGCAACTGCCATGGCTGGTTGAGCTCCAGGAGAGAGAGTTCTGCTGGTGCTGTGCTCCAGCAACAAGGATGCTGGCTCCTCTAGTAATGCCAAACACACACTGGGGGAAACGGGTGAGGCTGCAGGAAGTCAAGATACACACTTTGTGTAGTATAAACAAAAAGAGTATAAATATACGCGTATATATACATAGTAAATCTATGCTTGCTTTCATTTGGATACTCAAAGCCTTCAAAAGAGGAAGCATCTTCCTTAAGTTGGTCAAAAAACAGGGATCCACTGCACTCCCTCATGTAACAACATGTCTATACCTTCATTTTTTTTTTTAATTAGAAGCACAGCATACTCCTGAAAGAGGTGTTTCATTTATGTCAATTCACATCTTACTAACATGAAGATGAGCCTACAGCTACAGTCATTTTCACATGAGACTTCAGTAAGGATGCTCTGTTTTTTTCCAAAACAAGCATAACAAAAAGCTTCACCTAAAAATAATAATCCACATTTACACACTACCCACTCAGAGAGGCAGCACATTTTCAACTAACATGCTCATTTCAGGCTCTGCATTTTAAGTTTGCAAATCTATGAAAAGGTGATGACCAAGGGCTCTTCACTTGGGCAATCTCCAAGTGACACAGCTGTAACAGCCTTTTGCTGGATGCATGATGCTGCACCTCCCACTGGCCTCTTCCCAGGCATTTTAAATTGACAGATTTGAGATGTGTCTGCATCTGAGGTGTAGATCTTTTCCCTGATTTTTCCGCAAAGTTGGTGCAGCTATTAGAAAGACTACTTGGAATCCTGAAAATATTGAATTTACTGCTACCAGATGTTATCACCAAAAACAATGAGGAAAAGTAAGTAGTTTTCATAAATTTTGAAGTACTTCATTTATATTCATTTTGTGTGTTCCTTCCTAGTCCATTTTCCCCTTCTCCGATAAGCACATATAAATCACAACTGCAAAATACAAACCCATTTAAATAAAGTATCTGGGTCCCCTAGCAAAAATGAATATTGATTTCACCACCCACTCCCCCCTCCCACCCCCAAATATAAAGCCTGGTAATAAAACCTATACAGATGATATCCCTTTAAGGTCTGAGAAGAGGTAAACTCAAGTTCCTCTCTCCACTTGCTTTCACAGAACTTCTGGCCCTTATCTTTGATGCAAAATCTGGAAGCCTATATGAATAAACATATTCCCTGATATTTCCCTTAAAGGGTTGAGTTTCTGAACTACAGCTATAATGCAATAAGCTTCAGCACTGATACAGTCAGAGGCACAACAGATGTCTCATCCAGAATTTGTGGTTGTGAATCCAGTCCTTGGCACGACTCAGTCCCTAAAGGCCCTTGCTCTCTCTTTTAGCTCTTTAAGCCAAAGAGGAATGGGAAGAGGGGTGGAACCAATTTGAAATGCCTACACTGTCTGGAGTTCAACCCCACAGAGAGCTGCAAACAAGGAGAAGACTACCCAATTCTTCTGAGAAGAAAGGAAGAAGAGAAAATGGCAGAGGTTCTCCTTCTTATCAGTGTCATTAATATTCAGTTTATTCCACCTGAAATGTTGTTTTAAGGGACTGAATTGCTTAGAAGATTGACTTTGATTTTGGGAGGCTTTCATTTGTAAGCTGTCAGTTTGGATCCAGCTGAGGGAGGTACTGATGGATGGTTTCTAATATCTAAGAGTTGCTTAGTGGCGTATGACAAATGACAAAGAAGTTGCAGAGTGAGTTATATAGTGAGTCAGCAGTCCTTTCCCAGAAGGTTCAATACTAATTAAGAGGCAACTTGACACCCTTTGTGTAAGGCTGCTTGGAAACTTATGCCCAGATACCAGAAACAAATCACAAGTAATTAAATACCTTGAGCTTCAGCATGGAAATAAATAACATCCCTACAGTTATATCATAGCACATCCCTCAATACACCCATCCTAGTTTTATTTGAACAGTACACTTAGTGTACTGCTTATATGATGGCTGACTAACAAAAAGCTACTTTTTGTTCACTCAAGAAAACTGCATTATAATGTTTGCCTTTTATTTAAAACCACACATTGGTGAACAGGTTCTTTCTCAATCCTCCAAATCCACTAAGTGCAGTCATACATTAATCAGAATGAAGGATGAGGCCCTGCAGAAAGGCACTGAGCTATGGCTAGTGTGTAGCTCACCTCCACTTGGCTCCCTGGACAATACAGCTCCTGCTGGGAACAGCCCTGTCTTTGGTTTTGGAAGGAAACTCTGCCATTAGCAATGGATTTGAATGATCAGTTCTATCACATTGCCTCCTCTGTTTAATTCTCCGTCAAGATCAACAAGGTCATTTCAGTTCGGTTTCACAGACAGAGACTGACAAAACACTAAGTGGTGAGTAGGAATGATAGATACCCACAACCCACCTTCAAGTCTTCCACAGATAATTTTCTTCTAGTTTTAATCCTTACTAGAACTGCCCTGGCCACAGGAAACTTGCCTCAAGTGCTTCAAGTACTGCGAAACTCAGCCTTGGGGATTTCTGATTTTCTGATCCTAGTTTTTTATCAAACACAGAAGTCCCATGAAAAGAATCATGTAAAACTTGTGCTGTGCATTTACCAGCACAATAAAAATTGCATTTCAGGGATGGGGCATACCTAATTGTAAGGAAAGGAGTTACAGCAAAATGGCAGTATGAACCAGGGTAATAAAAGACAGCCTAAATTAAAAGTTACAAGAACAATGCAAGGGAACGTATAATATGATGCACATTATGAGCCTGCTCAAAATCTCAGCAGAGTGGTGTTAGACACAGGAAGTTATCTTCCAAAGAAGCTAATGAATCATTTTGTTAACAAGGAAAGATCATGTCTTTGATCAGTGGGGTCCAGGAATTATAATTAAGCAGAAGACCCACATCATATACTCTTCACAAAAGGCTACTGTATTTTAGAAAACTGCTCTAGTTTGGTTTTGTTCTGTTGTCTGTCATTGGTTTTAATACTATGAAAAGTGGTTTGGGGCTTGCTTGTTGTTTGTTTAACTTTTACAGCCAGTGTTCTTTTTGTTCCATTCTTCATATATACATTATTATATTGTATTTTACATATGTATATATTATATGTGTAATATAATATGTTATATTTTATGTTTATATATATGTTGTACATATATATGTAATATATTACATATAATAATTATATGTAATATTATATGTATATAATATGTCACCCAGGCATGGGTGACAAAATCTACAATTCTGTCTTTCCTTTCTTTCTCCAATTGCTTCTGAACCATGTGGTGTTCCATTGTGAGTGGAGAGAACATATGATTTAAGTCAATAATGAACCAGCTCCGTAAAACCAAATAAAAAACTTAGCAAGACCCAATTAGAAACTTAAAAAAATAAACCCCCAAAACATAAGAGAACCTCTTGTAAATTTTATTATACTAAAAATAAGTCACCCACTAGTTTTTAAACTTGGCCACAAATACTTTTTTTTTTTCTAAAATTGAAAGCATACTTTTTTCACGGTGTTTTATACCATGTCTCTATTGGACAGCTATAAAAGTTCACATCAGGAGAAAAAGCAATTCAGTGGATTGTTACATTTGTCACCATATAAATCCTCTTCATAGCATTTTTCCCAAGTTGATTTTCAAGGTTAAGAGCTGTTTCCCATACTCCTCTGCTATGTTAGATTATTAAACAGGTGTCATAAAAGAAGGCTTTGATTTTGTAAGAGATCAAAAATAAGTTTCCCTTCATACCTCTATGCTACAGAATATTACTCAGCATTAGAGCACTGGTGAACCTGCTGCAAATCCCTGACGATGCAGAAGCTTCCTTTGCTCTATGCAGGGTGCAAGAAACAAGCTTTCAGGGAAGGCAGCTGCATTTTATTTTGTGCTTTACAAACAGCTTTTGGAGAACATCTATTCATTTCACATTCAGTCAAGTGCTTTTTTTCAGCGTCTTTTGGATGCTTCTTAAATGAAACTTTCCTACTCCTCTTCACTTTAAACCTGTTGAAGCAACACCAGAAGGAAATGCACCTGGATATTTCTGAACTGAACACTTGGTGGTAAGACAAAACTGAAACCCCAAGTTTGAAAAAGGAAACAGAGAAGGCTGGAATTGTTTTAAATCCTCTCCAAGTACGAACCAACTTCCAAAACTGCCTTGGAGGAGGCTCTGTCACTGTCACACATTGCAGTCTCAGGCCTCAGACTGATCCCTTACACTGTAAGGAATGTAAGGAATGTAATGAGACCTTGTGTTACCTCCCTCAGGCCGGGGACACAGAGGTGTCCTGTGACTGCACTACAGGATTTGAAGTGACACTTGCCATCAGATGCCAGAGCAGTGACTGGCAGTGACCGAGTGACCAGCACACAGAACCCCACTGCTTTGGATTATGTAATGATAAACAGGAGTATTTTCTGATAAAACACAATGAAGACTGTTCTACTTATGCCAAAGCAGCAATTAGGGGCTGTTTTTAAAATGAGACGGTTTGTTTCCAAACACCTCAGGAAACCCCACCACAACCATCAAAAAGGACAACCCAGGAGACAAAGTCACGCATGTGCAACAACTGCAACCTTTCAGCTGATAAGAGCACCATGCTCCTCTCTCAATCAGATGGTGGAGTGGAGATGATGGTAACTGTGGATTTAAAGCCAGATCTGCTCAGAAGATGGGGAACAACAGTCTCCTGCCACTGTTCAATTAGAGAAAAATATTCCACTTTCAAAGCAAGAGATGCTCAATCTAGGTGTTAGGAATCACTAAGACATGACAGAAGGCCCTGGGTCCCAGAAATTTTTATTTTTTTTTTTTGCTTTGGTCAAAGCACTTCCTAAAGCACTGAGCAACCACTATCTTACATCTGTCCTTCCCTTACGGACAGTCTGGAAAGCACAAAGATGGCATCACTGGGTGCAGCGGCTCTCAGTCTGCCAGGGAATGCTCCCCTGTAATCCATCCTTTGTAGCTGCTTCCTTTCTCCTTGCCTTTTCCTCCTACCAGAGCGTCAGAACCATGGGGATGGGCTGCCTCCAGCCCTCTGATGCCAAGGTTTAAAAAGATTCTCTGTGAACAGAGCTGAGTAACAAAAAAAGAAATACCTTCTTTTTGCAAAATCCTTAGATATTATCAAAAAATACAGTAAAATGGTGAAAACAGTCATATTGCCTCATCAGTCTGCAAGGTGATAATTATTTTAACTTTCATCCCTCTTATTTACAAGTGAAATGTGGTAACACTGATGCATTTATTCACCTTTTTTGATCCATAAGCACAAATATCTATCAAGATTTTCCTAAAAAAAAAAGACTGAAGCACACAGAAAGTTGAGGATGTCTGCACACATAGTGGAGCACACAGCACTCCAAGCACCCCAACACACAGATGTGGAGTCCCAGATCAGGGTCCATCGACTCCCTCTGCTGGCAAGAGCTGCCACTTTCCTCTTCCAAAAAACAACTCTATTTTTGCTGGCGATGCACAACGTGAACATTGCAGTACACTGCGCCAAATCTCACTCAGTGCTGGCGCTCGGCTGCTTTGCAGTGTGCATCTGCAAGATAACTTGCACAAAGAATCTAAGCAGCTTCCTAGCAAATTCCAGATAAGCATCAGCAGTATTAATGTTAATTATAGTTTGCACAGTAATGTTCAGAGATATGAAACTGGGTTCTGTTTGCCTTTCACTCCACACAAACTTTCAGATTTCATTATTATAACAGGCTTAAAATAAATAATGCAAGATTCATGAAACGGAATGTTCCGTTTCATTTAAAATATTTATGGAATTCTCTAAAAAAGAAAATCGCTGCTTGCATTTTACTGTGAAATTTGAAATGCAAGAGGCTGGATATGCATAAGGGAGCCTGACAGGCTGCAAAGCTGCCCCAGCCCTACCATCCACACGCCTTTACCCTCCCTTGGACCTAAGGGACCTGGTAGGGGCGACCAGCCTGCTACATTTTTGGCTCAAATAATTACAGGAACAAGACTGTTACTTACTCTGCCTCTCATTTCAAACCTATGAATTGTTGATCTCTTGGATTTTTTTTTTGCCTGCTATCACATTTCAGGGAAATGCTGTATTCTGCTAAAGTGACACACTACTTCCATAAATGTGAGCATTCAACCAACTCATTATAGACAAGTTTAGAAATTAATGTCATTAAGATGATAAGAGAGATAGATTTTATGGCTTTTTTCAGTAAGCTGTTTTAAAGTGCCCTGTTTCTAAAAATACCATTCTAAAAAATTTATTTTGCATGATGAAGTAATCAGAAGATTGACACAACTCCACAAGCCTCTACTAACCACACATGGAACTTTTGTTTTACATTACTTATATAACATCCTTCATAACTAAACACACAAACACCCATCTGTACACTTGGTGATTTGGTGATTTGCACACATTGTAAAAATGGGATACAGATGCAAACATTATCAACTTCTTCAAATCATAAGTAAGCCTGACATTACTACCATCTTTTAAATAATCATAAAAAAACCATATTTTTTGCTTTATTACTTTAGTTCCAGACACATAGTTCATTTTTTTATTTAAACTCTCTGAATACCACATGCTTCTTCAGAAAGGCCTCCATCAGAAAAATCAGAAAATAACTGGAACCAGAAAATTCCTATTATCCCAGAAGGCTTCATATATAAAATAAAAAGTGGGAGTGCTGGTATGATGATCCTTTAGGCAACATGGCACCCATGTACCACTATTAACAGCTTCTACAGGCACAAACCTGTTTGTTTGGTTTTTTTAACTTATTTTTAAAATCTTATGCAAAGGAGGGGAGAGTATCATAGCCAAAAGATGGTTCTCCTCACAGAAAGTGCAGCTGTAATAATTCATCATATGATTAGCAAAGGGTAACAATACAGGTCACCCTAAAAGTTGGGTTGTTAAAAAATTCTGCAAAGAAGCTCTTCTAATGGGAGGGATTTCCTGAGATTCCCTCAAGGGAAAAATGCGAGTTTTGCAGTGACAGGTTAAATGCTGAGGGGAAAAGCAAAACACATTTCCCGAATTCCACAGGCAGAGGGCAGCAGGCTCCAGCCAGCAGCGCTGTCTCGGGGCTTCCCGCTGGTTAATTTGACATCTCCCTCTCACCAAGAGCATCATCTTTGTGTAAGCGTGACTGAAACCACAAGATACTTAAATCATTTAAGAAGAAAGCTGACTACATACATGTTCACTGTTGCAAAAACGTGCTTTTTATTACAGGCGGCACCTCTGTGTAGCATAAAGGAACTTAGGTGGTGGTCCTAGCAAATGTTAATCTTCTTAAGTTAATAAAAACTCTGCTCTAAAGTGTTACTGCAGCTTTGCATAAGGAACACATAGCAGTAAAAGTAAGGGGAAAACAGAACATGCATTATAAATGACAGCTTGTCTCCTCAAGCTCAGCCATCTCTTAAAGCCAGCAAATATAGTACCAAAGTGATTCTTATTTGTAGAATGGAAAAAGTCTGAAGAATCTAATCTTAAACAGATCATTTTTTAATTGGCTCTGTAAGGCTGTCTGCAAGAATTCGACATTTGCATATAATGATAATGCATATTAGACAGTAATTACCATGGACTTTTCTTTAATTATAACTGATAGTGCAAATAAATCCTATGTTCCCAACTGAAGAATATAATTAAGTCTGAGTAGTTCAGGGAGAAAGGGAAGAGGCAAAACCATTGATTTTGAAATCAGGAGAATGGCACACTATACACAAATTCCCTTCCTTTTCCAACTCACATCAAAGAGCATAAAAAAAATCCATCTTCTCTAAAGAAAATGAAACTATCAACTCACTGCATTGCCCTGTTTACTAATGATACAAAATGTTTTCTTGTACAACTTTATCCAGGATTTACAAACTCCTCTTCACAAAGAAGAGATACTGTTTTTCTTTTTAACATTAGTGAGTGAAATCTTTAACAAATGTGAGCAACCCCAGGCAAATGAAGGATTGTTAATGAATAAGGAAAAGCAACCTATCAGGAAACAGTAACGACAAGGGAAAATGAAGGTGGAAGTGAGAGCATCTGAGATCCAAAAAACAATCTAAGTCTAGTTTAAGGAGGTAATTGAATAACTACAAACTATCCCCAGTTTCATAATTAGAACCCAGTAATTTAAAAATGCACATGGCAAAAGCTGTCACCTTTAACAGGTATGCAAGTTTAGCCTTAGAAGCAACACCAGTGACTACAATCGTGTCTAAGTCCAAGAGTAAATTTTACAGGCACTGACATATTTGAAATATTGGATTGACAACACAGCCCACAAACACCTCATGGCAATACCTGGGATGTAGCCAGCTTGGCCACAAGGACTTGAAAGAAATTCACTTATCTTTTTAAACAGTCAGCAGCAAGAAGCTCTGACATTAAAATGGAAAAAAAAAAAAAGTTGTGTAAAGGCAGCATGAAGTGAACTTTCAACATTTCAGGCCACGCCGTTCCCTGTGGGACTGACTAAAGCTGACAATCCATCAGCTTGACCTTCCCTGCACAAGCACTCGCTGCGAATTGCAGTTTGAAAGTTCAGGCTTTACATTTTATACCAGCTGGTACAGGAACAGCCCCAGCAGGATAAGTTCACCATCTCCACTGAGGCTTTGCTCTGCTGGGCTTGTGGCCACAACCTCTTCCAAGGATGTAGAGAAAGCCAAAGTGATCACACCAAAGTCACTCATCTTCAAAGCATGCCAATATTTCCCCTGGAGAAGCTGAGAGGAGCAGACTGGCTGTCTTGGAAAAGGGAGAAGATTCCTAAGGGAAGAATTTGCATGAAGTCTCAACTTTGAGATTAAAAGACAGCAGTCCTAAACTTACAATTCCTTCAGCAGAGCCTCTGCCTGATGTGGCTCTTTCTGCATCAAAGAATCATTAGACACCCTGCAGCACAAAGTATTTTCTCTGCACAGTGGACAACTCTGATCTGTGTCAGCTTCAGTTCAGCTATGCCTGAACTATGATGGTGAGGGACAGACCCTTCTCAGTTAAGTATTTGAGAGTATCATGGTTTAATTCCAGCCAGCAGCTAAGCACCACCCCCAATTCCTCACTTCTCCCTCCTCCTCACCTCCCCTCCACAGGGGGATGGGGAAGACTCAAAAGAGTAAAAGTGAGAGAACTCATTAATTGCAGTAAAGACAGTTTAATGGAACAGAACAGGAAGAAAAAATAATAATAATAATGACAGTAATTATAAAAGAAGTAAAATATACAAAACAAGTTATGCACGCGGCAGGTGCTCACCAAGTGATGTCCAGCCAGTCCCTGAGCAGCACCCCTCAACCAGCTTTGCCCCCAGCTGATATACTGAGCATGATGTTGTATGGTCTGGAATATCCCTTTGCCCAGCTGGGGTCATCAGCTGTGGGGCTGTGTCCCCTCACAACTTCTGGTGCCTCTCCAGCCTTCTAACTGGCAGGGAATGACAGGCTGGATAGTCCTTGACTTACTGTAGATACCACTTAGCAACAACAAAAACATCAGTGTGATATCAACATTAAATTAATATTAAACCAAAACACAACACTGAAGAGTTATTAGGAAGAATATTAACTTTGTCCCATCCAAAACCAGGACAGAAATAAAGACCTGTATTCAGGCAAATAGC
This sequence comes from Pyrgilauda ruficollis, assembly GCF_017590135.1. Lineage (NCBI taxonomy): Eukaryota > Metazoa > Chordata > Aves > Passeriformes > Passeridae > Pyrgilauda > Pyrgilauda ruficollis. Next base: position 5,150,218 of record NW_024518095.1, read on the forward strand.
TCATATGAAAATAGGACTGCAGCTTTGCACATGATAATTTGAAGAAATCTGATTTACGAGTGAAAAAGATAATTCTGCATAACACTATAGTTGGGTATTTTTGTCGTTTGCTTGTTGGAGATTTCTTTTTAGAAAAACATCTGCATTGGCATTAGCTATAATAAACTACCATAGGTAAACTGTGATCATCTCAAGGGCAGCTTAAGCAGCAGAATGTATTGGTCAAATGAGATTCAATATAAGCTTGTACTCAGAACTGGACTATAAAATGGCACCAACAGACAGAACTGCTATTTATTGTTTCTCCATTTTTATCTCAAATATAATAATTTTCCTTTGTTTCCTAGGTGCAGGCATCACGCTTTCCCCCTTCTTTTCTTCCCTATGCAGTTTAAAGCAAGACTCCTAAGTGCACACGAAGTGACACTCAACTCCTCTGCAACTGGAGGCTTTGCAGCTCTCCCTGGCTCTGACAGAGTGAACAACTGCACTGTCACCACATAGAACTGTCTTATATTGGTTTACCAATGTTTCCAAAAAACTCAAAGCAACCTCTTCTCTGACTGAAAACACGGGGTCCTATACAGCCTGGCAGGCAGACCTGCTGTGTAAGGAAACTCACCTGCTGCTTTCATTCTGTATGTGGCCAAATGCCGCCTGCCTGAAAAGGCCAAAAAAGCACCAGCTTGAAAACCTCTTGCTGCTCCCATGTCCCCTCCTCACTGACTGTCAAGCTCCTGAAATGAACTGTCATTCACCACCTGGAAAGCAGAACCAAACAAGTTTCCCCCACAGACCACAGAAACTCCTGTGGGGCTTCCCTCGCATCATTAACTCATGCAACAACAGGCTGTACAGCTGCAGCCTGCCACCAACCCTGAGATTAAGGGAAAGATAACTAAGCCATGGGCTATGAAAGAAAAGGGGATCCTCAGAGCAAGCAATAAAAAAAAGCCTCCCTTGTGGGAGGTTTTTCCTCCCCTCTCATAGATGTTGCACACAGTTAAAGGAGAGCTCTCTGCTTCTGCTCCCCCTTCCTCAGCATCAGGAGATTTCTTACTGCTGTGCATTCTGTGTGCATCAGCAGCACCAAGTTTTGAACCAAAGCCCAATGCACTGTCAGGTGAAAGGAATACTTTTGTTTTTTTTTTTTTTTGAAAGCACAATTCCAGTGACTTCGGCCACATCCAGTTCCAAAGCCCCTCTTTACTCTGACGAACAGATATTTAAAATATTCACCCTTGTGCTCTGTTACAGAATATAACTGTTTGTAACTAGTTTGTAGTCATTTCAGGATATGCCTACAGAATATGCCAGAGGTATTTCATACACAGAAAGGCATTTTTTTTTAACAGAATGAGAAATTCTGCCAATAGAGCAAATACTGAAGTCATAGACTTTATATTGAATACCCTGGGAAAATCTGCATAGATGTTATATGGTACATAGATTCTCACTCTGTCTTTATAAAACATTAGTCATTACAGTTCTTTCTGGCTAGATGCATTTGTAGCTTTTTCCCCCTGCATATTCTTCACTTTATTAATAATTACTGCAATGCATCATAATGCCATACAGAAACTTCAACATGATAGACTACTGTAACTATTGTTCCAGTGTCAGAGGGAAAGATCTTCTGAGACACAAGACCAAACAGAATTAAATCCCCTAAGAAGCTGTCATAATCCACAACCAATTAATGTCATCAAAGGCCAAACAATTACCAGGTGACAGTATTCCATGCATCTCACAGCAGAACTGAAGTGCAGAAAGCTGCTGAGCTTGCAATGCTGCTCTACAAGGTGGGGATTGAAAGCAGATGTCAGGTGGGTACTTTCCACCAGGCATCATCAGTCTCTACAGCAAGAGAGATGATGTGACAGACTGAGCAGTGGTGAAGGTGGTGGTTTGCTGACCTCACCTTCATAGCTGTGGCCCATTACTCTGGGAGATGATGCCAAAGTCTTCCAGAACAAACCAGAGACTGTAAAGAAGGAACACTGTCAACCATAAAAGTGCATCAGGGGCAACATAAGAGCGTAGAAAACTTCTCAGTGACCAAGTTGTTCTAAAGAACATAAGCAAAATGGTAATTTTGGGAAATCTGAGTTGGCATTTTCCCTATGAAAAGGAGGAAAAATACCTAAGAGTAGTTTGAATGAAGTAGGTGTCTAAGGAGAGTATAACTGGCAAGGTAATTACTTGGATTGTCTCCTTTACAAGAAAAGGAAAAGGCAGCATGGCATCAACTTGTGGGAGAACCTGGAAGGCAAACTCACTGGCATCCTAATTAGGGGTTGTTTACATAGTAAGGTTATGTGCAGTGCTATTAATTCCAGCGGGGAAAAAGCAGTAGGAGTAACAGGGTTGAATTAAGAATTCAAATTCTCTTTGCTAAGAAAACAGTCAAACCCCAAAGCTCCTCAAAGTTTTTCCATGAATTGAATTGTACACCTCTTTGAAGTCTTTTTCATTTTGCTCAACTTCATAGTCTCCAATTTCAGATGGTGCCAATTCCTGCTTCTTTTTTTATCTAGTCCAGTGGGTCTGAAAGTGCTGTATTATTCTTAGAGTAATGGGATGTTTGTTAAATTGAAAAGCCCAGAAAAACAGAACATTCCTAAATTCAAGTAAAGAAAGTCTTAGTTCTTCATCCCTCTCTCACATCATGTTTTCCAAAACAATCCTCTCTCCCACTCCCTATTCAGTTTGTCTATTCCTTTCCTAGTGTGATACCCAAATACAGCAGACACCATCCACAACAGCTTCACATGGGACACAGTCATTATAAAACTTAGCAAGACTCTTGCTCTTTGCAATGCTATCACACCACTAAGCTGCTTAATTTATCACCCACTAAAAATGAACACTGATTCTGCTCTGCAGCACAGCTGCTTAGCTCCTTATTTCCTGTTTTATACTTGATTTTTCCTTCCCAGCTGTGGCTTCCACTGAATAACACCTTACTTATTTCAGAACCTTATCCTAATTTATCCAGAATATTTTGAAGTCTGTCCTGTCTGCAAAACATACATTACCCCTTTCAGCTGAGCACCTTGCACTATTTTCATAAGTATTTTCAAATTCTTTACGCAAATCATAAAAGAGATGCTGAAGAGAACAGGGCATGTGACAAAGCTCTTGAGAAAATGAACTCCCACCACTTGGATGATCAGGTCACTGAAAACCAAACCTTTGCTGCAGTTTTTCAACCACTGCAGAAGTCACTTTAGAGATACCTCATTTAAATTACTTCCCTAGTTTGCATAGTACAATGTCAAGTGAAATAGTGTCAAAAGCCTTACTAAAGTCAGAATGGATCACATCTAATACTTCTTCCTTAGACTTTATGCCAGTTCATCTGTCAACACTGGGAATTGGACTAGCTCAACATAATTTGTTCTTGACAAATCCATTTGGGTATTCCCTTGCTACTTGCCAAGTACTTGCAAATTATTTAATAATTTATTCCATTTTTTTGCAACACCTGTTTTATAGTTACCAATAACTTCTCTTTCTGTGTTAGAAAAGGCATCCATCTCTGTCCCTCCCTAATCCTCTCAAAGTGCATTTCTCTCCTTCCATGCCTTCTTAAGAACCCTAATGACTCAAAGATTTTTTATCTGATTTCTAAGTACTCTGAAGTAAACTCCAACAGACACCCGATTTGAAACAACCTAAACCTTTAGTCTCCTTTAGTCTCCTCTTCTACATTATTTTGCACACTTTCAGTTTCCTTGCTAGATAGCCCTGAGCACTGACCACACGAGGTTCTCCCTTCCATTTCTCTCCTTCCTGCCACAGTATCCCTTTTTCCTCAAGTAAAAAGCTTTTCATTGGAGATATGTTGTGTTTTACCATAACCTCTAGTTTTCTTTAAAAAAAACAAACCCAACATTACAGCTGGGCATGGCTGCTGATGCCCTCTATCTTGCTAAATTTTGACTGCCACATTTTGTGGCAATTCCACAAGGACACATCAATGGGGTAGGAAGGTTTAGAGATGCTCCTTTTCCATGGAGTTGGCTGGAGCCACCCATTCTAGAAGGGGAGGTCTCTGTGAAAGAGCAGTGATGACAATACCCTTGCCCATGGGGAGTGGGGAGGGGATGGGCAACCCTAAGTTCCTGAATCAGCACATCATCCATCCACATCCCTGACAAAGCACTTCTGTGGATGTCTGTGAGTTTTGGGAATGGCCTCAAGGGTTGCATCTGGGTCCTGGATGCACAAACTCAGCACAGAGGCGGCAACAGAAACAACACTGATGTTTTGAAAGCAATGTTAAAGGATGAGCACAGAGCCATCTTTGCTTTTTAACTGTGCCAGAGTCAATCCATGACAATCAGCATCAAGATCATGGGAAAACCAACTTGCATTCCCTTTTGGTGTATTGCTAGCTAGTGAGAGCCAGGAGAATGTGGCAACTGGAGCTACAGCGGTGTGAAATTGGTGCACATGACTGAAAAACTGACCCAGCAGCCTTGTGTACACAGTCCCTGTGCTGCCAGCATCACACTGCTGTGGTGAATCCCATTCTGCAAATCATTTCAAGCTGTGGAAAACCAAATGTCAGTCAAACATTTCTGGCCACTGATTTTCATAAAAGCCAGTTGAAATAGGAAATTGTGTATTGTTTCAGTTCATTCATTCAGGAATATGGGACATATGAATGCTCAGACTGCTGAACAATGGAGAAATGCAGCTTCCTCTCATGTGAGAGAGAATGAGAGACTGAAATAAAAGAAAAAATGTATACTCAATTATATATGCCCCAATGGAGCCACATGCTAGTGCCCAACATACAAGGCTCTTTATAATTTGAACTAAGCAACAATTTTAACTCTTCCGCAGTTGCAGAAAGCTGTTTCACCAAGGAACATTTCTGAAGAGATTGGAGGAGCTGCTGCCTGTTGCCTGAAGTGGCAATGAAGCAGGAGCAGAGCTAAATGTGAAAAGGCTTTGCTTACATAAAATATTCCTACAAGGGGACCACCTGCTGTTTATGCCTGGCAAAGAGCAAAAAGCTGTGCTGCAGGTGCAGCAAGATGACACTGATTTCTAACAAACCTGCAAGAGCCACTGGAAAGCCACAGCACAGCAATGTGAGCTTTAGCAGCTCTTTGGACACAAGACAAAGCAAAGCACAAGGTGATGACCTACACACCAGCTCAAGAGCAATTCGCCTGGGAACTGCAGCACATTCACCATTATAGTGAAGTGCACTGGAGGATGCTCATACAAAATAGAATTCTGCAGTGCTTGTTAAGCACTCTCAGACTGAGAGGAAGAGTGGAAAAAAGAGGAAGAGGAGGGAATTACAAAACTGATATGAATGGGAAATTATTATTCAACACTAAGATCCTAAGACATAATGCAATAAAACGTCTCATGTCTTTGAAGCATATTATCATCACCACACTCTACACTGTATCAGCATTTTCATTTTTATCTATTTCCAGGCATTTATAACCAAACTCTACAAATGTGTTTGTGGAAAACCTCACAAGCCTCAGCCTGGAAGAAGTTTTTAATTATTGTCAAATATTTTATTTGTCTGAACAAAACAGTAATAATAAAAAAATTATAAAATTTAGAGCTCCTAGTCTGTACTCTCTCTGTTAAGGCCTTAAATTAAATTGCAGCACACTGCTGTGACCAATTTAACTTTTTCTTTTTGTAATGAAACATTTTTGGTGCTTTATTACTTTCCTCCTATCTCTGCCCCTGCGTATTTCGTTTCTTTTCACACCACATCTTTTCCTCCGTAAATTCAGCAAGTACTTCTCATTTTATTTATTCTTTCCACTTCTCTCCATCAAGTTCACTTACCTCCAAATCACAACTCGTTTCCCTCCCTCAAACCACCCCATCTCACACTGCACAGACCTGTTTCCTAAATCTATCCTGTGCCTCTCTCATTCATGACAGTGAAACTAAAACCAAGACAGAGATGCAAAATAGCTCTTATAACATCAATGGCGAGAAGGAAATGTCCTGTCATTGAAGAGGAACTGCTCCCCTCCATCTTTCTTTACATATGAAGATGATGGAGAAGAAGAGCATTACATAAGTTGCAATAGCTCTGTCACTGTGCCCAGCATGCCTCAAACACAAGGGCATTTCTCAATTTTTTTAAAAGTTAAGATGGGGAAAGGGTAAGTTAACAATTTTATCTGATTTCAGATTTCATGACTGACTTTGTTAGAAAATGTTACTGTAGCAAAACTGAAGCACTACACCTCAAACCAAAAAGGCTTTTGAAGCCTTTAGACAAGCAACTCTCTCAAGTGTATCTGCTACTTCTTACCTCACTACCTCACTACTTCACCCTTAAACCCCTCCACCTATTCATGGCTTTAGACACTACTGCATTATAATAACATACTGAAAAATTACTAATGCAGACGTTGGACCTGTAAGATGGCACTGCTTTTCTTCGGGGATGCTTCACTTTTAATATTCATTTTAAAAACTTGGCAGTGTTAGTATCTGGGACTTGAAACTGGAAACACAATTCTTACAGCATCCCTATAAAAATGACACAAGAGATTGGTCAGAGGCCATTTTGGGGAGCTAACTTGAACATCTATGCTGGCCTTAAAGAATGGTAACAGCTGAGTATCTAATTTCTAAGCACTAGGAATCATAAAACCAAATCTTCTAGTTAAACACCACCTTTCCCCCTCGCAAACAACAACAACAAAAACCTCACCACGTAAAACACAAAACCCCGAGAACACACAATTCTTAGGAGTAATGTCCCAGAACACCTCAGCTATCTGTCATACTGCTGACAGTCAGAGCACACAGTCTATTTACTCCCTTGCAAGCTTGGTGGATAACCAGTGCGGCTCACACTGCATCACATAGATTGAAACTACTGCCACACATCATAAACAAAATCTTATCCTACTGGAAGGCTTTAGAACAAACAGTATTTCTCCTTCAGTCACACATTTGCTGAAATACGCAGACTCTGGATACATTTCTGCTTCTGATACAGCATGTATTTATTGTTGTCATTCAGCTCAAAATCTATGCACAGCAACTTTCAGGTGACTCTGGGGATGGTGCAACCTGAAATGACAGGTTGTCACTAACAGCACACACAAATTGTTCTTAGGTCTTCATTTACAATGATTTTACTAATGCAGCACCCCCATTATAAAAGATGTTGAGTTTCTGAAGAATAATTCAAATGACCCTGACTGCTCCAGCCATTGTGGCCTCTGGAGGCCACATTCTGACACCACAATAGTTGCCCCACACTTGTCTCTGATTGATGCAGCTTTTACATCCTTTCTGCATGTCTCCTCTCTCTCAAGACATACCACTCCTATAAACAGCCAGCCCATATTTATTTCATCCTTCCCACTCCTATTCCTGAAGCTTGTTTTAATTGTCTGTTACTTCTATTTGTTAAAGGCAAATTACTAAAATTCTCCAGTTGTTACAGAACCGAGCTTCAGTCCTGCATCCTCTACAGCTGTGTGATCCCTTTCAAATCCCTTAGGCAGAGCCCCAAGGCATAATGATAAAGTATGTCTAAAAAATCACACCCACTAGGTAGCTGCATTTGTGGTGGACCCTGCCCACAATCCCATGATGTGCTCACCAGCTGGTGAAAGAAGGTTCTGGTGGCATACACCCAGCCTGACTCATACACTCCAGAGCACCCTGAGCACTGCCAAACCATTTCTCAGAAACATGAGTTAAGATTACACCATGGTCAGTTCTGGGAAGCCATAGTAAAGACTGAGTATACCTGATGAAACTGTACTCCTATACCATTTTAAATCATTGATGATTGGTAACTCTAAGAGGTAAAAAGCCAAATTATGTCTCCAAACACAATTTGAAACAGAGAGTGTAGCACAGAGTGTGCATGTAAGCCCCAAAGAGCCTACTGTGCTGGACAGGGTAGAGATAGGCAGAAAGGGCAAGGAGCCAATCCAACAACTCCAGTCCAAGCCTGTCCACGTTCCAAACACATCGGAAAGCTCACTAAAAACCAAACCATCACACCACAGGTGCTGCAATACGAGGTTTTATATCACACTTCTATTGTATTTTTAAAATTATATAGGCAAATAATTTAGGCATTTGTTGAGACAAATAATAAACACAATTTAAAAACTACTCCAGAGGTCTGGATAAGATACATTTCTATGTAGAAATTTTTCCAGCTTTCTGCACCTCTGTAGAAGTGTACACATTGTTGTCTTCTAATGCTTTCTCATGAACTTAACTGTCTAGTGCTTATTAGACAGCAAATACTTCTTAAAAAGGCATTTAAATTTTTCATACTTCTACATTTGAGCATAATTAACTTACCAAATATCCATGTCTTTAAGCTTTAGCTTTTACATTTTTTCTTCTCTGTGGCTTACCATCTTCCTTTTGCAGAAAGAGATGAAAAATCAATTAAAGCTTTATTTACAGTGACCACATTTTTTACTCTGAAAAACTGAAACTACATTTAGACATTTGCAGTTATAATGAAAAAATGCCCCAACCAGATGGTTTGGAAAAGGAATTGATTTAATTGCACTGTAAAATACAGCACAGAGATACAGAAGATCTCCAACAGTGTCTGCAATGAAAACCTTAATTTGAGGGTTGAAAAGCACAATAACATGCCTAGTTAGTTTTCCCAATTTGATAGAGAAATAAAACCCAGCAAAGTTGTATTTTTGAATGGACTGACACAATAATAAAAAAATAAATTTAAGCATTTCATCAAAATGGCAACCAGGGGATCTGGAAAGCAGGGCACATTTGGAATAAAGCAAGTACATTACAAGGGACTGCAAGAGTGAGCTGTTCAGCCTCGAAAAGAGACAACTGGGAGGAGACCTCATCAATGTCTATGGGTATCTGAAGGAAGGGCGTCAAGAGGATGGATCTGGGCTCTTCTTAGTGGTACCCAGCAACAGGACAGAGGCAACGGGCAGAGACTGATGTACAGGAAGTTCCACCTGACCATGAGGAAGAACTTCTTTACTGTGCAGTGACCAAACACTGGAAGAGATTGTCCAGAGAGGTTGTGGAGTCTCCCTCACTAGAGATATTCAAGAAGTGTCTGGGTGCTATCCTATGCCATGTGCTCTGGGATGACCCTGGGATGAGCAGGGAGATCGGACCAGATGAGCCACTGTGTCCCTTCCAACCTTGCCCATTCTGTGATTCTGTGAAGAACGCCATGCTATATGAAGAGCAAACAAGAAAGATTTATCTTTTTTTGATAACTGTGAACAAGGATCAAAATTAGTAATATGTATTACCATGAATCTAGGTAAAGTCTCCAAGTGTAGAAATTCAGTAAGAGGGAAAATTTCATAGAAATTTTAAGTCTCAAAATTATGAAGCACACAAACTTGAATTAAATTCTTTGTAAACAATATTAGACACATGAATTAAAAAAGAAATAAAAGCCATCCTGTATAAGAGTCCAGTTAAGGGAGTGAGGGAGGAAGGGGGACAGAGCAGTATACAGCAATGACAGAAATCAATATTTCTTGAATTAGACCAGGAAAAAAAATATGCAATTGTATTAATGTTACAGGATAGACTTACATACAAAAAACGTATGCAATACCTAGTCTACACTTATGTCATTGGCACTGAAGCAATAACAGTTTTAAACTGAAATTCTTTAAAATAAAAGGGAGGGACAAAAAATGAAAACTTGGGGTTTAAAAAAGATTTAACTTGAGCTGAATCAACAAACATGAGGAAAGGATTCACCAGCTACAGAGATAAAGAAGTCATCACAAATGAAGCATGCTATTTTCCTTTTTTTTTAATTTTCCTTTTGTCCTGGTAGTTAAGATTATTTGCTATTAATAAAACAAATACAAGAAAACCTTCAAATTGGCGAGCAGAGGCAATGCAGAAGGAAGGGTCTGGAAAAGCTTGTGTTGACTGCAGGACCAAGGAAAACTGTGAACTGGTGGTATAGTGGAAACCAAAGAAACGTGCAGGGTAAAACATGCTAGACTTTCTATTTATTTTTTAAAGTTTTTTCCAAAATAGAGACATTTCCTGTACTTTTGCTTGTCAAGCCAGACTTGAATGCAAGCTATTCTCTGGACACAGCAATATCCCATGACAACTTTTCCATGCAGCATCAGTCAAGAACTAGAATGCCTGAGCCAATGGCTGTTGGGTGATCCAAACCAAGGGAATTCATTAAAATGGAAATGACTATGTATTGAATAATTAATTAACACAACAGTAAAAATAATTATAAATGCATTCTAGCATAGTGAAATACCAAATAGTACGAAAAATAAGCTGTAAGGCCAAGCACAGGTTTAGTGCAATGAGCACAACACTTCACATGATTATAGAAACAAATAAATTTATTTCAAGTCTGAATCTAGTGTCTACATAACAAATGAACCATGTTATTTTCCTTTCTTTTTTTTTGGAGAAATAAATAACATGAACATTATTCTAAGAATTTTGAGACATTCAAACTTGAAATGAACTATGACATTTTGATATTTATATCACACTGAATATGAAAAACAACAAAGAATAGGGACAGTAAAGTGTTAATTCATGTTTGATACAGCAGACTAGGAAAGTAATAGTGATATAACAAAACCTGCCAAAGTCTTCAATATTACCTGATCTTAATTGTATTTCTGAAGCTTCAGTGAAACCATCAGTGCAAAGCTGTATATAACCAAAAATCCCAAATTGTTGTCAATTTTGTAAGCTAAATTTCTTTTGTGCCTCTCTGAAAGCTTTTTAAAATTAGTTTAATTGTTAAGGACAGTTATTCTTCACTAAAATGAGGCTTTTAAATACTTCATCATTTGTCCCAACATGCTGCTAAGCCTAAAATGATTTTCAGTTACTTTGATTAAATGACTTTCTAATGTGCTGAAAAACAAAAAAATAAAATGTCTTATCACTGTGAGCTTTTTACAATTGCTTCAGGAAAACAAACTTTGTGTTAAAGCCATGCTTAGCTTTGCTTTATGCACAACAGACCGCTGTGATTGCTCTTGGTTGTGGTTTAACCCCAGACAGCAGCCAAGAACACCTGGGGAACTCAGTGCCAAAGGACGCTGTTGTTGTTTAATGTTTTTCAAGAGGAAAATGGATGACAACATAAAACAAAGATATGTTGATGGTTATTAACTACAAAGCCACTTCTTCAAGTGGTTTCAGAACCAGAAAAAATAACTGAGGCTACAAAAGGAGTAGCCTCAGTTACCCAGTTACAAAAGTTGTCTATGTTTGCACACTGGTCTGGCTAACTCCATAGGCAGCAGCTCACAGGTGGAGACAGGACAGTGAGACATTATGGCTACTCTTACAGACACAAGCTCCAGTCTTCCAAATATTCCCCTCATTTTTCTAGAGTTCGTGGTCCCTTCCCTGCCTTGCATATTGTTTCTTGGGCAATGGTCAAGCACCCCACAGCCATGGCGCCTCCTGACAGAGGAGGTATTTCTCCTACCCAGACTGCTGAAGGGTGATGGTGACCTTCAACTCACACACAGACCCAAGCCATGACAGCACACACTCCATGTCCTGATACAGCAGTCACAGTGCACTGCAAACCTCAACTCGCACACAGACCCAAGCCATGACAGCACACACTCCATGTCCTGATACAGCAGTCACAGTGCACTACAAACCTCTGCTCTAGTGGCACTGCCCGTCACCCTGGTCTGTACCTCCTCACTTGAGCACAGAGTCCCAGCAAGGAAACTGCTGCCATACTCATCCTCAAAGCTCTTCAGCTTTCTGCATAGTGCAAACACAACCAAGGCCAAACTGAGCCCTCTGCCCAGGGCCCAGAATGCTCTTCTTGAAGGAGCTTTCCTGTCACCCCCAGTTTTGTACACCTCCTATCCCACTCAACCTGGACCCTAAAACAAGGAACCTACCCAGGCAGGCAATACCGGATGTTTCAAAAACCTACTGGATCGCTCCCCATGCCACTGCTCATCCTAACTGTTTGGCTTTGCCAAACTCTACCTTTGTAGTGCCAAGGCTTGATATTGCATTGTGAACCAGGTTTAGTCCACAGACCAATTCTGGCTATTAACGGCTTCCACAACTCAAGGTTTGTGCATATGAAGGAATCACCAACCACAAGGAAGTATATCTTATCAGCAACAACCCCTTATTCTCTTCCAAGAGAAAGCTGGGGAAAATATGCCCTTCAGCAAAAGCAATACAAAAGAGGTGCAGCAGAGCCAACAACTTAGTCAGCAAGGACAGAGGGGCAAAGACAGCCTATTCATTTTAAACAATGGAAGAAATAGGGCACAGGGGAATACTGTGCCAAGGAAAGGTCTAACTTTATTGCCAATTCACATTAAAATAATTTTATTCTTCAAAAGTGGGTAGAAATTTGGGTAAAAAAATACAGTCTGGGTTGTAAGTTTTGGGTGACTGAAGTTGGGGTGCTAAATCTATTTGCCAAAGCCCAAGTGACCTGAATTTCAAAGACACGGAGATCAGTGATAATTGGAGTAGGCTGGAAAGCTGAGGACCAGATTTTACAGCAATGAGAAATATTGCTTTGGAGAAAATATTTATTAAAAAGGGACATATTTCCTATTACTATTATCAAGAGTTGGCTCATAAATGGCATCAGTCAGACTACTGTCTAACTACAAATCTCTCAGCTGTGGAAATCTCAGGCTGCCTGAGTGGCTTTATAAGAATTTGCTCAACAGTTCTTAAAAAATGAAAAGATTTTACAAAGATTGATAGTTGGTATAATTATAACTAATTATAAATAAGGTCACAGGCAGCCTTCAACAGCAGTTCTACAAGATGTATCCTCATGAAAGCATGCAGTGATAGCTGGAAATTCAGCCCTTACCACAAAACCAGTCATCCACGAACAGTACAAGCACAGATGAAAACTTTAGACTGTATAACTCCATCAGAACAAGTGCAAGAGTGGTTCTTTGTCATCCTCCTTTTGTTTTTTATCCACCTGTGCCACAAGCTATATCAAGGATCTCTCTAGGGCAGGAATTGTCTTTTAATTACATACACAAGGCTTATTGCTGCAGGTCCCTTGTCTTGCTCGGAGCTACATGTTCCTCTAACACCTACTAGAAACAGGAGAGACAACAGTGTCTGTCTGTATTTGTGACCAGGCTTTCCCACACAAGTACCCTCCTATCAACAGCAGTCTAAGGTGACAGGCTGAGCATGTCCAGGACCACTGCACTGTGCATCCATCCTACATGGATGCACACCAACCAAGCTGTGTACAACATGGGCATCCAACTACTCTCCAAGCAGTGGACCAACTGCATGGGATCTCATCCTGAAGAACTTGCAGAAATTCTTTTCAATCATTGAAAGTTTATCTTGCAAGACCTCTCAACTTCTTTTTCCTAAGAGGAGACTTACTTTTTGACTTGTTTTGCTTGTTTTTTATTTACTACCCAAAATTACTGTCTAATGTATTGCTTTACATTCATTTACATGACAGTGTACTGATACATTTTACCTTTCAGGAGGAAAAACCCTCAGTATAATCCCTACTTCTGGCAACATGTTCAGAACCAGAATGATTGTACACATTGAGAACAATGGCAAATAACTATGGTCTTCTATGATCTTTGGCAACAGCAGCATTTTTCCTTCTAAAAGACAGAAAAACCCACAGATAAATAGTCCTGTGACCTATTCATCTTGTAACAAAAACATGTGGAATGATCTTTAAGGAAACTGGTTAAAATGGCAACAATACCAAAAGCTGTATTTTCATTTAGGGGATATAACATTATTTTCAACATTGTAGCTCATAAAACTCAATTCTCCATGCAGCACAGAGCCTGGTTTTGTCTGCAGGAGTCCATCAAGGGTATTTTGCAGGAGAAGGTTTTGATGGATCCATTGTACACTATGGCAATGGTATCTTCTCTCGCACCCTACAAAACTACTGAGTAGGTATTTTCAGAAATACTGCTATTCCACTAACTGCTCATGCCTTCAAGATATCCAATTATTGTTCCAACAAAGCCAAACACTAATGATAAAAGGTAAGTAAAAGTAGTAATGATTGTAATAAATGTTGTCAAGCAAAGTCACCAGTAAATGAGGTTATGTAGTAACATAAAGAGATACCATACTGGTATCTCTGACAACCCCAAAATCAATAGGGCTTTGCCAAAATGAATATCACCCTGTACCTCCACTCCTAAGCAATCACACCATAAAGAGGTGTTTATCACTATTTTAAAGCAGCCACATAAATTCAAAACTGCAAACACATTAAAGAGTGCTGCATAGTTTAACACACAGATGAACAAGTAATTAGACTTACTTGTTTGTGGATTAAATGCCTGTAAAAGAAAAGACTTTTGTTCAGACTAAGAAAAGGGGAAAAAACACAACAGTTTTCTCACATTTGCACTTTATGCTGCAAAACATTGAAGGACAATGAGATTATGCTTTAATTTTCAGTACAGCCATGCATGCAGGATTTTGGGGAACCTTACTAAAGAATAGCAAGATACAGTGCATCAAAACAAGAATTTTCAGGAGTCTCTTGAAATCTGGGAAAACATAAATATTATTTAAATTTTCCGGTTCTTCAGTGAAAAGAATATAGTCACATTCTAAAGAGGTATATCACATTCTAACTGCAACATCTCTTCCTTGCCAGGTCATGTGAATACACTAATGAATAAAGCAAGGGATAGCCCATTTCCTTGGCTTTTTTTCTTAAATGAGAGAAAAAGATGATCTGAGACCATGTATAAGCTAGAACCAATCCTCCACCACCACCACTTTGTCCCTGCCCCAGACTTTTAGCTATCCACACCAATGGAACACATTGCCCTCAATGACAGTTCAGTCTCATGGAATCCGAGACCTCTTTTTTAAAATTTCAGTAAGCAATGGGTAACATTTCCAGCAACATCATAAAGAGAGGGTATTTTTTTTTCTCATAAAATAAGTCTCCATATACAAAGTCATTTAGTCATATGTGAAGATGAAGACTTCATATGATGGGGAATAAATTCCAAGTATTATAATGGAGGCAATAAGGGGAAAGGAATGATACCTGGCAGACTAGAAACAAAGGCAAACCCCTAATTTTAACCTTTCACTTTTTAATATTGATACACTTCTTTTATATGGCTACTGTGCATATATTATCTTCCTCAAATACAGTAATTCATCAAAAGAGGAGGATAATGAACATAAGCAGAAAGAAAAGTGGAGATACTCAGGCGAAACTTCCATCTTCCATTTACATTTCATATCATAGGTTTTGTCATATTGATAGTACAATCAGATGTGCAAGGTTTAATACTGAATTTTCATAGAAAATTTCAAAAAATATTCTGAGACAGAACAAAGATCTTAATACATAAAGTATGTATGTGTAAGTGTAGGAAAAAAGTAAGTGTAGGGAAAAAAACCAGGAAAGCAAGAAGACAACAGAAGAAAACAGTACACCTACACCACTGCACTAGCCAGGATGTGCCACAGCACAGGGACCCAAAGTTTCCTCAGCAGTCTGACAACACTCATTAGCATCTCGTAATAAAGCAAAGAGTATCAGAGGCTCTGGAAAAACACTATTTGAATGGTTTGAAATGAGTGAGTCATTTTATCAGCTTGCATTCTGAAAGTAATGAGGCTATTTCAGTCCAGCTAAAAGTGAATAAATCTCTAACTGCCCCCAACAATCTTTCATGTTTCCAGAATAAACTGCAAAGGGGATTTAAATGTTCCTGTCAAGAATATAAAGCTTCTATGGCTGCACCCTTTCTAGAGACATTTAATTAAGTATTTTTCAATTGCACAACTTGATTTTGCCTGCCTGCCCACCAGTGTTAGGAAAGCACATCACAGCCTGGCAATGAGGAGGCAAGATGAGAGGAGCTGCTTCCCCCGCACTCAGTGTTACTTGGTTCTCCCTAGAGAATATCCCTATGCTATACTTTTCCTTTGTACTATGAGGACAACTTCAGAAAGCCTGACAACATAATAAAGCTAGGGAAAGACAAGCCCACTATTAGCACTGCAGAAAATAAAACACGGATTAATGTCACTAAGGCATATGTCAGAAGAGATAATAATGATGTGTACAAAGGAATCTTCTCATCAGGAGCAAAGATTGTAAGCACCACCGAAAACTGAATAATAATTACATACAAATCAAAAATGACATTGCCAGCTGCTAAGCACACATTATTCTCCCAGATTACCAAAGGGTTTGTTTTCCACTTTTTCCCTTAAAACTTGCTAAGTCTTCCTTTTCTATTCAAGTGACAGAAATTATAAAGTAGAGAAGCAGGTGCTTGCACTCCCTAGGAAGACAAATGGTAGCACCATCAGATAGCTTGCTGCTTACAGCTCTAACTACCCATTGTGCCACAATGATCTTCATTGCAGATGTGCAACGAAGGCTTTTTTCTTGTTTCAGAAAATGGCTTTTCTGAGTCAAAACACAGAAACTGGTTATAAATTGTGATAAATGCCCAGTTTCCACTTTCTGAAGCATTTACTAACAATGTGCTACACACTTTTTATGTCCCTCTGTTACTTCTTAAGATTTGCATTTCTGCATGCTCTAACCACTGATGTTACAGTAAGATTCAAATACAGAGCAGTCACATTCAATAAGTGCACACCAGTCATGCCCTCCCAATCTCAGTCAATGAGAGTTCGGCATATAAAATCATACTTTGGTTGTATTTCTCTGATTGCATTCTCTGCCATTTTTATAATCATTATTTCATCTATCTCCCAAGGACAGAATACAAGATCAAGTGCCACAACTTGAACTAGTAATTTATTTTACTGTTCTTTTTTAACTCAGCTTCATATCCTGAAGATATAACTGAAGACAAGCACCAGAGAGCTTGTAAGCAATTTTACTAAAGGCATGTAATTAAAAATATTCCATCAAGAAAACAAGATTTAATATAATACATAAAGAATCAAGAAATGTTAACTTTTACTGATATTACATTTTATCCAGAAATGTGTTATCTGCATCCTGTCTGTCAGAAAGATTTTATTACATAAATAACACAGTAAGAGTTTGCATTAAGTAGTCTAGATGGTAGAAAAAAGACAGATGTCTCATTTATGATATGGACTATAGAATTGCTTTTTCCTTTACATCTCTTATTAGAAATCACTACAATCCTTTTAGTAGTCTGTAGGTATTGAGGCACATTAATCTTCCCTCTTTACATTTTACTGCATATGACCTATGAATTATTTCCTCTGTCCCATAAAGATTACAATCTTCCCATCTATATTAATATACTATTCTAATTCTAAAGTACATATATGTCATTTAATAGAAAGGATTATAGTAAACCAGAATAATCACCACAAATAAAAGCTAAGTAATAATTAGGGTAACAACTACATCTGTAAAGTTTATTAGACAGCCTGACTAAAAATAGCATTTCTGGATGAATGTTAGTATGCTTTTTTTGCCAGCAACACACAGAAGCACTTTCATTTACTTCCCTCACAAGAGTGCTGAATTTTAAATTCTTCCTGACAGTACTTAGGATGTAATCATGCCTTTTTTGACAAACTGCTAGAATCATGACAGCGTTCTTAGCAGAAATTGGCAAAACAACAAAATGAAAAAGAATCAACTCATTTTCTGCTGAACATTTATTTTCAGTTGGTCTGTAAAACCAAGATCAATTTGCTACTTACAATGATTAATAACTTCCTCGTCCTTGACAAGGCACTCCGTAAATTGTTACAGGCAGAGCAGTACATACAATACTGTTAAGGTGTCTACTCACTGTGTATTTGTTAATATTTTATTGTGGCAATCTCTCATTTAACACTCGTGAGACATTTTTCTTATTTTCAATTGGAATTTCTCCTATTTGTTCCTGTTGACCTTTGCCCTGCCACCATCGGTGCCTGACGGCACCCTGAGAAGAGCCATCCTCTTCTCTCACTCTCATCACGTGCTTTGGTAAGACCCTGCTGAGCTTTCCCTTACCCAGGTGGAACAGCCCCAGCTCTCACCTCCCCTCCCAATGTCAGGCGCTGTCACGGCCCTTCCCTGGAGCTGCTCCAGTCTGTTCATATCTCCCTCACACTGGGGAGCCCAGGACTGGATCTGGCACTCCAGGTGTGTCTCACCAGGATGGGCAGAGGGGAAGGATCACCCCCCTCGCCCGGCTGGCAGGGCTGTGCCTGATGCAGCCCAGGAGGCTGTTGGCCTTCTTGGCCACCAGGGCACATTGCTGCCTCCTACTCAGCCTGGTGTCCATCAGCACACACAGGCACTTTTCTACCAAGCTGCTTTCCAGCTGGTCAGACCCCAGAATAGAACAGTACATGGGGTTACTCCTCCCCACATGCAGGACTTTGCATCTCCCTCTGCTGAACTTCACGAGATTCTTGTTTGCCCATTTCTCCAGCCTGTCAAGGTCCCTTTGAATGGAGCACAACCATGTGTTGTATCCATACTCCTCCCAGTATTGTGTCACCAGCAAACATGCTGAGGGTGCACTCTGTCCCATCACCCAGGTCATTAAAGATGTTAAACAGTGGTGGTGCGAGTATCAGACCGCAGGGTATGCCACCTATGGCTGACCTCCCGCTGGACTTGGTGGTGCCAATTACAATCCTCTAAGCCTCACAGTTCAGTCATTTTTCAGCCCAGCTCACAGACCCCTTATCTAGTCCATACTTCAATAGTTTGTGAGGATGATACAGAGGACAGTGTCAAAAGAAAGTCAAGATAAGGAACATCCACTGTTCTCTGCTCATCCATTCAGCTGTCATCTCATTGTAGAAAACTATCAAGGTTGGTCAGGGACAATTTCACCTTCTTACACTCATGCAGACTGTTCCAAATCACCTTCTTGCCCATAGGATTCATTGTTTGCTCCATCACATTCCCACAGGCTGATGTGAGGTTAACCAGCCTGTGACTCCCTGGATCCTCCTCACGAGCTCCTTGCAGGCCTCCTATCACAGAAATGTGCTCTCATGAGGTGCAGCGTTTTCAACCTGCTAATTGTCTTGCTCCTTACTTGCAGGATCCTGAATTCTTCCTTATTATGGAAACTGCAGCCAAGACTGCTCAACCTTCACATGCCTGCCCAGTTCTTTCTCACTGGTAAGTGTAAGGTCACAGAAAGCACCTCCGCTCATGAGCTTATTGATCACATGTGTTAAGAAGTTACTATCATCAGTGCACTCCACAAACCTTCTGGATTACTTATGCACTGCTGTGTTATTCTTTCAATAAATATCAAAAAGGCCTCCTGAGGACCAGGACCAACCTCCTGCAAATACAAGGCTTCTTCCAGCTGCTTGAAGGCATCATGCACTGCTTCTTCCTGATGGAGCAGACTGTAGCAAACACCCATAACAATGTCACCTATGCTGGTCTGTGCACTTGCCTGGCCCATAAGCTCTCAGTTGTCTGAACCATGCATCCCTGCTGCTCTCTCGCATGGAAAGCTGAGCAGCCCCCCCTCACCCTCCCAGAATATCATAATTTGTAACTGCCTAAGCAATTTCTCTTGAAATAAATTAATCCCAAAGTATTTAATCTGGAGTGTTTACTGAATTAGCAAGTCTTAAGGACCCTTGTGATGCTGGTAAATCTTCATTATTCATAATCAAATCATAGCTAATACCTATAATGGGCTGCAAGAGCTCTTCAGCACTAGGTGAGAAAAAGTTAAGTTTAACCAAAGACAGGTGTAGCTTGCCTTCCTTCTCAGGAAAGAATACAAGGCAGCAAGTGTTACCTGGAAATAACAATTTGGGGAATTCAAAGCAGTTCTAGTACCTGAACCAACAGGTGTTCTAATAATTTCCTGGTCCTCTTTACGTGGAAGTCAGGAGAGCAGATTTTAATTTGTGTCACAAATAAGACATTATTGATATGATGGAAGATATTACCTGTTTCCAGTCATCTTTAAGCAACAATATATGACAAGTGGCCTCGTATATACAGAATCATACTTCTATTTCTCCATCAGCCTCAGTTTTCCATATTCAATAACCTTACCCTTTTAAGTTATGTGTTTAGGTCTTGTGGGCAATACACTACAATAAGACACTGTCTATGAACAACTGTTCTTGAGGGAATGAGGAAAAAAGATTGGTTTGCTCTACACTTCAAACAGACCATTTCAGTGTTAGGGGGCAATTCCATTTCTGATACCGACTTCTCTAGCTTAATGTATTTCCAAGCCACGTTCTTGGTACAATGTTTGTGAAAAGTTAGTTACAGAGATGGCTGGCAGAGTCCTAACGAGGGTCTTTCTCCACTTGCAGCTTTTGGCTCAAATGTCCCAAAAGAACAAGGCAGATAATACAAAACACATACATTTTGCTTTTCTGGAGCAGGCTTTTGGACAGAGACACTTAAAAACAAGTTTATGCCCTTTCTCACCAAAATCTCTGATCCTCTGGCCTTCAAAACACTCTGACCCTCTTAATTGTTGGGGAAGATAGAAATTGATCATGCTTTTAGGACTGGCCCTAATATGACACTTGAAACACTGCAGATTTCAGTGTAATTTGCCACAACTCATCATTTGCCAACTGGCTACACATATTTCTTCAGTATAATCCATCCTCCACTGTGTCCAACAACTAGAAAGAGAATATATGTAGGACATTGCCAAGAGTAGAAGTCCACAGTGCTCCATCTTTGCAGGCACAGTTCTGAACACAGGTAAATTAGTATTTTGACTAAATATGGACCTGCTGCAACTGGATAAAAGCTTATATACTTTCTTACTTCAGCTCTCTCAGTCACAATAATAATTTCATGCTGTTTCTGACAAACACCTTAAATGTCACATCACACAAACTATCTCCCGAAGTTTACATATAATCTTATCTTCCTTTTTGCTTGGATTTAGCTAAGACTTCTAGGGATGCCTTAAGGAATTTTTCTTCAGTAGATTAATTTAAGAGCTGAAATTCCACTGGGTTGCAAAAGCTTTGTCTTTGAATTTAATGTGCATGGACAGCAAATCTGCAGGAGCTTCTCTCAACAATAGCAGGCTTATTACTTGCACTGTATTTCTGAGCATCACAGGAAGATGATAGGGAAAGCACAGGCTCACATACTGCATCCTGGAACACACAGCATCTATTAGACTCTCATTTGGGGATCTCCTATTCCAAAATCTCCTGATTTCAACCACATACGAGTCTACCGTTTGGCTATCCAACTATTTCATGGCTCAAACAGCTTGGGCCCCACATATAGAGTATGAAGTTCATTTCAACATGCTAAATGAATGCTATGATTAAGAAGCTCATCTCTGCTAACCATGTAAGATTCAACCAGGCAAAGAACCCAGCCCTGTTTACAGGCTTGCAGCCACAATGGGAGCCACATGCACAGTAGGTTTCTTTCAAAAATATATATAGAAAATCCTTTGACATTTGTGTATGACAATACCATTTGTTCTGATTCTCAGTGTCAACTCAAAATGTCAAGATTTCTTTTGATTTGGAGTACACAGTTATTTGAATTTTTTCTTACAACACCTTGTCAAAGCACTGGCTTATAATACTTCCCAGAAATAAAAGTTACCATCATTTCAGCTGATAATTTTCTCACCTTTTCCCCTTACAGACTCATCTTCAACATTAGCAGAGCTGAGTGCACAGCTTATGGACTGTTCCTCTACCTGAAGATAACTATAGTGAGCTCCTTTGTGGGTGCCGCTGTTAAAAACAGCCTAAAGGAAACAACTGTAACTCATTAGGAAGCACTTTGCAGTCCACAAGAACTACTGGGTTGCACTTTCTGCAATACCCAGCTATGCACTGTCTTGAGAGGTGGTCATGGTCATTTAGCTGCTCTTCACAGGTTGACAGTTAGGGAGGATGTTTGTTAATGATGGGAAACACACTGAAAAGTAGGTCAAGTACAACAAAACTGAGGGAAAGAAGGATGTTCAAGAGGGAATTCCTATGCAAATGAAGGTGTTAGCAGCTGTGGCATCCAAAGACTACAGTGTGGGGAAAAGCAAAGGAAAACCAGAAAGTAATCCTCCGGCTGTAGCCACAGAGGAATTTTAGTCTCTACTATGCATTTCCTTTTCACAAGCAATCACACAACTTCAGTGCTACTGTTCTTACCTTCATTATTAAAAGCATGTGTATTTTATCAATAATTGGTTCTCTAAAACAGACTTCTCTCTCCGACCTGAAGAACAATTCACTGACTGCTATGAGCCAAGCTCTGGGATACACAGCTGAGGCAAAATATTGAGAGCAAAGACAAAAACACAATTTCTAACCTTCATGGGGAGTACATGGAAAACAATTTTAGCTGTCCAGAGATCTGAAAGTTAGTTTCATATTTACATGCCTACACTGTATGTATATAAATATCCATCTCATTTCCACTCTGCTTACTTGGGAGGACAGGCAAAGATTCCTCCCCCATAAAAGTAGTTTGGGCAGCAGCTATGTTTCCAGAAAGACAAGGGAACAACCACTTCTGGAAGGGTTTTCCCATTTGGACCATTCCTAGAATTTCTACTCAGCAGGGCTAGAATGAAATCAGGTAAACATTTAGGAAGATTTTCAAGAAGATGAGGACAAAAAGGGTGTCTGTTGGTTTCTTATACACAGTAGAAAAGGAGAGTGGGGTGGAAATTTACTTTGGTTTCTAGGTTTACTGCACAGTTTGACCTGGCAAATGCAGAACATGATCCCGTGGAGCTGGGGCAGCTCCCATGTGCTGTGGGGAGGAAGTTCTTTCTAGAGCATCAGTTAATACGATGCTCTCCTGTCGCTTAATCAGCTCTGGTGACTCATCTCCCCTCTCAGTTCCTGTATCTGAAATTTGGGAAGCAGGGACGAAGGTGACTGAAAGGAAAAATGCTCTGAGGAAATGAAATTAATCCCAGAGGATTTCCTGACATTAGAGTCTTTCAAGGCACTCTGACATGTTCTCAGGGCAGAAGGACTGTCACGCCTGGCAGTCAAGGCTCAAGCGATGCCTTGGCGATGCTTCACGCTCCAGTGGAACGCATGGCTGGGGCCTGGGCACGCAGCTGGCACTGCCTCAGCTCTGCCTGCTCCCTCACCTCACAGGCAGGAAGGGAAAATGCTGCCTTCTGATGTATTTGTATTTCTTACCTATTTTACACAAATACGTGTGGATAATATCTAGATATATGCAATTTATACAAGTATATATGTAAGAAGGAAAACTAACAAGAAAGGGTCAGACTTCAGGGGAAACCCAGGGTACAGCTGCATGAATGAGAGCAAACAGACCCAAGCTCACCCTGCTCTGCTCTATTTGCTGTAGCGGACGGAACTTCCTTTTCATGTCAATTTTCACAGTATTTTGAACTCTCTCCTAATTTTATAGCAAAGATTGATAAAAACAATGACAACTAATGAAGTGGTTATAAAAGAAAACTACGTAAAGTAAATGTTATGAATGAAAATAGAAAAATAGAACAATGATATTCACTATTTTAATCCCTGTTTTACTACTCTGACAATCTTGTACAAACATGAAAATGTTTACAAACGTGGATGTTATTGCCAAATTTCAGCAGAGCAAAATAAAAAGATTCTGAGCATCTTTGCATTATCGAAAATTCTAGCAGAGTAAGGCTTAGAAGAAATTCCATCTTTCCTGCAATTTCCATTTTAGGTCTTTTAAACAGGCACATTGCAACATTTAATTGCTTCCTTTCTTAATGTACAGTGTTCCATCCGGAGTTGAGACATTTTCCAGTAAATGAAGAAAAACATTTCCCACAGCCACAAAATGCTTTCAAAGCCTCCAGTGACAGCACAGTTTCAGTGATAAAACAATACAGTTTTGTAGCATACAACTGCCTCTACTGCACTCTATTAATTCTTGCCCACTGACAATACAATCACCCCCTGCATTGTTTGCATCTACCAGCAGGTGATGAGCACATATTGAATGGAAGAGCAGTCACCAGCTCCCTCAGAAAGGGAAGTGGTGGGAGCTCAGTGTTACAGCTGGAACAAAAAACATCTCTGAATTTGACTTACATCTAATAAAAAATACAAAGTAATCTCTAACTTTATTAGTTTTAATTAACAATTTTTTGAAGCTCTGGGAAAACAATGTTGTGAATAAAACTCATGGAGTGACAGGATGCATGCAGCTGTATAGCAAAAAGAATTATTTAATTACTTTAGGATGTTGACTACCTGGATTAACTACGATCTTTCCAGAAACAAATGCCATATTGCTTACTTACTTCAATGGCCTCCTATTCAGGCCATGTTTCCCTCAATGTTTATGTTGCAAATATTTTTGTACACTAATAATATTAGATTATGGGCAATGGTGTCTCTAAAGAACCATACAGATTCTGAGACATAAAAATACAGCTCTGAAAGAATCATAGCCCCCACAGATCCTACTGCCTTATAATATGTCTTTTCAAAGCTGATGTCTTTTTTGATGCTGGTCTTCTGATAATTTTGATCATTTAGAAATTCAGCCTCTCCTTTTTTCCCCCAAGACTTTTTAAGCTGTGCAATTCGACTGTCATCTCTCACAAGGGAAGCTGTGGGAAATACCAAAAGAACACAGCCTGGCAGCTTACCTTGAGTGACTCGAGTCCTCAAGGAACCAATGCTGTCTACTGACTGGGAGGTCTAGTAGCCCTCTTCAGACTATTATGACACAAATCCTCAACACAACATCCCCACTGCCCAGAACACCTTCCCTCAAGCACCAGCTTGAGCCACAAGCTTTTGAAAAACAAAACCAAAAAAAAAAACCAAAAAACCAAACCTTATGTTCCAGAATCCTTTCTGACCTGTGCATGCCATGATTATATGGCAACTACATTACCCAAGTATTCACTACTGACATGACTTCTTTATCATAATGCATCAAGCACGTGCCTCTCTCGAAAAGAGGATCACTATGAAGGAGCTGGAGGAAGTGTTCAGTGGTTCAAAGCTGCTCTAGAGAGCACTACAAACCACTCTAGACAGTACACCGCTCTGCGTGTAAGTGGATTTTTAGGACCTGAGTGATTTCTTTGTTCCCAGAAGGCTGGAAGGCTTTTCTTGAGCTATCTCAAATATGTGCATGTGTACAGCCACACACTCTAATCCACTGCAGTACAGGACTACCAGCAACAACACACAACCACAGAGAGACCTCTGCTAATGCAAAAGATTTGCTGCTTTTCCATGAACACAATCATGGAAAAACATGCTACAAGTTGCAATTTCAGTTTATTTGTATCACATACAGCTGCTATTGCAAATTTCTTGCATTACCATTTCTGATGCCTTGAGTGATCCATGCACACTTGCACATGTGTGTAAAATGAGACATTCTAATAATAATAATAATAATTTTAATCCTCCTTCACAGGACAAGCACACCATGAATGACCACATGAATAGTAAAATGTGCATCTAGACACAAGAAATACACCAGAAAGACAAATTCTATGAGTCAAGCTCCCTGTGCTAAATGCAGCTCTCTGCAACCCTGGCATCTTCCTTGCAACATCTGCTATTCCAGTAGAGCAGCACAGGGAAGCCATGGGGGAGTGACAGTGGGAGATGAAGAGCCTGCCCTGTATCTTTGGGGTCAATTCTGAAAAGAAGAAAAGCAACCTCTAAGCAAGATGTGGGTGTGGGTTAACTCATGAAAAGCACTCCTTATATCCACTGCTTGTAACAAAGTCCAAGCTGAAAAATTTGCAGTAAGAATGTTCAAGAGGTACTGTGCCTTCCAGAGCACCAGCATTACTACTACATTACAGATCTCACTGTGTTAATCATTAAGAGCCTGGAAACTAATGTTGAGAGAGAGGTATGACAGCAACACATAGATATAGTCACTGACATTTAATACAGTCGCTTTGATTAATTATTAAATCTCTAAAATGAACTTGGTGCTTGAAATGGCATTTCAAAGGGTCCAATGTTCCCATTAGCAAATTAACTTCACTCTCAACAATTGGCATTAGTTGCTTGGAAACAATTATTTTAGACATCTAAACAAATTTAACTTAATCTATACACCCCCAGTCTGGCTTCCCCACAACCCTGCTCAACAGATTTACATATATTTGGTATTCCCTACATAGCCTGACATTCAATTTTCAAAAATAGTATCTTTGCAATCACTGAACCTACACTTAATTTCATTCAGTATGCCCAGGCATTTTCCAAGTCAAAAGCATGAAGACTGCTCAGAAAGACAATTCAAATATTACACATTTTCTATATTTTATATACATATAAATACATTAATAAGTATTTCTCACATAGAAAGAATTTTTACTTGGTATCAAATACATGCAGAGGAAAATAAAATATTCAGGTTAGGTAATCAGTCAGTAGAGGAAAAGGCTGTACATCAAAACACCAAAAACAGCTAAGGCGAAAGTTTAATAATTGCAAAGTATTTTTATTTCCCTTAATTCAATAGGTGTCTTTGAAAAAAAAAAAAATTATACACATAGTCAATATCTAGCCAGTATTAATTAGACAAGCAAAAATTCACCACTACAAGCATTTTATGACTGGAAGCAAAGAGTAAATACATCTTGCTGACAAGAAGAATTAACTATTCTTTGTTTTCTTCCTCATTGTTTTCAGAAAGACTTTATTTTTCCTTTAAATGCTTTAAATGCTTTGCAGAAAAGTATCAGTTAGGTGAGTAAGTGTGGGATCTGATTTGGCCCAGAAACAGCTAAAACCAGGAGCTGCTGCATCAGTGGTGTTCACCTACGAAGAGGGCTTTCAGGAGAGGTGATGAGGGACAACTGGGGCTGGGATGCAGCCTCCAGCCAGCACCTCATGAGCAGCGCCAGGAAGCCCCACAAGCCCACGTACCCTCCTGACCTGAACAGTGACAGACCAGCTTAACGCCAGGGCTCGTGAATCTGGGCCTCCAGCAGCGTTTAAAGCTAAAAAAAAAAAACACAGCAGGTCCCACATAGTCCCTTAATAGACAAACAGAGGATGTGGCTGAGACATAAAAGGAATCTCTGGCCTTCTACTGGATACTGTTCCTGTCTGATACACCACTGCTCTAAACATGGTATTTCATTTATAACACTCATCAGTCTTGCTTGAGGGTGTATGTGGGCCACTCAGATTACTTGTTGTAGAAATAAATCACATTCCCTCACATTTTTTGAGACTAGTTTCAAATTAAATAAAGTGAGGAAGTGAAAACAAGTCTTCAGTACTTTACAAGAGTGGTGGTCCCATAGGTTGCTTAGTAAAAACAACTTTTACAATACAGAAACACTGATGAAATATTTTATGGCAGCTTTAGTCTTAGAATACTTGATAAACAAGTTGCAGACAGGCTGACATTTAAAAATAATTTTCTAACTCTGCATCTCTGAATGGCTCCTAGAGTTAAAGGTTATCCAAAAGTCACAAACCCTTTTCCCAGAACAGACTCCCAATCTTGAGATTGACACGCACTGTTCTGTACAGAAAAAAAAATACACAGGCGCAAGGAAAGAAGCCCATCTATTTGTTTCCATTTGCACATTTAATAAAATCCTATTGAGACAAAACTGTTCTTAGCCTTAACAGTCATCACCATGTCAAGATAAACTGAAGCTTCCATAGAAATCACACACTATTTTGTCTTCAGTAGGACTGTGTAGGATGTACCCAAGAAGAAGGTGGACTGAGGCCAGACTTGGTGCTAGAGATACGTCTTGGAAAAATGTACTTTTGCCTGCTACGGAGCAGATATGAGCATGGGCAACATTTAAATTACATATCAGAGTATGTTTCTTCACTGACATTGTGAAGCATTGGAACAATCTGCCCAAGGAAGTGGTGAAAGCACCATCCCTGGAAGTTTTTGGAAAACCATCTAGATGTGGCCCTTGGGGTCATGGTTCAGTGGTGAGCTTGGCAGTGTTAGGTTAACAGTTGGACTTGATTATCTTAGAGGTCTTTTCCAACCTTAATGAAATGGAGATGAACACTGTCCTGTCTCTGGCACCTCCTCACCCAGCACCTCTGCTCCCACCTGAAACTGAACTACATAGACTACCAGTAAAGTAAAAAGAAAGATGACCAAAAAAAAAAAAAAAAAACAAAAAACCCAAAAAAAAAAAAAAAAAAAAAAAAAAAAAAAAAAACCCAAAAACCCAGAAAACAAAAACAAAACAAAACCAAAAAAAAACCCCACAAAGTTTCTCCTAAATTTCAATCATTCTTCAATAAGTGACAGGCTAAGATTTAAGACACAATTCATCAGCAAAAAATAGAAAATATTAATAAAAGAAACTGCTGATGTTCTCACATGCCAAGCGCTGTCCATCAGATCCTGAGCAGCATGGAAGTATCATCCTCAGGGAGCCAGGCAGCCTGCAGACAAGCCTGGGAGGGAGGTGTCCCCAGCATACTCAATACAAAAAAGGTCTTTGTGTCAAATAAATACTTACTTCCTCATATCCTATGGAAAAATACAGAGCCAAGAAAATAATTTACAGATAAATACCCAAATATGTTTGAAGTGGTTTTGAAGATGTTTGAACTCTTGAGGATACAGGAACTTTGCTGTTAGAGAGATTGCCAATTTTTCCCCCCTCCACAATTCAAACAGGCTCTCTGAGTAGAAATGCAGGCTTATCTACACTTAGGGAGCAGCATAAGGGGATTTTGTACATGCTGATCTTGAAATAAGTACAGAAAATTGAAAAAGTCATTCAGAAATCAAAAGTCATGATTCCTGAAACATACACACACACACAGAGAGACATAACTGAGTTGAAATACCTGAGTTAGAGATCTGAGTTAAAATTTCAGCATCAAGGGTTTTTTCCCCTAATTGCTGCTCTCCCATGAGAAGCTCAGAAGAAGGAATGCCCATGCCTGTTGCCCTCTGCCCCATGGACACCAACAGGACTCATACAGCAAGGGCAGTCACTCAGTTCTGCATTAGACTTAAGGTCTAATTGCAGACACCAAAGCTTTGTACATTCGTTCTCCTGCTGCAACCCTAAGTTACAGACGTAAATGATTTATTCTACAGTGACTGCACCTCTGAAGTTGCTTTGCTGGAAGTTCTTCAGGTCCTTCTTTCCACACATCTGAAGAAACAACACTGAGCTGCTCTAAGTAAAGAGATCAATATAAACACACAGCTCATCTTCTGACATTTCCCATCTTTCATACCCTACCAAAGAACCTCAGGCTGTCACTTAATCCAGCCCCCGTGCATCTTCTATGTGCACATACAGACGTGCTTAGCTCCTGTCCAAAAATCAGTCTACAACTACAGCATCCCCAATAGCCTTCCTACCAAAGGGTGCACACATTCATTTGCTTTGATTCTGTAACAGCAATTGGCTTTCACACAGTAAAGAGCAGCAGTCATATCTTCTATAAAACTCCATATAAACTCATTTTTCATCCAGAGTGAGTAAAAATGAAATAAATAAAAAAATCACTGCACTTGGCGGGCAATTTAACACATCTAATATTTACTACAGTACATCTATCTACTTCAGGTTTTGCTCCAGTAGAACAGCATTTTAGGGTCAGCATCAAATAAGTCTCACTTCTTGTCTTTCTTTTCTTTCTTTCCCCACCTCCTGCCCTCCAGCAAGCATTATACAGTTTAAAATGTTAATATTATTATAGGTTACATTTTTAAATTCTAAGTGAAGGCTCATGTATAAAAGATATTGGCAAGAATAATTGGCTTTTCCAAATAAAAGAAATCAGCAATAAAGTGTATTAATCAATGATTATTGAATTCTGTGCTCCAGGCCAGTGGTTCCTATCAACAGTGGTCCTTCAGAACCAGGTTTTCCTCTTCAGCTTTAATGAACAGGGTTGAAATAATGCACTGGAATGAAATAATGCAGAACTAATCAACTGTCTTTGTTTTTGAAGTCTGAGCAATTTCCTTGAGAACCAAAATGAAATAGAACCACCATGCTTACAAAATCTCTTAGAGGAAACAATACAGAGATACCGATCTCTCAGTTAAAAGATGTTTTATCTCTGTCAGAAATAGGTACAGAGTATAGAAACACAATACAGACAACAAACACTGGGAAGAAACCACTAGAATTACTATTTTGTTCTATCCACACACAGCACTTTCTTTCAGGCTGCCAACTACAGACTTATATTGAACCTGTACCGATGGGACGACTCACAGTACTGGAGTTACATGCCTGGCACTTGCAGGACCAAGTCTCTGGTTGCCTACAGCAAGGCACAGCTGAGACAATACAAAACCTAAAAAAAACTCCCATTGTTAGCTCTGCAAATCTGCTTGATAAAATAAACACCAAGCAGAAACGGTGCAATTACTGCAAACAGATTTTTGCGAGCTTTGTTTTCCATGCAGCAGCTATAAATAAACAAATAAATCTCCCCATGCATTTTAAGATGCACAGGAAAACACATTAAAACTCAAGACCAGAACCTCTGACTAAAACAGCTGAATTTGCAAATGCAAAGGCCATTTGAACTTCACTTCCTCTGCTTCTTTCCCAGACAGCTTCCTATTTACATTTTTTTGACCTAGCCTTAAGTTAAGGCATCCCTAGCAGCCCTGGGTCAAGCCTAAAGGCAGGACACACGCATCTTGAGCTCTAGACTGTGCTGTCACATTTAACAACTGACTGTCCCCTGGCTTGCTGAACAGCATACACTAGTCTGTTCAAATAAATAAGCAAGCAGAAAGAGCAGCTGCCAGCCAGAATACAAGGAACTTATGCTTTTTTAAAGTAAACCATGTACTGTAGATCACGAGCAAGCATTTTCCATTTTGCATTAGTAAGACACACACCTCTGAATACACCCTTTCCTGTCTGAATATGACCAGAAAGCCTTCCTTGCCTGAGGGTTTTAATGACTGCAGATGGCATGAGTTGGCTTTGTCCCCTTTGCAACAATGATTTGATTTTTATGACAAAACTGCAAGAAAAACCCTTATTAGACTCCAAATACAGGAGGTACTGTGTGCCATTAACTTTATTTTTCAAGTACTTTAAAGGACTTCAGGATACACGAGGAGAAAGAAGTTCCATGTATGTAATTCAGAAAATACATAGCCACTTTGGGGAAAAAAAATTTAAGAAAACAGGGTCACCCAATTGCCCAGGGCCCAGCTGAAGAATTAAAGAACTATATGCATCAGCAGAGAGAAAGGGGGTTGGGGGAGGATTAAAAAAAAAAAAAAAAAAAAAGTCATCACAGTAGTACACAGTGGGCTGTATCTAATGCCAGTAAGTGTGTGCTCTCATTTAGAAATGATCACCTAACCCTTATCTCCACACCATGGCCCTTGTTACTATATTAGACTGGACTTCAAAACTGAACAAATTTTCCAGATTCCACAAGCTGAGTTTAGAAGCTTATAGACAAATAAACCATTCAGTGATCTTCTGGGAAGCACTGATCATTTTCTAACAGTAAAATAATCAAGTGAAAAACTCAGGAAAATTCACCTCTTGAACTATTACAGATTTTTAAATATTGCTTGTTTCTTAGAGTCTTTTTTCACCGTAATTTTGCAGTGCATTTAACTTGTGACCAAGAAAATATTACCAGTAATTTCAAGAACAATTTTAACTATTTAGAGAATAGATAAAATGAGCAGAAGTGATCATAAGTGGTTATTAATCACTTTCTGTAGGTTACTCAAAATCAAGTTTCATTTTTCTCCTTATTTCTATATGTCCCTATCAGCTGGTTGTAGTTTACATAAAACTAAGGCATAAAGCTGATGCTATTAACCATCCATTTATTAATCATATAAGACATACTTACCAAGTCATCAAGACTTAAAAGAAATTTTATCACAAAATAAGAGCTCACTCACCAAAATCACATTTTCCTTATCTGAAAATCCATCAACATTTTACTAGTGCATGGAATGCCATCATATTAAATCCGTGTAAGAATTAATTCCAATCAACTGCTTTCACAGAATTTAAAAAGCTGTCTTATTTGCAATTTTGTGAGAAAGAAGATTTGAGCAGTTTCCATATATTAAACCTACTTTCATCCATGCTGTGTTACCTTGGCCTGCTCCTCTACTCACACTGATGTAACCTCCTTAATAATTATGCCATGAGCAACATTTTTGTAAGATACTTAAACCAACAGCTAATAAACTTCTTTCACTATCTAAAAGGAAGAAAACAACCTATTGTGAATGGACATGTGGCTTTAAAAAGCTCAATTATCTGCACAAGACAAAGGACCACAAACTCCAGGCTGTAACTAGAACAGCCTTCAACAGTTTTGCTCAGTCTGTGGAAACAATTTGCATGACACAATCTGCCCTATAAAATCCACAGCCTTTCATATTATTATAAGAGCTTGAGTTCAAAGGAGTAGTGAAGAAAAAAAAAAAGATACCAAAAAACGCAAAATAAACTAGAAAGAAGCACTATTTTCTACCCACCCAAGAACAAAACATGAACACTGATTTGCAGCACATAAATCAAGTACCAGTTACAAAACAAAATTGTTCAGTGCATTCTCCATCCCTTGTGATATGCTTGGGAGTGGCAGCATTTTAAAGGGATGGTTGTGCTCTTCCAGCAGACAAACCTCACCCTCCCTGCTCTCCTGTAGCACAGGGCTGGGTATTCCCTGCCTGAAGAAGCCAGCTAACACACACATAACAACTGGGAGAACAGCTGATTGTTTTCAAGACCTACCACATTCATAAATACACTTCTACTTTTGTGAGATGTTTAGTGTAAACCAAGAAAATCATAGGTAAATCATAATTAACTTAAGCTTCAGAAGACTTCTCTCTTTTTTCCTGCCAGGATATGGCAGAAGTGAATGCCAACAGATTTAGAAGTGCTGGGGATGCCTATGTAACTCCTCTGCAAATCTGTGAAGCCCAGGTGAAATATGGGTCAAGTTACAGAGGGACCATTTCAGAGACAATCAAAATGTCATTAAATTCATGGGGATTTCAGAGTTTCACCACCACGCTGCACTCTATTTAATTACTGATGGGCAGCTATAACCACCAGCCTGAACAGCTTTGATTTTTTCACTTCAGAATTCATTCTGGTCTCCTTTTAGCAATGAAAGGCAGCGTAGCATTTTCATGACAAGCCACGTGACATTCTACCACCACGCAATGGAAAATCCGCGTTCCTGCCTTCCAAACTGTAAATGCCACCAGACGTATTTAGATTTACTGACAACTGACCTGAGCACTGCTGCTGCTGCTGGCAGTGCTCTGCCACAGATCCAGGCTCTCTCCCAACTTTCCTTCACAAGCATTTTCTCATTTTCCCTAAACTGGGCTGTCAGATCCAGCGTCCCTATCAGACAGTGTGGCAAACATCCCCTCTGATTTCCACGCACTTGGCGCTAATATAGCTGGCACCGCAGCCTGCAGCTACTGCTGTGGCTCATCCCCTGATGACCACACAACTTAACTGGGCTCCTAAAAATGGGGTGCAGGTAGGAGGTCATCAGGGCTTTAAAGTACTTCCTACTCCAACCTACAGAAAGCAAGGGCAAAAAGTATATATGTCTCTGTTTTTAATATATGTTTGCACACCATTCATTTTTTACTGCATTTACTTGTAATACATTGTGAATACTTTCTCTTCTCTTTTAATAGAGATGCTACCAGCTGACAGAGTGCATTGTTAAGTGAGGAGTTTTACCCTTCTGGGAGAGTGACAACGTTATCAAAATAAAATAGACCTGAGCAGCCACAGAGCTTGTTAAACACACCCAGAGGAAGCATTTGCAAACAGACTTGAAAACAATTTACTGAGTTAATACTTCACATCGTTACTGTGTACTTTTAATTTCACTTTCTTTTTCACAGTTTCATTCAAACAGTATTTCCCCCAGAGCTGTCTTCAATCTCTTTTCTCCTTTCTGCTTTCCAAAGTTTGGCTCTTCCCATGGTAATCTTTCCAAAGATAAGTCACCTCAAGTGTCTCTTATCATCTGTTCAAAGTGCCCAGAGACAGCCAAAAAATCAGTCTGGTTCCTCCCTCCTCTGTCCCACAGCTGCCCACAGTGTTCCCTCAAAGTGTCAGCACAGGGACTGTTACTACAGAATGCACTGAAGTGATACACATCTGATCAGATCCTATGGCCACTCATCAAAATTTACTTCTGCATCTTAACTTCAAGGAGATTTTTGTTCATTTATAGCAAATATTACATACATAACATGTTGTTATGCAGTTTCCATGGCATGCTAAACCCCAAGGAACTGTTGGCTCCATGTTCTCTACTGCATGCATGTGCACACACACACAAACCATTAAAAAAGCAAACTGCAAGTTCCAAATTTAAGAATTTCTCAACTTGACCTCCTTTTGCATATGAATTACAACACAATTTTTAATTACCTGATCTACTTCTTGCATGAGACCTCATTTCATTTAATGCCCAAAAGAAATTATTTTAACTACCTGATGAATTGTTTCAGACCTTGCTTTCCCCTCACTGCTCAAAGTGTAATTCCATACCTTAATTCTCACTCTCTATTCAAGCCCTTCTCTCTGGACAGACATTCATTTCTCCCCAAGTTCTTCTGTGCTGCTCATCACTGTAGCATTTGCTAGCTTAGCAAACACTGGTTTATTTCCACATCATATCTGTGAAGGAGAGGTATCATTAACCCCACCTCATAGGCAGAGAATCAAAGTACAGGGAGATTATCATCAAGGTACGCAAGAATTGAAAGGCTGAGGCCTGAGATGCCTTATGGCTGGAATTTTAGACTACTGAGGCTTATGTAATTTCTGTATATGCAAACCAAACCTCCCTTGGCTACAGCAACTGGTGCCAGACATCTGCAAGTTCACGCTCTCAAGTGAGGAAAACGAGGGATGAGCCCTGACAGGATTTGGTGCAGCCTCTGTCACACCAGCGCTACAGCAAAAGTGAGCAGGTCCTTCATTAAGGACTCTTTAATGAGAGGCCAAATGAAGGTCCTGGAGGCACCCTTAGTTCTGCTGCTTTTTAAATCTGAACTATGAGCCCTCAAAATGCTGATTTGTGTATCATTTCCTGGGTTTCAGAGGTTAACTAGAAAACCCTCTGAAAAAAATCAGTAGCTTTAAGGTGCCTGGGTTAGCAGCAGTGTGGTCATCGTCAGCCCCAGTACCCAGTCAACAGCACAACTCCTGCTGAAAAACACTACACAAAATTGCCCAATAATTTCTGTACACATGATGAGTACCACCACATTTGTCTTACAGAAGTAATAACTACGGTAAACAGGTGTGTTTATATTCATGATGATGATTAATGACAGCTCCTGTCACGCCCTGCTAACAAAACACAGCAGTCATTCAATAAATGTTTATAATCTCCTCAGCAGGGGACTTATATTGTTTCTTTCTTCATTCCACTAATTGTTTCAAGTCTTCCATTGGAACTGAAAGCCGATATTAAAACTGACACCTCAATAGTTGCTTCTACCTCTCTCTTTAATCTTAGTTCATAAAACCTGGTATTTCATTCACTTTGCAATATCCAAGGGGAAAAAATAATCACATCACTACATGCTCATGATGTAAACTGACAAAGCCATGATTAAAACCAAGGACTTACACATCATTTCAGGAAACAGGAAGCCCAGATCTCTCTGAATCTTTTTGTCTGAATGTGAACATCCTATATTCTAGACACACTAAAATACAAAGGATGCCAAATTCTCTAAAACACTGAAGTACAACCTTATACCAGCAGCCACTGTAAGAAGAGGAAGACCTAGAAGGAGTACATTCCTTGAGCAGGGAAAATCAGAATCTTTAGTTATTCAGTAAAGAATAGGACTAGAAAGTAAATGAAAGAAAAGTGGCACAGAAATTGCATGCTCGTAATTGCTAGCAGGGAGAAGTGTTTCCACTTCATGCAAAGAATTATATAACTCAGGTCTCATTATTTCAGTGCCTTCAAATAAATAAGCTGTTTTCCCTGAAGTAACTCCAAAGCAGTGTTTTACTATCCATGCTCTGTGCTGCCCCAGGAGCCTAATGGTCACTTGTAGAAGAGCCACAAAGGGTCATTTTAAAAAGCAATCCTATTACTAACAAACTTAAGACTTGCTGTTGCACGACAGCCAGTTTTAAGGAAAAAACAAAATTAGACTTTTGTGGCCTGTTTCACAAATACTGAAAATGTTTCACCAAAACCAGCACACACTCGCTCGGCAAGAAGAGATGTATTGCTCCCGTCCTGCAGGGAACCCCACAGCCTCAGTCTAGGTGCCACACCAACAGACTGTGTAGCTACTGCAGCACAAGGAACAACACCAATTTATTATATTTTAATTATATAAACAACATAATGCAGCTAAAGCTACTATACAATAGACTAAACATCTACAAACACAAGCCTCATCCCAAGACTTACATTAAACCATAAAAGGGGCAAAATAAGATTTTAATATATGCATATTTCTTATGTGCTTAGAAAACATAAACAATTTCACGGGAGGCTGAAGAGCTGCTAACAGTCTTCTTTTT
This sequence comes from Pyrgilauda ruficollis, assembly GCF_017590135.1. Classification (NCBI taxonomy): domain Eukaryota; kingdom Metazoa; phylum Chordata; class Aves; order Passeriformes; family Passeridae; genus Pyrgilauda; species Pyrgilauda ruficollis. Next base: position 5,186,700 of record NW_024518095.1, read on the forward strand.
TTACCTACTCCTACTAGTCTGCTTGTCTACAAAATGAGCATAGTATGTAATTCTTCTCCTCCACTTAGGCTCCACTGGAAAGAACATTTTCACTAGCAACCACAATGAACAGGATGGTAGATAAATGGGATCATCTCCAAAACACACACATACCTCATCAGAAGTCAAGCGATTCTCTGCAAGAGGATGGATGTCATGAAACATAAAACTGCACTAGATGCAATGACCAATTGCTTAAAAAAAACCCAACAGTTTTTTAACAATTTTAACACCTATGTGTGCTGATGAAAAAGCAAGAGAAATAGCATGTGGGTAGACCCTTATCTAACGACTGTGCGAATTTTATCCAAAATGGAAAATATTGCTATTGCCACATGGGAAGTCTTAGCAGTGGAAGCAGAGCCAACATCACTTGCTACCGCTTTTGTTTCATTCAGAAAACCCTGAATGGGGAAGTTGACACCGCCTGCCTCAGCAATAAAGCTCAAACACAGCAGCTTCCTTTATCACCGTGGCTGGCTTGCAAACTGACACGGGGTGGTAGCCCTGTGACGACAGAGTCTGTCTGGACATGGGCATCACACCCATGATGAACTGGAGGCATTGGGGCTATCCAGATATCAGGAAAAGAGTGGAAAACAAAAATACTCAAGACCTGTGGTCCATTAATGAAAATCTCCAGATTGCAACAACCATAAAACAGTTATTAAGATGAAGGAAATAAAAAGCTTAAATAAATTTTAGTTATTTCTTTTAAATATTATTTTCATAGTGTTTTCAAAGCCTGCAATATCCTCTACTCAGGTTACCAAGCCTCCTTTTCTTGTAGGCTTCAACAAATACTTTAGTTTCTAGGAAAGCTGAGATTTTACCATACTGACATGACAAGATCTGTGACAGGTGAAGAACAACTCCCCACACATGCACATCCAGTTAATTGCAAACTAGCAACGCACAAAAATTGTAAAATAAAAAGCAGTTGTCCTGCATTCCTCATCCTCAGGATCAATTAACATCTCTACAGCTTGAGCAAGAGATACTCAATTACCTTGTCACCACATGACTCATAAAATCATTAACTCTTCTACAACCCCAATCAAATCCATGAGATTGCTGCAAACAAGAACTATTTTTACCAATTTACAAAATGGATAAAATCTTGACAAGAGTGATGTTGCTACTGACCACATCATTAAGAAACCATTGGCATGTCACTCCCTTTGGTGTTTTGTCTTATGTATTTAATACAGCTTCAAAACTACCCTGGGTATGAAATGCAAAGACATTTATTCCTAACATTTTGGCAGCTAAGGTGCAAGAGTTTCTAAACCATAACATTGAGTTGTTGTTGTGAATAACGCCCAAGTGCAGTTTTTCTGCTGACACCATCCTGAGAAGTGTATCATACATACAATTTTAATTTTAATAATTCCCAGATTTCAATCAACATAGAGGACATTTTCAATTCTGAGTCATAGAAAACCTTCAGTTTTTCCTTTTTTACCTTATTTGCTAGGCTAGGAGTCACATACCTTCCCTTCACTTTCCAGTGATGACACAGGGAGGAAGAAGGGCAAATCACTGGGGAGACCACCATATGTATTTAGAGAACCAATTTGAAGAGGTTGATGGTCCTAAACTGAGGAACCAGATGATTCTAAACCAGAATTGTGAAATAATTAATAAAGGGCATCAGAGAGGGAAATGATACATGACTTCACTGCAGATACAGACTACGGCAGATTACTTTGTCTAACATATCAACGCTCTTGTTACACAACATATACAAGGCCTTGACAAAGGATAGAAGAAAGTTATTTATTGGACCCTGGTGACTAAATGGAACATTTTAAGGTCAAGGCTAAAATCATGGGAGCTTTCAGGTTAGTGTGTACTTACTAGCAGAATTCTTCAGACATTGCTTTTTGTGATCATTACTGTAGCTACACAGAATGTAAAATCTTTATGCCAACAGACTATGCTGTGAACCATGTTGAGGAGAACATCATCATAAGAAGAAGAACCACCAATGAGAAAAAAAAGATCTTTGAGGAGATGGATGACAGACACCAGAAGTACCATAAATAAGGCAAAATTTAAAAAGATGCATTCATGCTCTAGACCTGCATGTTTCATGAAACCTGTGAAGTTCCAAAAAGATACCCAAATCCTTCCAAGTATTTTGAAAATAAAGACTTAGTGCTGAAATTATTTTAGGGTGTGGGAAAAAGTGTTTGTTTTGGTCAGAGGTGACCAAGTTGGGCTGGGTCCCAAAATCACACTCCCACTCAAGACTAGGCAGAAACTCAAAGGTCTTGGCACAACACCCTAACTTCAGCAATTGGATTTATGTAATTTCTGGGAGCATTCCAGCAAGTTCTGCTACGCAGTGTTCCTGATGGTTTGCAAACAGTCTTTGCAATAACATAACAAGGGCCTTTTTCACACGAAGCTTTGTTATAAGGAACAGGTTGAATGGCAGTGCTGTAATGCTGCTCAAGATAAGTATGATGCTTTTTAAAGTGTTTTATAAAATAAGCACCAACTTGTCTGAGTGGGCTGGGTAGCAATTTCATCACCCATTATGTTCTCACTGCAAAGTCTCACTGAAATGAGTATGATGCCTGCACTACTGATGTCGATATGTGCTTGTGTACCAAAATTATCACTTTGGTTTTTCTAGCATTACATAGCACAGAAAGTTCAGAAATATAGGAGAACTAGTGCTGCATGTCAAAGTAAGGTTATCCATTAACTGAACACAAGTGGATGAAACATCCAAGAAAAAACACATCTGCTTCAGGAGCTGGGGTGTCTTTTTTTACTCAGGGAGCTTTAGGCAGCATTGCATGTTCCCGTCATCCAGCTGTGCTCCAGTATGACAGCTAATATGGTGTTCCATGGCACAGCTTTGGAGGAGTAAAGACAGTATACCAAACAGTGGGAGCGACAATATCCCAGTATCCAGGCACAGCTGGGCTGAGGACAAACTAAAGTCACCTTTTTCCTGTGATTCCCAGAGGCCTATTCTGTTTTTAACTTTGTTGTCTTTGTTTGATCCTGCGGTTATTCTAATGCAGTTTCTGCATGTTTCCATTAATTCTGCCTTCCTGTACAACACTCTAAGCCATATTACAAATGGGGGAAGAAGAGAGAGAGTAACAAGCTCATAAAGTGATCGTCTCAGACAATCTTCAAATGTACTGGCTAATTGGATATATAACTCATAAATGATGATGGAGAAGGGATGCCTAACAACATAGAGAAAGGAAACTAAATCTAAAAAAGCTTAATCTCCATTCAGCTGAATGAACAATAGGCATTGAATGAACTCAAATAGGCATTTGAGTTCATTAGCTCTGATATTCTAAAAATCGTAACAATAAATACAATCCTTCCTGCAAGCACACATTTCTTCTAAGTAAATGACTGCAGAAGGAATGGCTATTAAAAGCACTGCAATTACTCTAAATTTGTACTGTAAACAGGGTAACACCAGACCATAATTAAATTAAATATGAAACATTTCATTGTCCCAAACACATGACATTCAATTTGATGAGTGCATTTGTAGTAGCACCAGCAGCATCTTTTCAGATTTTGCACATTGCTTTAAGTAACTACCACACCAACCAAAACACTGACACATAAAGCACATGGAAAGACCAGACAAAAGCACTTGAGGAGGAATTGTGCTTGAGATGGCATCTCTATAAAGACTGCATGGCTCAAATCTCCTGTGACTGTTTGGTTTAAGTAACTGTGAGAAGTAGCTAACTCCTTGTGCATCCAGCTCCATAGGGATGTGTGCTATTTTGAGTTCAATTCAATCTGAGTACTTGAACACTGTTGTAAACATCACTTCAAAATCTGACACACATTTCATCCAGTCTGAAATACTTATGACCTCCACAATCTGAAGTATATACTATTCTTCTATTTTCTAAGTACAGTAAAAGGAAAAATCTATTAGATATTTAGCTCAATCTTAGTGCCATACATTAAGAGTTAATAATTTATTAATCATCAGTCAAGAAATCCTTATTACATTTGACAGTTTTTGGAGGGGCTTTGCTTTCTTCTTTAAAGGACCTTCAACAACAAGAATCAGTTAGGGAAATATTTTGATATATGGCTTTGACATGTTCTTTTGATTTACATATTAAAGCAAGGAGAAGTCACGTGCTTTCACTAACATATATCACTTTCAAATTCTTCAGGGCAAAACAGATTTAAAATTTTTAGTTCTTGTGTAGTAGATTTTGTGTAGCAGAGTTCATGTCACTATGTTACCCATTATAACCGCATTGCCTCCCAAATAGGTCTTTTTCTTGCAAGAACTCCCTCTTAACAACATAGATAAGTTATATAGTTTAGAATTATCAGCACGATAAGTTTTCTTAAAAATGGAAAAAAATTGTATCAAGAAGAAGCCCTGTAAACAACCAAGCATGCTACACTTTAGGAAGATAGGCAAGCATGGTGCACAGGGAGAAAGCCAATAAGAACAACTCTTGCTCCCCAATTTTCCACAAGATAACAGTTCTCTGGTGCTTTAAGGTACAATCACATTTATCATGCTATCTTAAAACAAATGTAAGGTTCTTATGATTTATTTCAGCAAAGTGGAAATGAAGAAAAAAGATACTGACAGTCACTCACATGGTAAAGAACAACAAAAAAAAGTGCATCAAACTTCAGCAGCTGAACAAGGCACAGCTTCACTGCAAAGGTCCCAAACCAGTGGCCAAAACAGCAGAAACAGGCAATTTCTGCTCATGGCTGAATTATTTTCACACTGCCAACACCTTGCCCTGACAGTGCCACACATGACCCAAGGCAGGCGCTGCATGTGGCTTCCCTCCTTCCCACCCTCCCTGTGGGCACCTCTGGGCACATCCTCTTCTCCAGAATACCACGGCAGACCAGCAGCTCTGAAACCTGACAGGCACAGTGGACAAACTCTAAGAAGGTGCAGGGTCCAGCATACAGTTTGCACAGGGATTTCTGAGCGGGTGGTTTATTTTGGTTTTGGCAGAGCTGCTGAGTGCCACCACGTGAGTGCCAGCAAAAAAAATCCCCACTTAATTCACCAGCAGTGGTCTTGGACCTGCAGTGAGGAACCAGCCCACTCAATTTACTCACTACTGGAAAGACCAGGTCATGGCAGAGGCTTAGTAAACTGACTCTCCCTCAATAGCAAACATTATTCATCAACTTCAACTTACAAATGAGTGCTTGCTGCCTCTGTAGTGCTTTAAAAATATCCGCACAGCCTTCCAAAGGCACTCTACAAGGGCTACCGCCACCTTACTCGCTCCTCAACACAGTGTTTTAACAAAAGGTTTCCAGCAGTCAGACTGGATTAACTGCATCTGAAATCTCACCAGGGTCTGCAAACAGACCCTCTTTACTTTGAGAGCTTCTGTGCCACTTCAGATGCTTTGTATTGTTCATCGGCAGCAGAGCCAGAAAGAGCTCTCACAGGAACTGACTTTAATACACACATGAGGCTCACGTTCTAGCAAGGGAGGAATATTGCTTGCATTTTTGGAGTTTAAACATCTTAAGAACATAACATTTATCACAGCCAAAGGAAAATGAGGTTATGCAAAACACTTACTTCGAAAATGTTCTGAGGCATAATAATAGACATCCTCATAGCCCTCGTGGTAATCCTCCTCTGGCCGGTACTTTTTGCCTTTTCTTCTTCTCGATCTTCTTATCTGCTTGACAAAGCCCAAGAAGCGCTCCATGTCCTTCCTCACTCACAGCCCCAGCCGGCAGCCCCCGTCGCCCTGTGCTTCACAAAGAGCTGTCCCAGCATGAATCAACCACAAGCGCCGGAGCAGAGCTGCAGCTCCCACCAGCCGCTCCGCTACCATTAAACAACCCCTCCCTTATCTCAGCTGTGACTAGGAAGCATATTGTTTTCCCCTTTTTTTTTTTTTAAAAAAAGGGACACACACACACAGACACACTTTATCACTGACTGGAATATTTCAACCTGAAAATAAATAAAGGAGGAAAGCATTGAAGCAAAAGGAGAATTTCAGCATTTCAAGCTGTTATTAAGCAGCAGAGGACAAAGTTGAAGAGATCTGCTTGTCAGCAAGGGGAAGCCCAGCACTGAGAGCTCCCTATCCTGTGTCTCCATCATTTGAAGAGGGGCTGGGAGGCGGGGATAGATGTTAGTCAATGGACTGAACCATATCTCACGGCAAAACAGGTTTCCATTAGCCAGTTAAATGCTGCCCTCATATCTACCCAGGCAAAGGCTCAGGAGCACGTTTGATTTCATTTGTTGTAAGAACAGGAAACATGCCAATCCATTTCTGGCATCTCATAGACTGGATGAATAAATAGCAAAGTGGTTTAATCCATACACACAGCCCACTCACCGGCAAGTGTGCGCCGAATGCGTTAATTGGAGCAGCAGGGAGAAAGCTCGGCAGCTGTTATAAGATGACACATATACCCACTGGGCATCAGTGTATTCTAATCACTGCTAGATCTAAACATTAAAAGGCACTCCAGACAGGTCTCCTACAGAGCTGGCCAGGGAATATGGCAATAGGCAAACAAAGGAAGCGACAACACAAGCACACTATGGCAATACTCATTTCAAATCCCATCAGAGTTCAAAAAACTTTAAAATTAAGGCGTAGCAGAATATCCTTTGCTCAGGGTGAGAGAAGCAAAAAGCCTGAAAAGGCGCTGGCTTTCTTCTCTTGCTGCGTGCCTGAAACCCACATGCATTCCCTGAGATAAGGCTGGAATTTCATCCATGTTTCTGATGAAGTTTCCCTCCCACACAAAAACAAAAGCAGTAACTGCTCGAATTTTATCATGCTGACATCTGTCAGGGGCTTTTTATTGTAATCACGTTCCTGCAAGACCTGGGAAGTCTCTAGTCCAGCAGGACTTCTGTCTGTTGGCACAAGTCAGGGATCAAGCAGTCACCTCAGTCAAACTATGTGCTGAACATGGTCACTTGCATCCAGGCTCCCAAGAGATACCATTTTGCACTTAAGAGCATAAGGAAGTCAGAAAGTCTTCCTGTAAAACAGATTTTACAGGTTCATCGTCTGGAAAAGAAGAGCATGCAGAGCAGGGATTAGTTTCTGGTGATGCAGACACTTCAGTGAGTCATTCTGCAAAGAGTAAACCAGGGCAATGTTTTCAAAAGAAGAAAAGAAAAAGTAAAGCAAAAATCAGGATTGTAACTTAGCAATTCTGTTTCAAAAGAAGTATGCAGACATTAATCGGTATTAAGCTGGAATTTTCTAGTTTTGAAACATGAAAGTTGTAAGTAGAGGTCACCTAGACCTGATACCTGAGGATCCTAAAACACTCACACACAGTGGAAGATGGAACTGGAATTCTTTTGGGCTTGTTCCAGCTTTCCAGGTATTTTAAAACAGTATTGTCACAAACCCACACCCATTTTATCCATAAAAGCTCAAAAATACCTGGATGCTCCTGCCAAGCTCCCCACAGGAATACACTCATCCTCCTTGACCTCACCAGCCCTGCTTGCCCGCTGTGAAAATGCAGTCACTGTCGCTAGCTGATGAACACCCCCAGGGCACCACCAGAACTATTTTTAGTGAGACTTCTATAAGGAAGTTGTGTTTCATTACAAGTCTGTTTTTATCACACAGCTTTCAACTTTCAAATGGTAAAGACCTTAGAGGAGTATTACAGGCATATTACCAAAATTTAAAAAGCCAATAAAACTTCACCTATGGACTTTAGGTAGGGATCACTGTAAGTTTTGAAGGTTTCAACTTGCATCTCTTCTGTGCTCTGCCACTGAGCAGCAAAAACATTACTGTCACGAAACATGAAAACCAAAGATGTAGCCTACAGCAGGGGCAGGACTCTCTCTTTTCAGAGAAGGAAATGTTGGCTTGTTGCCCCTGTTGAGGACTCTCCCTGACAGATGTGAAAAAAGTATTTGTAGGTGTCAGAAACAGTCAAGACAGAAGTCTTGCAGCTATCACTGCCCCATGAAGTTAAATTATTAAGTTTAATTAAAAATTACGAAGCTTTTTAAAAAGGAGAAAATATAAAACTTTCTGGCTTTTAAACTGTCTTCTAAATGGAAGCTGAAAACTGGAATAAGCAGACACACTTGGCTTTTACTAAGTAAATACAACATTTTCCAGTGCCTCTGTTTCTCAACATGCTGCAGCAGAAGCAGTTTCCCTAGTTCTCAGCACACCCCAGGGAGACTTCAGGCCTTTCCATAACAAACAAATACAGCAAATAAGCAGATAAGGGAGCAACCAAATGATCTGAAGTAGCAGCACAAGCAGCAGGTGCAGGACATCAACTGCCTGACCACTGTCTAGAGAGAACCAGTGTAAGACTGTGCAAATTTTGAGCTTTGGAAAGCACATTATTACCTTGTGCAATGGACTTCCCCTTCTCTCTCATGCTCATGAGGTGCATCACACAGCTATATGGCTGCAGAAAATAATGCACCAAATGGTACTACTGGCCAGGGCTCATGATAATAGCTCCCTCCCATGCTGTGTGTAAAGTATGAAGGGGTTGCGGGGCAGCACAAGCTCTCCTCAGATAAGCAGAGGGGGTTCAAGCTCTGCTGCACTCACTCTACCCCACCACCTACCACTCCCCACACAGACCAGGCTCCATCTCCTACGCTAAAGATGCAGAAGCAGGCCTGCAGTTTCTAACACAATCCTGCCAGCATAAATCATGCATCCATTTCCTTTTGCATGAATGCAAACAGCAGACACACATAATTCAGAATTTTTACATATTTTTTAAAAAACATAGAGCAACCCAAGCTTTTGATTGGATTTTCTCTGACCTAAAATACTGTGGTATTTGGGGCAATTTAAAGAGAAGGAAATACCTTAACTGAGGACATTGTTATATATTAATACGAGGCAGAGCATTAAAAGCTTTACTATACTAGCAAGATTTCTCAACAACACTTTTGTTTCATATGCATTACATACCACTGCTACTGTTTGCTGAAAATGCTGGAGACATTCATTAGCTACTCCTCATGCCACGCCTGTAAATATTTAATCACAGTCCTACTTTCAAAGGTATACACAGACAACTCAGTTTCATAAACACAGTAGTTAGAAAAAAACCCCAAATAAACAGCTTGACTACTGCTTCCCCCATTGCTCAGGATTCACCCTTCTGCAGCTTCTTGTGGAGAAGAACTCATTTCTCAGTGAACATGAACATGGTTCTTGCAACCTTCTGCTTGAAAAGAAATAAAAAAGCAGAAACTAATAGAGGCATATGGCAGTTTCAGAAAGGTATATAGATTGTACAGGACAAGCAGAGAAAGAAACAAACACTGGCTTTCAAATTTTTAAAATGCAAAACATCAGAGATGACAATGAGTTTCATCCTTAATGACAAAGAGAATAGATAATTGTGCCCAGAGGGCATAAAATTAGATGTTGGTTTATATTCTGAAGCTGTCTCTGAACTAGAATTTGGAGAATCAGTTTTCTGGTGTTTTAATGCCACAACAGAAAGTTGCAATGTAAATATGTCTGAAGCTCTTTGGCTCATCCTTTCTGCCTACTCCAATCAAAGCAAGCATTCTATTACCATTTCCAAGGGGACTTCTTAGAAGAAGCAAGGATTGTTGTGCTGTCTCCAGCATGATTGGCATAACAAAAATGTTGCCAAGTGGCACTGATTAGATAATATTTGCATACTCCATTCTGATAATTAATTTGTTTAAGTTAAGGAGAAGCTCCATCAAACTGAATCACTCTCATGTCAGTGACTTACTGGAAAAGACATCACAGCAATAATAAAACATACATAAATAAGACAGTCCTTTTTGAAAAGTTGAGCTGAAACATAAATGCTTTTGCAGCCATGGATAATTTTCTAGAAGACAGATGTCAGCATTTAAGCTTTAACTTGTCTTTATACCCTACCCAAAGCAAAGATTAGGTTTCTCAACATGTAAAATATCTGCATTTAAGATTTTATTTGCACAAAATTAGCTGTACAGTTATCAAGGTAAACTTTCACAAGTGACATACTTCCCAGTATTTGGGAAAAGCAGCAGGAAAAATGTCTTGGTATCCAAGGATAAGCCACTATGGTAGTAAATATTTAACAAGTATTTCCATTTGAGTGGACTTGCAAACATGATGCTTTGAAACTAGAGCCTGTATATGAAGCAAGACTCTCTAATGCATTGTGTCATAAATACAGAATGGAATGGGCACCAAATAACAGTTTGGGGCAGTATTTTGCACCCTGTTAATCAGACTGTTGCAGGGTTTAAAAGAAGAATAGTTTAGACTGATGAATCCTCCTACCCTCCTGTATCTCCCTCTGCTTCTCTGGGCAGCCCCTGTAAGTCATCTGCTGGGGGAAGCAATGCTCCTCATTGGGAGGCAACTATGTAAGACAGCACACAATGGCACTTGGAGAGAGCTACCTGCTTCAGGTTACTCTTGTGGAAAAACCCCACAGAATTATACATGGACAATACAAAAATTAAGATTAATATAAACAGCTCTTGGAGGCTGGCTGAATAGAGGAAACAGGTTTTTTCCCACCTCCCTCAAACCCCTAAGCATGAAGGTCCAGCAAACCTCAAAGGGAAGAAATTATGGTTTCTTCTCTGGTTCTCCTTCAATTGAGGGATGTCTTTGATAACCCGCTGTCATTGTTTTTGAAGACCAGCAATAACTAATAAAGGAACTATTCCCCTTATTTATCTTACAGTATCATCTTGTCTGACTTTCTAGTTTTTCAAGTGATGTTTGTTCACACACGACAATTGCTCATGCCAAGGCTGCAATTTTCCACTCTTTGCCCTAAATATCTTGGTGCAAAATGTGAGCTTATCAATTTGAAAATTATAAAAAGCCCGTAATCAACAATCTATTACACTCTTTAAGAACATATGACCCATATACACAGAAGCAGCGCTGTGTTCAAAGCCAATACTGTGTGTGAGGAGCACCTACAGCAGCCCACCGCCCCCTGAGGTAGCACTGCCCCACCCAAAACCCCTCTGTCAAGCCAGATTCTGAACACAAGTTTTATTCTCTTCCTAAAGACATCTGAAAAGAGCATCCCATATGAAGGCATGGGACATACTAAATATTGCACTGCATATCTCTCCCATTTGACAGTTTATATACACGCAGGATAACCTAGTGCACTATCTCTAGATTGCTGCTGCAGGAGAACTGGATGGTGATAAAATACTGCTGATCTGTACTGCTATTTTTAAGATCTGATACTTGTTATACACTGTTAAATTATCAGTTTCCTCTGATTTTAATGCATTACATTCAGTTTCACAAGTCATACATTCCTGTTATTAATTGCTCACACAGAATCATAGACCATTTTTGTCCTCTGCTCCTAAATTAATGCAAGACTTGAGACTTGGAGTTCAGCTTTTGCGTCATGTAGCTGTAAATTAAATTAACTGCCAAATATTTTTTCTTTTCCCTCTTTTTTCCTTTTTTTGCAAGTGAACACACACACACACACATTTTCAATACTTTGAAATAAATAAAATAAAGAACTTGAGTTCTTTATTGTATTTGATCATATATGTTATTTTGTATTAACATCCCCAGTGGTTTTGCTTTTTTGCAAAATTTTCTCACATAAAAGTGTGCCCATAAATGTGAATGCCAACACGGGGATGAGGGTAAAATAGAGCACAACGGATAGAGGAAGAGGCTACTCTCATTTAGAGGGAACTGGGGGACTGCTTGTCTGTACAATACAAGAATGCTGCCTCTCATATATAGAGAATACCGAGAAATCTTTGTGGAGCTGTTTTGAAAGGGTCACTTGTCAAATTGAATTTCATGCAAAATGTGTGCTTCAGGGGAAAAAACACTTTTTTTTCCCCCTTCAATTCAGCTAAAGCCGTTTGCATACATTCTATTTTTTTCTTGTCTTTCTAGCCTATTTGGCTTTAAGTAAGTGGCTAATTAGAATACACAAATATGCATTAACAAATGCTAATTTTACCACCACCAAGGAAATACTGCTCAGGTAAAATTAAGTACAAAAAAAGTTTGAATTTCCTTAATATTTTGTGACACCAATAATCATTCAAGAAAAGCTAAGCAGAGAACTATTCCAACCATATGTAAAATCCCTTCAGGGTTAAAGCAGAAGACTGAAATTTTAAAATAGTAAAACTAGAACACAGTTCTTTGGAAAGTCTGAGTTAAAGGTGTTTTCATCTTTCTAAAGAAACGCAGCAAATGGCTAGAGGGAACACTACCAAGATTTTGCATCATGTGTCTGTTTTATGCACAAAGGATATCTCAAATCAACTATGAAATACATATGAAAAAGTGGTTTAGAATATAGATATGGTTTTTATCCTCCTGAGTAAAAACAACATTATATTTCCCTAATTTTCGATTCTTCAACAACTGCACATTTCAACTCTAACAATAATTAAAATGCACATAGAGCACTGGAAAGAATTAATAATTAATTTATGAAATTACAGCTGGCCAGAACAAAAATACCTAGCTAATGCATTAAATGAAGTTCTTAAAACAAAAGCATCAAAATATTTTCTTAGGCTGCAGACCACAGGAGCTATAGCGTGCCATCGAACAAGGTTGCAGAAGGTGGGATTTCACACTTAATTGGCAGTGGAAGACCTCTTTGAATATGTTGTGTGAGATTTAAGGTAAGTCACGAGAGAATAAACCATTCAACATCTCTTTACACGTAAGAGTTCATGTAAGAGGCTTTTTGCTGTGCTCCCCCTCTTCTATTACCAATATTTAGTTGCAAAGAGCAGTAAAAACCTTGTTATGTTTCATTACTGAAAACATCCACCAGTCATATATTTTGCATTTCTCTGATGAACCAATTATTGCAACAAGAAACTTCTGTAATTTGTTTAATAAACTGCAAGAGCAGTTAGAAGTAATAAAAGATGGGCAACAGGAAATAAATCTGAAGGGAAAAATACAAAAAATGTGGAGGCAACTATGAAATTGAAGTAATGGAGAAGCACCTCTGGGAAAAAAAACCCACAGGCATAAAGAAGCTGAGCTGTATCCTGAGCTCCATGTTTTATCAGGGTCAAGATATAGTAGATAAATAGAAAGATTTTATTGCAGGTGAGCTCTGACAAGAAGAAAATTCTGCTTAACTGTCAAGAAAAGACTACTACAGAGAAATCCTCATTATGATCACATGAATTTACAATAAAAGACTATGTAAATATATATGCAAATTAAACCATCCATCTGGACTCCACTGCCCTAGAGGCACAGGACAACATGATGGCAATGAAGAATCCAGTTGCTCAGATGGATTAACCATTCTCCTCCTCTCTCAATACCCTCCGTAACCAGTTTTAAGTAATTCCTGTTGTCTTTACACAGTCTGAAACTGCAAAGCATACGAAGCAAAAAGAACAGTAAAAATACTTGAAAGGCAAAAAGGACAACTTCCCACGTAACCTCACAGTAATGAGGCCCAAGTACATGCCCACAGCACTGAAGGATGGAGGCTTCCATCCAGCAGCTCTCAGTAGCAAGGCCCATTGAACATTAGTGTGGTACTTCATCTCCCTCACACCAAACAGCAGTTTGGGAAATGAGAGCTGCTGACACCTCTTTATGTATGAAGTTTCACTTCCCTTCTGTCCCTATTCCAAGGGCACAGAACAGGTTCTGCTGTTCAGTTTGTAATTTCTTTCCTAGTTCAAGTCCACCTTTTCCCATCCAGGGGAACAGACAAAGGAAAAATTAAAAGAAAACAAAAAAATAGAGAAAATCTGCTTAATGCTGCTGCCAATATATTAACAAAAGAAATACAGACAAAGCAAATGCACAGACTTCAAAATTGTCTGCTTTGTCCTCCATGAGAACAACATTTCTGTGTTTGAATGTTAAGAGGCAAACCAAAGGGGGAAAAAAAAAGCATCACATCCCGAGCTTCTGAATCTCATTTACTTCTGCTATACAGTTTGACATTTTCTGCTGTAAATTCACTCTTACAATAACAACTTTGCCATATAAAATTGTGAGACTAAATATAATCACTTGTTCAATGTTGCACTCTTTACAGGGTAATAATAAAAGGCTGTAAGAAATAATTCTGATTTTACTTGTAAAGACTGTGAGATCCTTGACCTCAGCATATATTTCAGAAGCAACAGAATAGTTGAGGTTTCTTCTATTTGAAAGCTGATAGTTCCCGAATGAAAGGTTACTTGGAATTTACATTCTGTGACACTCAGAAGAAACAAAATAAGTCTGATTTTTCAAACTTCTCTTTAGAGCTACTTTGTACACCAGGATTTGCTTCATTCCTCTTCTGTGGCCCTCCTCATCCATGGTAAATACAAATGCTTTTCAAGCTGTTCTCAAGAAGTCATCCCCAACACATCCACTTTACAACACTTACTAACAATCATTTTCATCCTCACACTCGGCCCCATGCTCTTCAGTAAGATCCATACCTCCAGGCATTGCTTCTCTCTTGGTATGAAGATTTTAATGTGGCAAATCACAACTCGTAGAGATTTTGTACCGTATGATGTATTTGGTCACATGACTAAAAACGTGCATATCAACAAATATATACCATTCCTTTTTGTTAATTATTAAAGTAACAGAAAATTAATATACTGCTCAAAGAGCAAATTCCTTATTTCCTAATACATACATGAAGTGCCAGAGCGTGTAATTAATCACCTCAAGATTCAAGAGTCCAAGATACTGAGCCCTCAGTTTTCACCCACACTAACAAAATAATAAAAGAAAATACTAAGGAAATTTTACACCAGACCAGTTAAATCATTATCAGTTAGCGTGCAAAACTGACACAGCTAAAACTTCACAATCCCAAAGAATTTTGTAACTATTGCAGATATCCCAAGAAACCTTTCCACTCTTTTAGCTGCTCAGAATACATCTATAGTTCTGAAAGATGCAAATTCAGACAGGATGTGTATTTTATGAACTGACTTGTTAATTATTGATATTTGGATTATCCAACCATTAATATTTTGCTCAGAAGCACTAAAGCAATTCTGTAGATTGCTCATGCACTCTCCCCAGCTTTATACAATTTTGTGCAGAGTATCTGCACAAAATATCTGCACGGGGTATTGACTGACAGGATTCCTTAATAAACTATTCTGCAATTCTTCTTTCTCCTTATAAATATCCCCTTAGGTCTGAGTTCAATCTCTCAAAAAAAGGTGTCTCAGGTATTTACAACTGACCATCCTAATCTCTATTCTTAGAGTTGTCTTTCCTGCAAATTGCTTCATGTACTACTTATTCAGGCGTAGATGACACAATTTTTGTACTGCTATGATATAAGATGTCAATCTCAAAATCTTTTAAGAGCTAACCTCACTCACTGTCCTACTGAGCTGAAAATGATACCTGGTGGTATCAAGGGCTATGATAATGAACAGCTGCTGTATTAGATGCTCCCAGCTGTGCTGGTATTGCCACATCCTAACTTCAGATGCAGTCATGCCACGAGTTTTGTTTTGCTTAAGAAATAAATTTTTAAAAATTATTGTCACACTTATTTGAAGAAGAAAAGTTTACAAAGTGAACTTTCCTGCTGGGCCTGAAGATCACTTCCTGGAAGCCAAGAGTGATAACTTGACATTTCATTTTCCAAGAAGTCTAAACAACCACAATAAATTTACAAATGTAGACATGCTGCACTGTTAAATTTCATTTCACGCTTAGTAAGCAAACATTATCAAACTGTAAGTACTGTCATCCTCTGTCTTTTTAGTTAGAAATCTTGTAGCCAATAAAGGTGTGACCTTGAAATATTCCACAGATGGATGAAGTCACTTTGCTAGTCCCTTTGTTACACATTTTGCAGAATTGCAAAGTTAGGTCACATTTACTCTAACTTCACTTCACAATAACTTTACAAACTGCATTATCAATAAGAGTCACTAAAAGTGCATTAGTGAACCATGTGACTGAACTGTCATGAAAAATTCAGTCTTGAAATTAAAAATGTGGAGACAATGCAGAAGCTAATTTTTTCTATACATGTAATACTCCTAGAATTATTTTTACCGACAAAACATAAAAAGTAAACCTGTATGCTATTTTTCTAATACATTGTCAAAACCAAAGCTTCCTGTTTAGGAAGCCAGTGAAAACATATGGTCTTGTGTGAGAGGATGATGAAATGTTACAGAACACAGACGTAAATTCATCAGGATTTTTCACATGGGCCAAATCTACTCTGATGTTTATTTTAAAGGGAAAACTAAAGGAAAAATTCCAACCCTGTTCTCTTAAGGAATAGCTATTGCTTTCTGATACTCCTACCGCATTTGATATACTATACCAGAGTCACTATACCAAACAACCAAATATATGCAATGATATACCTTTTTTAATGATTTAGTTACCTAAAAAAATCCTGTTCAGTTACAAGACATTCATTACCAATTCAAATCTTATTGAATACATCAAATCACATTTTTCAGCCTAATTACCAAATAAGAAGACGAACTGAATAAGAATTGCAAAACTCTGGAAAGGATTTAAGATCTCTAATGAGTTGTAAACTACTGTAAATAAACAAGGAAGTTGAAAAATAAGCATTTTGCATCTTGAAAGAAAAAAGAAAATAAAAAGCAAACAAAAGTTAATCTGAAGTACTGCTTGTTTGCTTCTAAGTATGTTCTTTTTTTTCTGGTCTCAAATGATTCCCTTCTGAAAGATCCACCATCTCCACCCCACCAACAAATATCCCAATAACTGATTCCCCACAGGGACAGAGCTACTTTGAAATCAGAAAGACACTGTAAAGAATAAAATCAAGCTCCACACCACCATGTCCGGAAACAGACATAGCTTCTATCTAAATTGTACATGGTTTGGTTTTGGATTTAAAATGCAAAATATCTTGATCAGATTCTCTCTTGGTCATTACGTTAATTGTTTTATTTTGGTTACTCTTACTTTTAAAAACACCTTCTCTGAATACTGGCATCTACTGAGGACAGTGGGAAAAACTTCCACTGTCGGAAGTGGATGCCCTATGCAAATGTTCACCTTGGATGAGGCTCTGAGAAACCTTATCTAGGGGATGACATTCCTGCCCATGGTGGGGGGTTGGAAGTAGATAATCATTAGGGTCCCTTCCAGCCCAAACCATTAAATGATTTTATAACTTAGAAGCAGGGGGTTTTGTCAAATTCTGATTTCAAGCTTTAGTAGTTACTTTACGACAGCCAAAAGGAAATGGCAGCATGAAAGGACAGGTGGAGAATCACCCTGTCTTTTGCAGCTCACATCCTTAATGTCATCAACTGTTACTCCTGAGTCCAAAAGCTAAGACCTGGCAGGTATCTGCAAAACCAAAGCCTGCAAGAGTTTGAGGAAAAAATCCAACTTGCATACCTGGCTTTAAGATTTTACACAGTGTATTTGCACACAGAACTGATGCCTGCTACAGTGTCCTTTTTTTATTTTTTTGCAAAACAAACATAGGAATGGAAGATTTTCTGTTGCTAATTTTGGAAAAAGTCTAATTTTGGGGTTTAGGAAGACTAGTCTATACTCCTTAATAGTGTTTAACCAGTTGGGTTAAAATCAAGTACATACTAATGGGAACACATGATCGATTTATGAATATTTATGTCTTCTATTTTACCTAGTGTATTCAATAACCTCTTGAGGGAAAGATAAAAAATTATGAATCACGATTAAGCTCATCATGCAAGGGCTTAAATTCAATTTAATGAGATGGGTTCTATCTGCCAATGCAATCTTCCCAGAATTCCCTCTGATGCCACTTACGACTTCCAAGAGGTGAAAGGGAAAATGTGACACAATATTAAGTTGGAAGCATTGTTTCTGAAAATTACATTGTTGAAGGTATTGTGTGCCTATTAATATATCATAAGCTGCTTTAAAACTAGCTGCTGGACTAAAGTAAATGAGAATTTCAACTTGTACTTTAAGTACAAGTTGAAAGCAGACAAGACTTAAGAAACAATCTTGAAAATGTAATTTAAAGATACTCTTCAAATCAAAAGACAAAACACAAATAAAATCAGACCCTTCCCTACTAACTCCTTGAATTTATCCTTCTCCTTAATTTTCCCCCTTCTATGTACAATATTTTGAAGTCCTATATTGGCAATATTGTTCAGCTGATCAAGTTCAGAATCTTTCAATCTTCGTGCAATGAGAAGCTAACCCATAGTGGGCTAACATTCACAAAAAATGCACATTTCCAAACAGAGGGAGGAGAAAACCACAAGAAAACCAAAATACAAGCCCATTTACAAAATGCAAGGTGAAAAAACATTCCATATTTCTGTGAGACATCAGCTCATGACTGAGGTCGTAGGACTTGCCCTTTCACTCTGGATAGAGCACCGCTGACTTGAAGCCAAGCTGACTTTGAGCCAACCACCTCCAAGAAGACCTCACTGCTGCCTTTCAGGATTAAAGGGGGCCCCTAAGAAAGATGCAGAGGGACTTTTCAGCACAGCCTGTTGCAACAGGACAACAGGCAATGGGTTTAAACTGAAAGAGGGTCGATTTAGATTAGATATATGGAGGAAGTTTTTTACAATGCTTGTGGTGAAGCATTGGCACAGGTTGCCCAAAAAGGCAGTGGATGCCCCATCCCTGGAAATATTAAAGGTCCACCAGACAGGGCTCTGAGCAGTGTTATCTAGTTGAAAATGTTCCTGCCCGTGGCAGAGATAAAGGCAGGGTGGACTAGATGTCCTTTAAGGTTTCTTTCAACCCAAATTATTCTACGATCACAGTGATTCACAGAATTACAAAGGGTACCAGCACCTTGAAACAATGAAATCATGTATATGGGTTAATCCCTGGCTCATCCTACCAGCATCTTTCCTTTTCTCACTCATCCATACTCTTTTGCCCCTGCAATGGCAGTCTGAGCTCAAAGGGCCAAATACTACAATACCACAAACTCCAGGAGTTACACATGGACTGACAATTATTTACCAAATGAAAACATTTTTGAGGATTTTTTTACACTCTCAGCAAGTTAGTAGATAGTGAATGTGCCAGCAGAAAAAGGCAGATCACTTGAAACAGTATTAAACTGGCAGCATGGAGTTGCAGGGGATTGTTTAGAAACGGGGTTATGCTAATGTATGTATACATTTGCTTAAAAATTTATGCCAAACAATGTTTAAATTATACAAATAGCCTGACCGCAAGTGAAGAAATGCAATATTTGAGCTACGTGAAGACCTTCTTTCAAACTCATGTGTAGTTATTTTTAACAGGCACATCAACATCCATTAAGCACAAAGAGAATTAATTTCTTCTTCCCAGTCACAATTATGGTCAATATGAATCAGACTCTTCCAGTAGTTTCAAAGTGGATCTAAAATAAAGGATCAGTCATCTGTGATTATTTAAACAGCCCATGGCACTTAGATGTAACACATGTGTCTACTGGACAAAATCTCAGCAACTGCTGGTAATTCCACTACATTTGCATGAGGTAGATTTTCCTCAGTATTGAAACTGGAGATATGGTAGCTGGGCTTGTTCTAATTCTAGAGTCTGCAAGCCACTAGCTGTTATCTTTGAGAACTCATGGAGATATAAGACTAGAAAAGGTCAACTTCAGTCTTAAAGCAGATGGAGGGTGGGAGAGGAAGATCTTTATATGATTTGTATTGAACTTCCACTCAAGAAAATACCAAGATTAAAAAATTAAACAGAACATTTAAACAATAAATCAACAAACAACGCCTGGGAAAAAACCTAACAGCCAACCTGGATCTCTCATGATTAAATAATGTCAAATTAGCAGCAAGACAGCAAACCATGTAGACAGAGCACAACAGATGTCATATGTGCTAACTAAATATTCTCATAAGTATGCACTATATGTCACTCTCTTAAAGAAAGTTTGCCTATGTCAGGGTGAATGCAAAACTGACTGGAAAGCTATACTGAATCCAACCAGAAAAGAAATAATTTGGAAGATGTGGATCCACTGCTACTCAATATTTTACTTTCTATACATTATGCATATGCAATCCTTTATGTGCAATTTCCATTTTTATCTATCTAGGTCACAAATAAATCCCAAGACATCACCAATCTTAGACCAAATGCAAGCACTCTGGATGAGCAGACTAGAACAGAAAATAAACAGACTGAAGTAATCATCTGAAAAAAACAAGATGTCTTTCGATAAGGAGAAATGCCAGACATCCCAATAAGCAGGAATATGCAACTATATAACCTCGGGATGAAGAACAAGTGATTAGGTAGACATTACCCTGGAAAGCATCTGGTTACCACAGTCATTCAGTAGTTAAACCCAGCTCCACAATACCCACTATGGTAAACTACTCAATCATAAAGATATATTTAGTAGTATTATAGCACACACAGATATTTCTTTGCTCTCCTACACTAGTAAGGCCTGAACTAGATGCTTCTGTCCAAATTTAAGATGTCAGAGTTTTTAGAAAAAAATAAGTGCGCATAGATTAAAGATCTGTAAAATTTAATCAGAATAAGAAATAAAAGGGAAACAGAGAGGACTGAAGTGGAAACAGAATACATAGAAACATCAAAGACAATGAAAAAGGAATAAAATTTATTTTCCATTTTCTACAGAGATATCTGGAAGATTCAGGTGGAACATAAAATAAAACATTCAGCAGATAAGGGCAGTGTGATGATCTGACAGAAACCCCAAGAAAATGAACTAAAGCAAATGCCAAGACCTGCAGTACAGGCACCAGCTGGAAAGAAAAGCAGCTCCACTGAAAAGGACTGGGGGGTCCTGGCTGACAGCACATTGCACATCAGCCTGCAGTGCAGCCTTGTGGAAATGAAGACCAACTCCATACTGGGCTGGATCAGTAACAGCACAGACAGCAGGTAAAGTGGTGTGGTTCTTCAGCACAATTCAGCACTTGTGAGACAGCATGTGCAGCATTTTGTCCCATCTGGAGCAGTCCAGGACAGAGACATTCCAAAGCCAGCCCAGTGGAGGGCATGGCAGTGATGAAGGGCTGCAGCATGCAGTGTACCGAGAGCAGCTGAAGGGCTTGAGTCTGTTTAGTTTCTAACCTTTAGAAAAAAGATTAAGGGAAATTTGAGGGCTGTTTTCAAGACTCTGGAGAAGACTGAGACAGGCTCTTCTCAGAGACTCACAGTGGAAGGACAAAAGACAACAGACTTAAGTTACAGAAAGTGAAATTCAAATTACTCTAATTAGGCAGAGGGGAGGAAAAAAATCATGGAGGCACGGTAAAACTTTAGAGCATGTTTCTCAGAGAAGACTTATCATCCTTAAAGTTATTCAAAATTCAGCTGAATAGAGGCCCTAAGCAACTTGACCCAGCTTCAAAGGTGGCTCTGCCTTGAACAGCAGGCTGGACCAGGCAACCTCCAGAAGTTCCTTCCTACCTAAATTTTATAATTCTTTTACAGCATCTGTGAAGAATGGCAAAGATAGTGCCTTGGGCTAGGAGACCAACTATACAATCTCCAGAGGTTCATGACAACTATTTTTTCCTGCAGTCCTGAAGACTGAAAGGCACAAATAAATATTCAGACAGAACATGAGTTTTCTCCCTTTTGTGTGTACAGTGCTTCATTCATTTTAGCTAATGGGTTATAAATGTGAACAAATATTGCATATTGCATACTTAGAAATTTGATAGCAATGATATTCAGAAATTAATCTTAGATACCAAACTGCATGGAAAACAAGGGGAAGAATTATAGGGGAGAATGTTATAATAGGCAGCACATAAAACAGCACTTTCAAATACTTCCTTATCCTATCTGCAATTCCCAGAGAGGCTCTCAGGCACTTTGCTGACAGCCAAAACTGGAACCTTCTCTGAGTGCTGGGCTGACAGTCTGTACTGAGAGAGGAATACATTGTGCACAATCTCTTTAAAAAGCCCTTTTTAACTTTCAAGGCCTTTACAGCACAAAAGACAAAGGGAGATTGGTTGTATCACATAGGGAATTTACCTGGATAACCCAAAAATATTCAAGGCAGGAACAAAGATTCTTCAGCTGATCACCCATAAGCTTTCTAAAACTAATTTTACACTGGAAGGATGATCATACAACCCTATTTTCCATATCTCACAGAGTTTAGAGACCAGTGAGGATGTATGCAGTCCACGGAAGAGAACTAAACCTTAAGCTGATACCTTCTGACAAAAGAACTAAAGACATTATAAAATCAAAATTCTGTCATTTCCTCTCTCATGCCGGGAGATCATTTTGAATGTGCAAATGCAAAATAAAGATGCTTTATTAAAACTTTATACTAACACAAATTTCCTTTAAGGCACAGACATTATGTTCATAATGAACATATAAAAAAGCTGTTGATAAATGAAAGAGCTTGGTTGGACCTGCTTACATTAATCCACTAGTGGCAAGAGAGACCACAGTATTAGCAATTACTTCGTGTGACTGATTTTGTCAGCTTAAAAGAATAAATATTGCTTGCATTATCAAGATCTATAGTTGTTTACATATTTTATGTAAGAAAAAAACATGATTACCAGATGAAATATTGGCCAGCAGACTATTTTTTCATAACTCTTTTAAAAGGCAAGGTTGCCCTTCCTCCAACTAAAGCTGTAAAAGTCCTTCAATATTGCAGCTCAAAAAATAGTCAGGACGGTTCCCAAACTCTGTGAAGAAAGTTCTTTAGATGCATCTCACAGGATGGAAAAAAAAATAATCTTATTTTCATATAGGCAGAAAACAACAGAATGCTCACTTCTTTCTGAGAAGCCTGAAATCTCAACCTGCATATAAACATTTATTTTTATAACTATATATACATATTTCCTTTTAGAGTCATTCTTAGTATTTTTGGTGATTCAGCTACATAAAGTATGCATATATACATATCACCCACAGAGAATAAAGGCAGATCTTTAAACTTGAAATTGTGTAGATATAACATGAAATAAATTAGCAATTCTGCTACAATTTAAAGTTAATCAAGTATATATGCTTTTATCTTCCAGAACCTATACACGTATATGTAAAAGCATGCACACACAGATATTTTACTGAAATATGAAATTTAGATTTTAGAATATTAAGATTTAGTAGGATTTTGATAGCTACATATTTATCTGAGATTAGCTTTACTTACTTCTACCACGGTAAAAATCTGAGTTTGTAAAACATGCTGTTACCCAGGAAACAAGAACAAATGCATGTGCAATAGGAATAAAAATTCAAAAACCTTGGATGAAACTATATATACTAGAAGTGAGTAATTTTTCTCTCACTTCCCTACATCCAAGCTAAAGATTTCATAACTACAATAATCAATGTATGCATGACTTCAGTAATAATTTAATGGCAGAAAAATGAAGAAGGATTAACCCTCCTAAATAACAGGAAAATTGGAAAAACAAAATTTATAATTTTACACTCTGTACTTTTTCAGCAATCGCTGCTGGAAGCTTTATCCTTCAAAACCAACTGGCACCCTCTTAGAAAAATTTTAAACTAATGGTAGAAAAGAACAACACAACTCTCAGGGGTTCACAGAAAATTACATTATTCCCCAACATGCCAAACGGAGAAAAGTGCCAAGATGTTTGACAGAGGTTCTCTCCAGTAAGAAGGGTTACCTACAAGAAAAGAAATTTCTGCTTCAACTTACAAGGGCAACCTACTGTTTGCAGGTGCAAAGTTCCAGGGACAGGATTTTTATGGTACTGTGTATCTTCTGGGAAAAGCAGAAATTGTCACAACATTTTATGTGCTATCTGAACATGACATTTAGCTACTGACAGAACAAGGCACACAGACAGCAGTCTTTGTCAATAATGATACTTGTCATGTAAATGCTGTTTGATTGGGTGGGAAGCTTCTGAAGATTTTATACACTTAAAAAATTTGTGCACTTGACAAAAATAAAAACTCCTTTTTTTGCATTCTAATAAATTTAGTTTGCTTACCAGCTTGTTGCAAATGGGTAATACCAATGACTTGCTTAATTTTTAAAATATATTCCTTAACAAACAAGATACTCACAGTAAGTGCTGCTGGAAAGATTGTTGTAACCTGATCCCATAAAATACTGTATTTAAGAGACATGCTAGAGAGGATTCTGAAACACAGACTTAGGAGAGGGATTAGGTTAATACCACCTCTCTTCTGAACACTGCATTTAACACACTTCAATTACATATCTTTGTTAATTTACGAGTTCTCATGTCTGGGCTAAACTTGTTACTAGACCAGGAGAGATACAAAACCAGGAGTTGGATTAAATTAAGAGCTGTAAAACTTAGGTGGATTACTTAGAGCTAGAAAATTTCAAGAAGCTGCACAGACTACTAACTAGACATTCTAAGGGTAAAACCAGAAGTGTCACCAGGCAGAAGTGTTTGTGGCGAGCGCTGCATTGCAGAGGTAGGAAACACATCAGAGGGTTTGCTCTCATTTCTCAAACATAAGAATCTTGATCCATCAGTTTTTATATTCTGCAGTGCTATTCTAGCAACTTCAAACACTTGCAAGTTCAAAATCACTGAAAGGTATATTTAAACAACCCAGAACGTGTCTAATTCTTTTGCATGGAAAATAATAAAAGGCCCTGAATAACATCAAAATAAATGCCTAGCCATTTGGTGTATTCCAAAGGCAAGGAAAAATTAAAAATTATCCAAGAAGCTAGAAAAAAATAAAGCACTAAAAGTAACCCTATTAGTTGCAAATACACTCAAACATAAAGAGCAATTTCATGTGTTGGAAAATGGGTCTTTGTCAAGTTTAGAAAATTTATTTGAATTATCATAGTCCGCAGTGGTCCTTCTAACCACCATTGCAATAATTTTATATAACTTTTCATACATGAAATCTCTCTGTGCTGTTTATCCCACTTGTCTTTTGCTTCACTTACAGACAACTTCTCCTGCACTCTTGCCTTTTTTCTTTCTCTGTTCTCCTCTTTATCTTTTCCTTATCCTCCAAAAATCTTTCTTCCCTTTCAAAATCAGTTTTAATCCTGTAGTTGCCCATCCTGTTTTCAATAGCTGCTTTTCTTTCCCGTGGAGAGGTTAAATATCCCAGCAGAAGAAATGGAGAAAAGCTGATGAACATCTTACTTTGCTTCTACAGAGGAAAGAAGACAAAGGTTCCTTCAGATGAATGGTGTTTCAGCAACCTCGTTCAGCACCTGTTCTTCCTGCCTGATCCCCTTTCACCCCCAGCTCCCCTTTCTTTCTATTGTGTTGTTGACTCCCTGTACTCTCCACTGCCTCTGATTTCTTTCTACCATGTCTCATGTGTGTATTTTCCCCTAAACCCAATACTCGGATTTTAAAATATACACACACACATATCTGTGTACTGACATATAATTTTCTAACAGGAAAAAGCCTCTTCTTTTCCTTATTATCTTAACTTTATTTTTGCATGTATTTTTTTCCTCAAGAAGACTCATGGTAGATCATCCACAAGAAGCACAAACTAAGTTTCCTTTTCTTATGAGCTAGTTAAATTTACACAGCCTAATTCTAATATCTCTGCAAATAGTCCAGATATTGCAACAAGTGTGACCAGCAAGAGAACATTCCTTCTGAAATAGTAATTTTCTATTTTCTGTTTTTTCTGAAACAGCTGCTTGGAGCCCAAGAAAACTGCGTCTCTGGCTCAAAGTCTTCTGATCCCTTTCATGACGCAGAGTGAGAGACAGCTGTGCTTTTATTTTCAACTTAAAGGTTAGGCATGCTAATAAAAACCCAGCAGGGAGTGGGAGATGCTGCTGAGCACCCACCTCTCCTTGGCACAAGACAGCAGCTCCCAACTCCTGCAGAACCAAGCCTCCTGACTCCTGACATGCTCCTGCCAGTGTCAAGGTCAGGGCAAGCAGCCCCAGCTCTCCCTCCCTCTCCCACACAGCCTCTACACTACTCTTTTGCTGACCTGGCAGAGCTGTCCAAGACATCAAGCTATGAACCAAGTCAGGGAGCAGATCTAAGTTAAAAATAAGCTTTCCTAGGAGGGTCTAGCACCCACGCTATAGGCAGCTGTCCGCTCTTCATGTGTGCCTTATAGAAATTCCAAAATGATGGCACAGCTGTAGCTTTGATGCGGCCATCTGCCACTTGAAAAGACATTCTCTATCATTAGACTGTACTTATTTTGGAAGGAACATTGAAACTGACAATATTAAATTGATTTTCTCTTATTTTTCTCCATTGCTGCTGCAGCTGACGTGTGTGATTCAACCTACTCTTTGCAAGAAGGGTCCATTTCCACATCCTCTTGAGCAGACTTTTTTCTTCCTAAAACTCCATCAAGGCTGCTGAATGCAGATCTCGCAAGTAATTTTCAATGCCGTCTTTGAAGCAGGTTAGTTTTCTTTTCTTCCCCAACTCCTGCTCTGTAAGAACAGCTTCAGGTAAAACCAGGAGGGAATTCACACAAATGAAGAAAGCACCATCACAAGCAATGCTCATCACAATGAGCAAACAGGGCAGGCTCCATCACCTGTGCTGAGCACAGGGTATGCCAGACCGTGCTCCAGGTAACAACCGGATTTTAATCACAGACCTCTGTCAGACTAGGTCTGTCTGAGCTTCCTCAGTGAAGGACAGACTATTCAATAACAATCTTCAGGCATCTGTCATTTTTGGACACATCTCAGAGAAACAGAGGAGTGCTTAACTTTCCAGCTCGAGGTATTGCTGAGACAGGTACTTGGAATGTTTTTTAATTATTTGGCTTTGACCAGGATCTGAATGACAAACACCTAGAACAAATCTGAACCTGAAGTCTCTATCAATGAACCTCTTTCCTTCCTTTACATTTTGGTCCTGTTTTTCATGTCTGATACATGCCAGGAGAAGACTTCTAGCCCGGCTATCTGAGGAAAAGGACAGTGATGCTCTGTTGAGCTGTTACTACACCTGGTAATCAGCTATAGGACTTTCTAGAGGATGGCAGAGGAGGAAGACACTGGGATGCTGGGGACTAGCAGACCTGTGATGACACTGCCTACATGAAATACAGTGCTGAGCTGCTGGCATTGGAAAAAAAATTCTGTACCTTCATCTTGCAGAGATTTTTCCTGTGCTTTCAGCTTTCCAGTGAACAGCCTCCCTTGACACGACCTCTCTAACCATACAGAGCACGAGGCAGAAGAGAACACAAGCAGAGGTCAGGGAAGGACCTTACCTTCTTCATCTTAGAACTTTCAGTTAAAAACCATATCCTGTGAGCAAAACTGTGTGACAAAATAGTCTAAATAAATATCAACCAAGTCAATATATGAGATTTTTTTTCTATTAGGAATTTGACTATTTTACACATCTTTAAAGAAAATATTACAACTTTTTTTAAAAAAAATCATAAAACTGCAAAGTGAGAGGTATGAGTTTTGGAGTAAGGTTCTTGGCTAAGTATTCCCAAAGACAGAGAGCTCCCTTTCAGGGAGTCTAGGTCCTGCAACCATTTCTTCAAGAAATAACAACAACAATGAGAAACACTAACTCATCACTTGGTTAGGACTGGATAAAAAAATTTTCCTCACTCACAGAAATGTTAAAGCAAGGTGTGAATAAAGCTAAAAATACCATTTGAGCAGAGCAACAATATCAGAGAAACTGTAACATGAATTCATGAAACAGCTTCAGTGTCTGCCTTGGAGACACTTGCTCACTTGCCAAGTCTGTCAGAAAGAATTAACTTGTCAGCAAAAAAAAGGGTATAGTATATGAAGAAATATTTATTTGAAAGTTATACTGCAATTTTTCATCCTTCCACAGACTATTTCAAGCTTTCAGGCATGATTTGCTGGTTTTCATCTTGTTAACGGTAATGCTATCACATGGGCACATCCATCCTGTCCTTGATGCTTATGTAACAACACCCCCAAAAAAGAAGATATTAAAAAAGGAATACTTTGCAACTTTCTTGATGGGTAAGAACAGGAAAAGGATTATATTAAAAGCATCTTGAATTTTGGGACAGAAGTTTCAGATTAAGGATCTGTTAAGAATAAAGAAATATGTTTGAAGCAAAAGCAAAAGAAGCAATGACCTGAACAACAGAATTACTGTCCAGGTTTCAGAGCCAGGGGCCATTATGATTGCTCCCCAGCCAGCAAGGTCATATACAGCCCCAGGTGTCAGGACAAAATATTTGATTATGAGCTATTCAGGACTGATTTAGAAAAAACAATGTACAGAGGCAAAATACTGCACTGGTTAAATGTTTGGATTTGGTTTGCACTGAAGGAATTGGCTGATGGAGTTATTTGGATAGCTTTTCAATCAGCATGTAAGCAGTATCCTGTGTACCAGGACTGAATAGACGAGATTGACACCATATACCTGCAAATACAAGTAACCACAGAGAAGAGCCAATTTTGACTTTTCTGACCTCAAAATAGGGCATTGATAAAGAAATCAGGAGCATATGGCCTACCGCAGAAATGCCTTCAGCAATTAAACTAACTTGCAAAACTGTAATGCAAAGGAGATAGAAGTTTCATCCTCAGAAGTAAAATAGTCATCTTGCCAATTAAGATGCAGATCAATCACACCTTCCATGAAATAGGTTTACATGCAGCTTCCAGTGGGAAAGTTCATCAAGCTGGCCCAAGCTAAAGCCCTGTACTGTGAAGTACAGCATGTGTACCAACAACAAGAATCTTCTGACAGGGAACATGCAAACCCACATCAGTTATCCACTGTTTGAGGCATGTTCTGCTGCATAGAAGGAATTTGTAAAGCAAAATTTTATTTCTGCTGGTTGACCTGTCCAGGAATACTTCGTTTAACCTAACACAGCATTGACCAACCACCATTAAACATGGCATCTGCCATCCACAACCAGGTCTGAACAACCCACAGCCCTCTGCCCATCTGCCCTGGCCAGCACAGTGAACAGGCCCTGTCAACCTACACATCAGTATCTCCATAAACATCAGTAAAATGGATAAGCAGAAAACATTGAATAATGAAACTTTTACTGCTTTTGAATTGTTTTCTTTTCACACTATTAATTATGAACTGAAGAAGGAAAGCAGCCTTATAAATCTCATCAGAATTCCCAAGGGAATAAAGCCAAGGCAACATGAGAGCATTTACTCATGTGGGCTCCTGCAGAACTGCTGCTCACAGAGGAACAGAGGACAGCTCTTCTCACAGGTCTCACACACAGCAAGCCCACTTGAGGTAGTGAAGGAGCCAGCACAGTCCTGCTCCAACGCCACCATCTACCAGCCAGAAGGTGACCACATCTTTGTCACTTTCTGATATTTATGGTTTGAAAACACAAAACGAGAAAGTTCTGATAAAACCTTTGAGTTTAGATATGATACAAAATAAAACTAGAACAATTCAAGAAACAGGGATAAAAGGACAAGATACACCTAACAGCATGAAATAATAATAAGGTAATAGGAGACATAGTATTGTCTTACATATTATTAGTGTAATATTGGTATTAATGTCATCTTGGTATTATTAACGTCATGTTGGTATTATTTTCGCTTAATACTGTTGTCTACAGAGATGATACCTAAAGCAGTTAATAATTACATAGTCCTGTAACATGTTTTCAATAACATCACCCACATTCCTTCACTGATATCAAGGATGTAAGTAGCAATGATGGCCTCCAGAACCAAGTGAAAAACACTTGGAGCCAAAACTGATCGAAGAACCTTGTGCTTTAAACCAAAAAAAGGTGACTTACAGGTAGAGATCTAGTTTTTAGAAGACTGAGCAAGTGGGACCATGCTACAGATTTACTAAAATGGAAAATTATATCTTTACCGGTCACAACTAACTTCCAAATGTTTAGTTATAATTCATTAAACATAAACAAACTGAAAATATGATGCTGTTTCTTTCTGGTATAAACACAACAGCTTTAGACTCCAAATGTACACATGCAAACACATGCTTTCCTGTAAATATACATAAAAATTCCAGCAAAGCCATAAAATAGCACCAACACAGCTGAAGAAAAGGCTTTTCCCCTGCTGAATTAACACCTTCCTTCTTTCTGCCACATGGATACTTGCTCCCTGAGCCTTTCCTGGTTTGGCAAAGGTGGTCTCCTAGCTCACTTGGCTTCAGTGGTGTTCTTACCAGCTATGCCTCAAGTGTTTCGTTTGCCAATTTGACTTGGAGACACTCCTGGGGAATCATGTGAATTTTCAAGACAACAAGATGCCAACAGAAATGTAAGGAAAAAGTCAGAGATGAAGTCAAAACCAGGGTCAGAACCCAGCTGAGGTCTTCAGGAATGCAGAAATGGTGGTAAATGGGGCTGGGATGGCACACATGGATCTATAAGCAGCAAGGACTATGACTAAAATTACAGCCTAGCCTACATCACATTAATTACATTCTGTGCAAAACCGTAACACGTTGAGTATTTTCTCCCTACTGCTTTCACTGTGCTCACCCCTGAGACCTAGCTGTGCTGTGTCTGGTGTGCCTCCTGAATGGTAAAATGCGCTGCTTGTGGCAAACCTGACACAAGTATCAGCAGCTGATTGCCAATTCCCATTTTGTCAGTGCTGAGAAATCACTTACGCAGCAGCCAAAGGAGGCACACAGTCTCACCATGGCCCCACCAGGACAGTAAGCAGGTGGACAAGGCAGGGAGTTGTGCAAGTTAATTTTTTCATTAGCTTCTCTGCAACAGGAATTGTTATTCAGAGCATTTCTGGTGGGCTGCCACTGCCTTGCATAGTAGCATTCAGCAGTTCACACTCTCTTTGCCTCTGGTTTGCACTGGCCAAAAGCCCTCGGCCAGGATCGCACAAAGGACTTTTAAGTGCAGCATCAAGGGAAGTCACAGCATCTGGCTCAAATATAACAAATAGAAGCCCTGCCACTGCAAAAGGTTTTGCAAGCAGAAAGAAGCTTGGGCCTGGTTGGCTGCCAGTGCCCTTTGGACTCAGGCACTTTCTTCACTTAATATCATCAGCAGAGTGTGGAAGAAAATAGAACAGGGACAGTAAAGACAGAAGAGGAAGTATTAAGTCCACATCCAGAGGTCTGCTGCTACCCAAGAGTAAGAATGCACATCAGGGACTGGGGGGAGTGAACCATGCAGGGAGGAGAGATGGAGCATTTGGGAAAGCACAGGAACTGGACAAAATATATTAAAGGATGCAATTGATATGAGGGCAGAATACATACACAAGAGTTGCAGGAAGAAACCAAATGCTGGGAATGACAGGCTGAAAGTTTTCCTAAGAGAATTTCATCACAACTCACCAATCTAACAGATACAGCCTCCCACACACCAGTGCAAAGCTGTAAGAAGCAATTGAGTTTGTTGAACAATAGCAATAATGCCTTATTTTTCACTCTCCAAGCTTATTCATGTCATCTCCACTAAATTTCATCTATGAGAAATCAGTAATCCCTTAAAAACATTCTGGTTTTAAGCTTCCCAGGCAAAAAAAAGAAAAAAAGTGGGGGGGGCAGGGGGAAGGTATTGCTGTTTTGTTCAAGGGTTTAAGTGGAACATTTTTTGTGAGGAATGAAGAAAATGAAAACATGATACAAACAAAATTGTAATCCCTAGAAAAGACTCACCTACTCAGGTCTAAATTATTTACTTATTTTTGTATACTTCCAAGCCACGAAAACCCAGAAAGCAAACAATTGCTTCTGTTGACCCAAAGTTGACATAAGTACATAGACATTGCCCACTTCCTATGACACCAGTCCTGCAACTACAGCTGTTAAGTCACACAGAAAAGTTGCTCTTAACCTCCTTGATGCAGAGGAACGATGGCTAAGATGCACTAAATACACTGTTTTTTGAGAACTCTGTGAGCATCCCATTGGGAAAAGAGCTCTGTGCTATCATCTTCTGGTAAGTTGGGGAAAAATATTGATACCAAAGCAGTTTATTCATATCTAAATCTACTCAGAAGTCTTCCAGTTAATACATTTAGGACGGACATATAAAAGACAAACTAGTATGTGATCAGAAGTGAAAATTATTCAAGAAGGATACTTGGTGGCAGGAATAGCAACCAGTGTGCTGTTTTAATGAAACTTTGCAAACAAGTAATGGTAAGGCATCTGTGAAGCACCAGCCAATACAGCTGTATCTCCTTGTGAAAGCCAGAGGGATCAGCAGCAGAACTGAGCCTCTGGAACCTGCCACCTTCCGCTAATTAAAGCTGAAATCATTATGTGGCTTGGCTGGTGGGATTCTCAGCGGAGAGACTGGTGGCAGCCTTTTCCCTGCAGACAGTGAGAAGCCTGTTGAAGCATCCCGGGATGCTTTCCACCATGCTATCCAGCAAAGGATTGCAGAATATCTGCTTAACAAAGACTTAGACCTGTGGGATGGGGATCCAAGGTGAAGGATGTGATGCAAAGGCAGCATGACATTAGTTTCTCAGTTTGTCAAAAACCTTATTTTTGGTGTATATCCAGTCTCTGCAGGACTCCTCAAACAGGGAAGCCCTCAGAAATGGATCATGTGCCCCTGCTCCCTGAAGCATCTCTTTTTTTTCAGGAGGGGACACAGAGACTACTTATAAGAAAAGGTATATTGGTGTTAGAAGCTGACAAATTATTGGTGCAGGTGGTGACGTTATGAAGTTTTAAGGGAACCTAGTTACATCACTTTCATTGCTCACTGCATGGCATAAAGGTCAAACACACACACACTTATATTTCTCTTTACATGCCCTGCTGTTTTTTTCACTTCTCTTCCCTCACACAGAATTTAAGTGAAGAATCAAAGGGCTTTTTCTCTATCCCTGTGGAAATCACAACAGATGTCTTTCCCACCCCTTTAAATGCCTAATATTTATGTTTAATAGCTATATATATAATATCTAGTTCAACAGCTTCTAGAGTCACCTCAAAAAAAGATGCTTTATTTGAATACCACTGAACTCTGTGAACAGAAGAAAATTCAATGGCTACATAAGGGCTTAAAAGTATACTTTTTTTCTGAACAGCCTGATCTGCAGTAATAAGCAGGGATTCAAAGTCCTCAGCTTGCCTGCAGGTGTATTCAACACCTTCAGTCTGTCTGCTGAGCCTAATGGGGGTAAGCAGAGACAAAAGAGTCTGCTCACAGGTGTGAGTTTGCAAAAGCACCAAATGACAGACAGACATGTGCCAGGATCCCAGCGCTCAGCTGATCAACATCTGTTGATTAAACCCTGATTCCAAGTCCTCTTTTCTCCCAGAGCAGCACCTGGGACAGACAACAATCCTGTACATGAACTCCACAGCACACAAGGAGCTAAGAAGGTCAAGGGCTGAAAGCTCAGAGCATATGGTGGATGCAGATCATTGCAGACATATTGAGTCCTACAGTAGCAATAGAATAAATGGTGTAACTCCAAAAAATGTGTGTTATACAGGAAATCAAAGTGAATTATCTGAATAATTCTGCCTAGAGACATAAACAGCTGCTGCAAACTAGCATCAACTGTAGGAAAATTAAGGTGTTTATTCTCAAAAGCTTATTTCCAGTGAAAGACTGATTATTTCCATTCCAGCAAGAACTACATAGCTGGAAATATATTTTTTGAAAAGTACACTTTTGATAAGAGCACCCACAAACCTTTAAGGAAAACCTGGGTGCACAAGACAAAGCAAATGTTATGGCATGGCCCTTAGGTCTACAATACCTCAAAATGAAATGCTAAACAGCACAGCTTTCAGGGACTTTGACTGGGATCTTAGTATTCTCGCCCCAAGGTATTTATAGCTTCAGACACATTTTCTTGATATTGCATTCTCTTTTGGAAATATTTTTCATACCCTCGTTTTACGTTGCTTTCCCAACCAACTGCTGAACTGACACAATTATGAAATCTGATTAAAAAAATTATTATCGTATGCTATAATGATCTTTCAAAAACTGTCTTGGTCTTGAGATGAAAAGCATTCAGAGGATGTGACTTATTGTTCTTAATTTAACCTTCATTCATCAGCTAATTTTTGTTCTTTCAATCTTAAGAAATTGTTTCTAAGTTTAGAATAAATGCCTATTTGTGAAATAATGAGCAAAAATTCACCTGACAGCTATAACTGCTAATACAGTATAAAAGAACATCAAAAGCCTACTTATTAAAGACCATGCTCTGGGGCTGGCAAGTTTTGCCTCCATTCTAAGCAATCATAAATTAAAGCATTATTAAATTCTGAGTTTTGTCACTGTTGTTTTCCCTTTCCTGCAAATTTACTACTTTTTGGAATTCTGAAAGATTTCTCTCAAGGAGAAAAAACTGAAAATACGTTTTTCTGAAGAAATTATCTTACAGAAACCTTTTTGAAAAAGAAGTAGATTTTGATTGTCTTTAAGTGAACTCTAGGGGAACAGTTTCTTCAACTACAAGAATAGCCTCATGAAAATTCTACACTTGTGAAGCACAGAGGTTGGGACTAGGCATGGCACTTCAAAAACATAAATGCAATTATTTTTCTAGTCACATTTAAAAAACAGTCTTCACATTTCAAAAACAGTTCTTCATATAATTTTTGGGCTGATTAGAAATAAACTCTCTTTTCTGCCAGTTGCATTTTCCAGACAGAATGTTAGCTTGACTATAAAATTCACACTTGCCACACTGCGACAGCAGAGCAAAAGGACTTCAGGCTGTTCCCAGGATCTCAAAAGGTAAGTAGATATAACAAGAAGAGGCAGTCGCAAGACCAGATTATTAATTCTTACTAGGAGGCAATAGGATTCAAGAAACTTAAGTTACAGAAAGGGATGCCATTCCAACTTAGGCTTAGCCTCACAACCACAGTGGTTATCTTCAGATAGGACCAATTTAGATAAACCTGTATTTAGCTCTTTTTAACCTAACATTAAACAGGGACTGGGGATTAAAAAAAGATCATTCCAGCTATGAATTGCTCCAAGCCCTTGTTCTGGGGAGCATCAGTCTCTAGATGAACTATTAATGGTATCCTATGACTGACATTTTATTTGTCATGGAAGAGAAGCAGTAAAACATGTGGGTTATGGATTCAGATATAGAACATTCCTGCTTTCCTAGTTTAAGGGGCTTACTTCTTATTAAGTAATTATTTCATCACAAAACAAATATTTTAAAATCTTCCTCAGTTTTTCAATTTAAGGTAAGGAGATGATTTGTGGAACACACACTAAAAAAATAATTTCAATTCATATAAGGACCATTAGGTCATTCAGCCTAGTCTGAATGCACGGTATCCTTCAACATACTGAACAGGCTTTTGCACTCATCCATAAGCCATGAATCACTCGAGGAGCTCCAATGACCTGATGGCTCTGCCTCAGAGGATCTGAGCACTGCAGCCCAGCCCCTGTGCAAAGCCCTCAGCTGGAAATGGAGACCTCAGACTGGCAAGATCCTTCTTCATTCCGTCAGTGCTGCACACACAGCCAGACAGCTGTGCCTGCTCACAGCCCACGCCCTCACTGGCACCACGGATGAGCACCACACCAGCCCAAAAGGATGATCTGAATTCACAAGGCTTCAACCTTGGAAATTCAACTAACCAAACTGCAGTGGAGCTCAGCAGTTATCCCATTAAACATTCAGGCAGGAATGATCCTTTGTCCGGCAAACAGAAGAGTTCACCCAGGATCTCTTCTACATAAGGTAAATCCTCTGCAGTCTGGGAAACCAAACTGTAAACATCTCTCTTGGACAGAAGTTTGGACACCACTTGGCAAATTTTACCATCTTATTTATTTATTTAACAGCCTCATTTCTTTAGTTATTAACAATAACAGATGGACAGGAAGAGGTTTTTGCTTTGTTGGGGGGTTGGAAGACAATTTTTCTTTTTTTTCCCCCCTATGGGCCATGTAGGGTGACACACAGAAGAGGTTTTCGTTAAGAAAAGTAGCACTACATGCACCACGCACTCAGAACTGCCAGCACAATGATCCTTTTGAAAGATACTTCATACATTACCTCTTAGAAAAATGGTTTACCCCAGGGACATATACACATCTTTGAGAAGCTGGAGATTTTTGAGCATCTGCAGGGACAGCTGGCATGATGGTTACAGCAGCTGTCGCACTTGAATTATGAAATTGTGCATCGCCCAAGGAAAGGATCAATGTCATGCAAATCTCACAAACCTGAACTCAAGTCACAAAGAAAATTAAGGTGGGAGAGATAACTGTTCTGATGATATAAGCCAGATTGTTTGAATCACTCCATAATTTCAAATAATACATTACATACTATGTGCAGTAATACATACTGCATCTCTAAGGCTTCCCTCTGAACAGTCATTTTATTTTGAAGTGTCTACTAAAATTTTATTAAAATCTCTGGGGGTAAAAAACAGCACTGAGGAAGCAAGAGGCTGTGGAGTTTTTAAATCAAACTTCAAAAAACATTTATTTTTTTTTTACTCAAACCAAGCAGGAGATGTCAGTTCTTCAGTGAGGTTTTCCTGCTTGAGAAAATTATGCCCTGGTTCACAGTCGATTAGTTATGTGACTGACCTGATTTATTATGTACCACTGCTACTTCAAAAGAGGAGCAGCCGGAACAAAGAAGCAAAAGATGCATCAGTATTAATGACTTGCCTCTATTAAACAGCTAGCAGAAATAATTACATTTACTATTTTTTAACTTGCTATTCAATGTTTACTGCTCTTTATGAAATAAAAGAATTTTAATGAAATTGAGGTGATTAATATAAATAACAGCTGAGGTTGTCTGCTCACACGTGGCACACAGGAGCAGAGGGCCTGTAAGAAAGCCTTCTTCCCAAGATTCAGCTTTGCTTTTGAGAGATTCCCACAAACCCAGGGAGCTCTTGAGACCCTCAAGAGGTCATAGCCAGTGCTCAAAACAGGGTAACACCCCACAGCTGCGTCTGACACTTTTTACAACATAGCTACATCAGACTACTAAGGAATTCAAAAATCACACTATTTCATTCCTCAGGAAAACAGGTTGGGAGGTTTAGAAGAAAACAGACCAAGGAGTGACAGTTGACAGGTACTATTTTTTAAACATCCATTTTTATTCTCTTTTTCTTTTCCCCAAGTAATTTCCATAGACCAAAGGTCTCACACAGTGTTAAGTTCTCCGTGTCACCAGCTCCCCTGAGCTCAGGATATGCAGACCTTACTGAGGGTAGGGTTTATGGACACCATAGAGGGAAATGCACATCTTTAAAAAATGCTGAAAAACCTTCTGTATTTTTCATTTACATAAACATACACTGAAGATCATCTACTCAAATAATCTACGACATTCAGAGACTAAATCAATATTACTTTACATCCCACAAGTCAATTTCAATACTATTAGAGGACAAAAATATCATCCTGTACTTTACCCTATACAGTCAGAACATTAATAATAAAGACAACCTAACTAGAAACTGATCACAGAATAAAGATTTGTTTTTTCTTGATCGGAACTCCCCTGGATTCAAATGAGGAAAAAAAGCCAAAGTAATCTCATGCTTTTACCTGCATTACTTAATGACTTTTCTGTAAGTTTTCTCCCCTGTCCATATTTGAAAGAAATTAAAAAGAATTAAAACAAATGTTTCTGCAAAGTTATTTACTTATTGCAGAATCCTGGGTGCTACAACCAATATATGTACTACAATGCACAAGTAACTACAAAATTCATCTGATTTCAGTTCATGATGGTTTACTTAATCATCAATAAAATGTGACCTTTAGATGAATATATATTAATTTTGTTACTTTAAAAAGTGAACCAATTCATAATTTTAAATCTGAAGCTACTGTAAACGAAGACAAGTTCACTATTAAAATACTGCACACTGGCAGTGCTAGCAGTACATTTACATTCCCTTCTCTAGAGAATTATGTTCCCTTTGCAAAAAGGAATCACCTTCAGTTATTGCTACAAATTCAGCATGGACAAGAATGCTGAGCTAGCAAAATGTTATTTAACTACTACCATGACAAATTGGCAAGCAGCAGAAATCAAAGAAACATATTTAGAAGAGCCCTCAATAATCAACGCAATGAGCAGCAAACCAATAAAGCATTTTAGTGTCCTTTCTCAGGATCATGCAGTTGATTAATTTACTAACAGATTTACACATAAGTAGTTACCCATAAATATCGCTGTCAATTTTTAATGGAAAGTTCTCAGAAATGCTTCATGATTAACATCACACTCCAGTTAAACAAGAAAAGCCATTAAACTTAC
Organism: Pyrgilauda ruficollis; assembly: GCF_017590135.1. Classification (NCBI taxonomy): domain Eukaryota; kingdom Metazoa; phylum Chordata; class Aves; order Passeriformes; family Passeridae; genus Pyrgilauda; species Pyrgilauda ruficollis. The sequence goes on from NW_024518095.1 coordinate 5,224,899, forward strand.
TGTAAATACATCTTGATTTAATCTTTTTGAAGCACACTAGCATGCATCAAAGAAAATTTTCTTAAGCATTACTTGTCCAGGCTTGGGAGGACCTTATGTGCACCACACCATGACTGTTGACAACAAAAGGTCATTTCTTGCATTCACCACATTCTTGATCATATTCCCATTTCAAATTGCTGCTTCTGATAACATTGAGGCAGTAAAGCAATTTGATCTTTAGTTATATTTTTTAACTCCTTTATAATTAAATGCATGAGAATCAAGCACCTTCCACTGACTTAAAGTTCTGCTTATAACGCTAAGTTGGTATGCTAAGAAATATGAAATATGAATTGCTACTTTAAAGATGATGATGAATTGCTACTTAAAAACCACCTAGGACATGATGAAGTATGTTAAGTAGTATACTACTCCACAGAAAATTATTCCTAAATTAGCTATAACCATGAGGCATGTTCCTCACCAACCAAAAGGACATGGACCAGTAAATTTACCAGCATGCAGACTGGCTGACTATTTCTGCTTCAGGTCTGTCGATTCTGAAGAGGCTGATGTCTCCTCTTTTATTTCAGTTTTACTCCCTAAAACATGGCTCTGTTCATGACTTGACCCTAAGTCCACTTAGGAAGCAGCAGAACCAGGCTGCAGCTAAGTAACACCACCAAACATCACAACAAGGAAGTCACTGGCTGTAGCTCAGTGTTTGGCAAGATGGTGCCCATTTTCAGAAGGGACCAACAAAGCAACAAGTTGAAATCATCAATCATCCTACAGCCTCTAACCCTTTCATTTTGCTTTTGGGGTGGTTTTTTTTGGTTTTTTTTGGTGGTTTTGTTGTTATTGTTGTTGTTTTTTGTATGGGAGTCACATTATATTGACCCAGCTTGCCAAATATTGAGGCGTGAATGACAAAAACTTGCATCCACCAAGCCTCCTAGATCCTTCACAAGGAATCTAGTGCTATGGAGCACAAAATGCTGTGAACTCAACTCACTACAAGAGGTAGTCAGGGCTACGCTTAGTTAAGGGGCAAATTCCAATGAGGTGACAGAAACACAGTGACACTGAGTAGTATTTTACTATTCCCACTGAAAAGCTATCAGGTTTGTAAAGCCTTTTCAATACGCACATGTCAGTGGTGGAAACGTGGAACAGCCTGAGTGTGGCGATTCCTTTCATGTGTCACTCAGTCTGAATGGAGCAATGAAGTCAGTGTTCTTACAGGTGCCAGAGGTATGGGAAGGGAAGATGGCAGCAACTACACAGAACACTCTCCTTCCTCATAGCTGCATTTGTTTCTCAGTTGTTGATAAAACTCAAGCTGAAAATCCCTACCTAGTTGAAGAATCTTCTGGAGAAATTCTCTTCTAAAAAACTTCTACTCAACTTCTTGATCTGCTGTCCTGCAACTGAAGAAAGCTCTGTGTGGCCTGATTTTAGTTTCAATGTTTCTCAGTAAAACCTAAGCTCTTAGGTATCTAGCAGTAGAGCTTCACTAAAAAATGAAAAATCATTGGAAACAGCACTGTCCACCTTAGTAAAGAACCATGAAAGCATTATTTGACATGTATCTTACTCAAGTTCACATAATTCTACTTTAAAACGCAGGGTGCCTTCTGATTTCTATTACTGTTTACAAGAAAATACAAATTCCATAAATAGGGACAAACCCCTAAATGAACATGTTTATTCTACCCAAACCTCTCATTCTACAGTTACAGTGCAGTGCCATCTGCTGTACATTTTTTTATGTACACTTCTTCCAACTACCAATATGACAAAGAAAATCTCATGATGGTTATTTAAAACCTTTGAGCATCAGCAGTCAACATGCAATTTTGTCACTAGCATTTTCAACCAAAATAAGACAGGACTGCATATTTCATTCTGCAAGTATACAAAAGGCTACACAGATGTATGCTAACATAAGAGTGGCTGCTGAATAAAGAAATCAAATGAGACCACAGGGAACCACTGCTTTTATTTCTCTCAGAAAAAAAGGACCAATTTTTATGGTCACAGCTGGGGTTTACATGAATCTTCTTCAATTAAATATTAATATGCATTTTAACTGCATTCCCTCATTAAAAAACAGTGATGCCAGACAGCAAAGAAAGCTGCCAATTTTCAGAGTGCACTTTGCTCCAGCTTACAGTGTCTGCCATAAACACCTGATTTTTTTTTTTTTTTTTTTTTATTTTTTAATATAGTTTAGGGTAATGCAGGAAGGAAAAAAAACATGTCCCTGGAGACAGCCAATGGAATGTTCACAGCAAATCTCTGGGTTAATGTATCAGCATAATTACTTCATTGGAGTCTGCACTGAAATAAATAAATTGAGGAGCACTTGTCTTATCTGTAGATATTCTTACTCCATCTTTATCAATTTAATCACTCTCAAGGTCTTCCTTCCTTATCCATTAAGAATTTTCTTTCCTCAGAGACCCTAAACAGACCTGCTTTTCAAGTGGCTAAAAGTTCACTTTGACCTAGAGAACAGACATATTTGCTCTGCCTTTGCCACTAAATGGTAACATGAGCTGCCAATACAGGAAGAAACCCACCCTGTAAGTAGCACTTATTCCCCCTAGCACTTACACATTAACAATACTTGAGGTCTCACAGCACTTCAACCTCTCTCCCCATGACTTACTGCTGCAAGAGCCAGGAAAGACAGCCAGGTGTCTCCGGCAGTGGCTCACCCCAGCCCCAGGGGGTCCCTGCACTCACAAGGAGGGATGCAGCACAGCACCCAGAGGTGTTCAGCACCCTGCACCCACGAGGTGCTGCTCCTGCACTGCTGCACCACTGAGATGTTTTGGAAATGCTGGTCCATACTGCTCTTCCTCCAGTATATTCTTATTCATGCAACTAAGTACCACAACAGTGTGTTTGTATCTTAGACAAGACATATAAACCTCTCCTCAGGAGCATCTGTTTTCCTGAAAACTAATTCCCTACTACAAACATAGCATCTTTCATTCAACAATAAAGAATTCAATCTTCTGCTTTGTACTTTTTTTCAGTTTATTACATTAAATGAAACATGCTGCAGGTACGGACACTTCATAGAGGTTATCCCAGGAGGGATATCTTGAATACTACTCATAACTTCATAACGAGCAAACTTCTTATCAGATCAGGTGACTGTCAAATTTTCATTTTCATAGTCATAAAAATGCTGGAGAACATTGTGCTAAGCAACAGGAAAATAAACTTCAAAAAATTTAATTTTACGCTGTGATTTTTCAAATGCTAAGGTCTGACAACACTGCTGGTGGTTAGTAACACTGCAACTGAACTCTCTTGACTACTCCAATAATGCCAAATGCATCTAGTCCCAGTTTTAGAAGGAGGAGGAAGATGAAGTTCTCCAGTCGCTACAGCAATAGCAGCAGGCATGGAAAAACACCCCAGATTTTGAGGTGATGGAAGATGCTGCTGTCATATTAAATGTATCCGATTTACCCACTGTGATATTTCATCAATTAGAAAATGAACATGCAGAGAACTAACTATAGAAGGTACAAATATTTCTCTGGAGTCACACCAGCCCTGCCAACCGTGAAATGTATGCTGCTAAATTACTGATGCTGCTTGCAAATTAATGCTCTGTACTGAGAGAATTTTAGAGCAGCAACGCATTCTGAGTATCTAATTTGCATGTTAAACAAGGAAAATAGATAAACTTAAGTTATTTTGATGAAAAAATATCAGTTAGGTCTTGAAAGTCTAACTTTACGTTGTCTTAACAAGAAGCAAAGATTTCCATGCCTCTTTCCAGCCAGCATGTAAAGAATTTACATGGACAAATGCCAGCCATAACAGGAAACTAAATCCCAGTTCTGAAGACAGCCATGAGAAACAACAAGCACTCCACAGAATGCAGCATATTTCCTTTGCTCTAAAATAAAAGGTAAATGAAAAATATAAAGGTAAAAGATACTTTTACAGAGTTATGACCTGATATCTCCTTTGGACATCAGAAACATAAACTGGAAATTAAACTGATTTTTGTAAAATAAGTATCTAAATCAATACATTGCAGTCCATTTGAGAAGACTCAAATAATCTGTTGAGGAAGTATTGCTGTTTTCATCCAGAAAACAAATCTTCTGCTAATTAAAGCCCTGTTTTAATTAAAATAATAATAATCATGATGTCCTGTGTCTATTGTTCTTATTTGTGTAATACAGCTACAGATATGTAATTCACAGGTGACTCTCCAAGCTCTGATTTTCTCCTGCATTTCTCTAAAGCCACTGGCTGCAGCAGAGTCCATGAGCACAAGACACAGATTCCCAAAAATTGTTGCACACAACGCTTTGCTCAGCTCTAGCTACCCCTACTTTCAGCCGAAGTCAGCCTCCGAGAATTCCACAGGTGAAAGTAGTAAGACTGATTCTTTAACAGCACAGCTCATGTACATTCTCCATTAGCTTTTCTGTGCTCCCATTGAGTTTTGCAGGAAAATAAAACTAAGCATTGTTGGTGTAGCAAGACTACTTGTACACTAATAGGGCTTGAGCACAAGCAAATCATCTGACTCCCAAGCTCTTGAAGCAGGCAGATTACTACAATCAATAACTTCACATGTCAAAATCTCTCTACTCTAAAACTGTGCAAATTATATAGCATGGCAGGTGTAAAACAGATTCTCTGTAAAATAGATTCACCTCAAAGCAACAAATTTCTTCAGCAATCTGAACTCATGGCTTGTACATAATAATTAACCATTGGTGTCCACAAATAATTTTACTTCTTGAACTCTAGCAACAGAGGAAATTGCCGACGAATGCTGTTGACAGTTTGTTTAGGAAGTGTGCCTCTCAGATCCACTGTATGGTAGGTTAATCCCACACCTTAATCATTCATCCAGTGACCACACTAATAATGAATGTAAAACTCTCAAGCAGTTTTATGTGATAACTGTCTCCACTCAGGCATGACTGCAAAACACTCACAAAAGCTATTCAGCTTTCTCAGTGTAACAGCAGATGAATTTTGATATTTTTTAGGTTCTCATGTGAAGCTTCATGGATCCTTTTGGGGAAAAAAAACAGGATAGTCACAGGATCTGCTTTTTATTCTGTACTTTTAATTTTCGCATTCTTTCCTATATAATCTGTTTCTCCCTACTGAAATTGAAGTAGTCAACACAGTACAGACAACTAATTCTCTTCAGATCATTAGCAACTACAGAAGGAAACACACAGCAAAGATTATCTAAAAAAAAAAAAAAACAAATCAAAGAGTGTCTGTATTGTACAGGAAAAAACTTTGGGGGACAACAGAGCACTTTCAGTCAAACTATCTCAACATTAGCTGAGATGTTGCTTTGATTCCCTACTCTTAACAGCCCTGTGCTTGAGGATCTTTGAAAATGCTCAAAGCAGAAGATACATGATTCTTCACTGTACACAATATTATTTGCTGAAATCTGTTGGCTTGAAAGAGGACTGCTAAGGAAAACTAAACAAATGGAGAAATTCCCTTGATAAAACCTAAAGAAATCAGATGAAACAGAGGGCTGGCTGGCTTTGAGTTCAGCATTTTTCATTTGTTTTAGGGGGTTTTGTGGGGATTTTTGTTTGGTTTTGGGTTTTTTCTTCAGTTTGTTTGAGTTTTTTTTTCTAAAGAGAAAATTTGCCAACTCCCTAGTTTAATTTCAGTCCACCAAGTTGATTATTCTTTTAGTAATGTACTTAAATGACAACTGATTGGACAGGTCCTTCTTTTAGGGTCAAAATCAGCATGAACTTTGGGGGAATTATTTAGTCACGTTCATAAAATGCAATTATAACGAGAGTAACTTTTCAGAGTAGCACAGTGAAACAAAGCTGGTATGAATTTGACAGTCATGGCCTGTCTTTCAGGCTTAGCCTTCAGAAACAAACCCTCTTGGGATATTGGTGCTGTGTCTCCTTGCACTGCAGATGGCCCTGGGGACCATGGCTGCTCATGCACCCTTCAAGGCAAGAATATAAACCTGCAAAGGACAGATGTGATGAAGCCCCAGGGCCTGACAGAGGTCTGCGACTGAACTACAGGCCACCTGTAAGGTCTTCACATAAAAGTGATTAATTCCAGCTTTCACTACGATGGAATAAAGTTCACTCTTCAGAAAAGCTGTTTAGTATTGTCAAAAACTGTTTTGTCCCAAAAATGTAACTTTTCTTTCTTTTCCATAAAACTTACTACATCAGAGCCTATGAAAAAATAGATTTCTCTAAATCAGGTCTATGAGTAATTCACTGTCAATAACACCCTGCACGCTAAGTAGTAATCTGGCTTTATTTACATGTATTTTTACTTAATGAATGTACCTTCACCAATTTGAAATGGTCACTGCAAATTGTTATTACTTTCACAAGTGATATTTAAACATACTTTATTTACTCTAGCTCACTTCCAAAATGCTACTGTTTTAAATGCGAAGGTGTGTTCTAAAACAGCACATAATCCACTGAGAAGTAACACGGTATCTTTTTTTCTTAGGAAAACTTCATTTCACATAGAAATTGAAGAATTTTAAGTCCAATGAAATACCATGTTCATTTCACCATTAATGGAAACAGTCACTCTAAACAGAGAACCCGAGAGCAAAAGCAAAGCCACTTTAAATTAAGCCACTTTAAAAAGCACATTTCGTACAGAAGTATTCCTGACTGATAGCTTAGAGTTATAAAAAGTTGCCTAGCTGTATAGTAATACTACATTAGCAATGACATAAAGACTTTGTAACTATATCTACATTTTGTGAGACTGGAATGAGGAGTTTACAGCCCTCTGGGGCTGTAAATAGGCAGGTGCAATAGATTTGTACCTGCCTATCTCCAATTGCTTCTGATACATATTTTGTACAGACATACCAGAGCTGATCCAAAATAAACATTATTTTAGTAGAGGATCCTCCAAGACATTTCTTTTAGTTTTTCATTTGGGCAACAGCTGAAAATCTTCCAAAGTCTTGTAAATCACATCATTTTGCCAAAGATGTCTGGTTTTTTAATGATTAAGCATTTAATTATTATTTTGATTAGCCTCAAAGACTATCACTGTAACCTGTTACAGCATCAAAAATATGAGTTTACATTTGGAAGACTTAAAGCATTTTTTTTGCTCACTCTCCAAAACACTGAAATCTACAGCTGGAAGTGAATTTCTTTCCTTTATAAACCTTTAAAAATATCTCCAAGAAAAATATATGCACATATATAAACCTATCATACCTGGTTTGTTTTGGTTTCACTGATGGTTTTACATAATCAGACAATCAGGATGCTGACAGTTTCTATTTTCAGTCCTGTCAGACTCCAGTGTAAAAAAAGGCATTTGAATTACTGATAAGCCAGTAATGTCTTTTGATAAGCTGAATCCTAGTTCCCCAAAGACCATTCTTTTTTTCCCAGTACAGTTACTAGAAAACATCATTACTTTGAAATGTGACGGCAGCCTACCCTCTGCTACTGAGTGCAGCAGAAACTGGAATGCACAGAATAAACTATGTAAGTTTGACACAGAATGGTGCAAGCTGTGTTGTATGAGCATGTTTTCATCCTTAAGGAACACTGTAACAAAAATTGTGAAAAGAGAGGACAGCTTTAGGAAGTAGAGAAAAGAGCAAGACAGCAGCGCTGAACAGGGAAACCTGCAAGTCCATGCAGAGAATAGCTTAGTCCTTCACTCATCCCAGCATGGGGAACCAAGAGCTGGTTGTTCTTTAAGAAAAATTAAAATCCTGTTTCATCATTTTTGCCCTCTGCACAGTCAACACTTATCTCCTATTCTCTGCAACTGGAATGTTTTTACTCTGATTGATAGAGCAGCACTCTGAAACAAAACTGAATGGATGTTGTAATACACATTATCCACACAACTAACCTATCTGTAAGACTAAATTCTACATTAATTATTAGAACTAGTACAATTTAAGTGAAAGTATTTAAACATTACTAATGCACAAATGCAGTTCAGTTTGCAATTAGACTGTATCATCCAGAACTGCCTACCCTGACTTCCACATTACACTTTGAATTTGCCAAGAGCATCCCAAACCATGTAACTGGCCATGGAAGTCAATCTGCATAAAGTGGCAAGGTGTCTGAAGCTGTCAAGTCTCCAAACACCCATGAGCTTATTGTATTATTTGATTTCTTAGCCTGGGAGACCAGGGGAAAATATTTTTCTTATAATTAAATAAAAATTTTCCTTTCTATATAATGGGAAAAGGGTGGAAGAGAGAGACTAGCAAAGCACCAAAGTCACCCTGATTAGAGAAATCCATTTCACGCTGATTTTCTCAGACTGGCTGAGACTCACACAGAGCCAAACAGCCAAGAGACTGGAAGTCCAACTAGATTACATTTGGACAGTAACTGTTCCTATTCCCCACAGATTATGGAGAAAGGGTTGGCCCAGTATTAATTTTTGTGGGTGTGTACAGTTTACTCTCTGCTTTTCCATCAGTGCTAAAGACAATACAAGTGTCTGCCTGACTTCCATTCTGAACCAAGGCCCATCGTCCATACACATTCTGATTCCTTGTCACATTGTGAAAGCATCACAATTAGATGTTTGCTAACACTCTGCTTTTCCTGGGGATACTTGTCAGCAGATGCAAGTAGAGCAAACATAAAATGGGAGAATACCTTCCAAAGTAAACAGAATGCCAGAGTTTTCTGGGGAATTTTTTTTTGTCTAAAATGAAAAATTGTGACAATTTTATTATATAAGCAGGTGCATTAGACTATAGTTAACTCTGATAACCAATGGGATGATTCTGCAAAAATGTTAAAACCAAGCACTTTCACATTCTGGTTTACCAAAATAAAGACAGATCATAATTATTTTCAATAAACATTGCTTCACCCTCCAGAGCAAGGTTTCCAGAAAGACACACAAGCAGTGATGCTGTGGTAAGGCTTCTTCAGCAAGAAATTCATTAGACCAGACTCTCCGAAGCCTGCTTAAAATTTCAATAAAATAAACAGGACCCCTGCCATTTAATGGTAGGGGAGTTCAACAGCAGACCTGATTGGCTCCCCACACTGTGGAGGTATAACATTTTTAAGAGCCTTGCTCCAGTAGGAGCAATCTGCAGCATTGCAGTGTATGTCTAGGCTTCCAAAGCAGCACACAGGATGAGCCTGGAGACTCAGCATGTCAGTCACAGGATCCAACAAGTGCCAGCTGAGCTGGGTACTCCGCCCACACTCAGGACAGCAAGACATATGAAACTGCTCCCATCCCTGGGTTAGGGTCCCTCTGCAGCCTTCAGTTCAACATCCACATGCACCTGGGCTACAGGACTTCACATCCTTCCTGATTTCAGGTGCCCTAGTCTCTTTTGCAGGCTTGGACCAGTTTTTTTATTCTGTTAGGACTGCTTAAAATAAATCTTATCAATTTAAACACATTTTATTACACTTTATTATATTTAAATACATTTATTATATTTTGTAAGATGCAGATCAACCCCTGTTTCAGCAGTTCAGCACACCAGAAGAAGGCTGTGACCACCAAGGGAGGGAAGAAAAGAAGGAAGGTGGGAAGATGGGACTGGAAGCAAAGCAAAAGAGGCAAGATATTAGTCTTTCAGATCCACTTTGAAAAACACCAAATTTATGGAGCCACAAAAAGAAAACACAAAGCAATTTGTATATTAGCGACAGGAGCACTCTGCTGAAAGAGGGAATACCTGAGACAGATCCCGACACTGTTTACACATTTCACCTAACTGCCACTTAAAATGAAATAAATGAAGCCCAGGCTTCCAGAAGCAGATATTTTCTCCTCCAGAGGAATTCTCTAAAACACTGGATTAGAGGAGCTATGCTATTCCATATATACGCTTTCCCCTGCTCTATAAGTTTTTGCTGCACATCTTCACTTACAGCATTCTTATCTTCACAGGAGATAAGTATGACCCTGTAACAATTGAGCATTATGGCAAGATCTCTTGTGAGTCCCTCATATTGACAAAAGCACTGAATCAAAGTCCATTCTTTCAAACAAGCATTCCAATTGCTATAGTGTATAAATATCTTACATAATCTGATCTGTACAAAAATAAGGCCCTACCAACACCTAAGTTTTCAATGAAAAGAGGTACAGCTGTCATGTTTCATGCTGAGACTGTCAGATACTGAGAAAATGAACCCACTTACCCCAAGCCCTGAAGAGACCAGCACAGGGCCAGCCATCACACAGCTCAGCTTGGTCACACAGGCTCTGGAAAGATTTTGATTAAACCCTCTGTAATCAAAGCAGGTGACAAAGTCATTTCTGCAATATTTTCACTGAATTTCATACAGAACAACGAGATAAATATCAAGCAGCCCATTGACACTTCCATCCCTTTGCACTTCAGTATTTAACTTCCTATCTCAGAATTACTAGATTTTCGAGCTTGAATTAAAATGTAAAATATGTCTTAGAAATTATGATCATTAAAGAGCTGGAGAAAACATAAATTATAATAAGTCATTCCTTACCATTAGAGTTTCAGAAACCTGTAATTTTTGCTGATGTTTTTGAAAGACACTCAATCATGATCACCTGTTTGCTGTCATGCATAAAATACCAACTGCAAGCTAAAAGTTAAGCATGAGCCAGATGTCTGACATACATCAATTTTACAGTTTGATTCACAAATAATTTGCCTAAATTTATGTGCTTTAGGAAAAAAACTTATGCATTTATTACAAAAGAAACATCTGTCCTGATTTTTATTATTATTCTGACACTACAACCGCTATTTGCATTTTTAAAGTAAGCAGATATCACTGCTCTTCTATACCTAAAAAGACATAGCTTACATTAAGAACTCTCAGTGTTGGACTGTTTACACTAACTGCAGAAAGTAACCACAACAGGTACATACCACTTCATCCCTTCCCCCTCCTCAACACCCAGAGAGGGCATATTTCATTAGTTGTGTGTTTTGTGATAAATAAAAGCCAACCAACCACCAACCAAACATTAACAACTATAAATAATCCTCATGAATACTAAAACTGTGTGTTAGTCTGTGCATAATATCATTGCTATTTTATTTTTTTTAAGTCATAATTCCCTGAAATTCCCATCCCAAAAAACCAGCCAAGTATCAACAACACTTTCACAGTAATCAAGGGATCATGTCAAATTTGCTTAGCTTGGTACAAAACCTCAGTTAGTGTGAATATAATTGTTCTTGAGACCTGAGTTTTCCTTGTTTGGTCTTTCTGGACAATGCTTTTGTTTTCTCTTTTGTGGTGGCTCCAAGTGTCAAAAATTAAATTTAGTAATTTTAAAAATCCAGAAATGTTTTTACTGGGTCAGTTTCTTCTTTTGACTCAATATAATTCTCCTTGAAGTCACACAGATTGTACTGAATTTTAATGAAGAAAGATTCCTATGAAGTACTTTCATAATTCTATAATATTCTTTTAACAGAAGTATGTCTCTTAATCTGACTGCTACAAAGCCATGATATCCCAACATCTCTATAGGTTGTCAGTCAGAAAACCTTTGATTCTCTATGTGTGTCACCTATGAAACAAGAATTGTGGTGCAATGTTGAAAGTCTCATCATGTTTTGTGCTTTTTCTGCTTTATCTATTATAAGGATGCCCTGACACTGAAATAATTTCATTACAGACAGATACAGAATATGGTTGCTACTTTCTTCATGCCCAAATTCTATCCAGTCACCACTGTGATATTCAGTAATGCATATCAATAAATGAATTATTAAATTAGCTGTAAAAGAACATTATTTTCAAACAAGTATCAACACACAATATAATTCTATTAATAGATCATAATATACCTTCTGCTAAAGGCATTTTAAAACATATATAGCTTCACAGCTGAGTCTTAAAAACTTGTTAACCTTTGCAGCCCTGAAGTACAACATAACCAGTTTTAGAGCTAGCTGCTGACACATTATTGGTTTTGACAAAGTCATGAAAGCTTATATTAAACTTCCATTAAAACTTACAGTTTATGACAGATTTGTCAGTTTTCATTTATTTCTAGTTTAGCTGTATCAAATTATCCCAATTTGAGACTTTATTGTATGACTTCTACCAAGGGAAAACATATTATCTGGTAACAAATGTTGTAAACTTCTGTGACTCAGTTTAGAGAAAAAGTCATCCAACAATTTACTACCAGAGGCAAATATGCATACATACTTTATTCACTTGGAATGCCTTTATTCACTTAAAAAATTAATTTCCACATATTCTACATACATTTTATCCATTATGAAGTCAAGCACATTAATTTCCTTCTGTATTTGTAAGTGCATCATACAGATTTCCTTAGGTCAGAGATCCCATCTCCTGTCAATTCTGTTTTACTTGCACTGCCACTAATGAGTTTTACAAAATACTGAAGACCCTTCATAAAAAATTGCTAAGAAAACAATACATCATAACAAAAATGGTGTAACCCAGCACTAGATAAGATTCACAAGACTTTCTGACATCCTGTGTCTGAAGGATGCCCATCTTCTTTTCAGCACAGATCTGAGATCAAATGCCTCACCTCCCTAGATACCGATGACACTTTCTCAATTATTTTTGGAAAAATATGTGAAGGAGAGTAACATAGATAACAAAACCTCTATATTCTAGCTTGTTTGGTTTTTTTTTAAGACCACTATTGTCCACTTGCACCACACAGAGACAGAGCCTTTCTGCTCCTCCCTGAAAGACCTGTGCTGGCCCAATACATTGTGTCAGCAGCCCTTAGGGTGCTTGCTGTCTTTAAGGGAGCATCAAGATGAAGGGGCAGCTCCTGGGCTGAGATGTTCAATTGCCCCCAGAGGAAGGGCAGAAAAGTCCCTTCTTCCAACCAGTCCATATGGGAGTCCCTTTTTCCCGCTCATCTTCATGGAAGACTAAGAAGAAGGGGAGGCAAGACAACATGAGCACAGGTGTGGTTTCAAAACCAGAGGGTCTCTCTGGGCAGGAGAGCAGCAGGAACCACCACAGGACCCAGTGGCATATGCAGGAGAAGTCCCCCTGCTCAGGCAGCACCAGCAGGGCCAGGAAGCAGTGGGGCTTTCTGGGGTCAGAAGGTTTGCTCAAAGAAAGGAAGCCCCGAGCTTCCCTCCTCTACTGTAAAACCCTTTTAGCAAAGCACAAAAAGCAGCAGAAGGGAAATCTGACCCACAGTTGACTCAGAGACAGAGGGCACCAGCTGGAGATGAGGTGCAGGATGGTGAAAGTGAGGACAGCCACAGGCCAGACCTGGAGATGTAGTTTTGCAGAGGTATCAGTTCTGGCTTTTTCCACCTTTTTTGTTCTTACACATCACAACACATACAAGTCTGCCAAAATGCTTAACTCAGGATTTTATGTCTACACCAGTGTACTGGGTTTGCATTCCCAGGTTTTGCTAGTGGCAGGGGAGTACAGGGCTGGTGACTTCTGTGAGAAGCTGCCAGAAGCTTCCCCCATGTCTGACAGACCCAATGCCAGATGGCTCCAGGACAGACCCACTACTGGCCAAGGCCAAGCATGCCAATCAGAGATGGTAGTAATGATCCAGAATAAAGTACTCAAGAAGGAAAAAAAGTTATTGTGATGAACAGCTTTGCAGACAGCAAGATCAGAGGAAAAGGACAGGCTCCAGGTGCTGGAGCTGATTCCTCTGCAGTCTGTGGTGCAGCTCATGGTGATGTAGCTGTGCCCCTGCAGCCCATGGAGGACCATGAGGATGCAGAGATCCACCTGTAGCCTGTGAGAATACCCACGCCAGAGCAGTTGAATTCTTGAGAGGAGACTGTGAACCCATGGGAGGCCTATACTGGAGCAAGCTACTAGTAGGGACTAGCAGACTGATGGAGAGGGGAGCCTACACTGAAGAAGCGTCCTGGTAGGACCTTTGACTCTGTCGGAGACTCACACCAGGGGAGGCTTTTTTAAAGAACTGCACTCTGTGGGGGACCAACTCCAGACCAGTTCATGAAGAACTGTAGCCTGTGGGAATGACTCATGTTTGAGAATTTCATGGACAAATGTCTTTTGTGGGACAGACTCCGCTCTGGAGCAGGGGAAGGACTCCTCTCCATGAACACTGGCAGAAACAACCTGTACTGAACTGACCATAACCCCCATTCCATTCTACCTGTTTGATTCTACCCGTTCCATTCTGCCACTGAGAGGGAGAAGGTGGAACCCTGGAAGGTCAGAGCAGCTGGAGGAAGGTGTTTTTAAGATTTGTTTAACTTCTCATTATTCTGCTTCGATTTGATTGCTAATAAATTAATTTCCCCAAGTCTGCTTTGCCCATGACAGTAATTGATATGTGATCACTTCCTGTCCTTATCTCAATTCACGAGCCTTCTGTTATATTTTCCATCCTCTGTCCACTTGCAGAGGGCAGCAACAGAGGAGCTCTGGTGGATACCTGGCATCCTGGCAGAATCATATCACCACTACCAACAACTATTCATTTATCTTTGGAATAAAATTTTCAGCATCACACAAACACCTTGTCAATTACCCTCTTTAATCACATCACAGAATTACTATTTACATTTAAGCCTATGAAATTATGGGGGGGTTTGGGTTTTTTTGGTTTGGTTTTGTTTTTTCGGTTTTTTGGGGGTTTTTTTGAGTGGAAAGGCATTGGTGTTTTTTGGTATTTCACCATTTCAAAGAGAAAGCAAAATACGCCTATGCCCCATACTTGCTCTAGTGCATCACCTAAAGGTTCCCAGGCACTTTCAGATACTTCTCTGGTAACACTATGAACTACCAAGCCAAAGACTAAAAGGACCATCTTGGATGGTACATGATCAAAGCATCCAAGACTTCCCTCCTTGCAATCCTCAGAGAAGGCTCTATAGTCCTTGCCTACCCAACACAATGACAATTTAAATGCATATTTACCGCTTGCACACATGGCTATTGCAGTAAATTATTATAAGAAAGGTTCACTGCTTCTAATATTCTGATTTGCCCAAATTAGTTATATGGTCACCCCATCAACTTACTAATAACTGTTTAGTTAACACACACCACCTCTGATTATGGTCATGAATTCAACTTACACAAAGCAAAAAAATATTAATATGAAAGATTAGGCAGTTGCAATCATATTATTACAAAGAAGGAAAAAAAATCCCACTGTAAGTAAGGTTTTCAACACAGTATTTGATTCTGACTATTGCCAGCATTTTCTTGTTCAGTTTCTGTTAATCTTTACTACTATACAGCATTACAAACTATGGTAAGGCCATCTGATGCTTCCTGACCATTAAGACAAAAAGCGAATGCAGTCCTCCATAAAGCAAGACTTAACAGGCCAGCACAGGCCTGCCTCAACAACTCTGGAGTGTATGGATTTTCCTGTAAAGCTTAGGTGATAATTGAGAAAGTGACATTGGACATTATGTACCACCCTGCAAAAGAAAGAGCAGTCAAGTTGGGCACACTTTCCAAATATGTGAAAATTTAACCTATTAAATGGCAAAAGAATGCCACTGAATTTAAAAAGGATCCAAGAAGGTATTAAGGGGAAAGAGGCAAGGTTTTTGAGGCAAAGACTAGAAAAAGGCCATAAAACAAAGGATCCTGGAAAACTAAGGTAAAATAATTAGCCCTTTACAACTTCCCACTCCTTATTTTAAATATATACACGGCAAGGTGGCATAATTTACATTCAAAAAAGTGTTTGTGTAGATTAGACCTTAAGAGGGAAAAACCCAAATGAAAAACTAAAGCAAACACATAAAACACAACAAAAACCAACCAACCAAAACCCCCAAACCAATAAAACACACACAGAGGAAGAAATGGTGAGCTTAGGCAAATGCATGGAAGATGACTAGATGTCTGTAACAAATTCCTAGGTACCCACCAAAGCACAGATAATGGCTTGCCACGCAGACTCAGAAGCTGTAGCTCCTTTTCCCACATTTCTACTTTTTCCAGACATTTACAGTTTCAGTTACAGATCAAACTGCTATCTTGGCAGAACCGAAGGAAAATTTCAGGTGTTTTTATCTATTTAAAGAAAGCTGCTGAGCTGCAGTTCAGCAATGCAACTAACAGGGAAGAAGCTGGCTTTCCCCAAGGGCAGCGGATGTACAGCCGCAGGGATCAGTGTGTGGTGAAGCATCAGCAGCTCTGCCAGCCACAGCAAGAGAAACGCCTGACTCCATGTGTGAGTCTGTGCAAGCAGCAGTAAAGCACAACGGAAGAGCAGGGAATATCTGCTCTGCCAGGATGTCATAAAAACAAGCAGTGGCTTTGTGAAATAGATGCTTCTTTTCATCCATTTTAAATTTACAGGAAAACACTTTCTTTTCATTCAAAATAATCTTGAACATAGCTCAAGTTCTTCCTAATGGAAAATTAGATTGTCTAAGAGAAAACTAACTTTTGCTTAAAACAAAACAAAAATACTGAACAAAACCTCATGTCTCTACTAGAAACACCAAATGATGTCATTGTGCTCTCATGCTTGACCAGAGATAAAGCCTTAAAGAACTAAATAAACTCACACTCCACCATGTTGCAGTAGCTAATTAAGTTTTAGCCTCATTTTCATTTCTGTTCAGCTTAATTGCTCAAAGGGAACATCCAGAGGAAAGCCATTCTATGAAAATCCTGAATATTTTGTTTTATTGTTGTCTGTACTTTTTGCTGCCTTTGATTCCATGACAATATCCTTAACTCCTAGATCTGAGAGCAAATCAGCAAAATACTAACAATATTACCTTCTTTTTTCCAAAGAGAACATCAGACAGGATATTAAAACACATTTAATCCCCGAATATGTAATTATCATATATTTAATATACAACATACAGAAATAATACTAATAAAAAGCATCAAAGCAGAATTTAATGGTAATTTATGCCATGCTGCAGAACGCTCTCACACTCTCCCATGCCTCTTCTCTGGGTACGTGGTACCTGATGAGAAAACAAGCATTGCTCATTATTCCCAGCACACTGTGAACCCATTAGCTCATCTGAATGCAATACTAAGAAGCTCCACTTCTCCTTGAAAGTGTGTCACTTCACAAAATCTTTCTAAAAGTGGTTCTGCTACCAGACCATCGAACCCAACACTGAGATCCATGGATGTATCTACAACCTAACTGACCCGAAAGAGAACACAGGGTGGGCTTTTGCCTTGACACTAACTATCCTTAAACTGCTTTGAATTTCCCAAATTCCTTCACCAAATTAAGTTACAGTTTTACAAACACAACCACAATTTTATTTTTGAGGTACTAGAGTCTACAAAAAAGAATTTTAAAGAAAATTTCTTATGCTTCTATCTATTTAAATTCATATGATCAACAATTTCAAAATCCTGCAGGGCTTAGTCTGAGACCATGGCTGGTGGAAACAATGAAAACAGGAATTTTGCAGGTGAACTACTCAAAACACCTGACTTCATTTTCTCAGACAGCTCTAGCAGTTCTGCAAGTGTTATCTCTGCACACTAAACACTCTCTAGAAGGGGTGCAGGAGCCCACACATGCTTTACAGGGACCAGTGTGTGTGCTTTATAGGAAGCCAAAGTGCACACGGCCCCAGCAAGAGGTTACGAAATTCCATCCTTGGTTGAGGGGGTAGCCAAGCACACGGTCCTGCAAAGCCAAGTCAAATGATAAACCAGAGTTTTCTGCAACCCAAAAGGAAAATGAAGTTTGAAGCAGGTCAAACATCTCTAAAATGTCATAACCACAAATGCATTATTTAGATGACAACTAAACTAATGTGCACAAACAAGTGTGTCATCCAAAGTGTTGGCAAGAAATACTGAACAAATGAAATCACAGACCCACCAAACTCACATCACACTTCAGTGTATTGCCTCTGATGGGATTATGAGGAGTTATTCCTCGTGAAAGAGAACAGAAATGCTCAAGGGACAGATATGGACGGACAGTAAACGAGAGATGAGCAGTCACTTTAGGCCCTTCCTTTTGCTGAAGTTTTGTGGCGGAGGGCTTGTCCACCCAAACAAGCAGAGTGGACGCGAGGATCACACAGGGCTGCCGGCCAGGCCCCGAGCCCCACGCTGGCCCGTGGGTACAGCCAGCCCTGGGCACAGAGCACAGCACCCCTGCGGGCTGGGCTCCAGGCAGCCCAGGGACAGAGCACACAGCCTACACAAGCGTCAGGAGGCCGCTGTTCCACATCAGTGCCGCAGATCTGCTCTGTGGCCTCAGCTTCCTCCCCCCGTTGTTATGGCATGGACAGGAACAGCTTCACTGCTGCACAGCCAATCGCTTTAAAAGACAGGAATAGTTTCCCAAATGACACAGGACATTGTCCTTAGGCAAACTAGGAGCAATTTTCCCATGTTCTCATTCAGGCACCATCCTTTCAATAAGCAGCCTGGCTTTTTCCAGTGTTTAAAAAGTCATGGCCTAAATATCTGCATGCAGCTGCTACGGCATGAACTGTTCCAGCTCTGCCTCTCAAGTGCTGCTGCCCTGAGTAAGTATTGATCGCCTTCACCCACAATGCAGTGATGCATAACTATAAAACCTAGTGCAACTAGCTAACATCACTATTACACTTCAACTTCACACCACACCTGCCTTGCACCAGCATCCTTATAGGCCAATAAATGCTAAGCTTGATACCCCAATACTGCTAGGGTGACTTTACTCAACAAGAAGATAGGGGCACATCTGGTGTAAAATATATTTTCCTTGTGTTTGTCCTCTGCAGTCCATAAACACATTTTGCTCCCCTTCAACTACAGCTTCTATTTGGCTGTTAACGTAAGTTTCCAGAAGCTGACTTCACGTCCCAGGAGATGAAAACTGCTTTACCTTCAAGGAAGAAAGCAATAACAAGTGAGGCTGACTTGCCCAACAGGCATATAAGGTCAAAATAAAGTGTCATATACTAACAGCAGTCTCTATCCAAAAAGCAAGGCTTCCTATGGCAGCTTGTCCACACTATCAAAGCAAACACAGACCGTAAGTATGTCAGGGCACAGGCAGTCCAAAATACATTAATGCTACAGCTACAAAGAGTAGCTCTGCAACAGAGTGCAACCTACTATACCTATCACCACAAGTACACTGGGCAAGTCCCCACTTGGGCATCTGTTTATTACACCACAGCCAGCATACAAGGCTACAGGAAGCTCCCACCAAGGGAAGGCATACCCTAGCAGGAAAGAGTGAATCAGCAGCATGAGCTTGGAAATTAAATCATGACATATCAATCTGCATGCTGCAACTCTTACTCTGCAAGGCAGTGGTATTGGAACGAAATGATCTTTAAGGTCCCTCCCAATCCTTAACATTCTATGATTCTATCATATGCAGACACTAACCACAAAAATTGGGTTTCTTGGTTGTTTTGGAGGAGGTCGGGAGGTATGGCTCTATGTCACAGAAGACAGGTAAGAAGACAGCTGTATGGAAAATAAGCAATTTATATTTGACCCTTAGTACCAAAGTAGAAAGCATAATTCTTGTGATTACTGAACTGAGCAAATCAGGATGCTGAGGATATTGTAGAGGATAAATATACATGAAATCAGGTTTTTTTTTTTTTGTCTGCCTCTCTGTTTTTACAAAACAACTTCCACTGGGGAAGCACATTTGTTGTGGCTGACTACTTTTAGCTGATGAAAGGAAGGTTATGTCATTTTCTATCAGACTATCAGACAGAGAACAGAAATGTTACAGGAAGACTTTCTCTCCTTCTGAAGCTTCAGTTACACGGATCTACAAGGCTTCCACCCCAGCCTCTTTTTGAAGCTTTCAAAATTCTGCTATCAGATATGATGTCTGCATCCAGCATTAGGAATTACATCTGATGATAAAGTATAGACAAAACTCTCAAATACACACTAGCTACAGAAATATGTTTAAAGGTTGCCTACTTTTTACCCTCATATACAAGGTCATTCCCACCGGTAGTGTCAGGTAACTGTCTATTATAGACCAGCAATTAAACTATTAAAGAAGGATCACACCTACTTGGGAAGCAAAACTCTCATGTTAGGGACAATTCTTCACTACACATGAGTTAGGATCTCAAATTACTATGAAGTTTTCCTGTCACTCTGGAATTAATTGAATTACTCAATTTAAGAACTTCATGTAAAAACTTTTTTTTTTTTAATTATCCATATGGTTTACAAAGGAATTCAGCTTATTTTATCACATTATCTGCCCACACACTCTCTAAGCCTGTTGGCTGATTCTAGTTTAATTCTACGAGGAAAGAAAACCCTTCAAAATAATTATGTTTTGATAAATTTAACAACAATCAGCTGCTGGGAAGTGTCAGTACCTGCAGCCTCCACAGAGCAATGGAGGAGCTGCAACACAACCCATTAAATGCTGGCAGCATCTGACTGCCAGATAGTCACTGGCTGCTGCACCTGCCAGCTCTCATAAAAGGGACAGGTTTCAGGATGCAGCTGGGAGAAGAGTATTTGCCCTATTCTGGACAGGAGTTTGGCAAGGGAAGAAAGGGGCCGGAACAGTTAATGTGCTGACAATTAATGAAGTCAGGCTTCATTAAGTTTTTATGCTCAGCGACCCAACTGCTATACCTCATGATTGCTATTTGCTTTTCAGAATCACAGAATGGGTCAGATTGGAACAGATGACAGTGGATCATCTGGTCCAGCCTCTCTGCTCAGGCAGGGTCACCCCAGAGCACATGGCACAGGATTGTGTCCAGACAGTTCTTGAATATCTCAAGCAAAAGAAACTCCACAACCTCTCTGGGCAACCTGTTCCAGTGCACAGTCCCAGCACAGTGAAGAAGTTCTTCCTCATGTTCAGGTGGAACTTCCTGTACATCAATCTCTGCCCATTGCCTCTTGTCCCATTGCTGGGTAGCACTGAGAAGAGCCGGGATCCATCCTCTTGACACCCTCCCTTCAAATACTTGTAAACATTGATCAGGTCCACTCTCAGTCATGTCAGAATAAGAACAGGCCCAGCTTCCCCAGCCCTTCCTTGTAAGAGAGATGCTCTCATTCCTTGGCTTTTTCATTCAGGAGCCCATTAGCCATGACAAGACAGCATCACTGAAACAGGAGGTCAGTAAGTCCCACCACAAAGATTCTGACATGCTTAAAATCTCATCCTGTGCTGAATAATGGAGTGATGAGCTTGATGCAAGTTTTTTTTTTTTTTTTTTCCTCCAGTGCTTCCAGCAGTTTGCAGAATAGAGCACACTAGAAATATGCCAGAAGCAAAGCCAGGATTTGTTTGATGGTGTTAAGATGTTCATATATGAAAGATGTGAAAAAGAGAGAGATAGAGAGATGAAACTTGGGCAGTGGATAAAGGAGGGGAACCACACTTAATAGAGAACAGCCCCATTAAATTTGCAGGTCAAAATTTCTGGGTGCACAACAGATTTGTGCACCTAGAATGCTCAGAAACAATGTATATAAAAATTGAATAAAAGGTGTAAAGACACACAGTAACTATGTATTCCTTTTCCTGGGAAAAGGAAAAAATTTTGCACAAAGTGTTTACTTCTGTAGTACAGAAACAGCTTCGGTATGTCACTCAGGAAACACAGTCTATAAAGTAAAAACAAATGTTTGAAAGTTTTTTGAATTATACAAAAGTGTCCAAGATCATCACTGCTTCTGGAGAGGGATCTATGATACCATGACTATTTGTCCTACAGTACTGAGACAGTAAAAGTGACAAGCCTTGTGCTCAGGACAGCACCAAGGAGAGAAAGTTATTCCATTTAATCTGAGCCACAAAAACGTTTCCAACCAGGGCTGCTGTACTGCAGTCTTTTTATCATCATCCTAATCCAGACATGTCAATAGACTTTCCCATAATTTTAGAAGATTTCATTACTCTGAAACTGTAAGAAAATAAAAGCATTCCAGCACCTGGAGAACAATACCCAGCTGTGCATGGACCAGCAAAATCCACCCCTCAAAGATACAAACTGAGGATGAAAGGAATCAGTCAAAAAAGCTGACAGACTTAGTAGTAGAAATTGGTGATTTATCAGAAGCTGAGAACTGGAGAAGAAAAAAAATTAAAAATTTAAAATAAAATAAAATATTAAATGAAATCAGCAAGCACCTTCTAAGAGCTCACTCAAACTGATGGTACTGCTAAGGTTTGCAGGAAATCAAATGTTTTGATGAAATCATGGCAATACAGGTTCAACTATACAAGTCAGTTTTCTCAGTCTGTTATTTCTTTGCTGTGCATGCTGTGAGCTCTGAAAGCAGACATATTTATTTATTTATTTAAGAGAAATGGTATGGGTTTGCCTGACTCGCATGTACCACAGGAAACAGAAGAACATAAGTACCAAAACCTGCTGAGTCAGCCAGAATACCAGTACCAGAGACCAAGCACAAGGCTTCTCTGACCTGCTAGAACCACCCTGATCTGTCAGGTGTGTGGTGAAAGCCATCAGGTTTTCCACTGGTTTTCCTGGTACAGGAGCAGTGGAGAGGGGCAGCAGCCTTTCCTTCCCACTGAGCCCAGGGTAGCAGGATCTGTAATGCGCTCTCCTTTAGCAGTGATTTCTGAGATTCTGGTAACAGTCCCCACAAAATCACCACTTCCCTTCAACCTAACTGCAAAATCAGGACAAAAGAGCTCCGTGGGCTCTTAAAACTGAACTGCTACGAAAACCACCTCCAGAAAAAAAAACCTGCTTTTCCTTCTTTTTTAAGCCAAGGTTTGTGATAAAATGTACATTAGATCAGTAGCAAATATGTCAGATAAAGAAGAAAAATTGCACACACAGTACTACCGCAACTGGGACAAAATATGGCAGGGTTCTTCTTCATAATACATATTTTTCATTTAAAATATCCACAGGATATCCAGGTCTGTAAGAGGACACATGTTTAACCAAATAATAAACTTGCAAAATACTCAATTAATTTTCATTCTTCTTGTTTTTCATCACAGGCGTTTCCCATAAAAAGAAGCATGGCCTTATTTTTTGAAGTGGCAAATTTTACCAAAGCAAGCTTCAAGAATACCAGTAGGTGGCACTTGGAAAAGCAAACAAAAAATAAAGTTGAAACATTAATTGATGCACAAAATAAAACTATATCTCAAAATTTTTCATTTGACATACAAATATTTTTAAAGCAAACATTTAAATAGCCTGTAAAGAAAAATAAGCTTCTATTTTAGTGTTTACTACAAAATGAGGGATTACAGTTACTAATTCTAACTCTAAATGAGACTTGATAATGCTAGTTTATGTAAACAGATACCCAAAGACAAATATTCCATCATCCAAAAGATGGAAACTATATAGCCAAAAAGGAATGAAACATACAAGGTAATTACACTGGTTAGTAATTATCCTGGATCACTTATAAAGGACAGAGGGGAAAGTGTGTGGTAGTGGCAGGAAGAGAAGGCTGAGATGAGTGTGAAGAAGCTGCTCTTCCAGGTGTCCAGCACGAGAGGGACTTTAGACAGGCTTTATAAACAGAGTGCACCAAGACACACTACAGGAAACTTCTCCTTGAGGAAGAAAGCTCTTGCATTCTGCCTGTCTTTTAAGCATCATACATATCACTGCTTATCTTTCAAAAGTTTCCATAATGTAAATTGTAACATTTTTAAGAGACTGAGTAATTTTCCAGTCTGTAATTTTTTTTTTCAGCAAAAACCCTAACAATCTTGGGGGGAAAATAGTTGGGTTTTATTCAATAAAAACTAGAGACGAAACACCTATAAAGCAAACACATTACATTTTACCTTCCAAGTACCATGTAAAAAGCAAAAGCTACTTTGCAAGTAAATCAAACATGAACCCAAGAGAAAGCAACTACTACAGTGAAACACCATGTTATATTTAGTTTAGACTGGGTTTATTATTTCTAAGTGAACTATTAATCAACAGTAACATTTAGAAAGCTGTTTTTACTAATGCATTCAAGAGCGGAAGCAGTCTAAGTTTCCAGGTAACTACCTCTCTCTCAAGGAATTCTAAGTTATTTAATCAATAACTCTGTAAATAGCAAATTAAATCTATCAGGCACAGTGTGATAAGGCAAGTATTGACTCAAAAGTTTTAAGAAAGCCGATTATTTCTCACATTCAATTATAAACAGCAACACCATATACATAGATCACATGACAAATGTGCTGGAAAATCTAGTCCTGTAATTAAGCAGAATACTAATTATTTATAAAAAGCATTTGCTCATTTACTAGATACAATCCAAACTTCATGGTCCATGAAGCATGACAGTATTCAATTGCATATGCAGGCAATAAAACTTCAAGTCCTGCCTGAATTCCAACTGACACAGGGCCACCTCAATATTAAAAAAAAATATATAGAATGTAAACAGATAATTCAAATGCACAGACAATAATGAATGATTTGTCATTCCAAGCAAAACTCGGAATTCCTACTTCTTACACTCGACTCTATCTTAAAAGTGCAATAATTTTCAGAGTTAGACTGTGATTAAGTATATTTTAAATCAATTACATAAGGCAAAACCGGATCGCTAATAGACACTGTACTCAGTGATTACACATTCCTGCCCTCCTTGCGCTCCATACTAACCATGCTGGCTGGCTGCAGCTGACCTGCTCCCATGCACCACACTAAAGAGCCAAGGTTTTCATTCCTGTGGCATTGCTGCACCCCTGTAGGACAATGTCCTACCCCTCTGTCCCTCCAGGGAGGGGATTTGCAGCTCAGCCACAACTGGGATGCAAGGCCATAGGACAGGGTTTATAAAAGCAACAGCCCTGGGGCAATGGCAGCAGGGTGGCTGCAGTGGATTTTTTTTCCTCTGGGATTCAGGATGAAGCAGGGGGTAAGGGCATGGGGGAGGGATAAAGAGCAGGAAGATCAAGGGGGATTGATAGTATATGGAGAGTATGGAAAAAAATGTTGCTAAGGGAGCTTCCCAGGATGCCAGACGGAACTAAGCTGGCTCTCCTCAGGAAGGCTTCCTCCTTTTGGGACAATCAAATTTTCCCTTAACTTCATAGCAAAAATTTTGTTTTCCTTATAAAGCGACAGGATTGCACATCTGCGATTGGTGCTTAGAGGCAGAGCTCAGTTAAAGTTGTGTGATGCCATAGGCAAACTGTTCTGCATCCCTCAGAGGACACCCTGCACTGCAAACCCTAACTCAGAGAATTAATGGCCCTCTTAGTTTCTCTGCTTGACAAGAGAGGCGCTGGGCTGCAGCAGGATGTAAGGCTGCAGCGTGCTGCCCTCCCAGCACAGCCCCAGAGCATGGCTGGGGAAAATGGAGGCCACAGCCCTTTGCTATGAAGGTACCAAACAAGCCCCCACAATCAGTCCTAGGTTTCCACATTCTGAAATACACAGCAAATCTGTTCAATTCTTCAGAACTTAAATCTTTAAGGATAGTTATTTTCAAAATTAAATTTGTCTTTAAATCCCTGCAGCCATGCAAACAACTTCAGAGCAGCTAAACTTATCTAGTTTTCACATGCAAGTTTTAAAATGTCCAGTCCAAGTTATAATTTAAACTTGAAAACTCTTTACATAATTACAAGAACCTTTTACTGTTTCTGACAAATTCAGGTCCCCCTAAAAATTTCTGCATCCTATGAGCTCAGAGTTGTAACATTTTAGAGATCAGCTTTTACTGTAGCTAGAAACACCCCCTGACCCACTGCCTGAGAGCAGTGTCTCTCCTTGGCTCAGCAGCTTCCTGGCAAAGGCTCCATCTGAGGCGACGTTTCTGCAGCACACCTCGGCCAATACGGACTCTGCTGCAGCCATGTCCCACAGGACAGGGCTCTTCCTCCATGACACAGAATCACAGGGGAAGGGAAAGAATAAAGAGATTTCCCTCCTCAGAAGAAAGGATTATTGTGCAAAGGAAAAAAAAAAAAGGTTAAAATATTTCAATGCTGTTATTTTTCTAATAAAGATAAACTAACAACTAAAACACTGCTCTACTGCATGCAGAATGCAGTAGGGTGTCCATTTAATTTTTTAACTCCCACCAGCAGAGTCATGAAAGACAGTTTTGGGCTGGAAACAAGGCTGCTCCTGGTCCTGCAGTGTTGCCATGACTGCAAGAGGAGAAAAGCTGCAGGGGACCAAGGAAGAAATTCCCCCTGAGGGTCTAAAAGCATGATGGAGACTCAAATCCCTCCTTCTGTCCCACACTGTGTCCACTGTATCAAGCATTATTGACCATGGAGGCAGCTTGGGAAGAGATGCAGGGATGCTGGGACAATCTAAGCTGCACCCAAACTGACACGTTCCTACAGTCAAAACAGATGCAACAGGGAGGGGACTACAATAACATTAAGATCTGTCTTAGGCATTTCAGAGTCAAAAATATCATACGGTTGATACAGGCTACTTTTTATTGTAAATAGAAGTAGTACAAAAGTTTTCAGGACTTAATGACATATAAAAGTACTGATTTCACTTTATGAATCATTCTATCTGACAGCACAGTAAGTGCCAGAAAGCAGGATTTAGTATTTGTGATAAACTGTTTGGTATTTATATAGATACACATAAGGCAAGGAAAAATATCTCAAGGGAAATCTGCACCAAATTGTAAACCACAAGAGGGACATGCAGATTAAAATTCTGGAGACACTGTGTATTAAACGAGCAGTCTACTATTCAAAAAAAAAAATCAATTGAAGCAAATTCAGTACTTCTACAATTATTATAGCACAATAACTGTCATTTTGAAGGATGAAGGTTGGTTATTTCAAAGGTTTCTATAGAGCACTTCCCTGCCTATTTGAAATGTGGTATTTTTAAACTGCAGTATCAGCCAGCCAAATAAATGTATCAGACACCTTCGAGCAATGCACTTAAATGTGAGAGAATATTCATAAAGGATTTAGAAAGACATCTCAATTCACTGACCTAAATATTACAAAGCAAATCACCAGAATGTCTTCTACATGCAACCGTGTTGGAAAATTTCAATTACTTCTTATCTTATAATTAAACTACTGGCTTAATACTTTGTATTTCTATGGTACCTTTCACCCGGGGAGTTTAACGTGCTTTACAAACATTATCAGCTTTTACAGTTAGCTGGCTTTTGTGATGAGACACTATACTGCAGACTTCCAGTTTGAGGTTTTATGTTAATTACATACAAGCAAAAGAGGGATCTTGAGTCATACCAGGTAACATAAAGTTCATCCAAATAAACTGAGTTACTGTGAATTCATTAATGAGATAGTCAACTCAGAAAAGCAAGCAGGAAGAGCACACCACAAAACATACCTTCTTTGGATATTTTGCTGCATCACTGCTGCCATTTTTAAACAGTATTTCTACAGACTTGAAATGATTTTGAAATCTTTTAAAAATTCCATACCAAATAAAGCTGAAAAAATTGACACATTACAATATTTGCATATACCATTCCTTCACTTTGTAAGATACAAGACATGGATGGCTTTGGGGAGTGACAGATTTCATGAGTGGACTATTAGATAGATTAGAAATTGCTTGGAGAGTCACATCCAGAGGATAATGGTCAATGGCTCAGAGTCTCAATGGGCAAGTGGTGCTCCTCGGTGTTAACCAGTATTATTTAATACCTTCATTAATGACACAGACAAAGGGATTGAGTGCACCCTCAGCATATTTGCAGACAGCACTGAGCTGAGTGGTGCAGTTGACACACCTGAAGGACAGGATGCCATCCAGAGGGACCTGGACAAGTTCGAGAAATGGGCCTGAGGGAATCTCATGAGGTTTATCAAGGCCAAGTGCAAGGTGCTGCACCTAGGTTGCAGCAGGGCCAGGGAGGGGATTCTGCCCCTCTGCTCTGCTCTGGTGAGAACCCCCCCCTGGAGAGCTGCATCCAGCTCTGGAGTCCCCAGCACAGGAAGGACATGGACATGTTGGAGAGAGTCCAGAGGAGGCCACCAAGATGATCAGAGGGATGGAGCACCTCTCCTGTGAGGGAAGGCTGAGAGAGTTTGGATTGTTCAGCCTGAAAAAGAGAAGGTTTAGGAATCACCTAACTGTGGCCTTCCAGCACCTGAAGGGAGCCCACAAGATGGAGAAAGAAAATTTACAAGAGCATGTAGTAACAGGACAAGGAAGAATGGTTTGAACCTGAAAAGGATTTGGTTAAGTATTAGGAAGACATTCTTCAGTGTGAGGGTGATGAAGCATGGGAACAGGTAGCCCAGAGAAGTTGTCGATGCCCAATTCCTAGAAGTGCCCAAGCCCAGGTCAGAGAGGGCTTGGAGCAACCTGGTCTAGCAGAAAGCGTCCCATCCAATGGCAGTTGGGCTGGAACTGGATGATCTTCAAGGTCCCCTCCAATCCAAGCCATTCTACGATTCTATGATTTCAGCATTACACAGCAATACTTCTTTACTGGGTATATTGAATCAGCTTTTTAAGGTTTCATTGCTCCAATAGCACTGTTATAATTCATGTACTCCAAAATATAAATCACCCTTAAATCACTTTGCCTAGAAGTGCTGAAAATCTTAGAAACTTTGCCACACTGCAGCAACACACAGAACTCTTTAAATTGCACCTAAAACGA
Source organism: Pyrgilauda ruficollis (assembly GCF_017590135.1). NCBI lineage: Eukaryota > Metazoa > Chordata > Aves > Passeriformes > Passeridae > Pyrgilauda > Pyrgilauda ruficollis. The sequence goes on from NW_024518095.1 coordinate 5,253,407, forward strand.
CCTGCAGCAATAGGTACCACTACTTGTGTTCAGGCCATGAAGGATAGAACGTAAGTATAGAAGTCAAAGCTCAGCACTATTAAGACATAAAATATTTAAACAAACATTTTAAAGTAATAAAAAATATATACATACAACTTACTTCTGTAAGATGAAGCATCCTTACAGGACAAAATGAAAATAGTTTATAAAATTACAGATTCAGAAAAAAAGCAGAGAATGAATGGTTAAGTACCAAGTGCAGACTTTCTACAACAGTACAACCTCAATGTCCACATGAGGTATGGAGTTCAACTTACCTGTGTCCTGATTAGAAGAGGAAGAAAAATCTATAGCATCCAGCAGGCCACATATTCTACAGACACCACATACTTTTTACTGAAAAACTACTTAAGCAGTTGTTTACAGAGCTTTCAATATTTTATTAGGACCATTTATTTTCTTGTTCCACCTGGAAAGCACAGCACTTCACTCTGCTATATGTTCAATACTTACCACGATTCATGAGAAAAGAAAATTACAGCTAATACCTTTTTAAAACCTTTTAGAATATTCTAAAACAACTTTTCTGAATACAAAAGCTGCAGTATTTCATATTCAAGACACAGACTCTTTTAAGTACAGTCAAATACAGCATCCCAGCAGAAAAGAAATATTACCTACCTTTCCTGAGATATAAAACGCTAACCTTTTGCCATTTAAGACCATAAGATACAAGACTCCCCACCAAAAAACCAACCAAACAAAAACCCAAACAAACAAAAAAGACCAAAAACAAAAAAAACCAAAAAAACAAACAAACAAACAAACAAAAAAAAACCACCAAAAATACCACCAAAAAAAAAGCCAAAAAAAAAAAACAAAACAAAACAAAAAAGCCGAAAAACCCACATAAAAGGCCCATCCAAGAAAAAAAACCTAGTGGAGGAATTGATTTTGGAAAACGATTTCACAATCTGTGGTGAAGAACATTTCCCTTTTAGACTGACATTACAAAGATAATACAAAAGAATGAAGGCATAGACAGAAAAACAAGCAGCATTCAAAGCTGCATGACAAGTAAGTATACAGCAAGTAATTCTGCAAGTCAATATACAGATCTTTTTCTGCTTCACTTTCCTTCCTTCCCATCTGCATTTCACTGTCATTAAATTGCATCATGGCACTTCTGCTGTACCTGACAAAGCATGTACACAAGGACGCTAAAGGGACTGTAGTGACTTTTTTGGACACATACACAGTACTACAGCTACTGCTCCAAAAGGCAATCAATTCCCAGTACACCCCTGCATCATCCACTCCCTCCATTTACAAGACCTGAAAAGATGCAATACTTCCTTATACCAACAAAACATTTCACTTTTTGTAATATATTTATTTGAAGAATTAGTGAGTTTTAACAATGTTGAGGTCATTATTATGGTTTTCAATAACAACAGGTTAAAAAAATCAGGTATTTGCAGTCTACCTGAAACCTTGTGACTACAAAACCTCTTCTTATAATCTACAAACTTTTTACATGAACCAATTATGATGTGCGTGTGCTGAACTAATTCAAGTGGAACTATGCTGGAAAACAGACATGAAGACAGGTAAAAGCAGTGCTGGCACCAGCCACCACAAAGCAGTCTCTGCCTGGTGTAAGGGAACTGAAAAAGAACAACAGATTTGACAGAGACTCTTAGGGAAGACAGAAAAAGAACAAGCACAATGGCAAACTCCAGCCTTCTCACTCTGACACGCTTTGTCCCTATGGCTAAAGATCACACCACACTTCAAAAGAGCAAAGCAAATCCAAGCAAGCTATTCTGCATCACCATGCTCACTCCTGCTGGCAAGTCCTTGGGAGGGCAGCACACACGGTGCGACCCCCACAGGGTTGCCAGGTAGGCAGAGGACCCAGGCTCCCACATCCACTGCCTCTGCCTCCTGCCTCAGCAAAGATGTCACCAGGCAGGAGGGTGGGCAATGGTGTGCTCAAAGCAAGACAAGGGGCAGCCATGTAGCACAGCAGGCAGACTGTGCCATTTTAAACTATTTCATATCTGCTGACTTCTATTTCTCATGCTACTATAACTGAAGGTCAGGCAATTTTTTTTCTTGTGGTTAGGTCAAACACATCATCAAAAAGCTTCAAGTAGTTTACATTAAATCCCTTAAATTGCACTGCTGCAAATGATGAGGTTATATGTGGCCTGAAGCAATCATTTTAAAAAAATTCTTTTTCAGGTCGAGTGGAAATATATGACTCATTAAGCCAGGGCAAAATCAGTTATGGCCTGGAGATGAAACTTCCCTTTTGTCTGAATAAAACTGACATTTCTGTTCCACACTACAGGTTCAACAAACAAAAGTTAATTAATTTAGGACAGCAATTCTTTTAATGCTTTTGGCAACATCTTAAACCAGTGAATACAAACTTAAGTATTTATGATGTTCTGAAGCCTCAGAGCAACTCAGGACACTAAAAGCAATGCCAATAGCTGGGTCATGGTCTATACAGGATTCAGGTTCTTATACCATCTCTCATTTGCTACATGCCATTTGCATCTAGATATGTCTTCTTTTCCAGCTAAGTGATTCATACTGCTGCTTGATTCCTTAAATTGTTACTGCTGGAAGAATCAGTTAAATTTTTAAGTGATGCTCATTTGTTACTTGCGAATTATACCAGTATGTTTACAACCTCAAATCATCACATGCATTTCATATGCACACATATTAAAGAGACAGAGAGATAATACAGTAGAAAAACAATAATGTGTCGTAACATTTACCAGACGTTTGCTAGAATCAGCTCCTGATGAGATGAGTGGTCTAATTTCCCCAGAGACATATCATACTGCATTCTGCATGGCTGCAGGCTTACTGCCCTGCAAACAGCTCCTCCACCAAGCCTGGAGATGTGAAATAACACCTCAAGCTCTAAGCTTGTAACAAGTGTTTGTGTTCAGCAAAAGTGGTTAGCACCACTGTAGCTAATTCTATGCAAAATATTTCTTAAATGAGATGCATGAAATTTAGCATATAGCTGTCTTTTACATTCCAGTAACCACTTCAACATTTAGTGAAAGGGTAGTCTGATTTTGCTTTTTCCAGTAATGGAGTCACATGAAAGCCTGGGTTTACAATTCAGTCATGCTCTACCAGGCCAAATACTTGCGCTTAATGCTCTGCCCTCCTATGAGCTCCCAATTTGAAGTTACATAGTGTAAAGTCACCCTTAGCTTCAATTATTTTTGAAAAGGGTAGAATACAGCTCCTTCTTCCCTACTCTGACCTGTTCCAGTTCCTAAGCACAGGCTCTTGTACATGAGGCACTTGTTAGCACAGAAAGAGCTTGGTCTTGCTCAGTTTCCAAGCAGTAATGGGCCATGCCAGCACGTGTTTCTCACCAGAAACACAAGAAGACCGACCATCAGAACCACTCACCCCACATATATAGGCTCCACACTCCCTACAAACACAGCTGCAAGCTGATAGAAGCTGCCCAGGCCCATGAAGTCACTTATGAAGAAAGCCCATAGGAAATCTACTTCCAGGATCTGCAAAACCTTTGCACTTACAAAATCCCATTTGATTCCAAACTTCTCCTTTATCTCTATTTACAACAACAAACTTCCAACCTCCCATATTCTAGAACAGAGCTCCAAAGGAACTACAGACAAGCACTTGATAAATATCAAAGAAGCTAAGCTGAGGCAGACAAGTTTGGTTCTGAATGCTCCATTGTCACAGTCATATTTTCTGAAAAATCCCTTCAGCCAAGATTCTTCTCCTGGGAAGCCTCAGAGAAAAAGGAAAACAATAATTATCTGATTTGCTTCTCCTGTGTTTTGCTGCTTTGGAATGTGTTTGGACATTGTTTACCAACAGGTGGTTGTTTCATTGGTTTCATGTGAATTGTTTTGACTTATTGGCCAATCAGGGTCAAGCTGTGTCTTGAGAGAGAGTCACGAGTTTCATTATCATCCTTTTATCCTTCTGTAAGTATCCTTTCTGTATTCTTTAGTATAGTATTCTTTAATATAATAATAGTGTCTTAAAATAATAAATTAGCCTTCTGAGAACATGGAGTCAGATTCATCATTCCTTCCTTCGTCTGGGAACCCTGCAAATACAATACTCCATAATGGCAGAAAGAAATGCTGGTGCTTATAAAAACAAAAAAATAGCAATTCTGAGGGAATTCTGAGGGACTGGTGATCAGAGATTGAGAAGGTCTTCATATCTGAAGATTTCCACTTGCCATACACAAAACAGCATACACAGCTCCAGGGCATGCTATTCCTTTTCAGCCTAACGCAGGCTGGAACTTCAGTAACCAAACCAGAGGGGCTACAAAGCTTATGTCTGTTTATGTCTGTTACAATGACAGATACTCAGTCACCCTACCAGAACCAGTACACTAAGTTTCATCAGCAATTATTTCCAAAGCCCCAGGCAGAATGTTATAGAATTCCTATGTGAATGTCCCAGCCCAATTCTGGCAAAAAACATGCATTTCCCACCCCATCTCCAATGACAAAAACTCCAGACAGGAACACATCACTATAGCCTGGGGCTAGGAAAAAATAAAGATCTCCTCAATGAATGTTATTTGTGCAAAGGACTTTAACCCAGCCAAGCCTTTGCTGCCAGCCACTGCATAAGCACAACTGCCCATGAGGTGATTCACTGTCCTGCTGCAGTTCCCACAGCAGAGTTTGAAGGACTTCAGAAAGGTCTGACTAGAAGCTGCACTACAGAACACACAGAAATACAAAAATCTTGACAAACAACATCCTTAAAGCTGAAAAAAAGTCAAATTACTAGAGATATGGAATGATCAAGGGAGACATATTTAATTATAGATTCAATGAAAACAACGGTTCTGCAAAGAATTCAGGAAAAAATCAGAACTGGGTGTGCTCGCATAGGAGAAAATAATAACTCAAAGCCTAATTTTTTTTTTAATTTGCATTGTAGAAACTTTGAAGAATAAAAAAAAATAATTTGCTGTGGTAAAGGTAACTAGGGAAGACTACATGAATTCTTTATTTGTACAGCTACTGTGCTTACTACAATAATTTTCTAAAAAAAATAAAGCAATGCCTTTTCATAATTATTGTACTATGACAGCAATTTTTCTCCCAAAGTAAAGCATGGGCAAATATTAACTTTTTTTTTTTTTAAATCATACATACATACATACATATTTAACCAATACTCAAATTAAAGTTTTTTAATAGGGCACTTCAGACTTGTCCAAAAACCAGAGTGGGTCATTGTGTAATATTGCTCTGAGATGCATTTCCTGCAAATAGGAAAGAATACAGATGGAACAAGATACTCAGTTCTGCTGGATCATGGTGGGGAAGTCCTTTAGACCTGAGAAGTGAGAGAAGCACTGAATTTATACGGAAATTTTAGAAAAGCTAAATATATTTCAGCTGCTTAACAAAGGTGTATAGGAACCTTGTCACACTGAAGGATGACAGGACTAATTCAGAAAATTACAATGGCTGGGGATATTATTATGAATGACAGAATTAAATTGTTGAGTACCTAAATTCTGACTTAAAAAAAAAGCTATTTGATTATGAAATGATTTCCAAAAGAAAATGACAGAAGCATCATTGCCTATGACAAGCCTAATACTACACCAGACAACACTTGAAAATAAAGATAACTCCTTTGTTTCCTAGAGAGAAATAGTACCTTATTGATTCTTGCATAGATAATTTTTCAAAATCAGAAAAGATTATGATCTGCTGTTAGAGGGAAGCCATCAGTAGTTTGGCAGAGCTGCATTAAGATCTATGCTACTCAGTATATTCTTAATATAACCAGGAAAATAAAAGGTGAATACTAAGGTGCAAGACTTGTTTACAATATTTAAATTAGCCAGGAAAGTAAAAATATGGCTTGATTGCAAAAAGAAAGTTTAGAAGTTACATTTTAAAAAGGCTGTGCATTCAGGAAAAAAAAAATAATTTCATGTCACAGATAAAATACTGGGCTCTGATCCTACTCAACTTGAAACTACAATTTTGGGATTATAATCTTATTTCATCTACACAAATACTACATCTCCAGACTACTCCCAGGCCTATCCAAATCCCATCTCAACAAATGTAGAGGAGTAGTGGAAGAGAAGCAGGCAGGACCTCAAAGCAAGACTCCAGCTGAGTAACACCTTGTCTGGCCCAGGAGAATCTCAGCCACAGTGTCCAGGCATGGAACCCAGCAAGATGAGTTGCAGGAAGCAGCTACCCCTCATCACCTTTCCAGCTAAGGAGTGTTTCAGCCTTGGGGTGTAGGGCACATAGTGGGATGAAAGGGAAGGGCATTTTGGGATTGCATATGGTTTGTGAGCATGTGAGTGCTAACAAAGACCAAGCTGGAGAGCAGAAGTGGCTGGGAGCAAGGGGTTATAGTGGGTCTCTGAGGGCCACCTGTGAGCTTGAGAACACCTGCATGTCTCTGTAGGTGACAGCACCTGGGCTGGTGGCAGTGGGACCAGGGAGCTCACACGTCCAGGTGTCAGCAACTGGGGATACCAAGACAGCCTCCGAGCAGACCCAGCATCTGAGCCTCCTCCAATGTGTGTACGCACATACGGCACTCCCAGAGCTCCCCCTGCTCAAACTGCAGCGTCTCAGTGCTCTCTCTGCCCGCCTAATCCCTGGCATACACACAGTGCACATCTATGCCTGATGGGGATACATTTTGGCCTCAACACCAGTGGGCCCTGAGGCATGAAGCAGCAGCTGCCTTGCTTCTCTAGGGCTGTGGGACCCAGCACAATGTATTTTCCTCCAAGACAAAATAGATGCTTTCAGGCAACCATCAGCTAAATGCTTAGCAGCCACAACAAAAGAGCAGATTATTAAAAGCTATGCAGAGGAGAGCACCAAACAGAGACAAGCTTAACACTGCCATTAAACCCACTGTGGGCCTGCACCTTGAATGCTGCTTCCAGTTCAGATCCTCTCTTTGGACAATCAATGGCTGAGCAGCTAATCCCCCACTGCTGGAAAGGAGACGAAGGAGCCAGGATGAAACAGTGGCTAATAAAATTCACAGGGGGCACAGCCTGCATGAAGAGTTGTACCTCTTGTGGCCCAAGAGCTAGGGACCAACCCTAGCATGCTCACAATGAAGAAATAGAAGTAGTATTCACACAACTTTGATCCAAGTCATGGGACTCTGCCACAAGATACTGTGGCTACTAAAACCCTACACCTTTAAGGAGAGGCCTAACACAGACAATATCCACATGGAAATCACCCCTACACTAGGAAAATATCCTGAGTCACATACCACTGAAGGGTGGGAGCAGACAGATGGTGGGGTCATTACCTTGTTGCTGTAATCTTCTCAAGCTTTTCATTTTTGGCCACTGTCAGAAAGGATATGGGGTTATACAGACTTTGGGTCTGAGTCAACATGAGTAATTCCTACATTCTGTTCTTATTTTGTTTTTCTAAAAAATTAAAAATAGTAATGACACAGAGGACATCTCCACAAAGTGCTGATACTTTTCTTATAATGTAGACAGATCAGTCTGAAGCTTCTTCCCTTTTTTCAGTGTGAAGTTCCTTTCTTAACCTGGATCATTTTATAGATCGAAGTCAGAGAAAGGACCTACAGAACAACTGCCACATCAAGGAAAATCAACATCCTTCTCTGGGGAAATGGAAAGAGGCAGCTGGACAAAAGATAAATGGGAAAACAATACCAGTTTAGATAGATCTGCTATTGACAGAAGAGCAGCAGTGCAGCTAAAGCACTCCTTGCCCTGCTTAACAGACACAGCTGATATGAGCGAAGCAAGGTTAAGGCACAAATGCATGGGAATCCTCCCACACCCCCACTGACATAGCACAGCTATGGGACTAGTTCCTACAACCCTTTAGCAGCAATCCCACATGTAACAGCCTAGTTTTGTCAGCCAGGGACTTGCAACCTCAGGCTGCCTACAGCTGTCACAGTACAGAGTCTACTGGACAACGAAAGTTAACACTATAAACCTCTGAATGAATACTACATGACTCTGACAGTGAAACCAAAATTCATGATTAATTCATTCCACCAAAACACCTGCCTTATCTGATGTAACCTCTGTGTAACAGAAGAGGTCCAATTCATACCTCTTCACACCACACTTTGGGAGATACAAGTCTTCACCAAGCAACACATCCACCTTGGAGAAACACAATGACACAAACTGCATCTGTTCCAAAAAAATATTTTAAACTCCAGTCATGCACCATTATGTCATTAGCAAAGCAGAGAAGGAAGAGATGGGCTTTCAATCCATTCATTTTCAAGCAGTTCTCAGTTTAGGCAAAAAGCACAGTACAAACTACAAACAACTATCTAAAATGTTACAATTACACGGAGCCATCTCAGGCAAAGCTTTCGGAAGCAGCAGAGACGATTTTCCCACACTGGACACAGCAACACAGTCATCGTGACAGCACTTCGTTACTGTTATTTGAAAGGACAGTCTAGACCGAAGACACAGAATCAGCAACTTCAAACTCAAGTCCAGTGAAGTCAGGCAATTCAAATGCCTGCAAGTAAATAAGCAATAAAGGAATGGGGACAAAAAAGCGAAACAGCAAACACGCACTCACAAAACTCACTGCCAGTACCGGTAGTATTTCAAAGTGCAAATCTACAAGACAATACCCACTGATTGACAACAGCTTTCAATGAACAGACATCCTGTTTGGTCAAGCAGGAGCTCTAGTGAATGAGAAGACAACAAACATACATAAAAAGAGACCATTAATCCATTACCACTAGCAAAAATTAAAGGCAAATAGAATTAAAATATATTTAAACCAAGGATATTCTTTATAAAATTTTTACTGCATATTATTTATTTATTTATTTTTAAAGTACCAAAAATGCTGTGCTCTAAATCCCAAATGAAAAAAAAAAAAGCCTCTGATATAAACTTTAAGCTCACCCTGCTTAGGGGACAACTGGGAAAAATTAATTTCCCTAAGAGGCCCACCCAGATCCTCCACAGCTTCATACAAGTAGAATTCTTTACACGTACAAACCTTGACTCTACCTGTGGGACAAATCATCTTCCAAAGTTCTCCCATGCAACACAGAAAAACAGAATTACTATGCACCATTAGCAGAGACACAGAAACCCAAAATGGGATAAACAGTAACCTGTAGTCCTGCAAGGACAGACAGGATTTCAGCATGATGGAGCAGCACATAAGGACCTCAACACTGCTTCTGGTTTGTATACTTGCAACGCTATCCTCATCCCCACTTTCACTTTATTCTCCGATGGTTAGTAACAGCAGGTCATCTGCAAATGCTTAAATAAAAGATGGAAGAGCAGCAGAATTTTTTTGCAGGTGGTTGCAAACAAAGTATTTACTTCATCCAAACTAGCAGTGAAGATACTCATTGCTTTACAACATATACAGGGGAAGGACTGGGGAAAAAGACCATGTAGTACCTCAAAACAGAGCATAGGAAGCCCTGGAAATGCAACCAGTTAGTAGTGAGAGTCAGCTAATAAATGTCATTGAAAGCAGTTGGCACAGTGCCATTCCTTTAAGACACACATGCATGATGTTCACATCATCCAAAAATGCCCACACAGCTTGCTGATACTGAATTTACAACTGAATTTTGTTTCCAGCTTGAAAAAAAAGCAACTGGCAGGGAAGGAGGGTTGCCAATAACTTCTGTATGCACTTAGACATATTTCTGGGTGGATGACTGGGTTTAATTAAAAATAAATACATAAAAAATTAAAACATATGAAGTGACCAAGTACTGACAAGAAGTGGGAACCCATGGTACTAAAACATCAAAACATTTCATTTGCAGTCTCTAGCATTAAGTGTGATGATAGAGAAAGCTAGGAATTAATGAACCATTCTAACATTCAAATTAGGTTAGTCCCCATAAATGGCTAGGAGCTGATTTCAGAATAAGTAAGAATAAATCTTACCAGTGTGTACCACTAGCTACTGTTTCAATAAGCCCTTACTCTCAGACAGGACTCCTCATAAATCCTACATGCAAAGCAGAATGGTATCCCTTCCCAAGGTATCACCCTCACCTCCTCTTTGCAAACAAGATACATATTGCACTCCCAAGCCAAAAAGAAAGCGTGCAGCAGCAATGTGATTTACATGACCACAATTAAAACAAATTCAATTTACCCAACCAGTATTCTGATTAAAACACAAAGTAATTGTCTGTTTATTAGACATGTTTCTGCCTCTCATTTCCACAAAATATGCTATATGAACTTTTGCCACAATGCTAGCAGCTGAAGCCCGTCAAATAGAAGCATGACTCAAAATACACCCACCCTAGCACAACTGTGTTTAAAAACTTGAAGTCTGTACTTTTTAAGTGGGATACAGGTTATCTTTATTTGCTTAAAACAGAAGCGATCAGAACAGCCACTTTATGCAAGAAAGAATTAGTGAGGTGTTTCTGTAGTGTTGTCTTTACTAGCACAATGGAAATTATAGAAACTAACGTTGCTTAAAAACATTAATTTCATTAAAGCTATTTTTCCTGAAGGAAGGGAGAAGAATCAAAAATTTGAATTTTTGAAGCATATCTTAGTAGAAGCTGAACTGGCTACAATGTCAGTGCATGGTGGTGAATGGAAGCCCAGCTGAAGAACAGATAAAAGTATTTGGAAAAGAAGAATAGAATAAAGCCTGCCAAAAGGAGAGATCTAAATGTTAGAATCTGTCATTTAGCCACTACAAGAAACAACCTAATACAGCCAAGTGTGCTCCATAAAGTTGCTAAAGCAGGACAGTGCCAGTCCAAGAGCACAGCATTCCATTTGCAGTCTATAAATGCAAACCCAAGTCCAGCTGAGTTTGCAGCTTGTCTAGTCTCAAACAACCAGCAGTAAGCAAGGATGACAGCCAAAGCTAAAGCCAGCAGCCAGCTCTCATATAAAAATACTGTGTATGGTCTAAACTAGTGCTTTCCTGAGCAGCACCTTCCCCCAGGATTGAAACAATGCTCTCTCTATTAACAGGTAGAAAGAAGCACAATATTCTTGAGAAAATTTAAGACAGACAAGGTCTACAATGCTTGGTATGTAAGCAAATAATACATGCTTAAATTGCTTAAAAAACATTATGAAATTATGGCAATCTGTCCTGAGTCCTTAACTCAGTATACTTGTTAATTGGAAAGTATCAAATACAGAACACGTCTGATGTCACCCAGCTCATGTTTTTCTAAGTGCTTGATTTTCTAAATATTTAAAACTACACATTTCAGAAATGCTCAATCAGTTTGGGTTTTTTTACAGCAGCACCGTTTTTCTTTCTTTCTTTCTTTTTTTTCATCTAATGATTTAAAATATTTTTTCCAAAATCAGGTAGGAGTTGTACAACAACATTTTTTTCTTTTGCATCTTTCCCAATTTCTGAATGGTGGTTTTGAGAGAATTTTGTTCATCAAATAAGGCATTGCACAAAACAAAGCAATAACCAAGCTAAACAAATGAACCACCACATACAGCCTTTAAAATCCAAAACATGACTTCAGCAAGGAGGTTTTTCTGAAGATTCATAGGCACTGTGCAATTTGTCCTCCATGAGGTCAGACTGCCTAATAATCCTACATCACTACAGCACACGTAAAGGGCACCCTGGGATGTTATGCTTTGTAGTATTATAAAACACAAATAACAGTTACGATGAAAAGACTACAGAAAAACAAAACAGACGTTTTCATTACCCCAAATTTCATTCATTATCAAGCCCTTCGTTTCCATTTCTCAGCAGATGCTTGAGTCTCTAGAGAACCTGAAGGATCATTTCCCAAAAAAGCACTCTGAAATGATTGCATCAGGTCAACATATGCTTCAAGTGCAATTCATACTATATTGTCAAGAACACTACCAGAACCTGTGCAATAAGCATTCTGCAAGTTCTACTAATGATGAAGTAAAAAGAAATATCCTATTTGCTCATTTATTTCCTGAGAAATGACACACCAACTTTAGCTGAACTCTCCCTCTGGGAACCAGGACTGATGTCGTAAGTAGCAGGAGAAGCCAATCCACTCTTAGTCAGACTAAAACCTTTCCAATTTTAAGATAAAGATATATTTATTCTAGCCGATATCAATGTCAATGATTAAAGTTGACACAGCTTTTATGTGCCTCTTGCTTGGCTGGATTTTAACTGGTGAGCTGAAATTTCTCATGGTATGTTCAGAGTATGTTTAAATGAAAAATACCTTCTATTTTCATGTTTAATAGACATTCTGAGAAAAGATGAATCCTTTATAAAACATTAAATTTCTTTTCAGGCAACATTTTCTTCTGGAAGCTTTAGATATTCCTTTTTCAGCTCAGGGCACCTGGAGCCTGGCAGAGAAGGCTCTATACTAGAGATTGCATGGACTTTCCAGAGAAACCCTACAAAACCACAGAATGGGTGAGACTGGAAGGGACCACCATGGGTCATCTGGTCCAACTTCCCTGCTCAAGGAGGGTTATCCTAGAGCCTGGATTGCACAGGCTTGCAATCGCAGGCTTGCGACAGACAGACCTCACTTAGATCTTCAATCACACACATACATTAAGCTCTTACACAGTTTAAAAATTAGTATTTTTGCAGATTCCATTCATTTGGGGAAATTTGTCCATGGACCCACCATTCATAGGCAAATCTGTTGAGGGAACCCAAGCCTGGAATAGGCCATGACCATGGGGACAAAAACAGCAGCAGATAATGGATCAGGAGCTAAAAGGTACACATGGAAATCCATTCTGTCCATAACACAACTGGTGCCATAACAAAACTCAAACACACAAATTGTAGCACAGTGCTCAAGAGCACTGCAGGAGCAGAAGTTCAGAAAAGAGAAGGGGAACCACTGAAACAGGAGCCATAAATAATGAATATCTAAAAGGAGAGGGCTGAAGGCTACAGAGTCAGGACTTCAGAGTAACTACTCATGCACTGGTCCTCCTGCAACACTGCCTTTAAGGTAACCCTTCATTTCCCCCCCCAAAAAATCCCTGCACCTCAGTTTCAAGACAGACTGACCCTGTCCTATCCAGTCTTTTTCCTCCTTTTCCCAAAGCCTGAAAACAGCTGCCTGCAGGGATTCCCTGTACTTTGCTAAAGCCTGAATGAACCTGCAACTGGGACAAGAGGAGCAATGAAAAAAACCTTCCCCTAAGGCTACTATCAGATAAGAAGACTGGGGGAGCATGTCAGGAGTGGCCAAAAAATTAGCAGATCATTTTGATATACAGGAATATATACTCCACACATGCAGAATAACTAAGGAATGCTTGTAACAGATACAGTCAGTGCAGTCTGACTACTGCCTTTTTCTAAGACAATCTTGACTTCACACCCTTTGTAAAATTTTCCATAATAAATGCAACAATACAACACAATAGTCTGAACTCACTCCTCGTTTTTAAAGGGCACCTAAATTTAAAAACATTTTGGAGAAGAAAAGAAAAGAGACCAAAATTGAAACAGGAAAGTAGTCTTCCTCCTAGAGACCTGTGATAAAGGCAGATTCTGGCTCTGCAAACGCAGAAAGTACAACTGACAGTGGGGTGATAGCTGTAGGACATAACACGATCAATTGTACCAGCAGCAGCACAACCATGAATTTGCTTCCCCACTGATGAAGTCACCTCCTCGAATTCCACACACTCTGCCCCTTTTACCATTACAAACACTCTTCCACACTCAAAGGTCCTCTCCATGTCCCTTTTAACCTCCCTACCAAGGCAGTCTAGCGCATGTTATGACGAGCTCAGAGCTACATACATGCTGACTGCCAGGCCACTCGTACCAGGTATCAGCCCATCAAATGAAACATATAATTTTAATGACTACCTTTAAGATGTATTAATTTGTACATCTCTGCTCTACTCAGCCTCCACTATGTATGAAATTTGATGATGCTTCTCCACTATTTACACCTCCCTCCCAAAGCATGGTTACATATTAAACTGAAGGTTTTAAAAATTTTAGTCTTGGTTGAGCCAGTACCAAGACTCAGCCTCTTGTGTTGATGCAAGTGCACTGCCAGTGGACGCTGCTACATGTTGAGACTGAGCCATGACATCTGTCCTGCTCTGCTCACACCATCTGGACATATCCAGGAACAGAAATGCACCACAAAGAGCACACACATTCACAAAGCAGCAATTTGTGAAGCCCACTTGAACACCACCAGTACTGCCAAAACCCAACCATTTGGGTAGGCTGTGGCTGTGGTCTTCAGGCTAGGAACCCCAAAAAACCCATGGAAGATCTACTGCGGCCTGGAGCATAGCTAACATCCCATCATTACTCCTGAGAACTCCCACTTATTCATCTGTTTATTTCCTAGGACAAATCTCCCCCTTCATGCAGTTGGTCAAAGAGTATCTTTTGTGAGCAAAGCCTCTACTCCATTACTCTGGGGAAATGAATATGAAACAGGTTTTTCTTCCTCAGACCTGTAAGGTTTCACACATTGCCTGTTTTATTTGGAAGCTCCTATTCTATTTTAATTATATCCTCCCAAAGCAGAGTGTATATTAGGGTCAGGTTCCTTTGCATGTCCAATGGGGAAATATTTACTTAAAGTGTTCTTTATCAGCACCTACTCATTCAGGATGCCAGGAATTTTAATTAGAATTTTGGCCTTTATCAGAAAGTATTTTTTTGCATTAGATAACTCTCTCCCTTGTAAGGTTAAAAGCAAGAACACCTGGATTTGTTCATGACAGCTTTTTAATATTGTTGAATTCCTCTTGTTAGAAGAGGGAGGTTGAATTGTATTCCTTCCCATGCAGGAAGAAAAAACAGACAGTTTTAACAGAATTCGTACCAAATGACCTCTTTCTTTACGATACCCCTTCAATACAGTGAAAATCAGCTTCTGGTAACTCTGCAGGAACTACTTTCTCCTGCAATGTTGTCATTATTAGTACTGCCTATTATTACTGTTGCTACTTATTCACAACATAGGACTGCTGTAGGTATCTGCTTCTTTGCCAAATCTTAACTGCATTGAAATCTGTGCTAATTAACTGCCTCTAGGTGATTGTTGCTCCTACTGTTCTTGCTTCGACCAACTGGGTCAGAGAGTTGGAAGGATTTTATCATACTTGAAATAAGTGAATGTACTTGAAGTCCTGTTTTCCAAAATAGCCAGTACTTTTTCTTTACAATGTCCTCCCATTTACACACTTTAGGCTAAGAATTTCAAACTTGCATCACATATGCAGCAAGGAAAGTTACCTGAATTTAGCTACAGTACAAACCATTCACAAAACAAGGCACTTGGACTTGATCACTAGAAATAATTTGTCATGTTAATTTCTCACATTTCTGATGCATGACCATAAGAAAGAATTATCTGTGATCTCATTAAGCATACTATCTTCTGAGCCTACAAGGACAAAACCGAACTTTTCCTCCAAGGATTACTGTGATTACAGCCAGAAGTTTTACAATCAGATACAGAATGTAGGTGCTAGAACATATGAAATACAGTGATCCTTATGACCACCATACTACCAGCAGCTTTAAAGCAAACATGAAGAATACAGGACAATAACTTGGGGAAGTTGGAAGCAAGGTAGGGAAAAATGTATTAACCATATATGTATGGAAGATCACAAAAAAAACTTGTAAAACTTGAGATTATGGAACCAGGAGGTGTGGAGCTATTCTACTAATAGGCAGGATATCAGACCTATAACTCACTGCAGAAACACATCTGGACTGCAAGCCAGAGACAGTGACTTAAGCAAGGAAAATGTGAGGTTTAACTACATTTAGTTATTGGCATCACAGGAAGTCGAGAACAGGGACATCTAATATTTGGGTAAACCAATAGCTCTTGAATAAGTTCAGAACTGGACAGCAATAAACATTTTAATGAGGCCTGTACAGCCAGGCTGGGAGCCATCTGCTGACCGTGCCTGCCCATGTACTCGTACACAATCTTGCTGAGTGTGTGGGAGCATGTGTGTGCTTGAGGCATGCTGTAGTTGTTTCAAGGACCATTATATAGCGATTCATGGACCAGCAGTGATTCATGAACTCCAGGCTGAATAACACTAGACAGAACTACCTTTACAGTCCCTTTTTAGCATTTTGCCTCTTGATTCTATGCAGCAGCTTGCCCATACATGATTGTTGTACTGGTGGGCAAAAGCGTCATAAATTATGCCCAGGTAACAAGCATTCATCTTATTCAGCTTGTCTTCACCCTTAGTATAGTGCAACTTATTTATAATGAATGTCTAAAGAGGTAACTCAAGAAAGAGCTGCAGAAACAACGATAAAAGATGGTAGAAAATGGGGAAAAAAGAAGAGTGACAGAGAAAGAAAAAAGGACAATATGTGAGATGTAAGAGGGGAAGCAGTTCAGAGACCTCTGCTATTAGGGAGCTGGAAGAAGAAAGCAAGGAAAAAGACCCAGAATGACAAATCACACGCACAGAATCTCAAGTGGAAAAAACCTTCCAACACCTCAAGTAAATCAACAGTTGAAACTGTTAAGCTTTGTAGGTATTCCTTGAAATTGCTCCTCTTGCTGGGTGTAAACTACAGCAATCAGTGCCCATCAATTTGCTAAAACAGAAGGCACTGCCCAGTATTGCCGGGTTGCTTGTTCCTGCTACAAACCAGGCCAGGGACAAAGCCAGATGCAGAGTAAAATCAAAAAATAGACAAGCTAGTACATTGATTTATTATTTATTTTCATGAATAATTACTCACAAAAAAAACCTTAAACTTTTAATACCATGGCTGCCACAGTACTCACACCCTGCTGCTCCAAAGCAATCAGTGAAGCAGGAACACTGCCAGAGCAGTTCAGTTCTGCCCGCTGTTGAACACATACGTTCTCAGGAGCAATTAGCCTCCAATAAAAGACAAGAGACAAAAGTGGCTTTGCAAGAGCCACGCTCACTTCTGCTCCACCACTCACAACACCACGTGCAGATGGGCTGACAGCGTGAGGAAGTCAGTCCAAGGCACATCAAATCATGTATCCTACTTCCAGAAAGACAACCACAGGCAATACCAAGCAGGCAATCCCAACTATTTCAACTCATGTGGTCTTTGATACTTGATCATCTTCCTAGAAGTTACCTCTTTCATCATCAGTATGTACACTTTTCAGATATGATCAGATGACAATTTTCTTCATTACGTTCTCTCTCTCTAAAGCACCACTGAACTTAATGCTTCTGAGTTCAAACAGTAAAGTTGGCATCTTGCCAGTCATATTAACTTTATTTTTTATCGATCCTTACAATGACAATTAAAGTTTTTCCAATTACTGATTTCTCAAAACATAAATGCTTCAAGAGAAAAAAAGAAACATAACTTCAACATACAGAACACTTCATTAAAAATCCGGACATACATGAATTCTAGTAATTCCCATGTTGAGCTGCTGGATACACGGCTTTAGGATATTCTAACGTGCAGAGAGCCTAGCGACAGAGGGCTCCAGAGCTCCTGCTTTACATTTTGAAATGATCTGTGCTTTCAGGGCTTCCCTATTCCCAGACGCAGAGCTCAGAAACCCACAGTGCAATTTGTAAGAGGAGCTGGAATCTATTTCAGCTAAACAGCAAGGAATCTGGAACCGAGAGCTCTCAATCAGAGGGCCCAGGTTTGCCAAGCTCTCCTATACATAGGCAGAAATACATATCCTCTTCTCCCACTCATCTCCTAAATATTCAAGTTAACTGACTGATACATAAATTAAAATTATATATATTCATATATATATATATAAAATGCAGAAAGCAAATTCAAATATTTAGCCCAAACAATCAGAAAAATCTTACGTCAGCAAAGTACACATAAGCAGGTATATTCAACTCAGTTTAAAAAAAAATTATCAACCATATCAGTGGTTTAACTGAGTACAAAGAAATGTTAATGGATCAGTTCTGACCTTTCTTAACTCTATGATTCCTGCTAGATTTTTTTCCATCAATTAATGTGGACCAGAAAGAATTAGGAATGTGTTTAAACTAGGAAGATAAGATCCTTGAAAAAGGAAACAAAACAGAAAAACATTGACATCCAAGACAAAACAGGGATAACTGGTAACATTAATAATTCTTACATAATCAGTACAGGCTTCTAATGACAATGAAGAGATGAGCAGTCTATGAGCAATGTCAGGGTGTCTGAGGAAAATGAGTGAAGGGTAGCCAAGAGCAGAGGACCAATGGACAAACCAGTGATGAGCTCTCCTCGAAGCACAAAACTAGCTCTAAAAGCAGGGAGGATGGATTTTTGGATTTTCAAGGCTGTAGTACAGGAACATCCGGATCTGGACCTCGGTGTTGGGCTGCAGTTTTCCAGATTCAGAAAAAGTGACCAATGACACAGACATGAAGGAGAGTGCAGGCCAGCTGTATCAGGCCTCTACCACAAAGAACACGGACAGCAGCGACAACGGACAGGGACACAATGATCACAAAAAACATTGTTCCTGTTTGAACATTATTTCCCCACCCCTTTTCTCTCTGTTATAACAAAATTCAGTCAAAATTAAAAAAAAAAAAATTGCAAAAGCTGAGGAGTGTTAAAGGAAACAAGCAATAAAATATTTTGAAACCATACAAAAATACCAAAATACAATAACATGAAGACAGCAAGGCTAATAGAGGAAATGGAAAATGAAAATATTAGATAAACTAGGGGCTCAGGCAAGGTTATGTGGATTACTGGAAAAGAATTTCTTGCTTTTCCTTTTAAGAAATAGCTCATTTTAATATAACTAAATAAAATATTAAACATCATTTTGTTTATGTTCATTAAACACTTCACCATAAAAGAAATTAAAACATTTGTGGAATGACATGAGACATAATTAAAACAGTTTCAAACAATTTCACCCCATTATTTTTTGCTCATTCTTTAGTTTATATATCCTAATCTGACTTTTAATGAATAAAAATTTAAAATGCTTTTTCAAACAAATCATATTCTGAATCTCAAATTATGCTTACAGTCTATACTGTATGCAAAAAAGGAGATGAAGGAACCACTAGACCTTTAAGCTGTTCTCTAATAAAAGTGACATTTTGTTAGTATTTCCTTGAATGGGTAAATATTAGTTCACATCTTTGAACACCATAGCACTGTCCCTACTTACTGAATAAGATTTTGTGATTTTTTTCTTTTTTTCTTTTTTAATAAAACATCTTATGAAGAAGCAGTAATCAATCTGGCATTCTCATCACTGCCAAATTAATAAGGTTTCCATAGCAATATAGTCTACCTGTTTGTCTCTAGGTGTTTTTCACTGCACCTTGAAGATTCAAATTCTTCCCGTAACTGCCTTACTTCATTGCAACCTTGAAATATCACAAAAAGGATGAATTACATAAAACTGCATTCCAAACTCAGTTTCAGAAAGAAGCAGAACATGATGGTGATAGCTGAAAGCAGAACCTAATGCAAAAACTATTTACAGCTCTCTACTATACCAGATGATGTTCACAGCTTAGGGGAAGCCAAAGGGTGGTCATGGAGAAAGAGAACAGCACCTGCTCAGTCAGACAGAAAACAAATGGCAAATGCTGTGTTACGCAGTATGGGGGAAGCAGCTGAGGTATTTAAGTCCATCACCATCGAAAAGACAACTCTAGAAGCTCAGTAAAGCAGAAGCAAAACCTAAAGGTGTCTGACACCAGTCTCCAGCATAGCCCAAATTACTGGGACATCAGGAGGAAGAATGAAGATTAATAGCTAAATCAGTCTCTTAGAGATGAACTTAGAATCATACAGTCATTCAGGTTGGAAAAGACCCTTAAGTCCATCCATAAACCTAGCACTGCCAACTCTAACTTGGTACAATTCTTCTGTACATACTTAGGCACCCTGGTGTTCACATCTTAGTATTGGCAGAGTAGATTTTTCACAAGATTATATGTAAATCCTTGGTTTTACTTGTGAAGGAAAAAATTGCTTCCTCTCTTCTTTGCAACTGGGCTCATAGATTATCAGCTCCTAAACTATGCAATGGCAAATAATAAACTTGCCCTTGGAAGATCAAACAAGCAAAAGTGCTTTTATTCTTGTCTACCTTTTATGCAACACCTCAGTTCAAGGGGAAAGATGACATTTTCATTACAAAAATAAAGCCCCTCTCTCCCCTGATTAAACATTTATGTTCAAATTATGTTCCCTTAAGACTTTTTCTCAAGGAAATCTTCAATAAACACACTGAGATGCACCAGCAGAACAGGAAACTAGCATACACAAATAAACAAATAAAAATCCATTAATTGTAATGACTGACACACCAATGTTCTTTACCATAGCAATACTCAAATCTATTTAAAGACATATGCGTATTGTATGTTAACAGAGAATTTATTTAATTTTTTTAACTGACTGGAAAGCTAGAGAGCACTAGAAGAGTTATATGGCAATATCATACTGCAGAATAATCTAGGGTTCATTTAGCTTTTTTATTATTATTCAGCTTACTTCATGGATGATCCACTTGACATTGGATCATGCTTTTAAGGGTGAGCATGTGGATTTACAATCTCTCCTACATACTGTATTCACACAGGTGTAGTTTGCTGTCTGGAAAAAAAAAAGGTGCCTCTTTTCTTCTATTTGTATTTTCTAACCAAGTATTACAGAGAAATCTTTACAATTCCTTCATACAGGAAAGACTAGAGAGTACTGTTTCACTGACTGAAGAACAAAACATGAGAGTTCCAACTGCAAAGCAGATCTTTACCATGACCTTGTAACAACCACACATCTGCCCTTTTTTCTTCTCACAAAATAATACCTACCTTGCTTTAAAGAATGGAGGCTTAAGGTTTTAAACCACTGCTGAAGATGAAACAAACTAATGAACTCAAAGTCCTCTTTTCTGATTAACAAAGCAGAAGACATTTAGACTTGTCTGGGAGCATTTTTAAGTTTCTTTGGAAATTCTAATGTTTCTATTATTACTTAATTTCATTAACACCTTCCAGGTGTCAAAGCATTTTCAAAGTACTGACATCAGCAGTTCACAAAAACAGAAAGACTGGAATACAAAATCAAAGTAGGAAGGAATATCCAGAAGTATATGTATTTTAAACTACCTGGGAATTAAGGAACAAGGCACAAAAATAGCACCACTAGTTTTCCTCCTTTCAATGCCAATGCACAGCAACAGCCCCACAGTGTTTAATCTCTCTTTCCCAACAGGTGTTCCTGTCATTCCATCCAATGCCATACTCCAGCTTCCAAAAAAAATCTAACCCAAATCTGCAGCTTTCCAACTGGCAACAACTCAGGTATCCTACTTTCAACAAATTCAACCAAAATTCTTACTGATTTCAACCAAGATGCTACCCTATTTTGTACAGTGATAACTTATGCTTTCAGTGCTATTACAGTCAAATATGCAGTAGGGAAAAGTTGGTGGGTTTTAGACTCCACATGGAAGAAAAATTTGAAAAAAAAAGCAAGAAACCCAACTCTCTCAATATTTCCACTTTGACAAAGACTGTTCCTTTTACTGCAATACAGAATTATTAGCCTCTTTGTGATAATAAATCAGTGGGATCTCAGACCTGTTTGGGTAAATGGTATGTGCCACTTCTGGTGATAAAACTGCCAGCCCTGAGTACACATGTTTTGCACATTACTTACACTCATGATGCAACATCTTTCAATGACCACAAAAGAAGTTTCCCCACCAGAAAAAAAGAATGTCAAACACCCTGCAGTTAAACACATTTAATTTCTCTTTCAACAAGGAATATGAGGAATAAGCAGAAAAATACCACCAAATAAAAACATATTTTACATGTTCTCTGGGGAAAAAACCCAATATTCTAATAAAAACACAGGGAAAAAATGTACAGTACTTTAAATCCTTTATACTGGCTTTCTCTTCCGCCCCAAAACATATATTAGCATATATCATGAGAACGACCTTTAATTAAAGAAAATAAATAGTTACTTTTTAGAATTACCCTTTGATTCACTTAAACATAGACATTATAGGCTTAAGTTTAAGCACACTGACTTCAGATGGATTATTCATTCTCAGTATCTGCATCAAAAGGTGCATGGCCAGCAGGTCAAGGGAGGTGATTCTGCCCCTCTGCCCTCCTGAGATCCCACCTGGAGTGCTGCGTACAGTTCTGGTGCCCTTGACAAAAGGACAGGGAACTGCCAGAGCAAGTCCAGAGGGCCACGACGTTGGCAAGGGAACTAGAGCACCTCTCCTCTGAAGCCAGGCTGGGAGAGCTGGGACTGCTCAGCCTGGAGAAGGCTGTGTGGAGAGCCCAGAGCAGCCTTCCAGTATCTAGATGGGGTCTACAAGGAAGCCAGAGAGGGATTCTCTCTCTCCATCAGGCACTGCAATGACAGGACAAGCAGAAATGGCTTCAAATTGAAAGAGAGTAGGTTCCAGTTAGATATTAGGAGAAATTCTTTGCTGAAAGGGTGGTGAGGCACGGGAGCAGGTTGCCCAGAGAAGCTGTGGCTGCCCTACCCCTGGCACTGTTAAAGACCAGGTTGCACGGGGCTCGGAGCAACCTGGTCTAGTAGGAGGTACCCCTTCCCATGGCTCAGGGGTTCAAACTAGCTGACCTTTAAGGTCTCTTCCAACCCAGACCATTCTATGATGCTATCTGTACACATAAGCAGCAAAGGTTTCAGTGACCTTGACCCTTGACTTAGAGAACCTTTTCAGATGAGCACGAAATGAACTGGGACCAGGAGCATCATCCATTCATTCTGCTAGAGGCTAGCTGACACTACTGTCATGCTCTGATACCAGAAAAACAAGTATATTTTTAAATACTTTGCTGGATTAAGGATTCCATGCAGGACAGTATGCTGGCTCAAGCCTTTCATGTGCACCTTCTGCTAACAGACAGATCTTTTGGACATACTGTCAATTCATGACAAGTTTTTGTTTTTCTTTTAATCCTTAGTGTGCTATTGATTATTAACTGGAATCCACATGCCAATATGGTAATTTATGCGTTTGAACTTAAAAAACACAGATTCATTACGTTAGGCTAAAAATTGTTGTATTTAAAGGATACTGTCACAAACAATGACTCCAGGAAAAAACCTTCATTTCTGCTCCCTGTGTATTCTGTTCTACTAGCATGGCATACAACAAAAGACATACTCTTAAATATCATGAAAATGCTTACCTTTAACCTTGTAAACCATTAAATGTGTGTAACTACAACCCTCAGTATCTCAATTATATAGGAAATGCTCTATAATTGAGCATCAGCTTCTCAAAAAATTGAAATGCATTCACATAACTGCATAAATATTTTGTCAATTAGAACATTCAGAAGTTTCATATAAACAAACTGAATTTTCATTTTAATAACTGAAAGCAAAGTCACACGAATTAAAAAAAGACATTTTATGCCATTATTTCAGGCAACTACCATTAAGGAAATAATAAGCAACACTTGAAACAAATCAGTTAAAGGCTACTTTTCTTCAAAGTAGCAGCCTAAACACCAGACAGTCATTTATTTTCAACGAACATGCCAATCAAGTTATTTTTAATTTTTATGCTGACTTCTTTCTTTGCAGTTAAAGAGGAACTAAATATGCCTAATTACAAAAAGGGGTCAGAAAAAAAACCACCACCAACCCTGGTAAGATCAGAAAAAAAAAATAAATTAAAAAAAAGAGTGATGGAAAAAAAAAAAAGAGTGATGGAAAAACTAGCCGGATGTTTATTATAAGGTGGCAAAGAAAAAATAGTCAAGACTAGTTTTTCAAATGACAAGGGACACCATAACTCACCTACACAGATGCCTCCTATATTTAAACCTGAGAAAGACATCACAAAATTCTTAGAGGTTGTGTTTTTCAAAATTACTTCCATCACTTTACAAAAAAGAAACATAAGTATAGGAACATGGCTTAAGGCACTACTTACCTACTACCCTGATCTTTGATGAAAGCAGAAAATAGAATACAGAGCCAGCAGCTGAATCTTCTTTCTTTGGTTTGAAAAATATATCTTTACTGGCAGAGGGACAAGTTATCTGAAAATTAAAGCCCTTTTCATATTAAAGTATTCTTAATACTTTAAAAGCAAAAATCAGTTCACATTAAGTATTTAAACAAAGAACAGTGAATGTATCAGAAATGCAACTAAACAGAATGAGGAACTACTACAGTATAGTATTCTTGATCTCTTTGGCTTGTTTTTTAAACAAATACATAAATATAGGTACCAGTGCATGCCTAAAACTGTGGACATGGGAAAGAAACACCTTAGGCAGATAGGAAACTTCAAAAAAGTTTAGGATTAGTGCACTCAAGAAAGACACAGGAAAAAAGAGAGACCATAAGAAAAGCAGAGTTAGTGCATCATTTTTGTCAGTGACTGTAATGACAGCCACTTTTCCTGGCTGTCATTACAGCCACTGTAATGGAAGTGGAATACTAAAGGAAAGCTTGGGAATACTAAAGCCTATAGTATTCAAATGAAGGTAATAGGAAACTTAAGTCACAAGATGTGTTCTCTCAGTAAGCAAAGAGGAATACATGAAAAACATCAGCCATGTTTTAATACTTTGTGCTTGAGGCCCAAGGTTTTCACTACTACTAACATCCCTGAATTGAGTTATTGACTCACAAAAGCTACAATTATAAAGATACTGAATTATCCTTATGTGCTGTCCATTTCATTATTTCTTTCCCCCCTCCATAAAGCTGCCCATACCTCAGCTGAAAGCATTTGCTTAACTGCTTCACTTTTGACATGAAAATCCTGCAGGTTTATCTGGCTCCTGAACATTTTGCAAACAGTCCTAGTACGAGGTGAGGTTAAAAGCACTACAAATTGTAATTTCAAAACATATCTGTGAGAGAAGAGACATTTCTTTGGTTCTTCAAATCATGATGCACATAGAATCTTTAACAACACAGTTAATTTAAAGCCCACATCTTGGGTATATCATTTGGTTTGGGAAAGTTTAATATTAGACTAAAAAAACATCAAAGTAAATTACAGGTATATTCCTCACAAATTTGGAAGCTTTATCAAATATATAAGGTATTTCAAAAAGGCTCAGGCTCAAAATTTCTCAGGACATTCAATAACATTGTGGCATTTACAAATATGATCCAGAAAATGTAAAAATACAGAAGAATAAAACTGGCAAATATACAAGAAGGAGGAAATGTATTCTTGGCAACAGTCTTCACTGACTTTTCAGAAGAGAACCTGGACTAAGAAACAGCTTCCACTAACAGGTACAAGGGCTCAGTAAATTTGCTGTCACAAGTGAATTAACCTTCAGAATCCAGCAGAACTACATCCATTTACCAGGCAGTGAATTTTATTCCCCAGAGTATTTGCTCTGTGACTACCACTCTACTTCCTGCCCAGGTGTTTTGTAAATCCATTCCTAACACAAAAACAACTAAATAGTTCACTGAAAATGCCACTGAGATTAAACTTTTGTCAGTGTATTAAAACAATGTGTTTATTCTTATTCCACAACTGCCTGTTCTCAAACTCAGGTCTCAACCCTGTTGTGAGAAGCATGGGTACAAGTAACAACAAAATCCTGCCAGTTCCAATGCTTTAAAGAGATTTCAAGAAAGCATAGCAGGGAGCTTGATACAACTCACTTCTTGGAACCATCCTGGCTTTGCTCAGATGCCAATAAAACTTCTTAGGTGAGAGGCAGCATCTTGCAGCATGAGATTGTTCCTCACCTTTAGGAAAGGGGAGCTGGTAATCAAGGTGAAAGACAAGCAGGGGAAGCTGTTCTTTGCAACAGAAATACAAAGGACTTAGTATCTGGTCCACAGAGATAATAATTCAAATTTAAAAAAAAAAAAAGAATAATGTAATTCAAGTATTACACAAGTCTGTTATTTCTATCCCAACAACAATCTCCTATAACCTTGTTTCTTCCTGCAGAACACATTTTTCACAAAGATATTTTTGACTGTTGAATTTGGTGTCATGTCATCTGTTATTATAGTCCCCCAAAAGTGGCAGCTATTGTTCTTATTTTTTTGCCTAGAAAAATTGTTCTCATGAATACTGTCCCACTGTAGAAGCTGACAAACAAGTGCTGGACTGCAGAACTCCTGTCTCCATGTCAGGCAATTGTAGAAAAGCTGGCATTACTTCTGTGTCGCCAACTGATACCCACAGAAACAAAAAAAGGTCTGGTTCACTTACACACCTGTCACCGATACTTTCTTCTTCATTTTGTTGATTAAATGTAAATGTCTTGGTTTTATTTAGCACACTGCACAGAGACCTTGCACATTCACCTACTGGGAAACTGCTTCAGGAGGAAAGTGCTAACTACATAGAGTGCCTTAGTAAACAAAAATAGTTATTTTAAATTCTCCTACCTTCCTAGGAAAGACAGTTACTGAGAAGTCACATTCTGGCAATACTGTACAACATTCAAAACACTATCTCTTAATAAGGAAATGTTTGTATTCAGTTACACAACATGAAATTACTAGCCCACAAAACAGTGGTGTTAAAATTTCAGTCTCACCCCACTGGTAAAAAAAGCCAAAATCCGGTAAGTTTCACTGGCAGTTACTTTTAACTGTCATCATTACATCTCTATCTTTACATTTCAGGGAATGATTTCTCTTATTTTGAGAGAATATTTAAATTGGCATGAGGAAACTGTGGAACTCCCTAAATATCTGTGGGATTCCAGTGTGTAAAGAAGATGGTGAAACTATTAAAATACTCTCTGCAGTTTTCCTTCACAGTAGCAGAATCTTCCCAGTGGCGATTTTTACTAATAACAAGAAATTAGGGCACAAAAAAGACGGAGAATGCCTGGCATGACTGACTCATTCTCAATTCCTGTGGTGATTTCCAAAGAGATGAGACAACAAGATTCCTTGTGGAATATATATTAGCACCAAAACTGTCACTCTTTGCTTACCTGTCTTTTCTACTTGTATGTTGTCGTTACACTATTTCAACATTAAGCAAAGAACACTGCTTCTAATCTGTGATGCAGAATCAGTGACATACAGAACTTGCACTGGTAATGACTTTGGAAAAAACCCTGACATTAGACCATCAATATCATTCAGAACCATAAAAAAGCTGGCCACCTCATATCAGAGGACACACCAGAAGAGTTTGTGTTCCCCAGCCATCCAGCATAGTCTGTGATAGCAGAAAGATCTGCATTACTGTGGGGGGGGGGGGGGGGGGGGGGCAAACCCACAAAGAAAGAAACAAACCAAACAAAGCAGTAGAGTGATACAGTAATCAAGATTACTTGTATCTGACATAAATGTTACTATTTTACCCTGGATTTCGCAGAGTCTCACGCTTCGCTTGCCCAAATGAAATGCTGAGCAGGTGATCACCCTAACCCCATCCACACAGGATGCTGACACATCTCATTAGTCTGTTTTTCCGTAGGATGGATGGTACTCTTTCGACATTTCAATGTGCATAAATTCAAAACACTCAGATAAAACAATCAAACACATCCAAATTTCACAGCCACAGTCACCAGACTCTTACAGATAACTGCTCACTCGATGCATCCTTTCTCAAAAGCATTAGCACAACTAAAGAGGACTCAGATACAAGCAGTGGGGAGCAGGTGCAGCATCAAGCCTTACTTCCTGCAACCACTGGAGAGCAACATGGTCTTCACAGCTCTTCAGGGAGAACCTGGAGCTGTGGCAGCTCAGATAATCTCGAGTAATAGACAAACAACCTACAGCGGGGATATAATTATGCACCAAGACTCAAGAGAAGTTGTCTACATGTAAATTGCTGAAGGATCTAACACTCTAACTTCTGTATTTCCAGTTATGTGTGTCTCTAATGTTTCAGTGTACAAGAAAGTCTGATCAAAAACTTGTTGTTCAGAATTTATACCCTTTACAGCTCCCAGTTACTCATAAAAAAGCAACTTGTGCCTGTCAGTGGCAAATATTGTTACTGCTTCAAATTCTACATGTTGCTGTTCTTTGAGGCAAGCTGGAGTATTTGCTGCCATCACTCACTGCTGACAAATATAACTGCATTTCTGACAAACATGAACAAAAACTGCTTTTGCCTCTGCAAAAAACAGAAATCATTTATTTGCACTTATCTCACACTTTCTTTCTACAAGAGGGGAAAAAGCCTTGGTTATGACCCAGACACAGGAGATGATCATCTCTCAGATATCAGTGAAGACCATACCTTCATGACGATCCCACAAGATTTAACAGATTATTTTAATACCACGTCTCATAAAATGCTGTTAACTTGGTTATGCAGATCACAAGAGATGTAGATGATTTTTGCCCGCTCTCAGTTCCTTTCATGTTAAAAGGGCAATAGGGAGCCCTTTTCCACCCTTGTGTTAGTCTCCCCCATTCCAGCTGGTTTTAAGAATGAAAAAACCAAAACAGCATGCCTGTGCCCTTTGCATGCTGCTGAAAACCAGCTCTAGAGCATCATCTTATCCCACCTGGCAAATGGTCTTCATCAATACTCAGTTTAGCAAATGGAGAAAGACCCATGCCCAAGACACAGTTCAATCAAGACTGAGGCGAAAAGAGACAGAAGTCCCAACAAGAATAAAATATATACAGTTTGTAATCAGTATTTTGTTATTAATCTATCTCCTAGTATTAGTGTTTTCCAACCTGTGGTTGATTTAGTGGTTGTTTCAAGATGCTTCTGGAGGAGGGGAATGAAGCTAGTCAAGCCAGCCTCTTGTGTCAGCAGCTGAAACTGGCATTTCCTTCCATTTCTATCCTTATCACTTCTTCACCTTAAATGTAAGCAACTACAGTGCACTTTGCATACCACAACTGACCAAATGTCCCAACTGCTCACGTATTAGATATCTGCACTCCACACTAAGTGTAGGCAATGCCTTCCCTGGCATAAAAGACGATCTTCCACACATCTCTCTCCAAACATTCATCCCCAACACCCAGTCCTGATTCTTAGCACTGCCACTGTGAACACATCCTCTCCTCACAAAAGTCTTCTACCATCCAGGTTATACTTTAACTTTTCAGGAGGCATGTGACACACATGAGAAAACAGATAAAGAGAGACAGAAAGCCTCTGTAAAAGGTTTCTAATCCTAGGTCTGCAGCTCTCTTCAGTTTCCAAGAACCCATGTAAACTCAAGAAGAAAAAGACTCCTCTTGCCTTACTAGGTGAAAGATTAAAATACAAAGAACAGTCACCCTCAGCCTTCAGTTGAAAATAAGCTGATTTTTAACATGCACCTGGCAAGAGCATGAAGCATATCCACTGTGAAGTGGCCTCATTTGATCAGATGCAAATTGCTAACCCACAATAACATGATTCAATTCAGTAACATATCTTTCCCTTATCTGAGAAACTGATTCTCTTCCAGCTTAAGATGAGCAGACAAGCTCACGCAGCAGTAACCTCAGGGAGAGATGCTTGTTGTCAGCACATCTTCCATGAGAACATGCTAGTTTTGTATTTGAGGCAGGATTCACAAAATACCTGTGCATTTTTTTATCCTTGAGTCCTGGGGTTTTAAACATTTCCTAATGTTTCCTTTAAAATGTCTCCTTGAAGTTCACCTGATTCCCTGACTGTCAAGTGTGAACATGGATAGAAAAGCAGTAAATAAAAATTCAGTATTTCCTTCTTCCTTGACCTAATTGGTCTATTTAACAGAGTAAAAACAACTGTGGAATGAATACTACTTAAAAAATAAAATCAAGACCAAAGCATACTTAGATGCTTTAATTTCTAAAATTAACATGCATGTACATTAAGGGACCTCAAGCACTCCTACAGTGAGCATATAAGTTGTAGAAGTAGTATCTTCTGTACTCCTGGCAAACTTGATCAGCTATGAAGTTGAAACAGGAGTTCCATTAAACACCTTCATTTAACTTGACTGGAAGGAATATTGAACAAAATTAATTCCAGTAACATTTTTCTTTTTAAAGTATTTACAAAGATGTCACCCCAGAAAGTGTTTTAGGTGGTTTATGTCTAAGGCAGAAAACTGAGGAGGAAGGAATTTTAAAGACACTGTCTTACACTAGCACATCTTCACATGTCATTTTTGAAATGACAGGGTATACTGCATCAGGTATACGTTACAAATCTTTTACTGAACACAGAGCACAATTTCTTTCCTCTAAAGGAGAGGACTTCTTGTGATAATTGTGGCAGTGAAAGCCAGAAGCAGCACAGCCACTGCAGAGTACTGTTCGATTACAGAGCAGACAGCAGAATACCAGGAGCTGTGCTGCAGTACACACAGAAAAGCAGCTCTCCATATCTTAAATGTGGTTTTAGTCACTGAAATGAAAAATCACAATATGATTTTTTTTAAGTTGACGTAAGTATCCCACATAATTTCCACAGTCAAGACATCTAAAAATACTTGTTGAAATACCACTGATTTCCACCCCTCAGAAAAGAATCTTCTCCACCACAAAGCACTCTCACAAACAAACTCTACATGCAAACACATGCACTGATGCTTGAAACATTATCCCAGGTTATTCTCCTTTACTCTGAGTATCAGTTGTTGCCAAGGTGAGCCAAGAGCATTGACCACGTCTCTGCTACTTAATTTCATCCAAGACTGGCCAATTTCCATTAGCAAAATTCTGATTTTATCAAGATTTTGGATAACCTCCATTTCAGCGCATGACTTGTAGGAACAACGATCACAGGCTGCGCTAAGGACTTTCTGCAGTAGATATTCAATATAGAAGGAGGGCTCTGAAGCAAGGAAGGAGCATACAGGGATACCAATACCTGCGCTAAGGACTTTCTGCAGTAGATATTCAATATAGAAGGAGGGCTCAAGGAAGGAGCATACAGCATACTAAAATAACCCCACTTGGAGCAAACTCAGTAGGTCTGCACAAGGTTATCACCATTTGCAATATCCCAAGAGCTCCTCACATCAAAACAATGCAGCTCCTTGGATAGTTTTTAAGTTGATTCCTTGCACCAGAACATGCTGTGGCATGCACCGCAGTGTGGCAGCACTGCCATCCAGTTCCTGACACCCAAGATGAACTTGAGCATCAAGGGAAACACAACAGCCTTGAAGTGCTCCCCGAAGCAATGCTGCATTGGTTTGGAGAGAGAAAAGAGTATCGGCACCCAGTGAACCTTCTATGCTGCAGTGCCTTGAGGATACAGCCCCTACATCCTCTCTAACAAATCCACCCACCCCTCACATCCTAATGCCCACAACTTCCTCCCTTCCTTCCTTCCACTGCTGAGGACCTAAGGGCCCAATCAGCTCCCTACAGGTGCATGCAGAAGACACAGAGCTCTCAAGAAAGCCTGTAACATTTGAGAAGAAAAAACGTCTGGTACAAACCACTCATGGTTCATCACAGGGAAATCTTTGCCTTCCCAGTTTTCCCAGCACCTCCAGAGCTGACTTCTTCCAGTTGAGATCTGCTGCTACAACTAGACTTGAAATTAAAGCTGCTCAGTACCTGTTTATTACGACAGAGAAAGGGTGTATGGACTGTGGATATAATAAAGCCAGTAGGAGAGGCTTCCCTGAAGGGGAAAGTCAGCAGGAGGCACAAGGATAAACTGGCATTACTTACCTGCTCATCTCTTTTTTGAGATCTTGTTTGGTTTGTGGTTGTAGGGTACTTTTCTGGTTTGGATGGTGGGTTGTTTTATCCCTTTACATTTTGTAGTTTGTTTGTTTTGTAGTTTTGTTTGTAGTTGTTGTGATCACCACCAAAAAACTTCAGCACCAAATTAACTTAGCAGGTCTGTGTTGTTATACAGGAAAATTACTACTAGTCAGTCCTACCAATGTTCATAGGGTTGAATAAAGACTAGCTCCTCTCACAGGAACAAAATACTGATTAAAACAATCAGATTACAGGAACATAAAATCAAAGAAAATACACAAGTATTTAAATGTTTCCTATTCTTATATTCTGTATGAGCATTCTTATCCCACATACACAAGAATTTGGGACAGATAAATGGATATTTTACATCCTATATAAAGGTATACTTGTATATGCGACGTAAATACAGTTTATATTACTAAATATTTCACATCCAGTATTACTCCACATCTAAATCATAGAAAGCTATCAGCTACACTGTTAGTTTAAAATAACAGTATTTACATTCACAAAAGTCTTCTGATAGCACAATGTACATAAAACGTTCTACAGACTAACTGAATGGAAATATTTTCTAGAAACAGAAGAGGGGGATGTTAGCATAACTGGCTCTGAACCAGAATTCCACTGTATTTGTAATTGCCTTTTACTCAATGCCACACTAAACTCCTACATTAGCTAAAGATGCACCTTCATTTCATTACTGCACTAGCCGTTTTTCTGTCTAGCTTGAAAGCTTTATTTCATCTATTCTTCATACTCAAGAACTATTAAATTCAATACTGATTAAATATTTTGACCATTTTTTTCCAAGTCTAAATCACGAAAGTTCCAGTGACTGGAATCCTGTTAAATTATTAGCTAAAACTTAAGCACTATACAATGCAACATACTTCAGAAGGCATTCATTTACTTTTGGCAGAGCAGAGATTTTTTTTTTCTTTACACAATTGAAATACAATAAAGAAAAGCATCAGTGGTAAGACTATTAACATATAAATCTATTCGGCTTCATAATGAAGATGAAAGAGGTTAAACAGAAATAGGAATAAACAAGAACTGTTAACAAATCAGTATTCTGACATTAAACCCATCAGAGCAAAACCACCACCATTGTTTACTCTGAATAAAGACAAGTCCGCATGTTACAGCTCATGACACAACCTTTATGCAGAATGAAATGCGAAAATCTTTCCAGTTTCTGACACAGCCAGATTAGACCCTTTCTAAAGTTCCCTCATCTGTAAACGCATCTGATATATTTTGACAACTGTCATCCATCCTATTTCTGTGATTCCTCTGCTACACAGATTTGTGACATAAAGAAATATGACCACAGATCTTAGTAATGATCTATTTACTGAAAGACTCAAAAGCTCACTTTTCACAGCTGAAACACCTTGTGCTCATTTCAGCAACTATTTTCATGATGTCATATGTTTGTGATGAACCTCCCATCCTATATATCGGATAGGATTATATATATCCGTAATACAGGATAGAATATCCTGTATTACGGATAGGATTTACTAGCCAGAAGGGCAGCAGTTCTGCAGAAGACCTCCTCCACCACCACCGCAAGGGAACAAGACTTCTTCCACACAGCAAACAGAACCTCCTCCTTTTGAATACTCGGAGAGTTGCTGTTCCTAGCAGGAGAGCCAGCTATTCAACACGGCAGCAACCAAACCCAAATGTCCTGCCTCAGGACACCACATGCTACCACGGAACTAACCTGTAAATCAAAGACATAATTCGACGGGCATACCTGAGAGTAAATGGTGTCCCAGCCTTTTTGTCTTGGACTCACAGGCTGAAGACGGAGCAAGGGACACAACACCTACCCACCCATGACAGAAGCCCTCTCTGAGGAAGGGGCAAAACCACTTTTTTATTATAACAAACAGACAGTTTATTCTTAAAAGCGATCATAAACCCTCTCGCTTCCGACATCACCGACCCGTACGGCGAGGCTCGGGGACCCGAGGCCGTCCCGGGACCGCTGCCGGGACTCGGGGCAGCGGCTGCGGGCACTGCTCGCCGCCGAGGCGCGATCGCTGCCACTTCACCGGCGCCCACCGGGAAGGACGGGATAGGTCCAACAGCGGCCCGGTGCAAAGCCACACGCGGAGAAGTTTCGCGAAGTCACTTCGGAGCTACCTTCCCACCCCTCCGGAGTTACCTTCCCACCCCGCCGGCTCACGCCCCCCCGGCTGTAAAAGCCGCGGGGCAGCGCGGGCGGCAGCACCGCGGAGAAAAGTAAAGTTGCTGCGGAGGCGGCGGGGGCCGGCCCGGTGTGTCCCCCGGCCCGGCGCGG
This sequence comes from Pyrgilauda ruficollis, assembly GCF_017590135.1. Taxonomy (NCBI): domain Eukaryota; kingdom Metazoa; phylum Chordata; class Aves; order Passeriformes; family Passeridae; genus Pyrgilauda; species Pyrgilauda ruficollis. The sequence continues at coordinate 5,287,370 of NW_024518095.1, forward strand.
GTGCCGCCCCCCGCAGCCCCCGCTGCTGCCGCGGCGGCGGAGCAAGATGGAAGGCGCGGGGCCGGCCGCCCGTCCCACCGCGGGGCGGCTGCAGCCGTGCCCGGGCATGGGCTGCGGAGGGGGCACCCGGCGGCGCCGCAGACCCCGGCCCGCCCGGCCCGCCTTCCCTCGCGGAGGGCGGCTGGCGCCCCCGGGGCTCCACGCTCACCTCGCTCCGGCTCGGCTTGCAGGCAGATGGGGATGTTCTTCTTCCAGCCCGGCATGGCTCCGCGCTCCCCGCTCAGCGCTGCTGCGGCGGCGACGGGGGGCGGCTCATGGCAGGGCGAGGCGGCGGCGACCCGCGCTCAGGGGGAAGTCGGCGGCTCCGGCGGGCAGCGGCGGAGGGGCGGCGGCCGCGCGGTGGGAGGGAGAGGGAGGGCGGGGGAGGGGAGGCGGCGGAGCTCCGCCAGCCGGGGGACGGGAGGGAGGCAGGCGGGGAAGGAAGGCGCGGGCTCGCCCCGGTTCAGCCGGGGACCGGAGAGGGTGGGCGGGGGGATTGTGGGAGGCAGAGGAGGCGCGGAGGGTGCCCGGCCCTGGCGCCGCCGGCAGGTGGCCCGAGCCCGCGGCCGCACAATGGAGAGCGTGAGGCGGCCCCGCTCGGGCACGGCGGGCCCAGGTGGGGCGGGCGGGGCGCGCCGCCTCTCGCCCGCCAGGTGCGGGCCGGGCGCGGGGCCGCCCCACGCCGCGGGGAGCGGGCCGGGGACTGCGGCCGTGGCCCTCGTGTTCCCGGGGTGTGAAACTCCGCACCGGTGCAAGGGTCTGAGTTTCGGCCACCGGCGCGGCCATCCCGCCGGTCCATCGCCTCACAGCACTGACTAGGGCTCGTCCCTTTCCCTCCGCAATTCCTGACTGGTCAGTTTCCCTGCACCCAGGTGTGCGAAAGCTGGGCTATAAGGAGTTAAAACAGAAGCAAGCTCCCACGAAGGGCAGGGACAGCCCCCGATCAAATAAATCCGAATTTGCACCATAAAGAGTCCAGGACCCGGTTGTGGCAGGTCAGATTTCTGTCAGTATTACAGGCAGTTCCTTAAGACTAAAAGGCCTTAAATCTCACCACTAAAATTATTTCTGACACAGCCATGTCCTAACAGGAAACTAATGCTGTGGTGATTAAATATTCCTTTTAATTTTTACAGAAAAGAAATTCAAAGTTGCAGGTTTGAATGTCATTTGAAAATAACGATAGCAATACAGATGAAGCTTTTTAATTTTCTGAGGCACTTCTGCAGGTGCACTCCTCTAAGAGCTTCATCCTGCCTAACAATTCTGTTGTGATCATTTTTATATTGTCTGTAACATCCTTGCGTTTATAGAAATTATGTAATTTTATGTAATCAAACAAGAACCCTTCAGATGAACCCTTTACTCAGAGGAAAATCTGAAGGGTTTAATTTCTGCTGTAAATTTCATGTCAGTTTCCTGACACAGCATTCTTCTGTGTTGACTTTGTGCCAGCATGTCAAGCGGAATATGTCTTGGTGCTCATGAAAACCCCTTGTTTAAAATCCCATTGATGAAAGCTGCAGCTCTTGGCTTTGCCTTGACTGCACTTGGGCTGCAGTGCTGTCATCAGTAGTGCTGCAGGATCACTGATCAAGTACCAGTGATCCAAACAGAGTAGGCATATCCTGGATTTTGGTTGAATTAAGAGCATGCAATGACGAGTTCCTTTTGTTGACAACACTCTTGCACCCTGTGAGAGGACAGGTGATACTCGATCTAGAACAAAACCCAGCAATGTGCTGTTAACAAACCAAAAACCGTTTACCAAGTTACAAGTACCAAACTGGATTTATGTCAGCTTTCACTCATGTGACTATTGATATTTTTGTTTCATTATTGGGGACACTTAATTTGGATTTCCTGCATATTTGAACCCCAATCTTGGCTCTTTTCTTTTAAAAGAGACATATTTATGCTAATATTCTCCTATCTTTCATAATCCTTCTACTTAAATAATGTTGGGGGGACTGTTATTGATATTTCTAAAGAAAAATGTGATTGTGCATGTGAATTTCTAAGCATTATAAAATAAAGATTTCCAGCTAGATTCTTTGCTCACAGGGCAAAACTTCCACACAATGCCTTTGGGGTGTTCAGGCAGAGAAAACGGAGAGAGAAAAGACTCTGCAGCTATTCAGCCCAGCAGGCACCAATACAAGGAGCAGGTGCAGAAAACTGTCCCAAGAGTTCCTGGAGAATACACAGCCAGGAACAGGTTTAAAGGCAATAAAGTGTATAGAAATATAACTACTTTAAAAAGAAAATTACTTTGGCATTTACATCTGCCATTTCTTAAAAGACACCTGGAATTTCAAGTGCCGTGGAATGAAATAAAACTTCAGATGATTGTGTCATCCATGTCCTAAATCTTACATATTACCTCTGATATCCACCTTTTACTCCTGATGTTTCCATTACAAATGATAAAAATACAAACATTGAACCTTAACATTGTAGTTCTGATCCTCCAGTTGATTTTTTTTTCCAGCACTGGAGTTCTGCAAAATTGCAGGTCAGAGGAATAAAGAAGTAGATTGCCCTACTCTTCAGTCCACAATAAGCCATTTTCTAGCTATTTATTTATAGTGTCATCACTTTGAATGTGAGTAAGAATTCCTTAGGACTGAATGTGGGATTTTTCAGGATCCTGCAGGAGTCATAAAATCCCAGCTGCTGGTTTGGATTTGCTCCAGAAATGTGTTTCAAAATGAGGGATAAGTCCTACTTTTTCTAAATATCACTGGCTTCTCAGGAACAAATATACTACATATTAAATAGTTGACAATATTTGCATCATTAAATGGAATATATATGCTTCTCTGTCTTATGCAGTACTTTACAAATAAATCTTTTAATGCAATGACAGTCTATAATTCCGCATTTATTTGCCACAGGAGAAGTTTGTATGGGTGCCTGGCTCAAGTTAATTTAATTGCTTTCTCTAACTCACATGAGCTGTTTTATACTGAACAACTGCTTCTGCATATCCCAGTGCTACTAATGGAAGAAAGCAGCCACCTGATTTAGATGTGCATTTTATGGTGAATATATCACACAGGTAGCTATAAACTTCCTGACAGTTCTTTTCTGTCTACAGTTTTTTCCCCAGGGAATTTTAAATTAATCAAATCTTCATTTTCAAGGAAGCACCCTTTATTCTTACTTGATACTGCAACATGCAGGTCATCTGAAACATGTACAACCCTAGAAGTAATCAAAAGCAAAAGAAGTATCACCAAGGAAAGGTTTTATTCTGTGAGCATTCTAAAGAAGAGATTAATTTTTTTTTAATTTCCTGTTCTTATGTATTTCCTAAAAGTTAGGTAGGATAAATATGAAGATGGTCAGGCAGAGGGTTCAATTGCTGGAGGACTATAATGTTTCTCAGTAAATTGAGATTTGCACCATAAATTACCTCTAAGCTAGGAAAAATGCCTTAGCTTTTAGGTCTTCTAAACTTTTAGTTGACATGTTTGCATACATATTTTTTGACTACAAGCAGCTTTAGAAGGTGTGAAGGAAAATCTCTTCTGCAAATAAAAGTCAAAAATTACCTAAAATAACTTTTATAATATTAAGATATTGCAACTTCCATGGGTTTCTGGATCAGAACTTCCATATCATTCTGATAAAAATACTTGAGCATACCACATTGTTGTTGATGGCTCTGCAGTGTTTGGCTGTGCCATCTCTGGAGAAGGGTAGGTTCTGATTCTTTTAGGTGGACTGGTCACCAAGGCAAGCCTGAGGCTGTGTTACTATATTCTTACTAAGTGTTACATAAATGTGTGCAAGTCACATTAAAATGTGATTTCATCAAAAAACTGATACCAGTCCTGTCAGAACTGAGCACTAGGCAGACCAGAGATGAACTCCAGCATCTTCTCTGCCCACTGCTCTTCTATTTTATCATTCTATATCTTCCTTTTATTATGAAAGTGTCTTATCTTGAAAGCTATTGTCACATTGCTGAACATCAGGTCAAAAAGTTCACAGATGAGACATAAGGAGTATACCAACAATTGATTTTTTTTTTGACATAGTCTTGGACTTTTCTTAACAAATGTTAAGAAAAAATAGTTGGACATCCTGCCACAGAGTGGTAGCCAGTCATTATCAGCCTCAATGGGGAATATCCACCTTAGGCCAGTGCAGGAGACATGGCCCTTTGGCTTGCTCTGTTTATGAATCTATCACATTGGCTAAGTGGGGGATTTCAGCAGAAGAGGAGGATGTCTGAGCCTGTCTGTGGAAATGGGCCCATCAGGAAGTTAAAACCCAAGTTAGTTGGTTTGTCAGTTCCAAAAAGATCTAGGAATCAGAAAAGACATGAGCACAATTAGTTTAGGGAAGTTGGCTACAGCCTTCAAATAAGCAAAAGGGGAAGGTGGGAGTTTTATGGACCATGTTTTTGTGTTCAGGAACCTGGAATCCACCTGCTGCCCATGTTATGTACCTGTATGACTTGGGATTTAGCCATCTGGTGTTTTAAGGAGGCAGGAAGATTTTCTCTATTTCCCTTTAAAGAAAATGTTTTTAAGATTTTACTTCAGATTTCTTGAACTACAGCAAACAAGCTCAGAGTTAGCAGAAGAAGATGTAGATTCTTGGTCATGACAGCATCCTTGTGCCAAAAACACAAATCCCACTAGACAGCAGACTTCTCGGGACTACCTACTTGTCTTTTCCTCTTTCTGTAACCTGTGCCAAGACAAAGAGACACCATTTCCCTGGGTGCTTAGCCTTTAAGCTCTGAAGAGATACCCAAGGTCAAAATTTTGGGGATTGTGCACTGCTATAATAAAGTACTCTAATTAGTGCTTATAACTGTTTTGTTTGCACAAAATTAGTTGTGTAAATCAGCTGCAAAGGGCTACACAATTACTAATGTAATGAAAAAAGAAAATTAGGCAAATGTTTAATACTCTGACTTATATCTGCCTTTTTGTGCTGATATTGAATTATAAATAAAATAGAGCATTAACTGATCACAACCCTCTGTACAGTCCTACTCAGCAGCACCAAGCTCCACGATGGCCATCACTCAGGGCTCTGCCACCTGCCTGAAGGAAGGCTGGACAATTCTGCTTAATTTCTGTGGTCAGCATAGGAAGGGCTTTCATTTAAATGCTTGGTTCTCAACATGGTCAAGCTGAATTTTACAGGAAAGAGATAAAGCATGCAGCAAAAAAGGAGTGTAGTTTTGGGAACAACTCAGGGTGTCAAAAGCTCAGGATCAGCCTGCAGAAAAGAATGGGCCATGAAGCATCCTGAGATTAGGAATGCTTAGGGAAAAGACTGAAGAAAACCTGGAGGAAACAAATCCAGGCTCTCTTAACTGCCATTCATGGTGTTTCTACTGTAGGCATTATGGACAAGGAGTTCTGATTTCATTGTGACTAATGAGATTGTTATTGTCAAGGAAACTGCCTGTAGTGAAATAGGATTTTGCTTCAGATTTGAGAACAGTTCACGTTACCTTTTTCTCCCTCAGTATTTCATGATCCAAGGCAGATTTCATGGAGGGACAGGGAAAATGAGAGAGAGCAGACAAATAACTGACAATCTTTCCTTAAAAAGTTAAGGCTGGCAGGTAACCTGTGTGATCAACTTAAAAAGCTGTTTTTCCTTGGCTGCTGGTTCTCATCATGCTGCCTTGGTGAGGCCACAGGGGTGCCAGTTAGAGGGTGCCAGTTTTGCTTTCAGCTCTCCTAAGCTCTGTGTTCAGCAGCCTCTCAGGGTTCACCTTGGTGTCTCCACAAGACACAGTACTAGAGAACAGCCCATACAAAACAATCTCTGTTTGGCCCCTCAGATTCCCAAGGTGCTTACACTTTCTTCATGTGTCTTTCCTGCATTTTTAATTTTGATGCTAGTCTGTGTTGAATTCTGATGAATGTATTTACTTACTTTTTCTGGCAAGCAACCTGCAGCCATGAATACTATTAATGACACTCAGCACACTTTGGGAAGTCCATTATCAGAAAGCCAGCTGCTATTTCAGGCACATTAGTTATACCCATTATCCACACACAGGCCATATGATTGATTGTCTCATGAATCCTCACAAGCCCAGTAGTAATGACAGGCCAGTGCTGACCCAGTCATGAACTTAGAGCTGTGAGGGGTAATCACCTCTATTGTGCAACTGTTTCCACTTCAGGGCAGAAGTGCCCCATTTTTGGTGGCCTAGGGCAAGCTGGTGAAATCTATCTGCCTCCAGGGATGGAGGGTCTGGAGACACTGCTTGTGACCCTTGTGCTCCACACTGATATGGTCCTACCCCTCCTGAATCCGCCTTACAACTGAGGAGTTAATGTGTTCAGGATCCGGCATTTCACAGCCTGTTGTACAAACACTTGGCAAGCGTAAAGAGAAGCTGGAATGAAGAGCAGCAAGGTGGAAGGAAGGAAAACAACCAGTGTGCAATCTCAAGTAAGAGCTAAATTAAAACCATCAACATTTTACAGGGACAAGAAAGATGGACTTAGTGTTACTTGGTAACCTAAGATATACCGGCAGGTTTTGAGATGCTACAGGCCCCATCACCCCTAGCACCAAATCTTCATAACTGTCGGGTGAGGGAGGAGTAGCTCCCAAAAGTGATGAGCAGAGTCTGTCTGCACCGTGGGTGTCAGAGACTTGATGCTGTCAGAAGCAGATGAATTGGAACATGAAAGCACACAGCAATGTAGGTGTGCTCCAGCTGCCTTTCATGACTGGGACCTCAGCTGCCCAGATGCATTTACAATTTCCAAGTTTTGCCCTATATCTTAAAGAAAAGGCTTTTATTTTCTATCTGCTTTGACAAATGGCCATAAAGCTGATGCTCAGCTAGTGTGCCTATCAGAAAAATATTGGTCACGCTTTTTCATTTTTGGAAATGTAGATTAAATTTAATCTTTTAAGGAAATTCAGTATCATTAATGCAAATTTATGTGAATAACGCTATTATCTGTATCTCCTACAATACACAGAACATTGAGCTGATCAGAGGGAAGCTTTTTTAAAGGTACTTGAGATAATGTAATGATCTTAAAGAATGTGTTTGTAAGCCTTGCATCAGAAAAGGAAAAAAACCTGCAATTATACTTTCCAACAGGAAAAAACTCTTACAGAATTTTTTTAAAACATTGAAAAAAACATTAAGATTAGAGAGACATAATAAGTAATTTATCGTGAATTTTCTACAAAGATGACATAGTGTTTAGTATCAATTCCTAGTCCTATTCAATGCTAACAGCCCTGATTCAGAGGAGGATGCACATATGACAAACTGTAACTTTAATGATATGGTTACTTCCACTCAGGGAGTGAAAGGAGCTTTCCTGAATCAAGCCATCCAGCAGGCTCTGTGCAAATCAGTACACACCGTGGCATATATAGATTCATATTCTCACTTTGAAATAAGGGAAGGTGTGGTATAAACTGGTATGAAATATTTGTACGTCTGTTATGTAAGTTCCTCTTGTGGCAAGGTGTAGTTTCTTGATAATAAGCACAATCCAATTATAAATCTTGTTGCTCTCCATCAGCCATTAGTACCTACCTTGCCTTAACCATCCTGCATAAAGCAGTGGCACTTCAGACCTAAAATTAGCAGCATATTTCAATTTAACTGTAAAGTCTCAGTACTACTAGGTAGTAGAGTAGTAGGGTTTTCTCAGACTTAAAAAGTTTTTTAAAAAGGTCAAAACACTCTTTTATATTAAGTCATTGCACCTTTTTATATCTGTAAATTGTCCTATTCCCTTATAAATATATGCAAGTTGAATAAATGTTTATAATAATCAGTTGGTAATCAGAATTTGAGTAGAACAGTTTATTTTTTAATAGAATACCCATTAAGGTCCTGTGTATTGCTTATGTAGGCAAAAGACTTGCATGCACTTTTTTTATTAAATTTGTTTGACTGATTTACTTGCTGATCAGACTACTCTAAAAAGGAATGTAGGATTTCTGCATCAGAATTAAGTCTCTTCTTATTTTAACCAAGGTAAGAAATCATCCAAATGCACTCGGGAAGTACCTATTGTGGAATCCACTACATTTTACTTCCAGCACTCTTCAAATATACTAGCAACAATGACAGTAGTAACAACTAATTGTGGTGCATTTGTTAATAGTTACATTTAAGGATCTTTAATGTCCTTTTCCTTAGCCCTGTCTTGGGCAATAAAATGTTCAGCTGTTAATATCAAGAATTTGTACATTCAGTTATTCAATCCGCTTTGCACTCATGCACTGGAAAAAATTGGACCATTGATTGCCCCTGTTATGATACAATTATTTTTAGCTTACTTCTTGATTTTTAAATATGTACTGGGAATACTAATTTTGCTACTTACCCTCTACTTGTCATCCCCCTTCCAAAAAACCTACAACACATATTGTACATACTTTATATTTGCCTTTATATTACAGTTTATGTGCCTCTTCGTAATGAATAGCAATCAATATAGTAATTTCCATTTGCATAGAGAATCCAAAGCAGACCAGAAACCATTGGTATAGCTGTTTATAGTTAATAAAAGTTTAAAAGTCTGAATTTTGCATTTAAGAGGAATAAATTGAAACTGCCATTTTTTCTTAAATGAAGGATGGGAAAACAAATTTAGAACTAAAAGCAGCTGTTGCCATGACACAGTCTAAATATTTAGGGGGAAAATACCACGAACATTAAAATAGCAGCATGTTTTTGAAAATCATGAACTGTTGGATCACAAACTTGATCATTTCTTTTAATGGAGACCAAGTCCTGGAAGTCCTCTCTGCGAAAGAGCAGGAGAATGTTTCCCAGCCTGCTGCTGAACAGAGCCTTCCATGCTGGAGACCTTATTAAGAGTTGGACTAGAAAATTAAGAAATGTGAGATAATGATAATTGAGTAACAGATGTCTGTCAGAGAAAATGGCACCTCTATGGCAGACAATGCAAACAAGTCACTTTTAACCTTTTCTCGTATAATGTAATAAGCAGATTGACAGAAAATGTTTTAATAAAAGACCCTAGCTAGTAATTTTCACTGTGATACAGCCTGAGTTTAGAGTGATATTATGCTGCTTGGGAAAGAGCTTTTTATTTTTCAGCCTATTATTGCTTTGTCTCCTACAAGTTTCCTGTACAAAAATACCAGAAACTTTCTCAAAGCCTTTGTAACAATGAAGACTGACTCAAAAAAAAAAAAAAAGAAAAAACCAAACCAAACAAAAGTAGTCCTTTGATGCCCATTTTTGACCCACAGAGCAGATTACAGACACCAAGACTGTGATGGCAAGGTCTCAACAGCAAAGTAAAGCACTTGAAACAACACACAAACAACGGGATCTGCTCTACTATAATGTAATAAAGTGTCTCATTATATAAAATCTAATAGAACTAGCTTTGAAATTGCAGCTAACCTTTTGTGTAGATCAACAAATTAGCTATTACAAGTAATTCAAATGCAATGTTTCAATCTACTCTAGTGGCTTAAAATGGATATTTACACTGATGTTTTCTCAGGGATGATATCCCAATTTAGCTTTACCAAAACCATAGCCTCTGAGGCCTCTGAAAGAAATCCTGTATTACACTTCCCCAAACAAGGGTTCCTAAGGAAGGAATGATCTAAGGGAGCATTTCTCCCAGCCTTTCACTCATTGTCTTCCTTCCTAAGTGCTGTTCTGCAGGTCCCAGCAGGCAGAAGTCCAGATGGGGGCACAGCGCTGCCACTCCTGATTCACCTCCTGGGGCTGCCAGAGCCTGTAGCTGGTGGGGTCATTGCTTTCACACCCAGACCTTATCTAAAGCTGGCCTGACAAGATCTGGAATATCTTCCAAGAAACCTCCCAGTGCTCATAGGTAGTACATGCCATTTACTTGGACAGCAATCTTTTAATTCAAACTACGCTGAGTGCAGACCTGTGCTTGTGTTCATGTAAACACTCACATAAGTCATGATACTCCCACGATTTTTGCTCTCAAACATAAAATTCACAGGGGCAGCAGCAAGAAGCAGCCACCGTGTAGATGATCCTGGTCTGCTAACATGTCATCTTCTTGTTCCTCACAATCCAGCAAGACTCTCAGATGCTTCTTTAGGGTCTGAACAGGGAAGACTTGAAGCTCCCTCACACCTCCGAGGTAAAAAAAAGGCTGAGTCAGTGGAAGTTATTATTAACAGAGTGAGACAACAGTAATGTTCCTACTGTAGAAGGAAGGTCAAGCACCTCGGTGAGATTGCTGGCTGTGTCAGCCCCTACTGAACTGGGCACATGCTGAGGTTACCAAATCTAGCCCAGAGCTGCCAGGTAAGTGAACCACCCTGGAGTAGCAGCTAACACCAGGATAATATGACAGTAATTAGTAGCACAGATTTGTTTCATACAGGATCAAAACCGACAGAAAAGTATGCATGAGAATAAGGGAATTACTGTGTTCCAACTGCCTCTCCCCATCACACCTCTGCCAGTGATATTTGGACATCAATTTTCAAGTTTGAACATCTCAGTCCACCTCTTGCATATCAGGTACTGTACGAAGACATTTGTGGAGCATTTGTGGTCAGTGAGTAAATAATCACTGCTGAAATTTAAATATAGAATGTTCCAAAGTACATTGCTGCCCATGTTTAAAAACAGAGCACACAAGCTCACTGTAAAAAGCTGAAGTTCTTGGATTTGCTTTACCCCAACTGAAACAGTGAACCTTTAAGGTGCTGCTGTAAAAGCACTAGTGACAACTGCTAGTTCACACAGGAACTGTAATTGCATGGAAGCAAAAAACTAAACGACAAAAGTAAATAAATCAAGCATCATAAAGGAAGTTCAGTATGGTAAGGGTTTGGAGTACCCCTTTTATTCCGTCTTCTTTTCTACATGCATTGTTTTTCTTTGTGGTAGTTTATACAAGTTGTGGATTTTAGTTTCAAATAAAAGACAGCTGGCAAAAAGTAAATGCCTATATTGTAAATTTGTGATTCCAATTGTTCTCATACAATGACCATGCTACTGGACTTGTTTCAAGATATGAGGGATGACACTTGTTTTACTTTGCTCACACCAGTGGCCTCTCCTTTAACATAGTGCACGAGGGTGGCAAGGAAGGCTCTGCTCACCATGTCCTGCCAGCAGCACATTGGTTTCAGTGTGTGCTGCCCCCTTTGCAGGCAGATGAGTTTCCCTTTTCCTAAAGGCAATTAAATACTCACTGGAGGAGGGGCTTCAAGAGCACATCAAGAGCGAGGATGTAAGGGAACCAGCTAAGCCTGCATATACCCACTGGAACTTTGTGGGCTTTGGAAGCAGGTCCCTAAGGGATCCAGGCCTTGGAGGCTACTAAAGCAAAGACTTCTAGGGTCCAGAGGAGATTGCAAAGGTTTCCTTACAGCCCAGGAAGTCTTTGCTGGACCAAAAGCAAGCCTGAAGAAAAAGTCTCACCTTACAAAAAGGTATTTCACAGGGAAACTATTCACAAACCCTTGCACTAACATTATTTCTTAGCCAACAGCTTGATATTTGAAAAAATTTTTACAGCTTCTGCTCAAACAAAATGCTACATTGAAAGGCCAAACTCATTTTCATGCATTTGGATGTTCACTTTCAAGACAAAATGAAGACAGACCCACCTGGGACTTCTGACCACTTTGGAGCCCTAATAAACTGCAAAGGAAACTCAGGTATCCAGAAGTTCTGTAAAAAGTAGTATAACTGTTGAAATACATAATGAAATAAATTAAAAAATAAGATGCAAAACATCTTGGAAAACTGTTGTTGCTGGAACTTTAGTTCAGAAGGTTTGATTTCCATACTGTAGTAAAGTTTCTTTCAGAGTATTTAATCCCCAGGTCAAACTTGCAAAGTCTGGTTTCTGAGAAAGAAAAACAAGCTGTATTAAAGTTCTAATGAATTATAAAGCCAAAGTGATTATTGATTACTACTGTTTGTGGATCGGTATATAATGTCATTGAACAGCTTGAAGGCAATAAGAATGATAATTTGTCTATGTCAGTGCATGAATATACAGGATACTTGTCCACAGACTGCTGAAATACCAAGAGTACATAATCACACTGGGAAATCTTTCTCGCATGATCTACATGAACTGTTGACATGTTTTCCTCCCTGCCAGAAAATGTTAGGGAGATGGAGCAAATGTAGAACAATCACTGGGAAATAATTTTGCACTTTGTAAAATGGCAGGAAAGATATTCCTTCTGCATGGCTTGAACAATAGGAAACAATAAGAAACATCCATCAGAAAATCTTGAAAATTATTAGTCAGTGCATTTCATAAATGTCAAAACAAGCATATTTTACATATTAGACCTCTTCTACAGATATAATTTAATTCTATGAAAGATAGATAAATTTATACGTTCTCTTTAACTGTGTTTTAATATGAGTTTTCCTTAAAACAAAGAAAATACTTCCTTTTAAATATAAGTTCTTTAAAATATATCTACCTTCTCCTTAATAAACAATTGACTGCATGTCAGGAGTATAGAGTTGAGGTGTTTCAGAGCCTGCTATATTCTTGTGTGAGCTTGTCCTGCAATAGTTGAACATATTTCCATTTCCATTTCATACGGAAAACAAATTTTATGTCTTTTAACAGGAAGGGCAAAAGCATGTAGATTAATAAAAGCTGTCTCTCAATAAGTATGGTAACTGACTTTGAAAAGTAAGAGAAAAGGGGCTATTGCAGAGTGCTAAAGAATTCAATGGTGTTTAAGAATGTTTCCACTTTTTCTTATCCTCCCTCCTCCCATCCTTCTCTCCAAGGATGTGCTTCCCACCCTGTCTACCTCCAATCCATTCTGCCTCGCCTGCTGCAGGGAGCAGTGTTCTTGTTGCTAACAGCTGCCTGAGGGCTGGCAAAGACACCTCAGGAGCTGAGAAGGGAGGAGAAGGAGCAGAAGGGGGCAGAGAAACCTGGGAAAGGCTACTTTCATTTTCCCTCTCTTATTACACAAAACCTTCCCTTCTCCATAGGCTTGGCTCTGATGCCCAGGACAACTGGGTTGGTGCACTGGGGCACTGGTGAAGGCTTTGTTCAGCTTGAGTGGGTGAAGCAGGCAGAAAGCACACAGGTGTTTCACCATGCCCAGGAGATGTGTTTCATTCTCTTCACAGTCTGCCAGAAGAAACTGAAAGCCTCCCAAAAACCTCCTTGTAGACCTCTGTGACTGTAGTAGATGAGCAACATAATCTTCAATAAATTCCAGTACATCAAAGAAATATTAGCACTGAGGCTCTACATTTTTTCCTTTGGAAAGAATTTGACTAGGTTTAATATGTCCTGGATTTGTCAAAGCCTGACTTCTGTTCCTTGCTCTTGTGTAGATGTAAATTAAGCACAGTGTAAATCAAACACAATGTAAATTAAATACAAAGCTGCTGAATTAGAGTTTGCAGATAGGGAATTATGCAATAGGGATTATAAAGCAAACTGAGTCTGTAAGGAAAAAACAGTGTGGAATATTTACTTTGCTGTTTAGTTATTCTTAAATCATACATTGTTCGATGATGGCTGCACTTGCACACAGCTTGACTGGAGTTCTTTACTGATCCACACTGAGATTATGGCAGTGCTTTTGGATTAACAACTCCATCATGGCATCTGAATACTGAATTACTGATTTTAGTACTCAGAATGGAAGAAAATATGGCTGAAATTTGGAGTAAAAATATGTCAAGGAGCACTTAATAAATGCCTCTTAAAATTTTTACATTACTAGACACACCACATGATATATTGAAAATGAAATTTATTTTAAAGTTGTTTATGGCTTCTTTTTGTTTTTCAGTTACAATCTGCAATTCCAGATACAACAATAACTTTGTAAGTAAGGCATGCCCTTAATTCATGTACACTGTTAGTAGATAGTTCTCTGAAAAGCAAAGCATGAATTTGCCTCTGAGGTTACTTCTTTCAGAATCTGTATCACATCTGATACCAGCAACAGGATTTGCCATTCCTAAGGCAGAAAATGAATGCTCAGAATATACTGATCTCTGTTGGCTGAGAGCCACACTTTCATTTTATCAGGCATGCTTTTCAGTAATGGGTTAACCCTTAGAGACAGCTAATGTTCACTCTGCTTTTGCTGGAATATACTTAAGATAAAATATTTTTATCTCTCCACTGGAATAAGTATAAGAAAGGCAGGATTGTTCAAAATAATGGTCGAAAAGAGGAGTAAAAATGAGAGCCCAAAATAGGCTAATAAATCCTTCTTGAATATGCAGATATCCCAGAGGAAAAAAAAAATGAGGGCTTTTTTTTATATCTGACATTGATACGGAGGAAGATTTGGTATCAATGGTCAGCAACAAGCTAGAAAATGTTGACAAGTACAAAGTGACTCATGAGGCTCTGCATGGATTTAAAAGGGTAGATCATGCTCAGTAAAGTGGATTTCGTAAGGAGGAGGCACAGAAGTGTGTTTGTGAGTGTGGGTGCTCGTGTGCATGTGTATACACAGCTTAAAAGATAATGTGACTTTTAGCCTAATTTTGCTGGTGAAGGTATTCAGAAGCACTTCTGACATTTTCGTATGTAATCATGTGGAGGAACAGGCCAGACTCTCAGGACATGGGCCTGCACTCAGGGAATGCTCATTGAAGAGTAATAAAAAAGTCTGAAGATCCCAAATACTCACAATGGCCACCTCATCATGATTCCCTGCCTTTAAAAGACAAAATGTGTGGTGATCTCCATTAGCTACCCAGGTGTAAAATTAGTTGATAGAGATTGCACATGTGCCCAGAGCTGTTTCTTCAATGAACTTTGAGTAAGAACAGCAGTTTCTCTTGTAATGTAAAACTAGCTAAAGTCTTCCACATGAATAAAATTGTCTGTATCCTACCCTGCCCTGTGATGGGCACCACTTCCAACAATGGGGCATCCACAGTTTCTCTGGGCAACCTATTCTAGTGTCTCACCACACAAACTCAAGTCTCAATGAATTATTTAGTCTTAATGAAGCTTCCCTTTCCATTCAGGCCCAAGCCTGTAGGATAAATGCAAGAGGAAAAAGGGGATGGTCTTACCCTGGACAAAGCTGGATCTTCCTCATAAGTTTATGCCTATATAAAACAGAAAGCCTGGTCCCACATGTGGCTCATCATTGCAGATCATTGCTCCTGCAGTTTAGGGACTCACACCACTGTCCAGGCTTTGATGGTGACTCAGCTCTGCAAGAAGCAGCCCCATAACCAGGATATCCCAGTGGCACACTACAGTGCAGGGACACAAATAGCAGGGACAGGTAATTGCTTTCTGCTTCTATCACTCTCAGTTTCTGCTATGAAGTACAACCACAACCTCTGGGCAACCTGTTCTCATACCTTACCACCAAAAATTAGGGTCTCAACATATTTGGGTTTAATGTGCCTTGCACTCTTAATGGTTTCCAATTTACCATGTGTTCAAAAGCAGGAAGTTCTTCTAACCTTTTCTCCCTTGAGCTTTTGTTAGGTCAAAAGAGAGAAGCCAGTAAAAGCCCTCCCAAAGACAAAGCAAACACTAAATAGCAGGTGGATAGGCAGACAAAACAGGTAGTTGGAGAGCTGTATATAGCTCAGGCAAGATCCACTTTTTCTAAACTCTTAGTCACTTCTGCAAAATACGCTTTAATCTTCTAACTGAATAGGTGCAACAATATGACTAATATAAAATCAAAACTTTTATTGAAAAATAAAGCTACACAATTCCCAAGACAGTAGTTGCACTAAGTGGAAACACTGGAAAAAGTTCCTCTGAGCCCTTTTAGCAACATCATCAAAACAAAAGCATTAACCTAAAGGGTAGCCATATGTTAACCAACAGTTCTCTGCCTCCTTAAAAAAAAAAAAAAGAAAAAAAAATCTGAAAGAATAAGCAAGAGTGGGATTTTGGATTTTGTGGCCTTCTTTTTGATGCTGGTTAGCTTTTGGAAGATTTTGTCATCTAACTGGAAATATAAGAATGGAACACTGGAAGACAGAATAGTGGAAGTGCAGTAGCATGTTTAATAGAAGGTAAAATAATTAAGTTAATAGCAATTACTGTGTATGCCCCAAGCTGTGATCTAATCAGCTATCACAACCTAAGCAGGATTGGGCTGCATTGGTACTTAAGGGAGAAATCCCATATGCTATTGAAAACACAGCTGATGATTCAATAGCTGTTAAGTCTTTCTTCTGATTCACTTAGGAAAACAGATCACACCAAGGGTTTGGAAGGAACTTTATATTTACTACCAATTAGAATAACAGTATTAATATTAAAAAGGATATTTGTTTTCTTCTTGTCTGCTATACTGCTTTCATAGTGTAGTAGTGTCATAGAAATATTGAATATATCTTCACATTTCTACAGCATTTTAGAGGTACTAAATAGCAGTTGTATTTTATGTCAGAAGTGGTTTCTACTTTAGGGCTGGACAAAGTGATTCTCACATAAATGCCATGAGCTTTATACACTTAACACACTTAAATAGTACTATTTAAAATTTATAAGACTCCTGTGAGACAGCAGCAAGGTCTTACCCAGAGTTCATGCAGCCAGAATGAAAATCTCCTAGGCAGACGCTGAACAGCTGGGCCATGCATCAATAAATCACATGTAAAATATGTATTCCTTTGGCTGGCAAATGATCTGCATGGGATTGAGTTTCACCCTCAGACTCTAATTTCCTTTGGGAACCAGTTCAATAAAGTTTTAATGTTAGCATATACTTTTAATACTATTAGAACAATACAAATGACCAGTTAGTGAAATAAGTGTCGTTAGAGACACCCAGACATCATGGAAGAACACTTTGTGGGAACACAGACTACAAGTTTTGGGTTTTCTGTGGAGCATAATG
Organism: Pyrgilauda ruficollis; assembly: GCF_017590135.1. NCBI lineage: Eukaryota > Metazoa > Chordata > Aves > Passeriformes > Passeridae > Pyrgilauda > Pyrgilauda ruficollis. Next base: position 5,304,245 of record NW_024518095.1, read on the forward strand.
TGCTGTTCCATTGGAGAAGAGGTAATAATTCATTTTACATACTGGAGATAATGTGCTGAAGGGGGAATAAATGGACCACATCGGTTAAGTCTGCTACACAATGTAAGGAATTTTAAAAACCACGTGTCTTCGCTGAGAAATAAAGCTCTCCTGGAATAAGTGCTACATAGTTAACAACAGAAGATGAAATCTGGATGTAGCAAAGAAATTTTATTAAAAACACTGATGACATACATTGTATAGTTTAATGTGAATGTGAGTCAATCAGTCTTTTGTGTCTCCAGATATTAGACTGGCAGCAAATATTTGTGGCTAAGAATGGCTTAATCAGCCAGAGAATATGTAAAAGTTTATAGTTTGGCTCTAGAGCAACCTATCTTGATTGCTTGAATCTATCAAATCTATCTTGAATATATGTATTATTAGAATCCCTCTAAGATGAGCTGAAGAAAAGAAGGATAGCTCATATTTTAATTTTTTTACCTGTTTATTCTTAGACAAGGCCAAATTTTTGCTGTATAATGAAATTACGATTTCTGGTGTATATTGAAGCACCTGAGTTTGAGCCAACCTGAGCCAGCAGGTCCCCATGCCATAGTCTGGCACTATACAGAGCTAGCAGTTCAAGGCTCAGAGAAGTTCAGATGTGTTTGTAGAGCATAAATGCTGGGGGCAGTGCCATGCCAATGCAGCTACACATTTCCAGATCTGAACAGCTTCTGTGTGTTTCTGCACAATAGACTCTTGTACTCCTCAGCAGATTAACTCCAGGAAAGCCAGTGTGGTGTCAATATGGCCAGAAATCTTAGTTTTGTTACAACATGAGCCTTGCTGATATTTCTTACTTAATTTCTCTGACAGTGCATTGTGTGAAAGAGAAATGTAAATGTATTGTCAAACGTGGTTTGTAAGGTATTCAATATGTACTTTCCAGTGAGTTTTAATTTAGGATACAGTATTTTAAATATATTGGGCAGTACAGATTAGTATTACATTTGTGTTTTTTTCTAAACATCAGACAAGTCAGGCAGTGTGGTGCTTTCTATTATAAGATTCACTGAAGAATAATAGTCCAGTCTTTGGATCCTGCAATCTATACTTGATACAGGGTCTGAGGAGTCAAATGGCAAAAAAAAAAAAAAAACCAAAAAAACCAAAAAAAACCCGACAGTCAAAAGTGGCTTATCAGTCCCAATAAATATTTAGGACCAACTTGCCTTAGGGACAGCTCTAGCTTGCGTTAGCCAGTGCTCTGTCTGTGTACATTTGCCCATGCCCTATGTATGCTCAGTTGCCTTGAGGCCGGATTGTATTCCAGTGCATGCACAGGGCGCTCTAAATCTGCATGTTTCACAAGCTCCTTGACTGCCTATTTTCAGTCTTCTTGGAGAATGCAGTGCCTTGTGCACTCTCCTACTCCAGGAGCTCTCCAGAACACGGTGGTGTAATCCAGTATGGTACAAAGCAGTAAAAGTAGAGAGCCTAACAATAAGTCTCAGCTCCAGATAATGAAGGCTAAAGACAGATGCCTATTTGTGATTGTCCATGGGCAAGCCATATGTTTAAGGTGACATGACAAATCAATGGAATCAGACACTTGTGAGAGGGAAATTCAACTCCTTTCAGAGAAGAGGACTAGGGAGCTGCTACAGCCAAGCAGTTGGTGCTGAGACACACCTCCTCCTGACCTTCCACTGCTGCTCTGGGAGGATGTGGACGTCCTGGAGGTTCTGTCTCATGTCTGCCATCATGGTGCGAATACCTCAGTTACAGCTCACATAGCACAAAATATTTCTGTGTGGGCATCCCCTCTGAGTCTCCCTGCGTGGGCCAGCTGCAGTGTTCTGCATTGTCTAGATCTCCACTGCCTGTAACAAGCTCTTCAAACCCACACGTCAACATCCAGGTACAGACACCTACAATCAGTTTTATTAATTAATGTACAATATCCCCAGTGGCTTCTGCATAAAAAGCATTAAGTGCACAAGTACTGAAGCAGTTATTAATGAAATGCTTGAAGTCCCTGATACAGAAAAGGTGCTTGGCTTTTCTGAAGTAAACGAATGTGGCAACTATTTCCCCAGCAGGGGTTAGCTGCTGAGTTGTTTTAAATCCAGAAGACATTGGCAAATAAACACTTATTTTTGTTTCTGTCTCTTCACCCAGAAGATGTGGTGCAGCCAGGTCCTTAAAATAGAGCAGAGCTGGAAAGGATTTGGGGCAGCTGGAGAAACTGTCGGTGACGAGACGGCTGTACAAGCAAATGCCTCAAAGCTGAAATCGTGTGAGCTAAAGGCTACAATAAATGAAAGAGATTCACAGAAAGTGTGAGCATTGTCAGCATGTTTCTTCCTCTGCCCCGTCCTTTGAAGCCAGCCAATATCGAGGAAAGCAGCCAGAGCGGAAAAGGAAGCAGTCTGTATTTATAAGCCTAACAAGCAAACATAAGACTTTGGGACTTATTTAAGAGAATGATGGGAAAAAATCGTGCCAAATCCAGTTCTCAGCAACTTCACAGCATCACTTCTTTTAGAAACTGGAAGATTCATCTTTCTGCATGGTGTGGAAATAAAGATATCAGCGAAACACAGAGCTGTACAGGCATGTGGATATCATGGCCACCATCATCCTTTTCTCCCTCTATTGGAAAGCAGCTGTTTTATCCTGGTAATATATTCAGAGGTGATATTACTTTTTCTCACATCAGTCTCTGAGCAGATAAGAGAGTTCGTTTCCATGTGGTTCAGAGAATTCCACAAAGGCCTAAAAATGATGAGCTGATATTTTTTTCCGTTTTAAGTACTAAAGTTCATAAAAGGAACTACCAGTCTTCTGCAGATTTGGGTGAGGTTTTGCTGGAACATAATTACAACGGAAGAGTGAGCGTACGAAACGGAGTTTTTAATTCAGCCTCAAAACAGAATAATAACTTTTGTTTTGAAGTAGTAGTACTTCTCCTTTAACTAAATACTGTCATTTCTTGCCTTTAAACTAATAGGAATTTCCTAATAAAAATACATATAAGTAAATTGATCGTATAGGCAAAAAATAGAAAAAATTATATGTATGAAGTTGTCAGGAGTATTAACTTTGATAACTTTGAGATACAATGTGGAAAATCTACAGGCAACAATTCCATCTTGGATAAATTTAATAGCAGGTAACAATCATTCAGATTAGAATTTATAGAGAACAAAGGTGCAATATCTACTAAGGAAGAAGTTATGAGGCTTTTTAAGTGTTAGGTAGTTCAAAAACCTTTATCCAGAAATTCAGACTATATAAACACATCTTTTATTTCCTGAAATTGAATCCTCTATGAAAAAGCAAGCTGGTTTATATAATGCCACATTTCAGAATGCAGAAGAAGTGAAATGACAGGTAATTACATCTAATTAAACTTCATTAGGATGCATATAGGCAAAGGAGTGAGTGTTATATTTGTTTGGATTACTTCATTTTCAGTTAAGATATTTAAAATCAATTATTATTTACTTTGCCACTAAAAATTCTCTCTATACTCACAAAAACTAAAGAAACCACTCATTTTTCAATTATTACAATTAATTAAAATGCTTCAGAAAATTTTATGTTTTCTTTTAGTATATTTTTAAAAGACAACTTTTTTTTTTTTTTTTTTTCCAGGGGGGCCTGGAATCCACAGGATTTAAGATATTTCAAAATAAAATGTGAAAAGTTAAGCAAAGGGTGGGTGTTGTATGGACTTGGCCATTTGCACACTTTTTCAAGGAAGGAATGAATAATGTGTAAACTAGGCAAGCGTGTTAAAATATATTCTCCAAAAGTCAAGTTGTGTAGTACACAGTGAATTTAAAGCACAGTTTCAGTAGCATTTTCAGTAATTAATAGCACATTCTATATTAAGGGAAATATTTGTTTATTAAAATGGAAGACATTTTCCATTTGATTACCATTCAGTTCTGATCAGTTGAAGAGGACTTTGAAATGGTCTCATGTCATTACTGTACCAGCTATTGTCTTATGCTGGGATGGATTTTATATTTAGCTTTTTTTTTTCTCCTTTTTTTTTTTGTTTTTGTTTTTTTGTTTGTTTGTTTGTTTGGGGTTTTTTTTTGCTTTGCCATTATGTTCCTCCAAATGTTATTTTCTTATTGGCACTTACTGATAAGGAATGAATTAAGTCAGGTGAAATAAAATTACTTTTAAAAGGAAAAAGTAAGAAAATAATTCCCAGGGTAGATCACTTCTACTACACATTTCTGTTATTAGTTGAGAGTGTTCCACCTGTTAGTCATTAGTAGCCAATCTCATGCAAAATTATTTACCAGTAAAACACACTGACCTAGTGGGTGACTGGTAAGAAGCACACTGGGGTAACCCCTGGCTCTGTCCACTTCACACAGCTATTCACACAACAGCAGAGTGAGCATAATTGCTATCATTCCAAAATGCACTTATTTTTAATGGATATTAGTTGCTGATAAAAATCACATTTAGAGCTTAAACTACCTGCCAAAATAGATGTCTACTGATGCTGATGCTTTTCCTGATTATCATAAGGTGAGAAAATGCAACATTCAGCTTCCATCACTTGATTGATCCACCACAGAAAATCTGACTGAGTCAGGATTCACCTTATCAACTAAATGATCAAACAGCAAATTGAGCCAACAGCCTGAGCAGTTATTCTGCAACCTTAAGAGACTGCAGTTGAGAAAAGGCTTTGTTTATTGCATCTGTAAGTAATGTATAAACTGTATCACTGTCCTCAAGAGAAAAGGAGTTTTTCAAGATCTCTGGGTGAGGTTCTTTCAGAGATAAACACATTCAGATATCAAATGATCGGAGGAGCAAAGTGTAAAAAAAGCATGAAATCTGTTCAAGGAGAAACAAAGTACAGTGCTCCTTTTATTTGTCAAAAAAGCTGACAGGGACCCCTTTTTTTTTTCTCTAAGATGATAATCTCACAGAGGAAAAAGAAAAGCAGTGGTCACCTGCAAACAAATAATATCCTCATAAGAAGAAAATATCACACTGATAGGAGAAGTTAATGAAACATCCACTGACAATTTGGAGTCTTTATTTTTCTGTACCTTTGTGTTCTGAGAAAACACGGACAGCCTGGAGCACAGGTAGTGGTCTATGCAGATTTTTCACCTTGAACTCTGCTTCCAACACTAGCCACTAGTCACTAGTGGCCAAGGACTGCCAACCCCTGAAGACCACCCCTTGCCCTGTAGAGGATGAGTTGAGTGCTCTCAGCCCAGCACCCAGGCGAGAAAGGCAAGTACCACGTGTTTGATGCTGGTCTCAAACCCCAGCAGGACATTTGGCTATGAATACAAGAATTTGAAGCCATGGTATGACAAAGTATTTTCTGACTGCTTTCCAGATTAGTTTTGAGACAAGGCAGCATATGGAAGCTTACTTGGTTGAAGCAGCCTCTGCCTGCTCTGTGAATCTCTGCCAAGTGACTGAGATTACATGTCTATCACCAGCTCTAAAATTCACATAACACCAAATGTATATTGTCTATTTCACCCACTGCAGAGCTGGAGCCTCCAGCTTCCGGGAGACCAAATATCTTCAGCCTTCCCTTTCCATGCAGGGTAAACCTTTTTTTTCTGACATTGCTTTCAAATGCTGTGACTATATCCAGCTGCTGCATTTCATTAAGGCATCATCTTTGATGTATTACTAATACACCTATTCAATGAAATATTAAGACAAAATGACCTTGTGTTGGCTAGCAGAAGACTGGCACAGTGAGAAGTAGGAACTGGAAGTGCTCAGACTATTTGCAGTGGCTCCATCTGGAGATGTGATGAGTTACATATCTCAAAATAAAAGACTCTCCATTCAACCTCAATTATCAAGATAAAAGAATATACTGTTTAAAGCAAGAGCAAATATCAAAGAATTCACAAAATGAGCATCTCTAAAAGAAAGATATAGTCTCAATCTTTCATACCTTAAATGAAATAATTTGAGCTCTCTAGTCAGCAAGTCTTTTTTATTAATACATGTGGTCATTCTGATTTTCCCCTCATTACTTTTCAGAAATACAGTAATGATTACAAGAGCCCTCCATACTTGTTACCAGTTATTATCACCTGTCCTTCAGCACTGTCTAAAGATCCAGCATGAGATGAAGAACAACTCAGGCAAAAGCTGCTGTACACAAAAGCAGTAAAATATAATTCCCATGCTAAATATCTGCTATCAGGGATAGACAGGCATGTCACAAATGAAGTAATCTTGTTATGTCCATTCAATTGTACTGGCATTTTCATATGCTCTTGGCATTGCTCTTCTCCTTTTCTGTATTTAGTTCTGTTAAATAAATAAGAAAAAACTTAGTATTGTGTTCCTTCACTATTCCTTGTGTGCTGCCTTTTCATTGCAGATATTTACTTATCTCTGACTCGGGAAGAAATACTTCTTCAAGCCAAATTTAGGGATAATGGTTGCATGCTATGTGCAATCTTTAGAAAAAGAGATGTGTCATTATGTGCATTAGGCCCTCTTGAACTGGGGCCTTATGAGTTAATGGTCAGGAGCACTGAGCAAAGGAATACTGCTCAAGGTCTGTTGTGTAAGGGAAAGACTTACAGAGAGCAGGGGCTTGCCAGGCACTCTGATTCCTGATAGCACACTGCAGAGGGATGAGTGTCCTCGTAGGGAAAGACTTCTGACAGCGTGGACATTTTCCTGGCTTTGGAAAGAGAAAAGGCCATGTAATTAATAGACAAAAATATAGCAATGCCTAATCAGTCAGCAGTACTGCAATGCTTCAGATTTTGTGGCTGACGAGGCAAATTCCCTCCCCTGCATCCTCAGGCCCAAGTGCCCTCTGGTAGCACCCTGACCTGGCAGGAGCTACTCTCCAGACATGTTGCTAAACTACCACCCCCCCTCATTTCTTATAAAAATAGGAGAAAAAAAGGAAAATACACTACAATATAACATGTAAAGAAAAAATCTTTCAGGGGAAAGGAGGGAAGGCAGGGATGCAGCAGTTGGCAGGTGCATCACAGTGCCTGGCTTCTCCTTGTATCCTGCCTGTCTGCACAGAAACTGTCACTATCCGAGTCTGAGAGGAGAAATACTCCCTGGTCTCTGGCTTCTCTGAATATGACCAAAATCTTCAGCACTTCTCAAATTCTATGTGCTTTAGGAAGATGTTTAGTGTAGGATCTGAGCTTTAAAGCAGTTGGAAAATCCTTTTTAAATCTCAGCACAGGATTTTTTTTCTTTTTGGCCTGCAGGCATTTCTAATAGTAGAACATCACTTTCCTGCCAAGACAAATTCTACCTCTTGCTTTTATTTTCCCATGCCACTTCCTGTGCCAATCAGTCTTTCAATTCTCCTGCAAATCCTGCTAGAAAAGCACTTCTGCTTCTCTTTTCATCACTGATTTCTTCTTTAGTACAGTATCCTACTGTACGTAGATTATAGCCTTCCTCTTAAATTGTTAACCTTGGCTGCCTGTTGATAAAGATGGTACACACTGCTAAAAAATAGGTGCTGCTAAAGAATGGCAGAGAAACATTTCCCCAAAATGTTCCTGTTTCTGCGCATTGCCCTCATATGGCTCATCATGTGGACAAGCTCATAAGATTTTTCCTTTGCACATTCCACTGCATGATATTGAACTTTCCCTTTTCTCCTTATTCTATAAGGAACAAGTACAGTGGAAGTTCAAATGCATGTTTGAACAGGGTAAGGCACAAAAGGAGAAGGAACTGTATCCATAAAGGATCTGGTTGTGGCCCCTTTAATTCTGTGACTATAAATGCTTCTTGCAATCAGCTCTGAGGCTTCAGTGAAGAGCAGCTCACAGATATTTTTCCACCAGGACTGAGTACACCACCAGTATCATGTTTCAATAGAGCAGCTGGTGCTTAAAAGGATGGTAATTACAATTTTATTCAAAAAATCAGAACTGGTGGAGCTAAGATCATTGATTCAGATGGATGACCTTGAAAGGCAGATTGCAATGAACTTGTTGAACTTCTGAAAAAATAAAATAAAAAAAATAAATAAATAAAAATAGATCTCTTTACAACATTTCTGGTACTTTTTGGTAATATGCTACAATCTTCAATTTCCCCCCAAATACTGTCATTATGAAAATTGACTGCAAAAAAATGTAGTCTGAAAAGCCTCATTATTTTACTATTCCTTCCAAGGGTAGTGATGACGTTCTAAAAGCTCCACTTCCCTGTAATTAAAAGCTCTGCAAAATTTTAGGTTTGAAACAGTAGATCATGCTGATGATGTGTTTTATAGAAATAAAAAGACAAAAGAGCAGTACTGGTTTGGGAAATGGACAGTCAGTCCCCAACTCAGACAGTGGCCATAAGCAGCTGCACAAGGAAGAATATGAGTTAATAGCAAGCCTACGGTAGTATTTCCTCTGAACATTTCCCAGTCTCCATGTGTTTGTTTGGGGTTCAGAACCAAAACATCAGTGCATTTCCCTTTGGTGACCCTGGCCAATGTCTGAAACCTACATTGACACCCACAGTGTCTGCAGCATATTGCAGCAAAGTTGTACAGCTTTGCTATGAGTTGTGTGAAACACAGGATCCCTGGGTAACTCAGGCTGGAAGGGACCTCAAAATGGCTGTAGTCCAGCCTCCTGCTCAAAACAGAGTCAACCATGAGGTCAGATTCAGTTGTTCAGGGCTTTATCTAGCTAGGCATTGAAAACCTTCATGGGTAGAAAGTGCACAGCCTCCTTGTTCCAGTATTTTTTTTAGTTTCATCAGCAAAATATTTTCCTTTATACCCAGTCATATCTGCCATTCAGCTCTCCATGGCCATTGTCCTTTGTCTTGCTGCCAAGAACTGGTTCCAGCTTCTCAGTAAGGCAGAAGTGCTCTTTGGTAGGTGCTAGCTAGTATTAGTTAGTTGGTACTGCTGTCACGTTCCCCCAGAGTCATCCCTTTCCCAGACTGAAGATTCATTCCCTGGTTCCTCAGTATCTCCTTTAAGGGCAAGTGCCCCAGATTTGACCATCAAGAGTAGCTCAGCACTGAATTCACTCCAGTTTATTATGTCCTTCTTGTACTGCAAGGCCCAAAACTGGATGCAGAATTCCAGCGCGCTCTAATGAGCACTGAGAGAAGGGTTGTAGCTATGATATTTTATGAAAAATCCTTTTGCCAGGATTTTTCCCCTCCTGAGGAGCTGAAAGCCTCAGGAAAGAAATGTAAACAATAACTATCTGCTGCTGTGGAATGCAACAGGTGCATCTGTGATTGGTGCATGTTGGTTGTTTCTAATTAAGAACCAATCACAGATGCAGCTGCATCGGACTCTGAGAGTCACAAGATTTTGTTGTTCTATTCTATTCCTGTTCTTTCAAGCCTTCTGATGATCTTTTCTCTCTGTTCTTTTAGTATAGTTTTAATGTAGTATTTTAATATAATATATATCATAAGATAATAAATCAGCCTTCTGAAATGCAGTCAGGCCTCGTGTCTCCACACATGGGGAGTCCTCAACAAAGGGTGACAATCTCTTGGCCATGCTGCTTCTACTGAAACAGCTGGGCATGCTCCCAGCCATCCCCACCACACACGGCATGGTGTTGACTCATGTTTCATCCTGCTGTCAGCCACGAGTCCCAGCCCCTTCCCACATGCAAAATTTACACAGCAGCATCAGGCTACTCATGGTTTTCATCCTTCCTATTCCAAATAACTCCTTGGGTTTTGTTGGCTTGATTTGAGTATTTTTGTCAATATTTGCCTAAACCCATACATATTATAGCAAAGTGTATATTGGATTCATGCTGTTTGTATTTCTAGAGTTAAAGCAGCTAAACCTCTTTGTAAGGCTTTTTGATATTCTTTAGTAACCATAGCTGCCAGTTCTGAGTACACTTACAGAGGTGACAGTCAGCTTTTTGTCATAGTGATCAGCTTCATGATGCTGCTGAATTCATCTGTTGCCTCTGCAATGTACCTTCTCTTACTTTCTGTTTGGATTGCAGATAGATGTTGCTATTATAAATAACATGAAGTTTCTTCATATTCTGGAATTTAAGTATTTGCAGACTAGCGAGATGTCACTTGTCATCTACTTGCTTAACATATAACATCCTGAAGGGCTGCCAAAATGCGTACAAACATTGTAAAAAAGAAATCCAGAGGAAACATTATTTCAAATAAGGCAGTTTTTCATGGTGGTGCTCCAAATAATTACGATGGGGAGGCTGAAAGCTGAAACTCAAAAACAAATGAAACCAAAGGAGTCAGCAATATCCCATGAAGTCTAACTACTGTGAAACAACCAACAGGCTTCTACTCTCCCCATCCCATTGTATGGCTCTAACCATTTAGAACCATAATGCATGTCAGATAACAACAGTCCAGGAATAAACTTTTGTCTTGCACTTAATTTTCAGAAAAAGGAATAAATATCACAAGGGACAAAGGGAGTTCTCTCAGCATAAACTCTTAACCTAAATGAGCTGATTTGGGAGACTCTATTAGTGGTACCACGACATTTTAATTTCAGCCGTCGGTGTGCATGTTGACACTGCTACATAGGTCTTGAGACATGGAATTTTCTGCAGTCTTTCTGCTGTATGCCATTTCCAGAAGTCCAATTTCTAGCAATGCCCAGTGGCTTGAGAAGCAGCAGTGTGGTGATGCTGCACATGATGAGTAATTACCGAGCTCTACCGCAGTTCCACATCCTGTTCCCGCTTTAAAGGCATGCGGATTACCCAGGCAAGTTTTGGCAAATTGCTGCAATTAGCCTGTGCATCAAGAAAACGCTGTTCCAACAGGGAGTATCAATGAATGGACCTTGTCAGGTTTTATTGATACTTCATTTATGTGAATGCAAACACACATACATTCATATCTACATCCATGCATGCATTTTAACAAATTGTGTAACTTCTCTTCGAAGCTGTTGGTGCTGGAAGGCTAGACAACCATTCCATGCTGCCCATCAAACCACTACACGGTTATCATGCTAATCAAAGCCCTCTTTGAAATGCTGTTTAGCTTCATTACCATCACAAAAGAGCAGCTAAAGGACATCTAAGGCGGAAGGGGGGAAGCGGGGAGGGGGATTGGAGGGGATGTGAACGCTCTGAGACACTATAATCTATTTGAACAGCCATGTTTATTGGAAACAGGAGGGAAAATTGTTTAGCATAAGCTGGTATCAATCACTGAATGGATTCTGTTCCCTGTTATTAATGCCAGGCAGCCAGGCAGGCAAGAATGGGCTCTGTGGAAAGACAGACATCTCCCCACTAAAGGGGGAAAGGACTGGTACACACACCACACCCCTCCCGACCAGATGGACTCCTGCAATCTACCATCAAGGCCGGATTTTTTTTCCCAGACTAGAACAGAGAGGTTATAACAACTCAATGCCTGAATAATCCTTTGTTATTTTGAAAAGTTTTGTGCCTTTTTTTGTATACGCAAATGAAATTGGTTTTTTATGGGTGAGGATCTCCTCCATAAAGAACCCTCCACCCAGTAGAGCAGCAGACTCTATTACAATATAATTAAGTAATATTGCCTGGCTAACTATGCTTACTTGCTTCTTTGTAGGTGTAAATGTTTTAATGTCTTATTGCATGGCTGTCTCTTGTTTTATTAAAGAAACACACCCTTTGTCTTAAAAACAATATTGTGTTAATAGTTTGCTGGATTTATCTGTTTTGACTTAGGGTTAGCAAAGTGAAAGTGAACATAGATTTCAGAGGAATGAAAGCAAATATAATGCAGTTATTGTTCTGCAATAGATGTGGAGGCTACAAACTCTTATGGTGCTTTAAAACTGCTGGTAAGTACAATGGAGGCAATGGCCTCAACGGCTTTGATGCAACAAGTATATCCATACCAAAGCTTTCCCAGGCTCTCTGATTTTGGTTTGAAAGGTCATTATGGAGCCACAGTTGTGTATATTCATGATAGATGCTGAAGGATGCTTTTCATTACACTTACCCTTCAACTGTAAAGCAAACAAGAGTTTCCTGTTATGTCAGTTAGATCGAAGAAGTTACACATTACTTACACATGCAAATAAATCTAAAAAATAACACAGGCTCAAAACTGATCCTTTCTGCTTTCCTATTAAGAGCATCAGTGTGTCTTTTTGTAATGAATCAAAATGCGTGCTCAGGGTTGAATGTTTGCAATATGAAGTGGATATGTTTTCTTCTGCTGAGTTCTGAAATATTCCAAATCATACCTGCCAGTTTGCAGTCACATGAGCCCTCACAAGCTAAATGAGTGTTGATTAGGTCAATGCTTGGTTGGAAACACATAGTAGGTGAATCAGGAAGGAAACATTCACCAGTAGATAGCAGACTCCCTTTTGTATGAGGCTTAAACTAGTATTTGAAAGGGTGCTATTGCCACTGCAAGTCTCCAGGTCAACACAGAGAGTGACTGTGTTGGGTTTGTGTGGCAAGGATTTGGTAGCCAAGGGGCTACAGGGGTGACTTCTGTGAGAAGCTGCCACCATGTCCAACAGACAATGCCAGACAGCTCCAGGATGAACCCTCTGCTGGTCAAGGCTGAGCCCATCAGTGACAGTGCCAAGTGCCTCTGGGATAACAGATTTAGGAAGAGGGAAAAAAACCTGCACAGATGCAGCTGGAAGAGAGGAGTGACAATATGTGAGAGCAACAGCTCTGCAGACACCAAGATTAGTGCAGTAGGGGCAGGAGGTGCTCCAGGTGCTGGAGCAGAGATTCCTCTGCAACTCATGGTGCAGACTCGTGGTGAGACAGGCTGTCCCCCTGCCACCCATGGAGATCCACAGGGATGCAGAGATCCACCTGCAGCCCATGGAGGACTCCATGCAGGAGCAGGAAGATGCTGGAAGGAGGCTGTGACCCTGTGGGAAGCCCATACTGGAGCTGGGCCCTGGCAGGACCTGTGGCCCCATGGAGAGAGGCTTGCTGGCAGGTCTTGTAATCCTATGGGAGACCAGTGCTGGAGGAATCTGTTTGTCAAGGACAGTACCCCTGGAAGGGACCCATGCTTGAGCTGTTTGTGAAGAACTGCAGCCTGTGGGAAGGACTCACATTGGAGAAGGCTGTGGAAGACTGTCTCACATGGGGAGGACCCACACTGGAGTAGAGGAAGAGTGTAAGGTGTCCTCCCCCTGAGAAGGAAGAAGCAGCAGAGACAACATGTAGGGAACTGACCACAGCCCCCGTTCCCCTTTCCGCTGTGCTGCTTCAGGGGAGGAATGGAAAATGTGTGAGTAAACTTCAGACTGGGAAAAAGGGAGGGGGAGGTGTGGAAGTATTTTAAGACTAGGTTTTATTTATCATCCTACTTTAATTTGATTGGTAACAAATTAGACTGATGTCTTCAAGTTTAGTCTGTATCGCCTGTCACAGTAACTGCTGAGTGATCTCTCCCTGTTCTTATCTCAACCAAACAGGCTTTCCCAACATTTTCTCTCCCCTGCCCAGCTGAGAAAGGACATGATAGAATGGCTTTGGTGGGCATCTAGCATCCAACCAGGGACAACCCATCATAATGGCTTCTTAGAGGTGCAAGGGCATTAAAACTGGCACAACTATACTCTGCTACCTATCTTAAAGGAATCTGTGAACTTGGGTCCTCATCTCAACTTTTTCTTTCTTAGTATTGCTTAATAAACTGGTCCCAGATTCCTTTGAGGTGATGAATCATAAATGTACTGAGTTTTCTATGCAGTTTCTTATGGGATGGTTGACCATAAAAGGGGCGATTGAAAGCAAGGTTTAAACAAAAGCAATCTTGGATAACTGCAGTATAAATTGGAGCGCAGTGTTACTTCAGGAAAAAGAGCAACAGAGTAAAGCATGCAAATACTAGAAAGAAATCAAGCCTCTAAGTCTGAGGGGAGGGGATGTCTTCTCTTTTCCAGACATTCTTCTTCTTTTTGGTTATCCAGCATTATTTTCAGATCTTTTCTCTGACATGAGTCAGAAGAGCCAGAGACAGTTGATAATTATTCCTATAAAAATGGTAATGCCTGTGCATATTCTTGCCCATACATAAATGGACTGAAACACTTCAAGCTCAAAGGGCTGTCAAAATGGTGAGACATTTTGGCTCCTGCTTAGCTCATGATCAGAGAGGTGTTCAAATCCTTGCCCTCAACATCCCATTCAGAATGAGATTTTTTTACTAATCATCAAATCTTTTCCTTTTTTTCAGATATGAACTGCTTGATAAGGGTTCTGCATTTGCTGGCCTAGTGATTGTGCTCGAAATGGCACTATTATTTTTGGAACACAGAATCTATGCTCCCGCAGACAAAAAAGTAAAGCTTCTATTAAAATAAGTATAGAAAACAAGCAGGGGAAACCTCTGTAGATCTCAATCACTCAGTGAGGGATTCTTTGACTAGGAAATTTCATTTATGCTAACTCGTGACACTCGGGCTTTCTAATAAGAACAGGAGGTAACACATGGACAGGTCCCTCAACACACACAGTGCTGAACAATGAAATGAGGTTTTGATTTTAGGAAACACCTGATATTCTGCAGGATATTCCAGTAACTGTCTACTTACAGGTTCGATTTTATGCTTAAAGTAAAGTTAGACTGAAGAAATAGAAAGCACCCCAGGTGGAACTTCCACTGGAACAATATCACTGATGAAATTTCATTTGATGCAGTTGATATCACTTTCAGTCATCTCTGAATGGTAAACAGTTCAAATTATAAATTCTTTGCCACTAAATTGTCTGCTGCTAATTGCTCTTTTGCATGTAATTATCAGTCAGGATTTAATAAGTATGGAAATACTATTACATGCCAAAAAGTAAAAATAAAACTAGAAATAGCAGACTTAAAGAATGTCTGGCAGACAAACTCTTTAATTAATCCTGGAACAACATATTGGCTGGCATCTCTCTCAGTGAACATCTCTGGCAGAGACATGATGGGGTTTTATAATCCTTCAAGAAAAACAAGTAACACATTTGCTTCTAAGCTAGAGAGGTTTTGGCCTTTGCCTCCAGGTTATGCATTGGAAAAGAACATCAATATGGGTGAGAACAAGACTGAACACATCAAAGGAAACATAGGAAATCTAAACATAACTTTAGAATAGCAACTTCTGTCCACCAATTCCAGTGAGAGAGAGGCAAAACCCAGGAGGGGGTTTGAACTGTCACTGTGCTTTCAGGAATAGCTCTAGCTTCTGCTTTCTTCACGTGATTTGTGTTTTAAACAGCCATGTGGCTATTGGTGCAGGTAAAATAATGGGGTTGTGTATGAAAAATTTAAATTATCCTCTCAAGGATTTTCATCTTGATTGTGATTAGGAAAAAAAAGATCAAGATGACCAAATAACTTTGCAGTGATACCTTCTGCCTACTGTCAAATGGTGGTGGAAGTTGAAATACCCTTGAAATATCCTACCGGTGATAACAGCCATTAGATAATATTGATCTGAATATAATCAGACTCAGCAGATAAAAAGACTCTACACAGACATACGATCCCAAATCTGGATCCCACGTAGTTAAGAGCTAAACTACTGTTTTCCACTGTGAAAGAAAAATCCCAGTACATGCATTCTATAAACTATCAAAGAAAATGAAGTGGAAGAAAGATTTGGTATTTTCACTACAGTTCTCTAAAGGGAAATCATCTAAATTTAGGGTTGTTAAGCAGGTTAATGACCTGTTGCACAAGACTAAAGAATAAATTACTACTGAGAGAGGATGAGTAGAATGCAAATCTGAAATGTGTTTTCTTCAGTGGAAAAAAAAAAAAAAAAGTTACTTTCACTTCCTTAGTTGCTGTTGGTTATTTTTCTAGCTGTCATTTAGTGGTTCGATGCAGACCTGAAAAAGCCTTTCATGAAGAATTTTGAAACAAAATTGACCAAGTTTGGGTAAGCATAAGGCTGGTACTAGAAGATGTAGGTGGGAAGGGTTACAAGATTTCTTTTACTGTTCCTGGCTCAATTCCTCAATGTAAATCTGTTGCCCAAAGGGGAACAACCTACAGAACTAGTGAGAATTTTGTTCTTCCTGCCTGCTTCAGTCTATATTATTTCTTTCTCTGGGGATTAAGAGGGCAACAATTTATCACAAAACATTTTGCATGATGATTAATACTAGTTTACCAGGAACTCTGACCAAATCCCTCAGAGCAGATATGGCAACAAAATTCACTGTCTTCACTTATTTCAGGATTTCAACTGCCACCCTAGATACAAAAGAGAACAATGGTGAGCACACTGAGCCTTCTAGATCATCATACTTGGTTGTATTATTAGTAGCAGAAAAAGACATCACACTTCAGTACCTTTGCATTTGGCTAAATAAACTCGGAAGACATTCTGGTACACTCTACTTATGTTAGCAAGATTTTTTTGACAGTTCTTTAGGCGTAGGTTTGCTTACTATGATTAGAGAGAACTCAGTCTGGGAGCTGTTTTTTTAATTCATGTATGAAATGAAAGTGAATTTTCCAGACTTCTTTCTTTTTGTGGGTTCATTATAAATTTCTCTGGAATATCATTACTGAAGCTCTAAAATGACGATAACACCACCAGGCTGGATTTGATGTCTATTTTCCCTGAAAGATTTATGCATTTCATGTGTGACTGATTTTGTGATAAGGTGACTCTCTGGAGGGCATAGCTTTAGTTTTCAGATCAGTTTTTTTGCTTTCCAAACTAGAACAGGAAAAGAAGAAACCCTGCCTGATTGGATCGCTTCAGCAGCATATTTCTTTAGGACTTTTGCATCAGAGCAAATTAGATCATTCTGCACTGATGTGGTATATAATTCCCATATCTTCTGTGCCATCAGCTCCTCGGGTTTGGTTTGAAGGGAAAAGAATTAAGCTGCAGAATTTGAGTGAAACTGTTTTTATTATTGGAATCACAAGGGTTTTTTATAGCCAAGAGAAAATCTACCATGACTGCCACACAGTGTGACTCAATCTTAAATATCAGGAACCTTAATTCTGTCAGCATCAATTGGACCTGAAGCACATCCACTGCTTTGTTTTTACTTTTATGTAGCCCTATTAGCAAAAAGAAAGTATTTCCTTTTTGTGATTCAGTGCACACTGTTTTTATTATTTCCTTTAATTCTTCCTCACGTTTAAGTGACTGTGCATCAAATAATCTTGCAGTATTTCCTTTCTGAGTGTGTTTTGGTGCATCAGTTGAACACAGCTAAGCCAAAGACTGGATCTGCTGCTTGAAAACTTTCATGGATGGCAAGAAGTGAAGAGGTAATGACAGCTGAAACAATAACTGCCTATAGAAATCTGACTTCAGCTACTGTTGAACTTGTTGATCTTTAGTGAAAAATGTAATATGAACTTTAAAGGAATATCACTCTCACTGTATCTTCCATCATCACATTATAGGTTGTGATTACCACATTTTTCTCCCTCTACTGTAAAATGACTCTTTGGATAAAAGGGGCTGATTGCTCCATTAGTTCTTGATACCATTCAGCACTTAGGACAACATGCATTTCTTTTGTACTTCATTTGCATTCCTTCATCACTGCTAAAACCCTGGACAGTCTTATACCACTTGATAACCCAGCCAGATAATTTTTTTTTTGCTGAAGCCCTATTTTGCTCCAATTCCTAGAAATACAGTCTTGCTCTTTAGGCATTTATATTGAGCATAAATTATGATAACTCTTAAGATGAGATGTGGACAATGGTAAATACATTTTAAACCTCTTACACTAGTTTGTCCTGGGAACTGTTGGTAAACAAAATAAATAGGCATGAGATAGATTTCAGTTGGAAGTAACTATGAATGCACACCAACACCACAAGATCTAAGAGCACAGAAAATGGAATTACTAGCTTCCATTTTGTATCATCACCTGATTCTGTTTACACAGGAATTTTAATCCCTGATTCCAACCCTGAGGAAAAAGGATGAAAATCTGGGGTTTACTTGACTCTATGGGCCACAAACTGTATGTGCCAACAGAGGCAGCTTGAGTAAATGATCTCGTCAAAAGAGAAAGCAACATTCAGGGGGCAACATGGAGGGAGTGAGCAATTCATACCAGTTGGTTAAAAACAATGGTGTATTTTCAGCCCTTACTCCTCTGCTTCTTTGTCAAGTGCTGACTATTCAGCTTTTTTGTTTTAAAAACAGTGAATGTAGATAACTCTAGTTTAATAATGTTGATTGTTGCTGAGCTTGTGTACATAAAGAAGTTATTCTAGAGTAACTGCCCAAAGACCTGTGCAAAGATAAAGAACTATAGCTGTCATCAAATAACTTTTCTGGAGGAATACTATTTTACATGAGGAGTAACCACATTATGAGCTTTCTGCAAAAATTCTTAAAGACTGTATGTTGGGAACATCTCCATTTATCTCCAATAAAGCTTATTTTTTTAAGAAGCAGACACTGCTCTTACTTTCTTGTTGCTCTTATGCCAAATTCTGCACACATCAAGAAGGACACTGAATTGGTGCTTGGCATAAAGATGACTTTAACAACAAAGTAATTCAAAGGTGTGAGGATGGCATGGAGGAAAGTACTTACCAGAGATGACAGTGAAAGAATCAAGTAATTAATAATGAAAACCTGTAACTTTTTGGGGTACCTGAGTGGTTTTTGGATGTGTATAGAATTACTTATGCAGCTGAAATATTAATAGTACAGATATATTACTGTAGAGAAATCCAGGAAGAAATTATGTCCTTTTTTCTTTTATTTTCTGCTATAAAACTGAGTGCTTTGGTGTTTTCACTGTCTCAAAAAATATTTTATGATGAAGATCCACAGTAAAGCTCAAAATGAAGAGCAAGATTTTCTAATTCAGTAGCCTTAGCACAAATAAATAAAAAATGTCATTTGATAGCATATTTGATCCCAAATGGCAGTTTCTTTTCAACAGATGCAAGTTAATCTTTGAACAGCAGGTGCAAAAGTTATCTTAAGGCAGAAACCTCAAACAGGACAATTTTACAGGAAATATTTTAGTTGGTGGGAAATGTAGAGACAATTGTGACATGTAGTGATTTTGCCTTCTGTCTTCCAACAGTGGATCATACATGACCCAGTGCTTTATCTTGAAAGAGATAGATAGATAGACAGAGTGAGATAGATAGATAGCTAGATAGATAGATAGACAGACAGGCTTCTACACCTCCCTAGATCAGAACATGGTTCAGCATCATAATTGTTCGTTTGGTCAGTGTTTAGCAATTGATGTGAAAATGGATTTTCATTCCACTTGTTTCCAATCACTCAAAGGAACACATTTGTTCTGAATTATCTATCTGGACACCCAGGTGGTTGGCAATGGAAGAGAATCAAGTAGATTTAATGCTGCCTTCGATTACTTTCCACAGTTCTGGAAATGTTTTTGCTATCTCAGACTTCACTTGGTTTTGCAAGTGTGTCAGGGTTTTATCCTGCTTGATGCTGAAAATGGAATTCATGTTGTAAAGTGCTAACTTGAGCTAAGAACTTTGACAAGCTGGGTACTCATTAAGGAAATCACAAAATCTATTTTGTCTCTGACATCTGAAGCACATGATTTAAACACAGGAACTAAAGAAGGGCCTGGGCCTCAGAACTTATATAGTGATAAAGATTTTCTCCCTGCTTAATACACCTGCCATACACAGTAACATCTTTCTCCCAATACAGCGCATAAGCAGATGTGAAGCCATAAGAAACCACTCTGGTTTAAAATTCAGCAATGTGCTGAAGTGCTTCGTTGTGTTCAAACCAGCCTTGAATCAACCAAGATGGCTCACACAAGCCAACCATGTTCCACGATTCACTGAAGCCTGAAATACCATGGACCACTGCCAGCCTCCTCTGACTGCCTTGCAGGGGCAGCACTGCACCACCAGATGAATCATCTCAAGGAAATATAATTTTGGAGTTGGCTTCTTGAAACAAAAAAACCTTTACATCCTTTGTGGACAAATTTGCAGTTGTGGACAAATAGTGCCGAACAGAAAAAAAATGACTCCTGTAAGTATTCTTCTTCTAGTGTTCTTCTATTAATATCTTGCTCATGAACATTGACGAAAATGGGATCTTTCAACGGAAATAAAGTATTTACAAGCCGACCTTGAAGCGTGTACAAACTATTCCTTCAGGATGGTATCATAGCTTCTCAGCTAGATGCCTCAGACTATACACTACTGAGGGGTAATGAAAATTCTCTTTCAGCCCCAGCTGCTCATGCTGTGTAAATTTCACATAACACAAATCTCACACTGCTCTCAGCCTTTGATGGGTTCTCAGAATGACCCTGGTAAAACCATGTAGAAAAGCAGAGTGGACAAGAATGAAAGCAACACATATCAAGGACCTGACAACAATGAGATTATGTAGTTTATTCATGGAATAAATCTGTATCTCACAAGAAAAAAAACTTGGCCACACACAAGACTGGCAGAATACAGTAGGTGTTTTTCCATCTGGTTCTCTGGACCAGAATAGGATTCAAGAGAGAGTTGAGGGACACTAGATCTGACAGTAGTCCTATCTGGGCACTCTTTGATGACCTCCTGATGGAAGACAAGGCTGCAAAACTGCACCTTCCTTCCATCCGTGCCCATCACATCTGCACAGGGTGTCACTATTCACAGCAGGGCAAAGTTACTACAAAATGCCATCAGAGCAGCTTTTTCACACTGACTACATGCTGGCGTAAATGATGACATCAGGTAAGGGAAAACAAAGAAAGAAGCTTATTTATTTCTATTGTTACAGAAAGCACTGCCTCCAGAAATACTGCAGCAATGGACTTCAAGGACATTCTTACAAATCGTTGGGAGACAAAATCATCTTCATCTTGCAATATGTGAGCAGACAATTGTCTCTCTGTATCTCATCCTTCCAAATGACATTGCTTCTAAAATATATTTGTTCCAGTCTCTCTGAAGCACTGGCTAGTAATGCAAAAAATCTTAGAAAAATTACTAATTTTGGCCTCTATAAGATGGTAATAGAACAAAGCCCAGATCTAGTACCATTGTAGCCAAATACAGAGATAAAATTACATCCTTACACTGCCAGTACCACAAAAGTGGTAAAAAAAAATTAAAAGTCATGTAAGTCACCTTGACTGTGACAGGCAGGAGATGTTTCTGACATAAGTAATATGACTCAATTTCTAATAAATGAAAAGACTAAGACGTTTTGGAGAACTATTTTTGTTTTGGAAATAACATCCTCAGCATCAGACTGAAGCATGTGGGTTGACTTTTGTGATGGAAGTTATTAAAAAATACCAGACCTCTCAGTGAGAGCTACTGGCATCATTAACTCCCCAAAGAGATAACAAAATATTGGAAGGCATTTCTTAAGACTGTTTTGAAATTTAAACATGTTGTTTAAATTTGATTGGTAAAAATTGACATATGTTTTTCTTCCTGGCATGTAATGATTTCAAAAGTATGGCAACTAATTGTAGATGTTTTTGTTTGGGAGCCTCCTTTTGCTTGAATAATGTACATGAGATAGATGAGATTCTTGACTTGTATTCTTGCTTCTTTTAATACCTTGTTTCATATTTGCCTATCAGATATATAAATTCACAAATAAGCCACCATACTTGGCAGTCCTCAATTTAATACATATTTATTATGAAGAGAATTTTTACAAAGTCAGAGGGTTTAAAAATTCTAATGGTGGCTCTGACATGTTCAAACATATGCCATAGTGTAGATCTCCTAAACTTAGACTATACCTTGCTATCTAGGTTACTAATCCTAGAATTATATGAATAGGCTAATAATATATGTGTGTAAACTTATGACTCCGTGTTAACTAATTTTAGCAAACAAACGTTTGGTTAATGATTTACACAACTGAACAAAATAATCCTCAGAGACTCTAAGCCCCAGAGTTCAACAGGTTATGGTGGGACTTTTCTGCAATATAAATTAATTCTTGTTTCTGTTCAAATGGTAGTTGACACCCACAAAGACCTTCAGTGCAGAGCTGAAGAGAGCAGTTGTTGGTCATCCCTAATTTGGTGCCACCACCTCCATGCAAGACAGCCAGAAAATGGAAAGACCCCAGAGACCCCAGCCCCTGCAGTAGTCCTGCCTTCTGGGAAAAGTGGAATAAAGGTCTTGGCATAAATGAGCAATGAGTTTGCTAAGTTTAGGTAAAACCTTAATGTGGACAAGAAGTTACTGGAGCTTTTTCACATATTAGCAGATTCGTATGTTCTGGGGGTTGGACCTTGACTTGTCACCTTTGGAAGGTTTCAATTCAAAGCACTTAAAGATTTTGAAGGGAGAAATGGCAGTTCTGTCAGTACAAACAGCACAAGCAATCCTACTCAAGCTTTCTAGTCTGTTCCTGTGCACAGTACTGTCACCCTTGCTCTCGTTGCAAAACTAAGTAGGAAGAGGAAAATAAACAGACAAGCTCTAATCAGTACTTGAATTTAGTACTCCTCTGACAAGGTTTTGTGCATAATAAACACTTACTATGTGTAAGTATCAAAAATACTTCACTAAAAAAAAAAAAAACTAAAAAAATAAATCAAAGAACTTTTGAGCTGATTGAACAGAGTTCTCAGTCCCAGAAGAGTCTCTAATAAAGACCAGCAAGCGTGTTCCTGCCCAGGAGGACCTGAGGGCTACAGGTACTACATGGGAGGTCTAAAAACTGCGGTCAATTACACAGGGATGCCCGGAGAAGTGCCTCCTGCAGAGCATATGGAAGCCAGGGGATATTTTTAGGTTCTGCTCTGGGAATGTGGATGACAGTGTATATTGAGTAATTACTATGAATTATTTCTCAAGTAGCAAATTTAAAAGAAAAGCACACATCATATATTAAGAGCCATTCAGCTTCAACATATGAGTTGAAAACTAATAAAGCCCTTCAGCAGAACATTCACAGAGTATGGAAAAGATCAAAACATGAGTCAGTATGTGGCAGCCAACAGGGACAAATCTTGACAGGCAGTGGACTGTGTTTCTTGTTCAAGTGATGGTAAACTGACACTAGGCATCACCTGCTCCAAGAGTACTCACTGAGTCACTTTACCTTGGACAATCCTCCAAATGAGTCAGTTTTGCTACAAAAAATCAGACTCTGCAAAGTTACACTCCATTCCCTCGATTCATTAATTCCAATTTAATTTTAGCCCTCTCTGTTCACATTGATGCATGGCAGAATAATTGTATTTGTATTTTTTCAACTTTGCAGTTACTGAGTCTCATAAGTACTGGAGACAGAACATTCTGTGGCCGAAAGTGAAGCATTTCTAAGGCAAGAACCAACAGAATTCAGTTGTTGTGTCAGGAAAAAAAACAGATTAGCCCTTATGTCCACTTTGACAAACACTGACTCATATTGTGATTAGCCAATGTACTAACATTGAAATCTCTAAATTGCAGGTATGGTCAAGGCTTTCTTGAAATGTGGGATCCAGAATAAAGAAAATCCATAGTACAGCTACCTCTGATTCTAATAAGCCTAAATAGTGCAAACACTTAATTGGTATTTTTACAACTTCTGAAATACAGAGAATATTGTTCCATAACAGAAGTTCCAATTAAACAAGTGCTTTTAAGTTTATTGAAGACAAGTGTCTCAAGTACAAGCATTGCTGAGATCATTATATGAACAAATTTGGGTATGCTGACATAAAGGAAAACATAATTGGCTCTGAAGGAATTTCAAGTTGTGAGAAGGCATGAAAATGCAAACAGTCAAGCAAAAAGAAGAACAACCTGGACTGATTTTCAGGAGAGTTATTGAGGGAGAAAACCATTTTGCTCTGTAAACCGAGTTCATTTGGCATGAAAATAATACAATGATAAAAATATTTGAATCTAAATTTCTGGGTCATATTTCAAATCAGATTTCATTTGAAAGACTGATCATTTTAATTTTTGGGTGGTTGTGGTACGTATTTGTAAATGACCACATATGCTGCAAAAAGCTGCGCAGTGTTAAAGAATAAGAAGGGAGATTTCTTTTAGTTTTATTGTAGAGGTTTTACGGTTTTTAACCTTTTAATTAAAACACTGTTACATTTTTTTTTCCTTTAAGATATTATGTTTCCTGAAACTTAATCTTATGATGAGGGTGCTATTGGAACTCTGTCTTTTAGAGAGATAATTTGAGCTCATGTGACAGTTGTTTCACTCCATTACTTACCCAGATGAATACATTCTTTTTAGCACTGTTTTCCTGTCTTTCTTTTTAAAGCCGATGGAATCAGATACTCAAACACTTTGTTTTGCTTTGCTTTGCTTTTCAGAAGTGGATTATCTGGGTTAGGAAGGTAGTTCACAGCTGTAGATATTGTTTATTATTTTTGGTAAGTCAGTAGAGATATCTCCTAAATAAAGCCAACAGTACCTTCAATTGCCCATAAATGAAACCATCTGAAGTGAAAATCAGCAGATTAGCGCCATTTGGAAAGACGCTTTGGCACTCTTACTTGCACATCAACAAATTTTCTGTTTTAGGAAGAAAGAAAACCGTAACGAAAACTTTGGCTTATGAGGCCAAAGGCAGCCAATGATTTATTTAGTTGTGTCCTACTTTGAAAATTGCTATCATTTGCTACGAAATGCCATCGAACTTGAAAAATAAGGAAAACAGAAAGTAAGGGGGGGAAAAAAGATCCACCCCAGTAGAGTATAGTTAGGATTAAGGTTCCAAGCCAAAATTAAAGTTCTACAGTTAACTCACCTTCATGTCTTGAAACATGACACTTTACACAATGCAATACAATAATAACCTTAATGTCTTGGAATACACATTTACCTATGAGACCATTCCAGTGTAGGTTATGCTATTTTTAAAAACTGTTTGCCTTAAGTTAAATACTGCCATACCATTCCTTTTTATTTCTTTCATATTTAAATCTAGATCACTTCTTTGAAACTATCTGTGGTTTGTTAATAAAACCAGTCAATAAATTTGTAAAACTCTATTTCCAGGTATCTTTGTGAAAATTCTGAGTTCATATGTTCAAAGTCAGCCACGTATCTAAGTGATAAACCATAACTAAGGTTCTCTGGTTCAAATATCTGCTTGCAGCAGTGAGCAGCTTTTGAATTAGAGCAGCAATTTTCCTTTTATTCCCCCAAAACCAGCTGTAAAAAATGATAACCAGCTTTTAACTTGTCATCTAAAAGGATTCCCTTTAAGCTGAGTAGAGCTGTGTGGTATAACTCCTTCCACACTGGGATTGAGACTGAGGTGCAGCACATTCCCGATACCCTCTGTCCATCAGTGGCCTCACAGCTCCCATCCGAAGCAAAACTGCAAAATGGAGAGGGTTCAAATTCTAGGGCTGCAAATGCATCTCTAACTCCCTCTTCTTCAACATTTGGGGAATGTATTTGCAAGTGTAAAGCAAGATAAACCCTTTCAGGTTCCAGCATTTAATTAAGCTTTCAGCTATCTTTGTGAATGAACTGAAGAGCATCTAATATGCATGTCTACAGGGAACAGAGCAGGAGCACCACTCCTTCTGTGAAGTTGTTTGCTATCAGCTGGAAAAAATCTCAACTCAATTAGTCTCTCTCTGTGTTTAACTTCCTTTGGAACATTACATCTCCTATAGCTGAATCCCAATCGTAATAAATGTACTTGAACAAAAAAATACTTTCTTCCTCTGCGATGGCCTGTGTTTCTGGCATTAATTGGGTTTGAGCAGTGGCAGGATAAGGCGACTGTGGTATGGGAACTAGCAAGGGTAGGATGATCTCACAGGATTCAAGAAAAATTTTAGAAGTGTTCAAGGTTGTCTAGCAGCCCAGAGCAGAATTGTTCTGATCTTTTTTCCTCTTGTACAATCTCTTATTATAAGTAGATGCATGTAGGATTCCCAAAGAGGGAAATAACTTGGTTTAGTGTCCAATTGAAAATGGTAAGGATTTAAAAAGGTAAATCCCAACAGTGGTTCACAGGGACCACTGGCAATGCTTTACTCTACAAGAGCAAACAACAAAACAATCCTAACTGCCACGAAGGGTTGTCTTTTGTCTGCCTGGTTTTAGCATGCTTCTGCAGTTTAATGCATCGTGGTAACCATGTGGGCAGAATGTTTTTGGAACAGATGATCTTTCCCCACCTGCTATCACCTAAGCCCCAGGTAGTACCAAAGTTGTGAATGTAAATAAAGACCAGGTTAGAACATTCTTTTCCTGCACTATGTGACAACTGTGGGACACTAATGTCCCAGAAACAAGTTGTAAGATGCTCAAAAGTCACAGTCACCAAGACGTTTCAGAATAGTGCCAACCTTACCATGGCAAAATACAAATCAGCGTGGCAAATGTCACACATTTGTACTTCAACTTTTCATGCCTCAGTACTTTGAAGAGGAGCTACAGAGTTTTCCTGTGTGTCTAAAATATCATCACAAACCATTTTCAGCTGTCACAACCAAGTCAAGATTGAGTCTATCTTCATCTGTATTGTTCCAGCTGGCTTCATTAAATATCCAACACAACCATTCAACCAAAGTGAAGTAAAGAATTTCCCTCTCTAAAAGGTAACCACTAAACTGAGTATTGCAAATTCAAAGAAGTGAACAGCCTATTTGAAAATAGCACAGCTGCCAGAAAATTAACAGCATGAGCATCTTCCCAGACAGCTGTCTGTGCACGGGGCAGGGTGACAGGCCACGGTGGTGACACAGTGTGCCAGCTGAGTGAAGAGCACGTTTGCCATCAGCTGCTGTGCAAGGCTGCCTGCAAGCTGCAGTAATGAATGCCTAAAGAAATTTTCTTTATGGTTCGTCTTTTATTTTTAATAACAGGCTCAAAAGCCACTTTACACTTTTGCTGTACACACATGTACCTGAGGATTAAGGCTATTTATTATTATTCTGAACTTTAGTAAGAACTGTAAGGAAGATGTAATGTGCAAGTATCTTCCCAGTTCTCCTAATGCTCCTCCATATCATTTACCTGTGCATACACAAATCACAAATTAGGCCCAGGAAAGTAATGAGACTGACATGAACAGTAATGGTGTACACAAAAAAGCCCCATTCTCCGAAAGGTCCTTTGGCTTCCGAGGCCTCTTGATTCATATTTTCAAACTGCTTTCAGCAAACCACAACCAATGGAAGCACGCCATTATCTACCAAGAAAACTATTTTTCACAGCACATTATTTTTCACAGTGTTTTTAGCTCTCATCTGACATTCTTCTGAGCGTGCTCAGCTACGACGAGAGCCACTGTACACCTCTGAGGGGGCCTGGAACAGGAGGCGAGGCCCCTGAAACATCAGGGTATGTCGCGGGCTTGTAATGGCCACGCAGAGCACGGCGAAGCGGCCCCAGCGCTGCCGAATGCCACCGATGCGGACACACCGACGGTACCGGGGCCGCTCCCCAGCTCCCCAGCCCGGCCCCAGCGCTGCCGAACGCCCCCGATGCGGACACACCGACGGTACCGGGGCCGCTCCCCGGCCCCGCCCCAGCCGCCCTCCCTCAGCAACGCCCGCGCCGCCGCCGCCTCCGCGCCACAACGAGGCTCCGCATCCCAGCGGCCACCGCGGCGCGGGACACCCGCCGCACTCCAAACTACACGTCCCGGCGTGCACCGCTAACGGCTCCGGTTGGGCGCGAACGCGGTGCACGCTGGGACACGCAGTCCTGGCCGGCCTCACAGGTTCCCCCCTTCCCGCCACTCTCCCGCGGCGCCTGAACTTCCCGCGCACGCTCTGCGCCACGTACGCTCTGACGTCACGTGGTGTCACAGGGCCGCACGCGCCTCCCGCCCGCCCGCGGACCCAATCAACAGCGCCGGCCTTCGACCCGGCGCGGGGGCAGGTGCCCGGCGGCGGGGCCGGCGCCGCGGGCCCGGGCTGTCCGCGCCGCGGCTGCGGGGCTGGGCGCGAATCTGCCGCTGCTAGCCCGGGAAGAAAGTTCCCGTGAGGGCATCCCCCCTCCTCGCTGCCCCTGAAGGACGGGGCGCGGCGGTGCCCGCACCGCCGCGGCCTCCGCGCATCGTGGGCAGAGATCTCCAGCAGCAGGGAGAAGGCGAGCGGCCGCCAGGCTTGCTGACTGGCGAGGGTGGAGGTCTGAATTCCTGAGCTCGCGGATGCTCAGAAGCCGAAGGGAAGAAGCCCTGAGCAACCAGCTGTCGCTGACCCGGCCTTGAGCAGCAGAGGTCGGATGAGGTGACCTCCCTCGTCGCTTCCCAACTTCAAAAAACATGGATCCTGTGATTCTACGGATAGAAGCAGGAAGGGGTAGCCAGCACGGCAGACTCAAGAGGGTGCAGTTGAGGGCCACAATGATTAAGGGACTGGAGCGTCCCCCTTATGAGGAGAAATTGAGGGAGCTGGGTGTGTTTACTCTAGAGAAGAGAGAAGACCTCATTAATGCATATAGTTCCTTAAAACGTGGGTGCCGAGAGGATGGTGGCAGACTCTTTTGAGTGGTGCCCAGTGACAGGACTCAGAGGAATGGCCATAAATTAAACCACAGTAAGTTTTATCTCAACATGAGGAAGAGCTTTGTTACACTGAGGGTGGCAGAGCACTGGAACAGGCTGCCCAGGGAGGTCATGGAGTCTCCCTCTCTGGAGACTTTCAAACCCCACCTGGACATGTTCCTGTGTCACCTGTCTTTGCAGAGGGTTGGACTGGATGATCTGCAGTGATCCCTTCCAACCCAGATGATTCTGTGATCCTCAGCTCACATCCTTTCAGATGCTGTGTCTTAGACAGTGGGGTTTTGTGCTGCTCATGTAGTTTGGTACTGCCCCTGTGCATCCAGAGGGCAGTACCAAATGCTGGTTAAATGTTACTGGGACTGGATTTAATTTTGAGTTCAGGATCTGTCACAGGAACACTACTTTTCATTGGACCATTTGCTTGCTTTGTAATAAATTAATAGCAGATGAATTGTAAAATATCAGAAAATGAAATAATACAAGTAAACTGTTAAAAAACAGCAGAGATAATACATTTACACATTGCCTGTGGTAAAGCATTAGGTTAAAAAGAATTACATTGTTTTGGTATTGAGTGCAACCAGAAATTCAAGTTTGAAGGTTTTGCTTGTCTATGAGAACATATCAAAACAGACAGGGAAAAGGCATAAAATACACTTGTTTTTTGTTGCTTTGCTGAAGCATCACAGTGCTTAGTTTATTATTAAAGTAGATGCCATCCAAACAAGTCTCAATGTATTAAAATCTAAAGGAAAACAGAAGTTATGATATATAGAGCTGAGTTTTGAATAATCTTGTTAGGTTTTGACAGAGTATTTTAGTACTGGACACAAATTTGATATGGGTTTTTTGTGACAATTCCGTTCAAATTTTAGTAGCTTTATATTACCTGGAGAGTTCAGACTAGAAATTTTGGAAGTAAAATACTGATTAGTCTAAAAAGAGACAAACTAAAATTGCCCGATTTCTTTAAATTGTTCTGAAACTGGACCGAAACATTTTTTCCTCTAAATGTAACAAGATTTTTACTGTTTTCATACTAACTTATTTCTGTGATTAAGTGAAATTTCCATTTTGTATTATGGGAAAGACAGTAAGTTCCAGTGGATTTGTGATAAATACTGATTTTTATGAGTTAAAAACTTCCTGTATAGAAGGGGTAGGTTATACCTGTCCAGTGCAATTGTGGCAAACACTTTTTTCCTCCCAGCTGTGTTAAAACTTCTTGTGTAGTTCCTTTAGTAGAGCACACTTCAGAAATTCTGTTCCAGGAGCTTTGAACAACTTTGAAATTCTCAAATATTTAAAAAAAAAGTCTTAACATAGATTAAAATCTAATGTTACAAATCATAAAAAAGGAGTGATGATAGACCTTTACCAACTGGCTGTTATGGAGTAACATTTTATGAAACTTTTTATATGTATTGTGTATTTGCATAATGGACAGAATGGTATTTAGTTTCAGTATTTGTAAGTGCATTTGTTCTTAGATCACATCTGTTTGAATAGGGACAGTGTAGTTGTCCTGTTGATATCAGGTAAAACAACCATTCAAGTAAGCAGTCTACTGTAAAAAGTAATGCTCATTTTTTTGGATAAACTGACCTGTCTGATGCAGAGCTGCAATATGTATTTCTTGGAAGATGTTCATACTTGTGATTGTATTGTCCACATGGAAGCTTGGGCTTAAGTTGTAAGATGGGCAGTCAGGTAAGGTGGCAGTTTAGAGTCTGGGAGAAGTTTAGTGTGGGAGAAGGAGTGTCCTCACTGCAGCAGGAAAATGACTGCTCTGAGTACAGGCTGTGAGGAGCTGCTGACACGCTGCCTGCTTTGCACCAGGTAAAGTTTGATGTGCAGGCAGGGGGAGTTGTGACTAAAAGTCACATTGAAATGACTTAAAACTACTTTTCTAAATACCAACTGCTGTATACTAAATATACAATACTAAAGCTGTCTGGTCTCCTCACCCCATTGTATTGTTTGGGTTGGTTTGCATGTTTCAGTCTACCAGGAGAACCCTGGTGTAGATGAGTGCAGAGGCTGCTGGTGCACTGAGGATGTGCGTGCTCTGCTTGCTTTAGGAACTGACAAGTAGGTGATGAGTGGACATGACCTTTTAAGGCTCGTAAATAGGAGCTATTGGCGAAAAAAGTGAGAGGAGGCTATTCAGTTTTTAAGAAAAGGAGGTAAATGCAGCAGTAACTTGGAGACAGTTTTTGAGTGTTCATGTATATCCTTAAATTAGGTCCTATCTGTTACCTTTACTTACCAAGTAGCCTTTTTTATTACCGTGCTTAAAAGTTGATGCTTTGCATCCACACCCTGTTTGGTGCACATCTGGTTCCTGTCAGACCGCAGGCTTGCTTCAGTGGGACTGTTGGAGTGAGTGAAAAAGGGGTGAAGTCTTACCTTGGAAACACCTTGAGACCATTAGACTGGAATTATTAAAAGATGGGACAAGTTGAGGTCCACTATGTGAGGTTAGGCATCTGGCATTCGTGATGCATATTAAGATTATGCAGAGTCTTGGCTTTTATTTTCAATAAAAAGCAGTGTCTGGCATGTCAAGCTGCAGAGATTACCTTCCAAGCATGACCTGAGCTGAAGTGATGTCTGCTTGAGGCTGATGTGCCTGAAATCCAAATGTCACCCTTAACTGTTTAACTACAAACCCTTGTTTGGAGTTTTGCATGGGGGTTGGTGTCAGTACCGAAGCCCGTGGGATTTGTAATTGAGTAATACATCTGTATTGCTGCTTCTGAGAAGAGAGGGCACTTACAAAAGAAAAATGGATTGTGAAACAGACTTCAGAAGGAAAAGAAAGAGAAGGCATAAAGGCAATATTTTTGGAATGTAATTTTTCAGTATGTTCTTCTGTTGGTGGATATTGACTGTTATTAAATAGTAAATTAATTTATATGAAGGATGATTTTATTTGCTTGATCTCTCAAGAATTAATTTTGTTCTTTACTGTGGCACCCTGTATTGAGGGCTGGATAAATGTGATCAGCTCTGTTTTCTGAGCTGTAAACAAGCTAGTCTGTACAAGGCAAGAAAATGAAAAACACATGGAACATAAGCTTAACTTTCATTTCTCCCTTCATTAATTAAAGTTTGGCTTTTGTGAATTTTATGGGAGAAGGTTTGAGAAACTATATTTTTCTTCTTGCTTAAAACTTGTTTTAAAATGAACTTAGAGCAGAGATCAATTTTTTTAACAAAGTTTAAAAGAGACCTTGTTTTTTACAACATCAGCATAGCTTATGAAAGGACTACTTAAAATCTGTGAAAGTGTCAGTTTTCCTTTGGGGAGATCATGTGGAATATAATGTACATGCTGGAAGTAAAATATGTAGCTGTTCTCATAAGAGAAAGGTGATGATGTAGCTCAGTTATTATAATTTTCAAATACAGTTTTTCTTCCTTTCTGTTTTATACATGCTACTTGCATCACAAAACAGGCAACAGTAACTCAATGCTAAAAGTGATTTGTTTGATAACAGATTGTGGAAACTGAGAATCTTGAATGCCGAGCACTTTGAATAACCCATATCCCTTTAGCAATAATTATCTCACATCTTTTGGCAGGTTTATGGCTACTAATGACTTGATGACAGAACTACAGAAAGATTCTATCAAGCTGGATGATGACAGTGAAAGAAAGGTGGTGAAGATGATTTTGAAATTACTGGAAGATAAAAATGGTGAGGTGCAAAACTTAGCTGTCAAATGGTAGGTACTCTTTTTCTATGATGTAGAGAATTGTATAATGACTGAACAATATAAAGCACTTTTGAAAACTCAAACAACCACTGCTACACAAAATAATTTTGAAATTGATGTCCCCAAAGGAACCCTTATTCTTGTAGACTACCTGCCTTAAGTGTTGTAATATAAAAAACTATTTTGGTGACATTGGGCATTAATATTTGGGGTTTCAGGCACCAAACAGCACGTGCAGTACTTGCTGGAAGTATATGAGTGACACACTTGTTCTTTGGTGATAATTCTTGATTGCTAAACAGATACAAAAGCTTATAATTCAGTGGTAGTTGCTGCATTGATACTTGATGGTGAGACCTTAGCAGGGGAAGAATTGTAGTATTAGAGTTGTTTTCAAGCAGACATGAAAACATGAAATGGTAAAGATATGGCCTTGGTTATCAAACATGGAGTTCACCTCTTCACTAACATTCAGGATACTGCGTTAATGGTTTTACAAGCTTTGCAGGAGCTGTAAATGTTTTATGGGATCAGGGTGCATTTACCTGTGTTTCCGAGACTTCTGTTGCTTCACTGCCCTCTCTTCCTCACTTTATTGAGTTTTACATATGGTGTGACTTTTCCAGAGCACCCTTTGAAGAGGTGCTGCATTTCTTAAGACTTTTTGTTCTTGGCCATTCTGATTTTTGTGTGCTTTAAAGAGGGCCTCTTTTAGGAGCCATATAGTGTTCCTGAGAATGTTTCTTGTTTGTGAGCTCAGGTTTGGTTTTTTTTAATACTCCATATACACTCCTTATATTACATGAGGTATGGATTGGAGTAAACTTGGTATACAAGAGCTTGAGAAGTTTCACATTGTGACTAGCCAGGTTTGTTTTAGCTTGTTATTCTTTGTAGTTTGCCCTGTCAGACAAGCAAAGCAGAAAAAGCCTGTGTATGCCTCTGCTTATGTACTTAGAAGCAGTGTTTGCTTCAGCTGCTGAAGCATTGTGACTGATGGTAACCAAAATCTTGCACAGACAAATTGGTGTAGGAATATCAAATTTCAAGCCAGTTATTAGCAATATTAAGTATACTAGTACTATAGCTGTCACTACTTTTCCCCTACTGTCACCAGGAATGCAGTGTTATTAAAACGTGTCTTACCCGTCTCCTTTTCATAACAACACAAAATACCCTGTTTCTTTTTAATTGAAACTTCTGGAATGTCTGTTGCTCATGTTTTCATGGTTTTGAAACAGATTGCTTGTACTCAATCAGAAGAGCATATTGTTGTGAAACTTGGCTCAGGCTTAGAATTGTCTTTGTGTGCAGTAGGATTTTATGGAAAAGTTACATTTTAGCATACATGCAATACTCATTTCTAATGTACATCCTAAAGTTGTCCTGAAGTTTAGATTAATGCACATAGAGACATATCACCATTTTTAATGGCAGTGTTAGAATTTAGGGTCTAAAGTACAAGTAATGCTTATTATATCATTAAAGAAAGATTGCAAAGGGAAGGGAATGAGAAAATACATGACTTCCTGTGTGTCTGCACATCCTGTTCTTATTAACAGTTCTTCAGGTTTTAAATTTACTTTGATATATTGATAAAACTCTTGGATTTAACTAATGTAACTAAATCTCTTTCAACTTTGGAGTGTTTTTGAGAATTCCAAATAATGTTAAGGAGCAGTGTTAAGTTTAATGGGACAAGAAACATAATGGAAAAGTTTTCAGGTGAATTATGAACATCTGTGTAGAAGGTGGACATGTGTACATTCTGGATCACATCAAGTTGTGTTTTTTTGGGGTTTTTTTTTTTGTGTCACTTGCTAATCACTTGCACCTATGCTCTGAATTAAAAAAAAAAACCAAAAAACAAACCACCACTCTTTTAGTATTCTCTTCTTGAAGCAGCTTGTACTCAAAATACAGTTCATGACAGTTTCAAGCCTAATGCTGCTGCTGCTTCCTGTTTGCTGTTCTTGTACTCCTTGTTCTCTTTCTCGCACTGCTTCTTACCTGGTTTTGTGACAGACTGGTTTAGGCAATTAGTTTTCTTCTGGCTTATTGATTTCCTCCTGCGGTTTACCTGTTGGTAGAAGCATTGGTGGGGGTGAAGGATGGGAGAGGCTGAACACTACTAAGCTGCAGGTTTTTTAAGACTGTTCAAGCTGATCTGAAATCTTCCATCTACTACAACACTAGGTGTAAGCCTGATTCATTGGGAAGTTAATTTCACACAGCATATTTTTCTTGGCTTTTTTAATTTTAAATATTTTTGTGCTCTTGTGTATTTCTGTTAAGGATTTCTTGGCACTTCCAGCATAAACTGTCTTTAGATCTCTCTTAACTTAAATGCTGTGGTGAACTTTAGAGACTGTTAGCAGTAACTTTCATCAGGCCCTTGATGACCCATTAAAGTATCAATTCCCTCTCTCATAGAAAGAGGATTTAAGACAGCCCAATGTAATTTTCAATCTGCGCTTGAGATAGGAATTTCCTTGAGGAAGGGAGAAAAGTGTTGGAGCTTGTTATGGGAACTTCCTCTACAGGTAGACCAATTGAAATGCTCTGAATAAAACTCTTGCATAAGAGTCACTCTTTGAAGATTTGATTCTCGAGGTCACTGAACACGTCTGATTTGAAACAACTCGGAGCAACTGTAAAGCAGTATTTATTTTTAGGAAAGTGTAGCAACAAGTCAGCAGTGTTGCTGGTTTTGCCTATCTGCTGCTCGCTTTCACACTTGAGTAAGAGGAGCTCTATTGGTTAAAATGTCGACAAACTTTTTTGTTATTATCTTTACAAAGCACACTGGTGATTTTGTTCTTGTTCCTTTCAATTACATTGTGCTGGTCTGGGCCAGGATAAACCATGTAAAAGCAGCAGAAGTCAGTTTTTGGGTTCATTGGTATTTGGGTGTACCTTGCAAAATGGTTGTCCAGTTCATTTCTGAATAAAAATGAAGATTAATGAGCTGTGTTAGTAGTCTTGAAGTAAAAGCTGGCCTGCTGTAATCTTTGACCCTATGGAAGGGAACTGAGTTTTATTTGTTAAGCTTCTTACTGCAGGCAGTAGATATGTAGATAGTAGAAACCTGTGTCTGTAACAACAGGTTGTTTATCTTGTTTGTCTTAACTGCATGTAAAATATTAAATGTATTTTTGTTGTCTCCCTTTTTTTTTTGAACGAATGGTTTATGGTTTACTTGGTAGTCGTAGGCTGTTTTACCATCAGCCAGTGTGGAAAAGGCTATTCTTACAGCTTATCCTTAGTTTATAGCTGTAAGTGTAGTCCATCCTGTGGCTTGATTAAGATTATGTGCATCAGGTGTAGTCAGGCACTGTGGTTTGTCAACAATTGTGTTGGTATTGCTTTTTCCTCATTGCTGATAATCTTTGTAGTGCTCTCTTGGTCCAAATTGCGCATTAAATGTTTAATGTGTTCATTGTTGCAGCTTAAGGATGCATGTTTCTCATTTTGAACACTTTGATATTCTGCCATTTAAACCTACACATAGAAATTTTTATTGGTTCACACTGTGAAATCTTTCCTGAAACCAGTAAGAAGCCAAACATACTCAAATCTACCTTGAATGGAAAAAAAAAAAAAAGGTGGGATAAAGCGCTTTCAGTGATTCCTCCCTGTGGTACTGTAGTTTCTCTGCATTTATCAGAGTGACTTCTCTGGGCAGTAGTTCAATGTAGGGAGCTCTCCCTGACGCTCTGAGTCTGAGTCATTAGTGTGAACAGGATGATGCATGTATTGGCTGCTGTGTGGCTGATCCAGTTCAGCAGCTTTAAAGCATTTTATATGCTTTGGTAGTACACTACTGCACATCATGCTATACTAGTGATTTGAATAATGTACATTTTTTTTTTAATTTGTGAATTTTAATTCTTCCTTGTAAATAAATGTGCTTATTCCATAGCTGTTAAAATATGCCAGTTGGAGATTATAATTGATTATATGTTGGTGTTCACCTTCCTAATATGGAGCTATGCTATGAACACCTTTATTTCCAAATGTGTGTAACTTAAAGGAGACAGTGTGTTGCTGTTTACTTCCATAGGCATCTGAATGAGCTTTTTACTTTGAGAGAACCTATACGCAAATTATTGGCTAGTGAAAGGGAGAAGATCGAAGAGCATTTAAGACTATCCAAAATGGCCTTCAAGTGTGTAAAATGCATGCTTAAGTGCAAAAGCTTTGTAGTCGAAACTGATTTGATACAAGAAGGTTATAGTTTATTTTCAATTTCTGGTGTGTAATTATTAGTTGTATTATTTGTCCCAACTAATAATAAGGTCTATGAGTGATATTTACTGATTTTGAAGGCCAGAAAAGCTTGAGATAATATTTTGTAAAATTTACTTCACAATTGTTATGTCTGCTTCGCTGAACTAATAGGTTGAATAAATAGGACTAAAGATGCTGATTCTGATAATATATGGCTTAATACTTCCCAGAAACTGTAATTTATGGTGTGTGTTAATATCATTCCAGTGGTTTGGTCATTTTTAAAACATGAGCAAAAAAGTGTTTCCGATTCTTAGCTGAGATGAATCTGATTGACTGGCCTTTGCTGTGATTATTTTAATGACTTATAGGTTGCATTTGAAAAATAAGCATATTTAAATCAAAAGAATTCAGTAGTTTTTCAGCAGTTCAGGTTTAAAACAAGGGGTTTTTAACATCGTGTACATTGTTGTGTCTGTTGAGTGAAACACACAGGGAATTTAATTTCTCTGGACTACCATGGAGTCATTGTACCTTGGAATTCTGTAAGTTTCTGTTTGAGTTGATTTGTGCTTGTGTTGCTTGCAAAACAATTTACTATGCACCAAGAGCAGATGCATGCAACAGGGCTGTGAGTAGCCACTGACTGACAGTGGTGTGCATGAAGGGAAGCTCTATATATAGACGTGTCAATGAATCACGGTGAAGGAAGAGCTTGACTGGAGTCAAATCAAGTTGTGAAGAAAGCCGTGAGCTTTTTCAGCAACTGGAGAAAATGTTTCAACTGCAGCCAGGGATAGCTTGATGTATTTGTGCCTCAGAGATAATTATTGGTAATAATCTGTGTTAGCAGATTATTTGTGTACAAATAATTTGTGTTAGCAGATCTGTTTGTGTACAGATTTATCAGGAGTTTTTAAGTTAGAGGCAAAAATTCTTTACCCGTATTAGTGTTCAGAAA
This sequence comes from Pyrgilauda ruficollis, assembly GCF_017590135.1. Classification (NCBI taxonomy): domain Eukaryota; kingdom Metazoa; phylum Chordata; class Aves; order Passeriformes; family Passeridae; genus Pyrgilauda; species Pyrgilauda ruficollis. Next base: position 5,341,555 of record NW_024518095.1, read on the forward strand.
TTATTTTAATCATTATTAATTTAATATAATTGAAGCAGTAAAATGACCAGATTAGATTGTGAATATAGTCCTCTAAGCCCCTCCCTACTCTCAGGGATTTAATGGCTGTAGAGATAGTTTAATCAAATCTAAAGAATTAAGTACAGTGCCCTTTCCCTAAATTAAAGGGCAGTGTCAGGTTAGGGCATGAGGTCTGACTGCTTTTAAGGAAGGGATCTCTGTCAGAACTGTTCATTTCTGCAGGAGCTGCTGAAGCAAGAGAGAAACCATCCATTATGTCTTTATTTCTGTGTACTTAAAGGGCTTCTTTTTATGCCTTTGATTAGATACCAGTCAGTATCTCAACTAAGAGTTCTCTTGAGATTATCTGTATGCTGTACTTTCTGAAAATGTAACCCCAAAGTTGTTCTTCTGTATTTATTTTAAGGTTATATGTAAATCTCCACTAAATACTCCACAAATTGAATAAATTGCAATCTTTCTGAATTTGTGGCATTGACGTGATCATAAGGTATCAGTTTCAGATATTTGTGCACTCGTTTGACTAATCTCAAATTAGTTCCCAGTTCTGTGCATTAACGAGATGGAGTTAGTTGCAAGTGATACTTCTGTGTCTGTTTTGCCTTTGCTGCCTCTCCGCCCACCCTTCCCCTGCCCCCGCCCCCCACATGTATTTTCAGCAGGTGCTACCACACTAGTACCCACATGAGTGGGTAAGGAGAGAAAGAAACCAAGCTGGTTATAGTTTGTGAAGGAAAGCATGGAAAGTGCTAGATGTGATTGCCTTGGGAATTGTGTATTCCTGGGTGTTAATCTAAGTGTTGTGCCTCAAGTGCAAGCACTGTTCTGGGTTCATGGCAGGTAAGGCGTTGTGAGTGTGGCCATTCAAAGAGAAGCTCCAGGTTTGCCTAACGTGGTGACAGACCCCTAATGCCAAAACTTTGAACATTACTCTGGTTACTGTCGTGCAGTAAGTCACACATAGTGCTTCAGTGCAAGGGCTTGCTTGTCTATGTCCTCCTCCTGTTTGCTCTTGCTTTCTGCTGGGCAGTTTTTTTATAATAGTTAGGTCTTGCCCTTGTGAATTCGTGGATGTGGGGAAAAAGGGTATGAGCAATGGGGTACATAGAGGTTTGGGGATGGAAGATGTGTTTTGGGTTTGTTTAACTGTGTAGAGCCATGCCTAAATCCAAATGTTGTATAGAACAAAGATGCATAATTAAGAATATTGTTTACTTGTCTGTGAATTACGCAGACACTGATGGTCAGGCATGTAAACTGATGGCTCTGGCTAGGTTAATTTTTGTTATAGATCTTGTTGTGAACTGAGAAGTAAGAGGGACTGTGGTTTTGAGAGTGAAGCAGAACAGCCATACAAAATGAATTTCCAGCTCCAAATAAGAAACATGTACTAAATGAGTGTTTTGTTACTAGATTTATGGAGTAAATAAGTTAAGAGTCCAACCAGATGAGGGTTTTCAGTTTTTAAAATTCTGCTTTGTCTTGCTACCAAAATCAACCTGAAGTTTATGACTTGAATGCAAAATACTGAAATAATATTGTTGCCAATTTAATGCTCTTCTCTTGTTTGTATAGCCTGGGACCTCTGGTGAGTAAAGTGAAGGAGTATCAAGTGGAGACCATTGTAGATACCCTGTGTACAAACATGCTTTCAGATAAAGAACAGTTACGTGACATTTCAAGCATTGGTCTTAAAACTGTGATTGGAGAACTTCCTCCAGCTTCCAGTGGTAAGTAATTTTGTACTAAAGACTTTATATAGCTGTGTAATTTACTAATTCAAAAAAATTTAAAACCGGGGGGTTTTAGGGAAGAGGATTCAGTAAATTTAGCACTGGAACTAGTTTCAGTTAGGGTAAAAACATGGCACAAATACCCTTTCAGTTTCTCCTTCTCTGACTATATTGCCAAATTTTACTAGTTTAAGAACTTTTTTTTACTGAAGGATTGCATTAATGTGCAAAACAAGCTCAGAGAATATGAACTTTAGTATAACAAGTTATAAAAGCTTCTATTTTAATAACTGCCTGGTGGAGCACATCTAGGCTGTAGTAATAGTTAAATCTCATCTTGGTCTTTGGTTGATAATGCGCTTTAAAATTGATTACAGCTCCTGTATTTTTCTTTAACCATCTGATTTCTTGTCTCACTTTCTAGGAATTGTTTTGGAAAGTACCTTGTATTTCTGACAGTTGCCTTTTAAATTAGTGAAAGTCTTACCTGCAGGTTTAAATGAAGGCAGTCTTTCCTCTAGAAGAGACACAGATGTTGAACAGCTCATCAGTTAATAGCATTGCTTTTTACTCTAGTGCTTTTCAGATATCATATTGTAGGATATGAATGAGACTAGAGAGTGATTGAAAAGGTTTTGGAAATGACATTTTTAGAGACTGAGGTCTCTTGAATTTAAAAGAAAAGCTCTGGTTTTAATATCCTTTTTGAAAATTGACATGTAAATCTTGCTTCTGTCAAGCAGCAGTGAGATGCATAAGCTTTACATAAATAACTAATTTTAAGTAAGGTGTTTTAAGCTTTTACTCTTTTGTTTGCTTACACAAAACAAAAGATTTTTGGGTGGAGGTAAAACTCAAACGAAAATGTAGGCAAGTCTTTCAATATAGTTAATGTCCCTAATGTAAAAATAAACAACATGTTATTTCTAGCTCCCGACTCAAACACAGATTGTTCTCTTTTTTTTTTTTAGCCTCCATGGTAACACATTAGACTGTCCACTTGTTATATTTTAATTTTAGTTGTAGTTAAGAATGAGCCATAATATATATATAAACTAGATTTACCATAGGTTGGAATGGTATTAATTTCACATTGAAATTTGCAAAATGTGACTCGAAGAATTTCATGCAGGTGAAGATGAGTACTAACCATGATAGGAGTTCCTTTCATAGTTACTTGAAATGTTAGACAATTAGAGGAAGGGGGAACTATGAAGTTGTTATAAAGACATTTTTACTTGTATTTTAAAATACTTTGGATATAAATTTTCCTCCCTTTCTCAAATGTTCCAGTAGTATTTCAGGTACTTAATTTTTAAGTAGCTTCTTGGGCAAAATAATTTTGCTTTTTTTTTTGCCATTAGAAGTAGCTCTATCTACTTCTGTGTTTTTCCTTACCATACAGTATATACCTTCATTTTTACTTATAGTCTTTTCATTTATTGCTCTAGAGTTGTGGCTTTCACTTTCCATCGCTTGCCCTTCCAAAAGCAGTGTTCTGTTGTGTGTACTTTCTGGGACAAGAATCCCTCCTGCTTAGTATGTTTGTACATAGATAATCTTTTCAGCTCTAATGCAGAGCATACATGACCTTAGCAGAGTGGCTGTTTAAGCTTGTTTTGTTGGTTGGAAAAAGCTTCTTTATGTAGATGGGGTTGCTTTCCATATGACAGACATCATCTCTGGTGTTAAAAGCTGTATTTTTAAAATATTATGGAAATGCTGAGTTTTTGTTGTACTTTCAGGTTCTGCATTAGCAGCTAATGTTTGCAAAAAGATCACAGGGCGTCTCACTAGTGCTATAGCCAAGCAGGAAGATGTGTCTGTGCAACTGGAGGCACTGGATATCATGGCTGATATGCTGAGCAGGTAAACATCCCTCTTTTAATATGCTGGTGAATGCTCATAAATACTACTTAAAGCTTGAACTTCAGTTTTCCAAATGTTAAAATTAAATGATTCCAAATAATATGAAATAATATGGTTAATATTATATGTAGATGAAACTTAATTTAGAAAAAATACGTGAATGTATTGAAGATAATTGGTTGATCAATTACTATTTAATTTTCTGAGAACTGTAGCTTTAAGCTTACTTTAATGTTCATTGTTTTGAAGTTACATTTTAAACTCATTTCTTCTTTTAATAAGTTCTAAAACCTGAAATTTTAAACATTTGATTGGAATCTTTGTGATGTTTGGGGAATATTTGAAGGATTGTTTTACAGTATATGAACAAAGTTATCTAGATTCAATTGGTTTTGAGTTTGTGTTTTGTCTGTTTTAAGGCAAGGAGGACTGCTTGTTAACTTCCATCCTTCAATTCTGACCTGTCTGCTCCCCCAGCTGACCAGCCCAAGACTTGCTGTGAGGAAAAGAACCATCATTGCTCTTGGTCACCTGGTTATGAGTTGTGGCAATATGGTTTTTGTTGACCTCATTGAACATCTGTTGACAGAGCTGTCTAAAAATGATTCCATGTCAACAACTAGGACCTATATACAGTGTATTGCCGCTATCAGTAGGCAAGCAGGTCACAGAATAGGTAAGAAAAATATATATAAATTATCTTTTACTTTGAAGTTTTTCTGTGAGAGTAATTACTTAGCTAATTTTTTTCTCTTAATAGGTGAATATCTTGAGAAAATAATTCCTTTGGTTGTAAAGTTTTGTAATGTAGATGATGATGAACTACGAGAGTACTGCATTCAAGCCTTTGAATCTTTTGTTAGGAGGTAAGTCATTCATAGGTACCTATTTCAGGCTTTCTTAAGATCTAATAGTGTGTCATTTGGTTGTAAGCTGTCAAGAGACAGCCTCCCTCATACAAAATACTTGCAAGCTTTCAGCTGGAACAGTTCCTGTAGCTATCTTGTAACTTAACTCTTAAGCAGTGTGTTATGTCTGTACAAGCTTTCTACTATGCCATTGGTACTTGTGCAAACAAGAGGTGGGAAATAATCTAATAATATTTGTGTCCAGTAGTGGTGATAAAAAATTGGTATCCAAAGGCATATCTGAGTCCTTTGCACCTTGTAGTCTAGCAGATCCTGTTATAAAGTGGCATTACCTTTTCTGACCTTCCCTTTGAATTTCTGTAGTTCAGAGAGATGCCTTGATGTTGTCTTGGCTACTCTCTCCAGAATACAGTATGCAATATGAAATCTTTTAAGAATATTTTGGTACTTCAGGGTAATTTGGTAGTGATTGTATTTTTATATTACACAGGTGTCCTAAAGAAGTTTATCCTCATGTATCTACTATTATAAACATTTGTCTTAAATATCTTACTTATGATCCTAATTACAATTATGATGATGAAGATGAAGATGAAAATGCTATGGATGCTGATGGTGGTGATGATGATGATCAAGGTATGTTCTCTTTTTGATTTGGGGGAGAGGATGAGCTTTTGATCCTGCACCCATCTGGGAAAATTGGTATGGGTCGTAATACTCCTGAGTACCAGCATTTGAATGACTTGTGTACTTTCATTCAAATTTTGTATCTTTTTTAAACATGGCTAATGAACTCACTTCCTGGAATAAAAGGATAGGCTGGAGATCAGTAATTCTGAGAGGGAACATAAAATACAAGACCAATATTTTAAAATACCTGAAAGGTGGAAAAAGGCAGAAGCGAGTAGCATGATATAAATAAAGTGAGAACATAAGTTAATGAATTGAAAATACATAGGAGAGGCTACAGCATAGGAGAGGCTTCTCACTACTTTCCACTATAATATGTTGGTGCCTAATGCATAAAATCAGAATAGATTGAAAATGACTCAGTATTTTTCTGTAGGATAGAAGTGTTTCACACTGAAAGGCATAATGTATTTTATTGTTAATATGGTGGCAAGCATTGCCAGATAGAAGCTTTGTGAAAACTTGGACACACAAGTAATTTGAGTTGAGGGCATAAAATTCTCATTACTTAAGGAAGGAGTGAGCTGCATAGTTGTTGCCTTAAGACCTGAAAAATCTATATTGCTTATTTTATTATTTTTATTTTTTGGGGGGATGCTGTATAGTTTGATTTACCTCTGGAAATAAGCAGACAGAATACTTTTTTGAATCTTGATCAGCTAATATTCATTGTTGCTTTGTTGTCATGAATAAAGAAGAATATGCTTTAAATCAGTAGTCAGGCTGGAAATCTGATGGGGAGCTCCTTTTCCTGTTTGCAGTTTAAATTAATATGTTTGGAAGACTAACGTGAAAAAAATTGGCTGAGAATTACAAGTTAGGCTGTGTAGAAGGCTTTTTATATATATGGTTTTTAATGTAATTCTGAACCTATTTCTTTGTGTGTCTTATGCAAAAAACCCAAGTTTTTAATTGTTTAAAAAGTGTGTTCTTTTTAATTGTTTAAAATAAAACTTGATGCTTTGCTTGTCTAGACTTGAACATATGCATAATTTATTTTTTCAAGGGAGCGATGATGAATATAGTGATGATGATGACATGAGCTGGAAAGTGAGGCGTGCAGCTGCTAAATGTCTGGATGCTGTGGTTAGCACACGACACGAAATGCTTCCAGAATTCTACAAAACTGTATCTCCTGCTTTGATAGCCAGATTCAAAGAACGTGAAGAGAATGTTAAAGCAGATGTTTTTCATGCATATCTTTCTCTTTTAAAACAAACTCGACCCGTGCAAAGTTGGCTTTGTGATCCTGATGCAATGGAACAAGGAGAGACACCTTTGACGATGCTTCAGAGCCAGGTTATTTGTAAAGATTTTTGTTATCTTTCAGAAGACATGTTAAAATTGCTCCCTGTTCGTAAGGATAGTTCATGCAATATGCTTTATCATGCTTTCTTTATACACGGGTTACAGTTTATTCCTGTAGTGTTAACGCAGTGACCAAGCTGGGTAAACTGGCCCAAAAAATGCAGCAGTCTTAGAAACTGAAATTGCCTTGTACAAATGTGCTTATTTAATTTCAGTTGTTTACTCACCTGTGAAAGTTGCATGTCCTATGTCATTTAGCCACATTGCCAAAGCAAAAGTTACTTTGTGCGTTCTGTATTCAGATATAAGCACTAACGATCAAGATAAAACTTGATCTGCTGCAGCGTATTTTATTTGCAGAAAAAGATAATGCTAAGAAACTTCATCTGAGTGAATTATTTAGGTGGCTTTTCAAGTGTTGCTCTCTACAGTTTTATTAGTGCAATTAACCTTTCAAAGCTACATCACTTTTTTTTTTTTTAAAGCAATTATTTTGAATCTTCATTTCCCAGTGTTTCTACAACACCTCTAGTTCTGTAGAGAAATCAGGGGGTTAGGATGCACGTATTTCTTTATATCTCCCCAGAGATCAATAATGAAAGAAATGTCAGCTATTGAATCAATTAACAGATGTGTGATGATTACAGGTTCCCAACATAGTTAAAGCCTTGCACAAACAGATGAAGGAGAAAAGTGTTAAGACTCGTCAGTGCTGCTTTAACATGCTGACTGAGCTAGTAAATGTGTTACCTGGAGCCCTAACACAGCATGTTCCTGTACTTGTACCAGGTATGAGAAATACAGCATTAACTTAAATACTTACTAATAAATGGTATGGGAAGTTCTGAAACATCAAAATATTGAAGTCCCGATTGTGCTTTTTGCAAAAGCTTTGAAGTGTGGCTTCTGTTGAAAGAAAATAGCAAAAAAATCAGCTATTATGTGTATCCATATAAATATTTTAGTCATATATTTCCATTAATCTTGAAAAGAAGATTAAAGGTTTTTTTCTTCTTTATAAAAAAAAGAAGTTAATTTGATTCTTAATTACAAAATCAAATTGACTCCTTTTCCATCTGAACAGAGAAAAATATTTTCCATAGTTTAGCTTTTAAAACTTAAAATGTTGAAATTTGAAGTAATGGTGAAAAGTAAGGTTGGAAATGTTAAAGATTCAGAATTTCTTTATAATTAAGAAAATATGTCATAGACCATTGAATGACCCATGTCTTTTGATGGAGGAAGCTTAAAAGCTAATTGGTTGAATAAAGTGATTAAAGGGCTTTGGAAGCATTCAGAAAGATGGGGAGCCTTCTGGCTCTGGCATTAATTCAGTATAGCTGCCTTCCTTTGGAAATTTTAAAGTGTTCTAGTAGACTCTATAAATACCTGCCCTAAAAATACTTTTTTTGGTTTCTTCCAGGAATAATCTTTTCACTGAATGACAAATCAAGTTCTTCTAATCTGAAGATAGATGCTTTGTCCTGTTTGTATGTGATCCTCTGCAATCATTCTCCCCAAGTCTTTCATCCTCATGTTCAAGCATTGGTACCTCCAGTTGTAGCTTGTGTTGGTGACCCATTTTACAAGATAACATCAGAGGCACTTTTGGTTACCCAACAACTTGTAAAGGTTATTCGTCCTTTAGACCAGCCTTCTTCCTTTGATGCTACTCCTTACATCAAAGATTTGTTTACTTGTACAATCAAAAGATTAAAGGCTGCTGACATTGATCAGGAGGTGAAAGAAAGGGCAATATCTTGCATGGGTCAAATAATTTGTAGCCTTGGTGACAGTCTAGGCACAGACCTGCCTAGTACACTTCAGATCTTTCTAGAGAGACTGAAGAATGAGATCACTCGGTTAACTACTGTGAAGGCAATGACATTGATTGCTGGTTCTCCTTTGAAGATAGATTTGAGACCAATCCTTGGGGAAGGAGTTCCTATTCTTGCTTCTTTTTTGAGAAAGAACCAGCGAGCTTTGAAGCTGGGCACTCTTTCTGCGCTAGATATTTTAATTAAGAATTACAGTGACAGCTTGACAGCTGCCATGATTGATGCAGTCCTGGATGAGCTTCCACCTCTGATTAGCGAAAGTGACATGCACGTATCACAGATGGCCATCAGTTTCCTGACAACACTGGCTAAAGTATATCCTTCTTCCCTGTCAAAGATTAGTGGCTCCATTCTCAATGAACTTATTGGGCTGGTGAGATCACCCCTTCTTCAGGGTGGAGCACTTAGTGCCATGCTAGAATTTTTCCAAGCTTTGGTTGTGACTGGTACAAACAATTTAGGCTATATGGATTTACTGCGCATGTTAACGGGTCCAGTGTACTCACAGAGCACAGCACTTACTCACAAGCAGTCTTACTATTCCATTGCCAAATGTGTCGCTGCCCTTACTCGAGCCTGCCCTAAGGAAGGACCAGCTGTTGTAGGTCAGTTCATTCAAGACGTTAAGAACTCAAGGTCCACAGATTCCATTCGTCTTTTGGCTTTACTTTCTCTTGGGGAAGTCGGGCATCACATTGACTTAAGTGGACAAATCGAGCTGAAGTCTGTAATACTGGAAGCGTTCTCTTCTCCTAGTGAAGAAGTCAAGTCAGCGGCGTCATACGCCTTAGGCAGTATTAGTGTTGGCAATCTTCCTGAGTATCTGCCATTTGTCCTACAAGAAATAACCAGTCAGCCTAAGAGGCAATACCTTCTTCTGCATTCCTTGAAAGAAATAATTAGCTCTGCGTCAGTGATTGGTCTCAAACCATATGTTGAGAACATCTGGGCCTTACTCTTGAAACACTGTGAATGTGCAGAAGAGGGTACAAGGAATGTTGTTGCTGAATGCTTGGGCAAGCTTACGTTGATAGACCCAGAGACTCTGCTTCCACGACTCAAGGGATACTTGGCATCAGGTGAGAAGTAGTGCATGTGTCTGTTGGAGCAGATGGCTTTATGATACCTGCTAATAAATGGATCTAGTTTTTCAAATTTCTTGCTTAAATGCTGTGTCTTGAAGTTTTGCTCCCCTCCCCAACAATGGAAGGTTAAGGTTTTTTGCGTTTACTAGAAGTTGTTAGTCATACACAACAAGAATTACTTGTGTTCTGCTTTCAGACATTGTATTTGTTAACAGTGTTATGTTTTATGTTTAAGACAGAGCTATAAACTTGAAGGGGAAGGAGCATGGGCAACTAAGGGACAAATTAACAAACCACTTGCAAGATTTTGACCTTTTGGTGTAAATTACTATATTCCTAAATTTCAGATAAGGATTCTGAAGTTTTTAAGAATTAGGAAAGATTTTTGTGCATAATTAATGAACTGGTTTCATATCAAGAACTGTGTTCACGTATTTTCTTCATGTGCTTCTGCTGTAAAGGGAAGAATTTTTTTGTAGGCCGATATATGATCATAAATAATCTTTTTTTAATAGCCTTATTGCTCAAATTTTCTACAGGAGATAACATTACATGCTTATTACAATGTTATGGTATTTTTCCCTGTTTAAAATGTTCTGTCCGTAGGTTTATTTGAGTTACGTATTGCATTGCTAGCAATAAATAGCTTTTCTTGTTTGCTGTTCTTAAGAGTATTAGAAGTCTAAGAGGAATGAGTGGCATTGAGCATGATTTAGATTCTGTTGTTCTGTTTTAATCTTGCATGTTCACACTTTTGTTTCATATTAGGATCCTCATATGCTCGAAGTTCAGTGGTTACTGCTGTTAAGTTCACTATTTCTGATCATCCTCAACCCATAGACCCACTCTTGAAGAACTGCATAGGTAAGTACTCCTCTTACGCTGACAGCTTCTATGTTTTCAGGCAAGAGAATTAAATTTAAAATTTTTTGTGTGTTACCAGAAATAAATATTTTGAAGATACTAGAATTAGCTGCTAATGATAACTGTTGGAAGAGTTACAAGATATTTCCGTAGTAGCCAATTATTTCTATTAACACTAATTTATTTTAATTCTGAGCAGTAAAAATTTTGTAATTAAAAATTCTGTGTATTGACTTTGTGATGGGCAATACAAGAAACTAATGTTTTTAGTAGGATGGGATCCAAAAGCTGATTTCCTGTGTTTTTGCCAAATTATATCAGTTTGATTTAGTAAGATGTACTATATTTACCAAGAAGTGTGGTCTTGCAAATATTTGACATTCAGTCACTTAAGACATGTATGCGTGTGAGAGTTATTCTGAGTGTTACCAGGTTTTGAATTGTAAATATAGGTTGTCATGATTCTGTAATGCTTGTATTCTGAAAGCATTTGGAATTGGGTGTATTTTTATACAGGAATAAGGTAATCAGAGCTTTCAGTGTAAAATCAGTATGACAAAGGCCTTTGCAATGCTGTGGCTTTTTTTATTTTCTCATTTGTATAACAAAGTATTGTAGATTTTTTAAGATGCTATGAATGTTCTATCCTTGGTTAAGTACAGGTCTAAAGATATGTAAAAAAATAATCTATGCTTCTTAACCTAATAGGAGGGGAAAGATTTATCCTTAAAAGCATCAAGTTTCATAAAGAGCAAGGTTTTTATTTATAGGGAAATGAAGCCAGTTTACTGTGTGTCACTAAGCTTTTTGTTTCTTAAGTAATATATTAAAGAATTCTGCTTGTAGGTTTTTTCCCCTCCCACTGAAGCTGCCTTGCCCCTTTGGTTTCCAGAAGTATTAATTGATTATTCAATCAAAAAACTATCAGAATCTAGCACTTCAAAAATCTCAGTAATTTTGAGTTTCGTTACCCAGCTTTTTGGTGGGTGCAAGAGTCACTTTGTTTTTACACCTTGTTGGTTTTCTCCTTAGAAAATGTTCATTCCTCATGGAAGTTGCTACGACAACTTCCTAAACATTGAGGATATATTCATGCAGTCATTTATTTTAATAAGGCTGTGTTATAGAAGTATAGAAAAATCTAATTTTAAAATGCCCAAAGGTGGGGGGGGCTGGGAGAGGTGGTGCTATATTAATATGTACTGAGTAGGCCAATTTTGTAGTAATTTAGGCATCCTCAGTATATGCCAATTTGAGGGTTAAAAAATCAGTTATGTCAGTAGTTTCCTTAAGAGGAGTTCTGGAACTCCTGAACTGGAGAAATTGAAATTGGTTTTCTAGTGCATATTTTGAGAGCATTTTAATAAATTGAGAAGATGAAAGGCTAAATGTAATTTTAATTAATTTACATGAAAAGATAGTTTATATGTCATTATGATGGCTGCTTATTTTGATGGTGTTTCTTCTACTACTGTTTCATTATATGAAATACTATATAACAATTATATTAATACTTTTCATATTATGATAATCCTTTATTTGTGTAATCGTGCTGAAATAGCAGGTGTCCGTTCCATTAAAAGAACTCCTGCACTAAGTATATATTTTTGAAAGTTTAAGTAAAACTATTTTAAAAGTTGCAAATGTGAAAGATCCTCATAGGTTGCTTTCTTTCTGTATGTGATTGCAGGTGATTTTCTGAAAACTCTGGAGGACCCAGATCTCAATGTCAGGAGAGTAGCCCTAGTGACTTTTAATTCAGCTGCCCACAATAAACCATCTTTGATAAGGGACCTCTTAGATACTGTGCTTCCTCATCTTTACAATGAAACAAAAGTCAGAAAGGAATTAATCAGAGAAGTAAGTTAACTGAGAAAAACAATGCTAAGTATGTAAGTAGGTTATCTTTTAAATGTGTATTACTTAACTTTTTCTTTTTTATTCACTGACAGGTGGAAATGGGACCATTTAAGCACACAGTTGATGATGGGTTGGACATAAGGAAAGCAGCTTTTGAGTGCATGTATACTCTATTGGACAGCTGTTTGGATAGACTAGATATATTTGAATTCTTAAACCATGTTGAAGATGGTCTGAAGGATCACTATGATATTAAGGTTAGCTCTGTGAAAGCAGGGATTTTATCAAAATATTTCAATTGGTGAATAGACTGAAATGGTAAAAATATTACTTCATATGCTTAAGTACTTCACTACATTTGCCATTTTCATTAAAGTGTGACTGTTCAAAAGGTTACACAACATTGTGGGAAATGGATTTCCATATATGTGAAAGACATAACTGTTGTTGAATTGGGTTTTTTCCTCACCCTAGATGCTGACCTTTTTAATGCTGGTGAGACTGTCTACCCTTTGTCCGAGCGCGGTGCTGCAGAGATTGGACAGGCTCGTTGAACCTTTGCGTGCTACATGTACAACTAAGGTATTTCAGCTTATTTAACTTCATTGGTTTGTGTTTTCTTACGGAAATATAAATGAACTCGTGTTTAAAGAATACTTCTGTACTGCTGCAGTGTTTCCTGAGTTACAGTTGATAAGCTGCAGTAGGCAGCATAATTAGAATAGAAATGAATGGATCTTTGTACAAGTGTTAAATT